>NC_066369.1:12244375-12848750 GCF_013377495.2 Cygnus atratus | reverse complement strand
CACAGAAAGGGCACTAGGCCCTAACTCTGGAGTATTGCTTATTTGCAAAACTGAGGCCTTCTCTCTCCATGCTTAAAAAGGTCCCAATTGAAATCACTTCCAAGGCAAGTTTAAACATTTTTTTTTCCATGCAGCCAAGTCTTTTCGTTTTTAAACAAGCAACATGAAATAGCATCTACTGTAACACATTTACATGGATTTTCCCTGCATATCCCTTCCTTCCCGAAACAAAGGTGAAGCACACGAGCAAAACCACTACTCTTTTGTGAGCTACTTCTTGAATAAAAGATAACAGATAAGCAAACTTGCTGCTTTGTTTTATACTAGTAGAATTTATCAAAGCTCTACGTTAGAGTTCAGTATTAGTACAACTCACATAAAATGTTGTAAGAGAGGTGGACATCAATACATAGCTCTCGACTGACCCAGATAAAGAAGCACAGGAACAAAGAGGGTCAAATGACTACAGTCCCTTGCAAGTTACCAGCAGCCAAGTAAAGGCAGTAACCATGTCAGGCACTTAAACCTGGAAACATCTGGGAATCAGTTCCTTAAGTTTGTGCTCTGCATTTAAACACAGAAAACACTATCTACTACTCCATGCAGCCAAACGTCTGGCTGGGCTAACAAGTAGAAGTGCTCATTTGTTTGATAAGAAAGCAAGTTCTTCATGCTCAGACTGATTTTGGTGATTGGGACAACCTTCTAACAGGTAAATTCATAAAGCCTTCTGGATTTCAAATACCTAGTTGCATCTTTGAACACAAGGGACAAATTGAAAGCTGTCGTTGCTCAAAATAACTGACAAGTTCCAACAAATCCAAACTATGGCAAACCAAAGTTCAAACCTGACTATGCAGGATTTAACGCCGACACAATTACAATAATAATGAGGAGGAGAAGCAGGCCACTTCGGGTTGCTGAAACTTTTCAATACTCTTCTGTTATGGCAAAGGCAGGCATGCAAAATTTAAAACAATTCCTCCTTTGGTTCCCAAACAAGAACACAAGTTATACTCCAAGTAACTACTACTTTTAACTGTTGTTGCCACTTCAAATTTGTTAGCTATTAAGACAAATTTGCAATAATCCCTCTGCCATAACACAAGTCATCAGGTAACTATAGCTTCAGTGGAAGCTGCTATCCACCATTTATAGCAGTTCCTTCCAGGAAAACACTAATATGACTAGTGGCTGAGGCATCTAGAATAATTTTTTTTTTGTAGACAGAGAACATTTACTGATTTTTTTCCCTAGGAAAGGAAAAAAGTGCAACTAAAGCTTTAGGACCTCCATGGTTTTACAGTGCCTTGACATTTCTCCTATTTCTCACAAAATATAAACAAAAGTATCAGCACATTAATTCTTTTACAAATGCAGACTCCCATCTTTCCTCGTTTTTCAAGTGACTACATTTGTTCTAAACAAGGAGACAAAACATTGAGCTTTAAGTTTTCAAGCTAAACATCTTTAATATCCATTTTCTTTACTCTTGTGACTTATGCCATTTAGGAAGAAACAGGCACAACACAAAGCCAAACATTGAACGGATGAAGGTCAAAGCTTTCTGTACATAAAATCAGACATTTTCAATGGCAGTGAAGCCAAGAGGAACAGATACTCATTTCAAAAAGTGTGCCTCCTCTGAGTTAACAGGTGAACAGAGAGGGGGAGCAAGAGAGATAATGAAAGCAAACATGAGTGAGCACAGAGTGCAGATTCAAATATGGTGTTGACTTCCATAATGCGAAGAGTAGGGAAGTTTCTGCTGCTAAGACAAGTTTACACTTGTACCATAGTTCTGATGACTGGCATCAGAGGATTAAATATCGCTACTGAGTATTATTAGAGTCAGAGAAGGATTATCAGCATATGTAAAGTAGCTTTGTTAGCTTCATCTCTCTCTCTCTCTCTCTCTCTTCCACTCCTTAACACCCTTATGAATGGTACCAACCTCTAGTCCTCGCATTTGTGTCTGCTGGCTAATCTGGTGGTCCACTTGCTGCAGCTCCATGCGCAGCTGCTGCTCCCGCTCAGCTGAAGGCAACTGTTTTCCATGACCAGCCACATCTGACATGGACAGTCTCTCCCTTTGGGATCACAAAAATAATCAAAAGTAAGGAGATTTCAAAAAATATTTCCTCAGCTGCCACAAGAAGAGATAAAATGAAGATCTAGACAAAGGCAAGGAAAAAAAAACACAAACAAAACATTCCTACCTGTCATTGAAACGTCCCTGAGAAGGTATATTTTGATGGGGAGAATAAGGAGAGCCTCCCCAGCCACCGTGAGTTCCATAAGGACTGTAGTCTGCAAGTGAACAGAAAGAAAGTCATGTTGCAATCCTACAAAACTGTCCCTCAACACACAGAACAAGACAGACATTAGAAAATAATCAGGAAGGCCAGCTCTCTAAGAGTACAGAAGTCTAATATTTCTGTTTCTGAAATGAACACAAAAATACAGCATGAGAAGTCACACACGCGTAAGGCAGGACTTTTCCTATACGTGCAACAAGAGTTGCTACAGAGTTTCTCAGTGGAAAAAGAACAGCTTCAGCATCTCCAGAGTCTACAAGTTTGTGAAGGACTTCAGACGTTCAGGTCACTAGGGGAAAAAATCTGACAGCCACTGTACGAACAATCATTTTTATTACCAAGTCCCTTAAAGGCCTGAGTGTTGATTGATAATTCTGCGATACCTAGTTAACACCAGTTTGAAGATTAAGCCTTCACAGAAAGCAGAGTTCTATCTGTGGTAAAGTCTAGAAAGTTGTTGCTTGAATTAACCAAATGAGTTTTGTTTTTGTTTCCTTCAGTTAACACCTGAAAAATCTAGAAGGAAGCTTTGGGGAAATATCATTAGGGTTTTTCTTAAGATTATTCAGTACGTCTCAAAAAAGAGAGCAGCTTTAGAGTAAGACGTACAGCCATACTACACCTGTTTAGAAAATAGATGCATAGAAAAAATGTTCTAGTTCATTGGTTTTACCTAACAGTACACAAAACTATAGCTGCATTAAGCCTGCAGCTGCAACTACCTATAAAGTATGAGTGCAGTACAGTACTTTATGGTTACAATGGTTTTACATTTACAATGGTTTTCCATTACATATCTGAGAAAGCAGTAGGTTTCTAGAAAGCTTTAAATTTAAAGGAAGCTTCATCTGAGAGGGACCAGCAGAACAAAGTAATTTTTCCAGAACAGTGACACCAAATTACCAATGCATTACCTGTGCACAAACCTGTCCTTGGAACAGGAAGTCATGGCCGCCTTTTTCTTTGGGCTTGTCAGTCTCCCATAGCCCTATCTACAGTTATTTTAGTGTCATAATATACATCTAATTTATATTTCTTAGCCAAGAAACAAGTTGATAGGGGCTGCCTCCAACTCGCGCTACACTGTAGCACTGAAGAAAATAGCAACAACTTGCAAAATCCCAGAGCACACATCCTACCTGAAATAATCGATTTGGTGGAAGCTCCCTGAACCGCCATGGCCTGCATGGGACCAGAATTCTGGTACATCGCTTTGGAAGTACGAGAGATAGCCCCAAATCTCGACACAGTTGGTCGGTCTCCAAATGGAATGAGGTCATCATCGCCAGTCTCTGCTGCTCTTCTCTGCATGTCCAATCGTTGGTCACGCATGGTTTTACTATCTACATTCTACAAGAGATGGGAAAGGCAGTCAAGAACTTGATCAGAAGAGAACAAAACCACATTGCTTTTATAACAAGCTGGCACCAGCAGAGCAATCTCTCTCATATTCTCGATTCCTTTCATCCTTCAACTACATTTCCTGTTCTGCAGTTTGTAACTCCATTGTTAAGAGTTCGCATCTCTTAAATGGCCTAACTTAAGCCAACCACTAGTACCACCACTGTGAAAGCTGCATGATTAATTCTGATCAAACCAATAGAAAGGAGCAGCAGCAAAAGAAAGTAAAGAGAGAAAGTTTACTTGAACAAGAGAGAAAGAACTCCAGAACAACGTCAAAGAGGAGATCAGTAGGCATCATGGAGGAATATATATTCCTTCCACAGTCCAAAAGAAATTCCTCTGAAGCCCAGCATTAAGGCCTGTATCATCTAACAGACTGCAGATGACTCAAAATGAGAATTATTCAGTAGAACACTTGCACCGGACACGTCCAATACATCTTCCCAGAGTCAGATTTTTCTTTAAGGAGTAGTACTGCTTGGAATGTCCAGCTTTCTAACTCAGAGTCACACACTCATGGGTCACAAATGAACAGATAAACCCAACAGTTAAGGGTTAAAAATAAAACTTTGCTACGGTGCAAAATTAAATTAAAACTCTACAAGTTTTCAGTGGGTACAAGGACTGGTAGAAACAAAGTAACATAGCTAATTAGGAATAAAGGGGGTGTAAATAGTAATCACAACTGAGTTGAAAACTAAAGAAACTTGACATGTTGAAATTGAAAGAAACGTTAGACAGCATCTACTTCAGAATTCTAAAAAAAACTTGTGTCATTTTAATCTTGAGCCTAGCACCATTTCTAATTTGCTAGCAAATGCTAGCACCATTTCTAATTTATTTCTTTTTACTGAGTGGGGAGGAAAGAAAGTAGCACCAGTTACAATGCCACCTGCATGAAATCCAACATAACGTAGTCCCAGATGATACTACTCTTATCCTTAAGAAAAGGAATCTCACACGAACAACAATAAATAGAGAGAGAATTAATTCACTTGCCACCTGTAGAGAAGGTCTCCTGAGATTTTTTTTTCCCTGTGAAGAGACAAAAACCTGAAAAGCAGCAAAGGTCCCATTTGTTTACCTGGGATAAAGCTCTGGGGCAGAACATTAGCAATGAAAAAGGAGGCTGCTTCTGCAGAACCACTTCTCTCAACTAAGTTAGTTTGTTTGCAGTTGTCTTTCACTCTTACTGCTAGAAAAGAATTGTCTGTTGATTCCTTGAAGGCTGCCACTTGAACAGCAGTAAGAAAATACTGAGCATAACCTCAGCTCTTCCTCAAGCTAATTGTGACAGTGTTATGACTAAAGCAAAATACGTTCTGTAGTACAGAGCAGTAGAGGCCAAGTAAAACTGAACCAAAGCTGCATATGAAATGACTTTTCTAGATGTTTTTTTCCAGGAGAAAGCCTTCTTTTTGTTCCCAATTCCTACAGTTCCTTCAAGACTTTCAAAGAAAGCAATTCAGCAGAAGCCAAAGAAGAAATAAAATGGTGGTGGTATTTCAGTCAGTGCTTTTTGTTTGTTTATTTCCTACATTCAAGTCCCCCAATAATGACACCCTAGCAGCCCTGCCTCTTTCTTTTTGCAAAACTGTCCTGGGAAAATAGCAGCTGCACAAAATAAGATTATATCCAGACACTCAGTTTTAGTGAAGGATGGAATATGCAGAACCCACAGTTTTAAATCATTTTCAGGAAGAATCAGTTTAGTGTTATGTTATGATTACACTTCTCTTGAAAAGTTCCAAGCAAGTTTAGGGTATTCTTGTGGTCACAAAAATCACAAAAGATCATTTAATTAGAAGCTAGTAGCACTGCTACCACAATCACCATAAAATGAATTAATAGCACAAAGTCATGGTATCTTCCTATTACACAAAAAACTACCGGGAGCAACAGATGGGTGTGTCTAATTGACAAGCTGCCTGTAAAGAGTCATACTTGGATTTCTAGTAAGCATTCAAGTAAGTGCTCAAGTGGCAGAGTAGTAAGACTGCATTTATATTCAGAACTTAAAAACAGCAACACAGATGTAGGACTGTGCATAACTTTGAAAGCAGAGCACTGTACACTTCCAAACATGTTCTTTGACTGCAACGCATTTTTGAGCTTAAACACAATCACTGCCATCATCCTGGAAAGCAAATGAAAGAGGCCTTCCCAACTCACAGAAGTATAAATTTTACTCCTGTGTTCTCCTAATCCCTACATACCGCCATCTCCACGCTCCTTGCTGCCACAACATCTTTGGGTTTTGCATCTTTGGTTCCAATGTAGGAGCCGATGGTGTCACAGGACCACGGAGAATACTGGCTGTAGTCATTTCCTTTGTACTTCCCGGCTACCTTCAGGTCTTCATCCAAGTACTGTACAAAAACAAAAATCTGGTTCTGTCAGTGAGGGGAAGAAGCATGTTCACAGCCACAGCTACTTAGTTCAACAGCAGGGAACTTGAAGAAAAACACCACAAGGATTTTTTATTTTTTTTTTATTTGATCTATTTGGAGTTGGACCACAACAAGCACAAAATTCCGATCACCTGGCTACGCTCCCAGTGCTGACTGTTCAATTGGCCAGTATGATAGTGGTATTTTGACCTTGGATAAAAACAAACAAAAAACACTTCTAGCAAGCTGTTATTTAATTCTAAACATGTCAGGAGTAAATGACGCAAAGTCCATTGGCTGTAAAGGCTGACTCCTTCAATTAATAATGGCTTGACCTCAATCTCTTGGTTGTACCAAAAGTAGATCACGTAGGATCAGTGGCAGATCACAGAACAAACAGCCAGATTGGAGGCTGCACTATAAGGGCTTCCCACCCGCAACACAAAATCTCTCCCCCAAAAGTTTTCCAACATCGTGCTGCTAAAATTTTCTTGTTATCTTCACTTCTCACCACACACAAACTCAACAGTATTCTCTAAACATGTTATTGAATCAGAATTTTGTCAAAATATGCTTACCTCCTCCGAATGAAAAGGATGAGGCAAGGTTGGTGAAGGTGCAAAAGGAGGTGGAGAAATCACTTTCCTCTCCTCTAGCTGGGCCATGATCTCCTTCCTTCGTCGGTGAAGTTCATCCAGGCTGGGATGAGGCTGAAACAAAGACAGAAATACATTACAAAATTTATGAGGTACTGATGTACAAAATTACTACTTCAGAAAATGCTGTTTATCCAAACAAAGCATAACTGCTATGTGCTGCAAGAATAGGAAAATTATACTTATCTAATTCGAGCACTAAACTGGATCCTGCTTTTTTTGCACGTTAACATCATTACAATTACTGAGCTGATTACAATTACTGAGTTGACCAGTAAGTAGATTGCCTTCCAGTTTTTGATCAAATCAAATCAAATGCACCCCCTTCCTGAAACTTCAAACTTGTAATTCCTCACAAAGCCCATCACCTCACAGCAAAATTATTCAATTTCTCAAGTAGTTTATTTTTTCCTCTCACAGACACAGCTACAAAAATGCCATTTGAAAACCATACCCTGTGGCATGAAGGTCTGATCTGACTGAGATGTGGAGCCACTGGGCAATAACCCTCTGTTTGCTGGTATCTGTCCCTGGATTCAGGTACATAGGAGGGTACAGCTGCTTGGGGAATTTCAATAGGCACAGGGCTTCCTCGGACAATCTCCTCTCGTTGATATGGCTGCACGGGGGGGTACACACGACGGCTGTCATAGTGTGGTGGATATATGGGTTGTCCCATAGGAGGATACTGCTGCGGCTGTGTGTACTGTGAGCTCACCACACGATCCTGAAGGTAGGGTGGATAATGGTCTAGATAAGGTGGACCAGGTTCAGGAGCTGATGGAGGAGGTCGCACAAAGCGAGACATGGTCTGAGGATAGTAAACTCCTGAAATTAGGCAACAAGAAAGAGACAAACAAGATACAGAACGTAATTGTGACAACTGTTCATAGAAAGTAAAGATTTGTTCTGCCTCCTGGACAGCAGAAGCAAATTTTAATACTCTGAACCACCAATGACTTCTAAGATTGTACCTTCTAGTTATATGAAGGTTTCAGTAATTTATCTGGCACTTCTGGATAATTCAAATACATGTATGGACACATGCACACCACTAACAATGAGCACATTCAATTTTGTGGACAACCGAGATCATCTTTGGCACGCAGAAATCAAACATAAGCTTTGTTCCCCAAAAATGCTCTGCAACTTTTTTCTTTTTCTTCCCACTTCCTTTAGTCTTTCATTCCTTCTTTTCCCTTCATGTTAGCTTATCTTCACTTTGTCAGTTCTCTCTCCAATCTTACATTACATGACAAGCATCATTCCCTACCTTTATAATTGTGCCTTTTCTTTTAAAAATCCCCTTCATTATTTTCTTTCTCCATTTGACTTCCTCATACTTGTAACTTTTCCCCTTATTTCCTTTTTATACTGTTTTCTTTTTGTGCACAGCACTTTTATAATTTCACTTGTCTCTAACCATCTCATGCATGTGTGCAGACAGTTCTGAAATACCCACACACTTTTCAATGAGTACTTTTACCCTGCAAGCATAAACCCCTCTGCTGATTATGCATTATTATGCATTTTCACTGGGTCAAACTGAACTGAGGGCTACCATATTAGCTCCCTGTTCTAGCCCACTGTTTGGAAGAACTGAAGAAAGAAGCATTTACTACACTAGATAGGTACAAACTTCTAAAGCAAGTGAGAACAGAGTCTTCAGTCAAGACATAAAAAGCCTGCTGAGAGGCAGCTCAGTAACTGCATTTACATGCTAAATATATCTGTATGTCAGACATATCAATTTCCATTGTATTATACCATAACCACATTAATACCCATGGTTCGTGTAACACAAGAAAACTAACTCAATAGCTTAAGTAAACACCGGGGAGGGACGGAAGAATAAAATCAGCATGAAACTCCAAAACAAGATAGAGAGCTTGGTCTCAAACTCACCTTGTTGGTATGGTGCTGGCTCAAACGGTGGGGCAGCTCCTCTGTGATCCTGATAAAACATATCTGCTTGCTGAGTACTATACAACTGGGACCCACGCGGTACCATTTGCAACTGCTTGGTGACAGACACTGAAGGCAGATCTGTTGGCGCCCGAGCAGGCACAGGATGAGGGTTCACTGGTAAAGCAGAAATAGAGCTGTTGGGGACAGATTCCAACCTAAAAAGTAGAAAGATGACATTGCGCATTAAGGCCTGATATAGCTCACTGGTTCTTTGTCTATATATTCCACCTTGTGAAGACTCATCATGTTCTCCAACTAAAATACAAGCAAACAGGAATATAAAGCAGTTTACAGCTTTAGCTTTAGTTTTCTACTGCACTCTACCACTACAAAACATCAACCCCCCCAGCCCCCAAACTAAAGAACAAACAAAAAACTTTTTTTTTTTCCCCTAGAGAATGGGTTTACTTGTTTCTACTGCATATTTACACACATGACATTTTCAACAAGTTAGGAAGACCCGTACAAGTCAGGAGGGGATCCAGGGGCACTGCTACTCAGATGGTCCATCTTCCCTGGCTTCAGACCAGTTTCGTAACTGGAGTCAGTCCCTCGAGAAATAAGTTGCGTCACTGTGCTGCCTGATGACACAATTCCATTTGGCAGAGCAGAGGTTTTCCTGTTGGGCAAGTCCACTCCCCCTTCATCCGAGAGGATAGCTCCTGAAGGTAGGCCCACCTCATTCAGCTGGCCAAGGGAGGCACTCAGGGGTCTTCTTGGAACCAGACGCTTGTTCATTTTACGAAATCTTCAGAAAAAGAGATCATACATCAAAAACTGAAACAAAATGCTGAAAGGAATTTGAAGTTGTTTTTTTTTTTTTTTTTTCCAAATACAGGTGCTACTCAAAGCTTGAAGTTGTAATTCAAGTTTCCTAAGGGCTAGTGAGAGATATGTTTTTAATAGCAGTGAAATTCTAGTCTACCATATATCTGACCTGTTCATAGCAACTTTAATCAAAAGAGCTAGTATCAGTCACACTACAGATGGATTTTTCATGACAAGTATACTAACTATTCAGAGCTCAGGTTCCCACAGCAAGTTTAAAATCTTACCTCCTGTACATACATCCATTACAACTGTACCAAAACCAAACAAAACCAAATATCACATAAAATACTACCTGTAATAACGGAAGCTTCAAAATAAGAATTACAGGCTATTCAAGTCATTTTATTTAGAGAATAAAATAATAGCAAACAAAGGGATCAAAGATGAAAAGATTCCCTGTTACACCATTCGTCTGACAACAAGACAACCTAAGTCTTTAGTACCATATGATATCATATATTAAAGCAGTTTGCCAAGATTTATGTTACTATAGTCATATGCAGCTTTACCACTTGCACGGCTTGATAAGTGATTTCAGAGATAGTATCTCCAAACACAGTGTAATTCCAAAAATCTAACTGCTTCTGATAAGTCTGAACAAATACGAGCCTTTTAAGGTTCGACAAAAACCAGCAGACTGATGGTACTGGACTAACAAAGAGAGCAAATTCCAGAGTTGAAGGTCCTCCACTAAACCTCCTGCCATTAGATAGATACCAGAATGCAGGTGGGATGGTGTATCTGTCAGCCTGAGTGTTCCCACTGGTTATAACTGCAGAACAAGAGGCTGTTTCCTATCCAGGAAGCCTTCAAAGGGGTTGAATGGGTTGTAGCCAACACTTCCAAATCATATCTAGCAAACAAAGTGAGATAACACAGACCAGGAGAGTATACACATTGCTGCAGACAATAAAGAAAGTGGGCCATTATACTCTAGTACCCAATCCCTTGGATAATCTTAAGGTTTAGCCACGTGCACAGCATTAGCAGTAATGCAGCCTGTAGGAAAAAAGTTTTGTTGTTTTTTTTTTTTTTTAAATATGTGACTGACTCTATAGAGGCAGCCAATTCTTGCCATATATATCTGGGCTGTTCATCTGTAAGAGTTCAGTGGCAAGACACGTTAACTATCTTGTAGCGAACTTTGTAACTCTCCAGCAGCACCCCTATTTCCTGGCTGGGTTACCCACATAATCAAACTGTCAGTTCACGCTACACAGTACTGACAGCAGGCATCATTCAGAATGTGTAAAAAGGAGTAAACAAACAGGGATATCACCACACTATAAGCACCTGAGTAGGGTCAGACCACCTGTGGCTTTCTAATCATTCGCTGCTCGGAAGTTATTCTGGCAACTCCTGTCAGGTGAGTGAGTCAGCTGGAGGGAGACATGGAGGCAAGCCGAAGTGAACTCCCCAGGTGAACTTACTGCTTCACCTGGGCATCCTGCTCAATGCCCAAACCAGTTTTCCACTGAGAAGTAGCAACAGGATGTTGGGAAACCACTGTCATGTTCTGCCTGGCAATTACTTCTGGTCATCTCCCTCCTATTAGGTCTCTTAGAGATGCAGTATTTGATAGCTCCTGACCCTTCTTCTATGAAGGTTTGCAAGCAACTTGCAAGAGGATGATGACTAGACACCCCTGCTCATTCATCTAGAGCACAACAGTATGCTCAAAAGAGAGAGACAAACATATATAAACACACATTCAGATCGAAAGTGACAGGAAGAGTTCATATGGTGTTTTGCGCAATAAAACGCTTTGAACAAAACCAAGTTGTACAGTGCTGCCCTCTGGATTCTTCTGAACAAATTTATGAATGTTTGCAGCAGTATGTGCAGGACAAATTTCTTTTAACACCAAAAAATTAATGATCGCCTATGCAAATAGGGTCTTCATCCCTTGCCAAGAGGGGAATCAGCTGCTTTTTAAGCAGGTCTAGATTGTAATTTGCAATCTAAGGCATTACACCACATACTACGTTATAACATCCCTCGTAAACTTAAAGCTATATATATATATATATATATATATATATATAAATAATTGCAATGTAGATCCTATATATATATATATATATATATATATATATACCCTATATATATAGAGAGAGAGGATATCCTATATATATATATATATATATATATATAGACAGATAGATAGGAGAAAGTTGCTGTTGCTATTGTAGATCCTAGATATCTATCTATCTATCTATATACATATACATATATATATATATATAGGATCTACAATAGCAACAGCAACTTTCTCCCCCAAAAAAACATTTCAGATATTCTCCCATGCATATTGTTCATACTAAACATTTCTAAAAGGAGAACAATTAATGTAATATTTGCTCAAAGGAATTAAGCATATATAAGAGACACGAGGAAGAATCAGAACTCAGAGTACTCCAACCGCCTACAGAAACCACTGCAACCAAAGCAGAACATTCACCTCGCTCTTCACCCCAGGACAACATTATTACTAAGGCAAACAATCCAGTCTGGATGAATTAGGCCTCCTCCACCTGCAAACCTGATGAACTGCCTTTCTTGACATACACAACTAGTTTGGAGGTGAGAATACTGACTCACCACCCTTGTTAACCATCCAAAACAGCACTACCATTCTCCATTTTCTTAATACTATGACAAAAGGGAAAAATTAAATAAATAAATAAAACAGCTGTTTCTGCACAACAAGTATCAAAGTCCTATTCTCTGTGATTTTGAATAACTGCTTTTGTCATTCTAAAACCATGTGCTCTGCTCTTTTTTCTTCCCATTTTGCCTATGCATTACATGCTATACAGCTAGTGAACTGCTGTATCAATATTTCCAGTTTTAGATTTTTTTTTTTTTAAGGAATCTATCGGTATCATCCTCTCTCTCACACCCAATTAAAAAGCCAGGATGAGAATCATAAAGAACTGACCACAACAGATGCAATCTAGCAGTATTTTAAGCCACACTTAAGAAATGATAAAAAAGCCTACTCCCAACATCTCAAACACTTCTTGTGGAAGTGTCAAATTTTCAAGCTGCTGTTGTACAAAGCAAAATATTCTGTATTTGAGAATAAACAGCTCCAAAACCTAACAGATGACTCTTGTAAAATTTTCATGTTATTTCTTACCAGTGTAATAGATAAGCTATGCTTCCTCTCCTCATTCCTAGATATGATAAAAAAACTCCTAAGGATAAAGCGAAGCAAATGATTTGTACACTTACTTTTCTAGCTCTTCCTGTGAATGTGCAAAGGTGCAGCTGGCTCCTCGGGGGCATCCTCCTCTCTGTTTCATGTCTCGGCACATGTATGTCTTGTACTTGCTGTGCTGAGGAGGCTGGCAAGGTTCAAAAAACACAAGGAAGATATCAGATATAAGTGCACTTAACCAAGAACTGAACATACCCTCTTATTAAAAGATTGAGGCTTGACTGTTGAATATTCCTCCAATTTAAACATTCCAAAGGGTATCTAATGTGAAGCAACTAGAGCAGTATTGATGTTTGGTTGTTCAACAGAACAAACAGATTAAAAGAGTAGTTATTTTGACAACTGAGACACTATCAGGCTTTTGAAACTTGTTTATTCATTACTGGATCTTGACTCGAACATAGTTGTAAGTTTCTGGAAACAGTTAAGTGAACAAAACTGATATAGACTGGGGAAAAATATTACCATGCTTAATCAGAAATTGCCAAATATTGATCAGGCTTCGTGGTAGATGAAAAATAAACACATTTGGTCAGTTATTTTTCCATTGCTTTCTGTTAGCTCAAAAACAGCAACTGAGTATCCCTTTGATCTCTGTGAGAGAGTTAAACTTCACCAAGACACTTTGTGTCCTCCTTCAGACTACAAGTCTCTTGATTACCTATAATAATTATTTTTATTGATAGTTGAGGATTTAGTCTTACTCCTACACAAATCATCAGGATATAGGCTGTCTTTTGGATTCCTGTTAGTTTACAAATACACAATGCCTTGCTGCAATCTCGCCATCTGCATGTATGCCCGTTTTCCAATCTCTAAATAAATTGTGACAGAAGGCCAGAGGTGGTCTTAAAGTTACTGAAATGCACAAAATTAAATCAGAGGCAGAAATACTCCACATCAGACTTCTCACCAAGGAAAAGGTCTGTAAAAGTAGACTCTTGCTTTGTGAGAAACTCAGCCAGAAGATGCAAACCTGTAAGAAGTCATCTGCAGACCGGTTTTTTTGTTGTTGTTTGTGTTTTTTTTTTTTTTTGCTATCCTACAGTGAAAAAGGATTTAGGCAGGATGTACATGAGCTGCACAGCCCTCTGCTGGCCACTGTTGCTAGCCAGCAAAACTCTGCCCAAAACTCAGCATACATCCCCCTTCCCACCTGGAGGTTTTGTGTTCCCATAAGAGCATATGCCAGGTCCAGGCGATGGCCTCTCCAGAACAAAAACCTTCACTGTTTTTCCCACCCTGATTTCCACTTGTGTATTCCTACAGCTTTTCCTCTTGCCAGCAACTGTGCTCATTACACATCTGAGTGAATGCAAAAAGGTAAAAGAGCTGAAATAATTTACTTTGATTTCTCTTCCCCCTTCTAAGAGAATCTTTCTACCTGTTCAGCTCCCTGAACCAGCTCTCCAGGAGGCTGAGTGCCAAGGCAGAGAGGGAATGGGAACGTATGACAAGCAGCTTTGTCTTTCCGCAGCAGCTAGCATTTAGACCAACTTAGCTATACAACAAAATGAGATCAAAGGAACACGTGGTAAGATATAACTGTGAGATAAGCTAGTATATATTTGGCAACATCAATTTCTGAAACAACAACAAAAAACAGTTCAGAAACCCAGATGGTTCCTTTATATGAAGTCTTCCTAAATCTTTAAACTTTATACACCATTAAATACAGGTGTAAGATTCTTTTCATTAACAGAGCAACTTGGCTGAAATGTGTCATTAAAAACAAGAAAATTCCCACAGATCACAGTGCGAGGCACCCCACCTCCTCCTCCCCACACTCTAATCAGGAGCCTTAATTCATATCCCTACGCTTGTAGCTTGATCTGATTGTTTTCTTTTCATCCTAGTGAGCTGTGCAAATTCATGCAACTTTTTTTTTTTTTTTTGAAAAATATGAAAGGGTAGCAACATTCTCAACCTGCTCGTGAAACCAAATCTCTCCAGGTGACATTAACAAACATCTGCTATTAGAAAGAGCCAGATAAAATTTATGAGTAAGCTTTTCTTGTATGATTTGGCTTTTACCTGTTGCTGATCAGTTCCTTTTTTGCTGTGATTCTGGATATAATCAACTAAGCCATGAACAACCGTCCTCACAGCAACCAGTCCATTTTCCAGTTGTTCCCATGTTGGAGGTGGAGCATCTGTAGCATTGACAGGAAACAGAGAATACATAGAGAAGGAAAGAAAAAGTCAGAAGGATTTTCTAAAACCAGGTTACTGAGAAACCACCAGTATCACAATTTTTTTGTTGCTTCTGATAAAGCTTGACAACAAATGTCATTAAACAAGGATTAAGCACTTTAATTCAGAGATATGCACCACCTAATGAATAAAGCTATCTATAGAGTCAAGATTGAACCACACAAAATATCAAACGGGCCACTTTATTAGCCATTTATTAGCATGTCAAATCTCCTTTTACAAGAGCTTTCATACCGCACAGAACTCCAGAGGAAATGCCTTGTACAAACTCTTCATGTAATGGAAAATCCCACTTCACAAATTAGGCAAAATTATTCTGTATAAATGCCATCATCACTGGCCTAGATCATGCAGTCACTGAACAGCAACCAAAATTGTTGTATCCCACATGGAAACATGTCACAAGGCTAGTATCTGCAGCAGAGCATCTAACACAAAGCACTGCAAATAAATTTCAGGCTTAATCCTAGAGGGGTACTTGCTCTTTCTAGCTGACTGACATACTTGTCTAACCCTTTAATCTATTCCAGCAGGTGACACTCCCACTGGGTGCTGACACCGTGCTGCAGAACACAGGGCCTCCAAGTGTTTCTCTAAGTGCCTTTCAAGATCTTTAACAAAATTATGTTCTGCTCACAAGTACGTGATACTTGCAGAGGAGCTGCAATGTACCTATAGAACAGCAGGGAAGCAACTCAATAGCACAGCAGAGCAATGACTTCAAAATGAGACTTCCCTACTGAAACTTCCAGCGAGGCTATTAGTGATTCCACTTTCCTTACCACTCTTTGGCTAACAAATTGCTAGTACGCACTGTTTTGTCTCTGACTTACATGTTACAGTATGAAAGATTTGGGAAGAAAGCACTGCCTTGCCTTTAACTGTGAAGTACAACTGTGAGAAAACTTCGTTTCTCACACAACTGGTCCTCATTTGAAAGGTCAGTTTATTTGCTTAAACAGACAAACTAAGAACTACAACTTTTCATCTCCTGATGTCACAGTTTAGGCATCAACACACTTGATTAGTTTTGGTTTTTACAAATATTAATGGGTATAAAACTTCAACTACAGCACTATCGCTTCCATCCCTACTCCCTCAGGGGGTCCATACTCATATTGCTGCTGACTTTTCCAACACTTTCCATCTCTCCCTCTGTCAACATCTTGGATTTCATTTACTCTTTATGCTCTTTCCAGCTTAATTTCCCCTTCCCAGACCATCGTTCACACTTTTACAGAATTCTAAATCAACAAGGAAAACAAATTCCTTAGCATAACACACCTGTCTCATTAAAACCAATTCTTGCCCGGCTTCTGTCTTTTCTGTAATTGTTTTCTTAAGGAATCTCCCCAGTTTGTAAATAAATTTGCTCTGGTAAAGAACTGGAGAGGAAAAAAACTCAAGACTGGAAGCTAAGACTTTGCATTAGGGTTTCTAATGATAATCCTGCTGCTTTGTAAATCTGGTTTCCAACAGCAGCATGTGTACTAAACAGGGAAAAGGAGAAGAGTAAGACAGCTGCCAGTCTCTCCAGTTAGAATTACCTAATATGAGGCACACACCATGTAATCTCACAGAATTGTATGTATCCAATATCCTCATCCATGCTCACCTAGTGCTGTCAAACAAGGAAGATACCTTCTGAGAAGTTGTAAAATTATTCCTGACATTCTTTTGAATTTATTTTAGCTTCAAAATAGTTTTCTCACACAAATCACTGCTGTTCCCAGGTTGGTTATGAACACCATTTGAGAATCTTAAGTTTGAGTTACAGAAGATGTTTCCTTCCACTTTAGAAACTATTTTTTAAACCCTTAACACTTTAAAAGCTCCTCTTGCTAAATTAAAAGTAGTCATTTCTTTTGGTCCCTCAGCCCTGCAAAACATCTAGACTGACCTGGACTGGGATCAATATTTGCCAGGAGCTCAAGGTGAGGTCGAAGACGATTCAGGTTAGCTGGATCTCCAGTCCTCTGAAGAGCAATAGTTAATTCCTGAACACTCTGTGCAAACGAGGCTGGGGTCTGCAACTTAAAAAAATTATAATAATTAACTTTCTACAGGCAAAGCAATCCTCGGTGTTTCTAATGGTTGCTCCACGAGATCACAGAGCTGCCTTACAAAACTGGACTAATTTTTTCTCACACAAGCTGACTTCAGCACCTTGTATTAAATTCCTTCTACAGTATTATGAACAAACCCTTTTTTGACATTATAGGTTGAAATATAGTCCTAAATAGACAAAACAAGCTGGCATTACTTCTAGCAATGAAACCTGTCTTTTCTGTGTTGTACTGGCACCCAGAAAGAAATGCAGATATTAGAGAGCATTTAAATAAGATTTCTGAATAGTCTGGTATCTCCAGTCCCTGAACTGACAGGCTTGCATCCTGGCTTACACCAAATACAGCAGACAGTAAAGTGCAAGATGGTAGAAGGAGAAAGATTACTAACATCCCCACATTTTCAGTATTTACTTTAACCCTACCTAGAGCCTTCATATGTCCTCTGTCAGAACACCTGAAAATGTGGGCAAATACATGAATATGTAGCAGTCCTTGGAGCCAATCCTCCTGAATGGCACCCAAAGCAATCATTTCACAGCTTTTGTAACTGTTCAAAGCATTACAGTTCAGTTCTTCCTATCTAATTTAGACACTTTAATGTGTTGCCTAACATTTAGGGGGAAATCCCCGAATTTAAACATTTAGGGGACGTTTTAAACTTTTTAGGGAACATAGGACAAATGTTCCCCCCAACAAAAAAGAGATCTGAGCATTTCCAAATGCCAAGTCATTGTATTTAAGAAACATGTTTCAACATCTCTTACTTCATTCAGGTACAGGCTAGGAGACTGATTTTCTTTCAACTTATCGACTAGCTCCCTGCCTGAAAACACGAACCATTAACCTCTCTTGCCACGTTCACAGTTATCATGTGTTCACAAAGGACACCTCCCAGCTAACCCCAGTGCAGCTAACCCCTGTGGCTTCTCATCTGCTGAAAGAGGTAAAGAAGAAAGAGATAGCAAGATGGCAGAGGGAGCAAGATTCCCTAGGTTACAACTATAATTATTCAAGCCATAACAGGTTTTGAAATAATAGGGCAAATGATTAATGGGTGAGTACACCTGGGTACAATGTGTATATATACTCAAGCATTCAAATTACAAGCGTATAAATCTAAAACAGTTGCAAGGAAGATAAAGTGGGCTGATTTTAGGTGGCTTTACCTTATCAATGATAGACTGCATGTGGGATTTGTGAGATTGGTCTCCATATAACAGGGAGGACCACTGATCTGGTGCAATGCGTAAACCTGCTTCCATAGCAATTTGAACAATCTGGGAATCATGTTCCCTTCTCAGAGCTTCGTAAGTCCGGAATTCCTCCTTCAATTGCATCAGGGAGGAATCCTCATCACGCTTTGTCACCTAGTGGGGAGAAAAAAGCCAAATACAATTAAGCAGGATAAGAAGATGTAAAGTCCAAGGCAAAAGAAATCGTTAGCCAGCAAGTAAATTCTTCCTCCCAAATGAAACTGAACTACGATAGTATGCAGCCAACACCACCATTGGTTCCTACTAAAATAACACAATAACACCTGTCCACTTCTTGGTGGTTGCAGTTGATATCAAATATAATTTACTCAGAATCTGACCCAAACATTGGTGGCAGTATCAGACTTCATAAACAACTTCACAGCCTCTACACCTTACTTCTCAAATCGAGGTATTTTGTTTGTATTGCAGGTTTTTGTTTTAGGGTATCAGTACCAGCAACAAAGCATTTTTCTAATTTAACAAGAGTGAAAGACATTAAAGTAGAGCACCTAGGAATGGACCTTTAAATAGTGAAAAGCACCACGAACAGCTTAAATTCACTTTATTACAACTCTGGCATTCCAGTGCCTCATCTTTCTTTCTTTCTATCCACATCACCACTCAATTAACAGAACTGGAGATTTTCCAGCTTTAAGACTCTTCTAAGGAGATAAGTCACGCCGACTTACATACAAGTTTTGTTACTGTGCATCCATTAAGCCTGGACAACACCCAAACTTAGATTTACAACTTAAACTTCCAATTTCAGCCTACTCTGCCACCACAGATGTAGGAGAAAGAACTCTCTAAACACATCTGGGACTTAATTAGGAATACTTCTTATAACCACACATATTTTTAGACACAATCAATGGTACAGGACAATGAAAACTGAAAATGAAAACCAAAAATGTGCATTTGTACACAGTTTTGTACATTTGAATGTGTACTGAGATTAATTTTAAATTGAGAGATCTTTTCACTATATAAAGAAATATTTTCCTGCATTATGAAATCTCCAGGCAGGATCTTCTTCATACCTTGAAGCATGAGGCTCTGTAAAGAAGCTGGACAACATGCCCAATGCTAGTTTTAGAAGCCTGAGGAAATCGTGGCTCCAGTCTCTGAACCACAAAGAGAACCAAGACCTTCCGTGACAAAGCAGATCCATCTTCCAGAGCTAGCAGAACCAGCTTTAAAGCCTCCTCTTGCATGGCTGGGGGGAAAACAATGAGAAGAGACAAAGAGATGAGAGAAGACCAAGGAAGATCTCTGCACTGTTTCATGTTTCCCTACAGGTAAGGGTGGGAGACCAGGTACAAGCCACACACGTTCTTCCAGATCACCAGACTGTGACTGGAGAAATATTTGCTTTTATTATTATTACTTATTTTTCTTTTTCACTTTATTTTCTTTTTGGTGTCAGATGATAGGAAGACTCCTTCATTCCTGTCTGTACCTCTATTCTAGTATAAGAGTTTTTGAAGTGCATTATTCCCACACCTTTCCCAGCACAGAATGCTGACATACTGAGGCATGACAAGGCTGCTTCCTGGGCAGGTAAAAGCATTTAGTGTCCCCACAAATATATTAGGCGATGTACCACCAAGTATTTGACCAGATAACAAGCCTCTCTGATCCTTGCAGCAGTGCAAAAGTTAGCATCCCAAGGTTACTCTTCCTTTTATCTGTTTCAGTGGTAAAAAAAAAAAAAAAAAAACTTCTGTTTTAAGAAACTGGCTTCCTATTTCACAGCATTCTTTTTTGTTGGTACTCAGGAAGTTAACTCTACATGTTCAGTAACCAGACTATTTTTTAAGCAAATTTAATTTAGTGTTCTATGAAAAAGAATTTAGATTTCTAAGTACATAACTTAAAAAAACAAACAAAAACTTGACACACCCATACCCTATGGGTACCAGATCTCTTCCCACAGCTCTTTACTTTTTCTAGAAGGGTCTTGCCTCCCCAAAGGATAGCAGATAGACTATTTTCTATTTTATTTTATCACAAGAACAAAAGGACACAGACTATTCTGAATTTTACAGAAGATTTGCAAAAGCACTAAAAAAGCGAGAAGTCCACGACAACAGCCCAATAGATATATCATTAATTCTGAAGACCTACTATTAAGGAATCAGGCCAGTGCCCAATAAAAATCACTCGGACAATCTCAGTCACAAGGATGTCCATTTCTCAGTCCTTCCTAATTCTGAATTGCTTCTAGTATACAAGCAGTAGTACACGTGTGTTACCTACCTGGGCCAAGGAACTGGCACCCTCTGGCTCTCACTGCAGCCCAGAGGTTGGAAGAAAGTTGCTGAGGATTTTGATGCTGAAGAATGAGCTCTGTGACTGTTCTTTCACCAAGCGACCGTGCAGCACGCATAGCTCTGATCCGTCCTTCTTCCTCCACTAGCTGGCAGTGAACTAGTGTCACAAGTTTCCTTTGCATAGGACGACTTAAAACGCTCTGAGTAGTACTGTTAAGACCCACACCTTCAAAAATGAAGCAGAAAAAAATATAAGCTACCTCTTAACTCCTCCTCTTGTGCCAGCTTTCAGCTGCCGTGCTGGAGAAATGCAAAACTAGTTCTCCCGATGTCCACTTTGTTAAACAGAACACCACAGAGAAGGGATATCGCCAGTTCGTTTGTGTCAGTTTGTTTCACTCAGCATTACAAGCTGACAGTTCCATACAGTCAGCCTTCCCACGGATTTGTGTTTTTGTCTCTATGACTGCTTTGGCTCTCTAAGATGTTAGAAATTCTCTCCCCATGTAGGAAGTCTGTTCTGAACCCTCCCCTACGGATTCCCAGGTGTCTCCTCAAGGACAGGATCATACTGTAGTCCTTCCCTTATTCGCGGGCTTCAGGGATCACTGCCCTCTTTAACCACCTGTCCGTTTTCAGACATTTAGTATCTTACCTATATTTGAGATCTCTGCTGCTTTGACCTACCCAAACTAAACTGGTATGACCCAAACACTTTTGAGCTCACGTGAACAAATACATTCACAGATGTGTTGGGAGCCAGTGAGAGCAGGGGAAAGAAACAAGTTGCCAGACACAGAGCAACCCTGTTGAGTTTGTTCTGCAGCATGGGCCTTGTTCATTAGGCCACTACTATTCAGAGTGGTTATGGTACTGCTATTGCGCTGTAGAAGTTGAAAAAGCTTGACAGAACTTCTTGTAAAAATCTGGTTTTGGAAACCTAACACCCATATTGCTCACCTCTCCTGTTTCATTTGCTTCTACATCTAGGAAGGGTTGACAGGTTTTCCAAGTCCACCATATGCAAGGTAGGTAAAATATATATTCTGGAACTCAGTTCAATTTTGTTACATCAGAATTCCCCAGACAGACCTGCACCTGTATATAATCTTGTATATACAAGTATTACTTATTTCTCTTGCAGGTCCTATATCCAATAATTCTTGTTTCAGTTTATTCCTTTGCCATAAACGTGCTGTGCTACAGTTGTCTCAAAGCAAAGCAGAAGTCAAACCATGATTTTTAGCTTTACCTAGTTTACTGAGGTCAATTCAACTAAGTTTGTCTCAACTTACTGTACCAAGGCCAAATGTGCCTCAGCCTTTTCTAGGCGTTATTTTTGACATAAGGACTTAGAATTTATTCTCCCCCACGTGAAGACATAACCCTAATGCCTAGGAAAGTGTTTTCAACCACCAGTCATTTTTAAACTAGATCTACATCCATTTTTTCCCCAAACAGACTAACTAGTCATTTGGACAGTTTGCTATGCATGTTACGTGTTTCCATATTTCATTTTGAAAGGAAACTATGTAGGAATTACCTCTTGCGCTGCTGAGTGGTTTGAGGTACAATGCTAATTCTTCCACACATTTCTTGCCCTCCTCATAATGCTTGGTATCTTCAGCTCCACTACATAAAGTAATTGGCTGCTGCTCAGGAACCTGAAAAGAGATGACGTACGTTTATGACAAATATGCATAAATAACAGGCAGTCATACTTACAAATGGCACATGAAACTTGTTAATATCAAGCATTTCCTGTTTTGTTCTTCTTCTCAGTGTTTTTCTACATTAGTAAGCATTTTTTTCCAGCTTGTTTAGTGAACAAATGGCAAAGAAAGTATCAGTTAAACGGAAGATTAAAACTAGACAGCAAATTTATGGTTGTATCAGACTTTATTTAGTGGCTGACAGGAAATAGAAGCATAACAAGAGATATATTAGCAGGAGAAACTTAGCATTCTTTGCTACTATACATTTTTTTGTTGAAGTCACGTGCATATTGAGACATCCCCAAAGCTGGCTGACCAAATATAGAACAGATCAGACCAACTCTGGCTTGCAGGAACATGCAGATTCACACCTAGGGCCTCACAGCTCTGAAATCCTCCAGGGCTAAGTGATCTGAGCTACTTGGGTTAGTGGGAGAAACACCGAGCAGCAGATACACTAGGCCACCCTTGCAGCATATTCTGCCGAGGCCCAAACAAGCAAGCAATAAGACCACGTTATCCTGCACAGTACGCAGGAATACAAACTGCAGGTATCAATCTGACATTACAGGACAGTTACAGGCTTGATTTTATTTTTATTATGTTTTGGCTATGGCATTTATTCCTTCATAGAGGCATTCACCAGAAAACAATCTTTTTCGAAGGTTTTTCGAAGGGATGTTAGATCCCACCCCCTCCAGGTTTCCTTTTTTTTTTCCCCCCTCCAATTTCAACTCCTACAGCTTTAAACAAATCTGGGGGTGCAGCATAGCACCGTAGATAAACACCACTACTCAGCAATCAACTCAGCAACTACAGGGTAGCGTAAAGAACAGGACTTTTTCAGATGACTAAACACAGGCACTTTTTGCGTATGCTACTGAAGTGCCAATAGATCTCAGACTGACTTCCACCATTTGCAAGTCAATCACTATAACATAATGCTAATCCTATACAGCTGCTCACCCGAACCTCAACCTAAAAGCACAAGTCTTTAATGCGTGAGCTCAAGACAGCTACGGACCTGTTAACCTTCACACAGAAGTAACCCAGCCATGTCAAGAGTAACATTACGATGGCAGCAGTGAATAAAAGCTGTGAACTTATATAAACGTACCTCACCACAAGTGTGGACGGGAGTTTTCCTATTAATTTTAACAGAAATCATGTTTCAGTGACACGATCACGCTTCTACAGGCCTACATGCTGCGTTGGGGGGAAATGCTCACTCTGACAGGCCTCAGAGAAAACAGGGTTACTACTTGCATAACTCCTGCTGTGAAAGTCAGTGACAAAAAAGCCTCCCAGTGCAACACACAAGCTGCAACAATTACAAGAGTTGATACCACTCCAGAAACAAGATAATCAAAACAGCCTGGATCAGACACTTTTACTCCTCCTACAGGGGAAAACACGAGTTTAATCACACCAAGACAGGAAGGGTAGCCTGGATGCTTTCCATGGACTATAGTTAACTTGTGAGGGATTTGTTTTCCTGTTTCTGAACACGAAAGCTTTAGCAAAAGGAGATTCTTGCAGCCCGATCTTACAGAGGTCAGGCATAACTGTTTCACCAATGACAACCTCAGCCGTGCTGGCTTCTTGTGATTTGGGCACCAGGCATTAATTAACGCTCTGGCATTCCCTTTCATGTTAACAGAACACCCCACCTCCTTTTCAAAGCCACTGCCATTTTCCCAGTCTGTTGTCTGGGAAGTCCTACCAGCACAACTGGCTCGTTGATCCCACAGCGTGCATCTCATGCATTTGTGCTGAGACAGATACTGCACAATCTCTGCCCTATCTCCGGCTGTAATGTATTTGGGGGAAATTCCCTCTTACTCCTGCGAGCATGCAGTCCGCCAACAGCACCGACTCGAAATGCAAGCACAGCATCACAACACGCAGCAGACAGAGCGGGCTGGGAGCAGACAGGGCAGGAAGCAGCACTCAGCCTGGGATTTCTGTCTGGAATCGGCGTTGGGTTAGCGTGCATTCACAGCAGCGGTCTGGAATGCCGGACACAGCACAACACAGCTGGCAGGACACGGGCTGTCTGGGCAGCTCACAGAAAGCCTCCTCTGGCCCAGGAAAAAGCTGGCACAGGAAAACTGCCAAGAGTTGAAGAAATTATTCAACACTGTGCCTCTGCACATCACTCCCATTTCTCCTCTTTGCAAGGGAAGCTTTAACATAAAATCCAAAGGCCTTGCACAGCTGTACTTCTGGTAAAACAACAGCTCGACAGAGATTTAATTTTCATCTTAAGCTGAAGCAAGTGTCACATGGAACGATAAAACAAGAGGCTTATTTGGTGGTTTCAGGAGCCTTCAGGAGGGAATACATTTCTCCCCACACGCATCACACCACTGAGGATGAAATATCTCCCAGCAAAGCTTACAAGTAATTTATCCCTTTGCTGGTACTACTATACAGTTCCAAGGCTTCCCCTCCCTACTATTTCAGAGCTGTAATGATTATGAGAAAAGCACTGACCAAGGAAAAAAACAAAACGGTAAAGCCATGATTCACGAAAGTCACATGAGAGCTGAATTTTAATGTTGGCTGTATCAAACAGTCGCTGCAGGCCAAGTGAGAAATCATTCAAGTTCAAAGCATTTTCACTTCCCCTTCTCAAAATATCTCTGAGAGCATGCCGGACCCTTTGGTCACTTCTGTTTACAATGCCTCTTGAGAACCTCAAAATAGATGCCCCGCAGAATGAGTTCATGATTTTCATCCTCATTCAATATTCCATTTTCTCAGACACCGCACCCTTCGCAGTTTTAGTTTTCACTGCGAGTACATTTACATAACACAATGAACGCCTCCCAAGGGAGGCTCGAACAAGACCGGAAAAATAACCTCAGATGCTTTATTTAAGCCTGTGCTCATTCTGTGCACATGTGCCTGAGTGACAGGGGCAGGTACCGCGGCGGTGGAATGCTGCCCATCAGCGTGGCTGCACGCATCCGCAGGAAGAGGCAGGTTGCGCGGTGCGAGGGGGGGCAGAAAAGAATGCTAATGCACCACCGTCCATCCCCATGGATGGATGTCTTGTTTCCTGGTAAGAAACGACCAAAAAACCAAACCAACACCACAGCCCACTGTCCAGTTCCTGAAGGAGCCTTCACTAAGGATAACTTCTTCACAGAAAATTCCTCTGTCGTGGCGCCTCGCTTCACCAGAGGCTACACCACCACATCACCAAGTGGTAATTCAAGGTTTGCAGCCGTAGTCTTCCCCTTTTCAAAGGGCTATGAGTTAAGATCACCGTGCACGTTCTCTCGTTGTGCACATGATTCCGCTGCCTGCTGCCTGGAATTGCATTTATCATGTCCACAGGAAACTACGGAAGACATTAAAACACCACAGGAATGACTGCCACTTGATGTCACCTGTTTGGAGTGCGCACAATGCTGCTTCACGTGCCGCAGAAAACAGGAGGGAAGAGATTAGATGACAGGTCCATGACTATGCACCTTCAAAACACTGCCCTGGTAATGTTTAAAATATTTACTTACCGTGAGTAATACAGGGATGCTTGAATAGTTAACATGCAAAACCTCATTCCCTTAGAAATTGGCTTAAGAGATTTTTTTCCTCTACCTAAGAAGTTTAAAAAGCAAGCTATCCCATGGATGATCTAATAAAGCCTTTCTGATTTGTATTAGAGGCACTGTCCCTCCCTTTCCTCACGATGTTCTTAGCTCTCTCTTCGGTGCTCAGCTAGTTCCAGCCCTCCCAGGAATAATAATTCTCATCCCTTCCTTACAAGCCCTTCTCCCCTCGTCTTCTGAGGCTGATCCTATCTACATGTGTGCCAAACTGCCCAGCTACTGCCCCACAGAACAGCCCCTGTGTCCATGCTCGGTGTGTCCCACGCTACAGCAGGGAAGCAGAAATTTGAATCTCTGCAACAGTTTTCGTATCAAGTATGGTTTTAAACTGGGAAACAATTTTACTCCTTGGAAAGGGGTGGGAAGAGGGAAAATTCACGAGCAGACAGTAATTGAAGCAGGAAACCAACACTTCACCATTAGAGCAACGAAATCTTCACAAAGATAACGCTCTTATCAGGAAAATAGGTTACTGCTCCTCAGGTGCCCGCGTGACAAGTGTAGCACATTTTCTGCAGAAATACAGTCCTGCTTGCTTCACACCCAGTGGCTGTGCGTGAAAGCCAGCCGATGTGACTTGCCCTGGCATCCTGTCAATGCTGCCAGTCACAGCAGAAGAGATTTGTTTCTTGAACTGCCTGTTCTCCTCCTCTGCCTCCAGCAAAAAGCATACAACACTCATAAACGTGTGAACTTCTCAGAAACCTCCCCAAAGGGAGAAGAACAAACTGTTCTTTTCTCCCCCGGATAAAAGCTATAATTGTGTTCTACTGTATTTCCATCTAAAACGAAGCCCGCTTTTTGGGATTCATCATTTAAAAATAAAGTATTACAGGTCTCTATGGACTCAGGTTAAGGTACACACAGGTTTGTTAGAGATCAGGGGAGGTTAAAGACACATACAACCTCCTGAAACTAAGACAAGAAGCGGAACAAGAACGTGGGCTTTGTTTTGTTACAGAAATTGATGATACTACTTGTTTCATGATCTGGCTTGCTGCTCTCAGATCATTTTTTTTGATGTGTACCAAAGAGAGCCCATCTTCTCCATAAGACAGAGCTCAAAGTTGGTGTAGTTTCTCTGCAGCACTTTTTTTTTGGTCCGTCAACGAAGCCTTCCTCTGTAAAAGATGTCAAGCCTGACCATTCTTAAAGAGACTAGAGGAAAAAAGCCCCAGTTTCCCTGTCCTTCCCAGCAAAGTAGCCTAACTATGCTCTAGTACTCCAGAGTCTGGTAAACACTGCAACAGGTGCCAGGAAGGGAAGGGGAAGAGGAGAAAGGATGGTGACTTACACTGAATGCTGATTTCATTCACAGCACTGGACCATGCTCACTGAAACCAGGAGAGCTGGGGGTGTGTGTGTGTACAAGTTTCTCTTAAGGGGAACGTGGGAACAGCGACAAAAGCGCCGCTAAGACCACCGAGTACTGTTCAGGTCACAGACTGCAGTGAGCAGCATGCACGCAGGAATGGGTGGCAAACAAAAGGGAAGAGAGTACGGTCTCTTTTGGTGACATTTGCAGATTTTAAGGTCACCACGAAACAAGGTTCTATGAGTCTGGATCGTGGAAAATTTAAGACATGAAAAGGAGCACAAAAAAATATGCCATTAGCTCCAAGTCCGAACCTAGAGTTCAGAGGGCTCTCAGGACACATACAACACTACCATACCCTTCTTCCACATCTGTATGTGCATGAGGTGTGAAGTTCTGACCAGCTAACTAACAAAACCAGAATAAAGTTCTCTAATAATTGTAACAGGGGCTGGGTGATTTTCCATCTAATTCCAGAGGAGCTTTTTGTGGAAATTCTAATTTAAGCCATCACATAGCTTCTTACATAGACAAAGTGTAACAAAGGCACACAAAACCACCAAACAAATGCAGAAGCAAAGACCTTTATCATAAACGTGGACATTTGGATACAGCTGGAACTACTCTAGAAACTCCAAAGAGGAAGGAAGGAAGATACAATGGATGGAGCAGGGGAGAAAGAAGAGAATGGTGATATTTATGGCATCACCCACAGATCTCACACTGCTTGGAAACCCTTCAAGGGTGGCAGCATATGCACATTACAGAAATGGAAGCAGAGGCTCATTACCCTCTCCTGCAGAGCAGGATGAATCACCAGTACAGCCAGAAACACAAGTCAATTTTAAATCTTCTGATACAAGTTCCAGACCAATACACGGCATGAGAAAGAGAAATAAACACTCCTTGATAAACAAAAACCACAAACAAAACACAGAACAAAAAAAGTCGCAAAACCACACCTGGATCTTTGTCACAGCACCTCGTGAAAAATATTGTAGGAACACTTTTCCTTCCTCCTTTTATAGTCCTTCCAAAACACAGGTCATCTCTTTTCCCTGACCTACGCATCTCCTTGAACTTTCTGCTGGAACTCTGCTGAACCCGGACAGGGAAGCAGAAAATGGGAAAACAACGGCCGCTATAAGGGAACTGCATTCCTTCTCCATTTCTGCTCCTTACCCGTAAGTTAGACATGACCATCCCTCCTCTCCCCAAGATCATGACCCTGTCCAGCCTTGGGAGGTATGGGCTACAAGAAACTGCTGATGATCTATCTAACCACGATAAGCTGATGCCAATTTAAGTCTGTGCTGCAACTGAACAGGACAGTCCTGCTTTCCCCTGGCCCCTCTCCCTAGGCTGCCAGTAGCACCCGTGGAGCACTCATTCTGGTCAGATCACCCTTCAGCTGGCCTCAGTGCGCCCCTTGCAGCAGAAAGGGGGTCTTGGGCAGGCTCTGCCATTCTCCTGGGTGGGTTTAGATTAATGTCAACTCACAAAGTTATCCATCTCGTGCTTTCAGCAGAGCATGGATGGATACAACTTAGAGAAGAAGGAAGGGAACAGAACCAGCCCTTTCGGCAACAGCTCACGGCTACACTAAATCAAACCTAACACCAAATCAGTCGGTGACCAGTAGAAGCAAGATCTGACCTGCTGTTCCACTAGAGCATGTCATAGGTCTAAAACCTATAATCACCACAGTCAGTCTGTAGAAAGGTAGATGTCTCCTCTACACTGTCAAATTCTTTATTCATGAATCGTTTTCCTCCTCTGCTTTTGGAGGACAACACAGAAAGAGATAAAAAAGCACTGCTACCTGAGCACCCACTAGCTGCAGCAAGGCCGAGTTCACAGGAAGGAGTTCAATGTCGGTGTTGATAGTGGTCTGGTCAAAGGGGCACGCCTTCCGGTGGAGCTTGTTGAGGCACATCTTGCAGACAGTGTGGCCGCAACCCAAGCTGATGGGCTTCCGGATCGTTTCGTCGAAAGTCTGTGTGCAAATTGGGCAGGAGAGAAAATCTGTCCATTGTGGAGCTTGTACAGGCATTGCTTCAGGAGTTAATTGACAGGACAAAAATCTAAAGCACAGATTCCACTGGAATCAAAATCTTTGAAAAAAAAGTCTGTTTGTTTTTAAATATCTTCTGTAAGTACAGACAGTCAGCACATAGTGTGAAACATAACCTAAAAGAGAAGAGAAACACAGTTAGCATTCTCTGCTGGAACAGGCATTTCAAACCCTTTGTGCTACGCAAATGCCACTCGCAGAGGTATAGCTCATCTAGGAGGGCAGTTCTGACATTAAATAGACTGAGTCACAACTTGTTTTAATTCCAGCTACTCTCTGGCACTGGAAAAGCCACTTAGAACTATTTCTGCTGTTATGCATCCTTAAAAAAAAGGCAAGGTACTTACCCAACTGAAGTTATGAGGCTGGATTAATTAGTTTTCCATTTTAATGTTTTTTTTCTTTACAGACAAGCTAATTAGCCTGAACTAGATTTGAAACAAAACGAGACGTTTTTAAAAGCATCGTTGTACTGATTCTACTAAAATTTATTTATTTATTTAAAGTATTGATTAAAATTTTATTTTGACAACGCTTCACCCAAAACCTGTATCACGAGCAAGTTTCCCCCTGTGTTCAGGGGCTCCAAGCTGGCACACAGTGACTCTGCAGACGCAACTGAGCTGCCGCAGCCTCAGCAGTGACGGGTGAACGGCTGGGGTGCAGCCAGATACCACCTGCATCGGCGCAGCTCACGCACAGTGCCAGGTAACACCCCCTGCTGCTACTACAGCACCAGTCCCAGGCTCAAGCAGATTCCCACAGAGCTGCATTATGCCACAGGGACTTATCTGGGCACATCTCAATTATCCTGGGAATCCCCACGCGTTATGGGGTGTAAGTCAGCATTGAGAACTTGCCCTCAGCCTGTCCACCAAGCAGCGCCATTCCTCAAAAGTAGGAAGAACTTCCAGAAGTCACTTCTGACTCTAAGAGCAAGAACTGTTCCTCGAGAACCCTTTCTAACCCTGACTTACATCATTAATTGCCTATCTAGAGATTTTATAGGCAGAGAAAGTCAGATTTTTTCTAATGCACCGACAGATGACACAAACACTGTAACAGAAGAGAACCTGGAGGCAGACTTATTTGCCACTTTTGTATCAACACACAGCAGAAGCAAATGTTACTAACTGTGAGGGAGCGGAAGATAAGACACCTCTGGGACGATAAAGAAATGCAAGACTACTTAATGCGCACGATGAACATTAAAAACCAGCAAACAGGAGACATGAATCGATGTGAATAGAATCATTATCAGAAGCAAAATCAATAATGAACAAACTCAGTGTCCTTCCTGCTTTCTATAATCTGTGAAGTCAGCAAAAACCAGTTCAGGTAACACAGAATTAGTGCCAGATTTTTCTCCATCTCTCACTTTCCCACACAGCACTGGCTTAGGCTTTACACCAAGGAGCGAGCACTTGCTTGCTATTATCTGTTTAAACAAAAGCAAAGCCAGCAACCTTTCACCAAATCTTAGCTTAAAAAAAAAAAGGAAAAAACAAAAACAAGAAAAATCCCAACACCAAGTAAAGGCCAAGAGAAACTTCCAAGTTAGAATTGCGTAATTCAGAATCAAAGCATTTTAAAACAGCAACAAAAATCGGATGCTAAAACAGGCTGAAAAGCCTCAGGCTTTTGTTCCAGAGCGCAGTGCGATGTTGTTCACAGTTAACATGGTTTTGCCAAGGCAAACAATGAACAGTTACTAGTTAAGCTTTTAGTGGTGTTTCAACAGCACATCTGAAGCTTAGTTCTAAAGCTAATAAAAATAAAAAGTTACTTCTATCATCAAAAGACGTGCAGCACCATACAGCCATATAAGGAGGCATCCATTGCAAGTCTGTTTCCTCGGCAGCACCCTGCCTGAAGAGAGGCACTGCAGGCGTTAACCCCAACACACCGGCATCCCGCAGCCCGTGCTGAATGGTGTTGTTTTTCCCTAAATGACCCCTTTATTAGAAAGCCAGTATTTTTTCATCTTGTCAGCAGACCGCCACATCAAACCCATTACTAGTGCATCATTATATCCCAAAGGAAAACATTTACACTGGTCAGTTACTTGACTGAGCTAACTGCCTAAAACATGTGGGGAGTTTACTGTCAAGCCTCCCCTTCCTTTATCGATTCCATTTATTAATAAGCCTTGGCAGTCGGCATCTCATCTAGAATCACTCTTTGTGAGCCAATCTGTAATAGGAATTACCTTGAAACACCACAATCCTTTCTGCAACGAGCAGTACACAGCTTCATAAAGAGTGCGCGCCCTGCCAAACACCATTCGAGGTTCACGGTTTAAGAGCTGAATCACATTGCTTCCTTCCTACCATGCTGGCATTAAAATAGCCAGAAACAATTTCCCAGACTCATCTGCAATTCAGAAGTAATTGGAACAGTCTATTTGAAACATTGATTATTAACCACCATGTTAAACCAAGCATTAACAAAAAGAGCAATTTTTTACTGAGAAAATCTAAAAGCAGACGCTAACACAAAGCTACACTGCCAACAGACCGAGCAGAGGGGGGCTCAGAGACTTCACCACCCCAGACTCAGACGTGGAAAGAGGAGACTTGAACACACATTAACACAGGAGTTAACTAATTAAAAAAAACAGACATGTTGTTCCTGCTCATTCCTCTGGCCACTTAAGAAAGCCAGCACAATGAAATAGGTCACATATATTTACACTCTTAACATTAGAGAGAGAAGTTTCTGTTCTCCAGTCGGGGGAGGGAGGGAGGGAGTAATTCGTAGCATCACTGGTCCCTTAGCAAGGCAGGTTCCAAAATGCTGGGAAGCAAAGGAAGCCAGGCTGACACACAAGCACACTGCAGGAGGGTCCTCAGCAGCCGCAGCCTGGCACTGAGCAGCCAGGGCAGGAGGGCACTCACGCACAGGCAGGAATGCGATGGCTACAGAGGCACGTCTCACCCAGGGGTGACAGCTCCCCTTCCACCTCACGGAGCTCCCTGCCACCCCTCGCTGATCTGAGCTTTTCCCTCCGCAGCACCTGGGGAGGTGCTCTGGTGCCTAAATGCCAGAGGAAGGCCGCTGATAGCACTGACAATAGAAAATACGTCTGGGAGAAACCTCAGGAAGCCATCCATTTCAGCGCAGTCTAACTGCTGAAACAGATGGCTAACTGGCTCGATCCAGCCAACCTTTTCCCCACAGAGGAAAAGAATAGCTGTTCGAGCACCAAACCCTGCTCCGCCAATAAATCTCCCAAACAGAGCAGCACAGAACCAAGAACTCCTCCAGTCCTGTGGCCGGTGGGAATGGCACAGCAGGGTCTGACAGCTCCCAGGGCTGGCGCCACCCCAAGCACTGCCACTGCCACGCAGTTTTCCATGTCTACGGCTTCGGTTTCCCAGCTGGGACCTCAGTCTTCGGGCTTGGAAGCAGTCATGCACTGAGATCCGCTAGAAACCTCTCCCAGCCACAAAGCGTACGGACGGGTGGGGTACATAAGAAGTGAAGCTGGGGAAGATGCATCGTTTTTGCAAGGTTTGTGACTTGCTATGACCTTGGAAATAATTGTAAGTCAGAAAATACTTAGTTTCCAAGAGCTACTTTAAACACAGGAGAAATTACAAGCTGCAGCGAGACAATGGAAAACAGCGTTTCATTGCCACAGACAGCTATCAGAACCATCAGTGCTGGAAGAGGGAACACTTTCCTGAACAGATAAGAGAAAGCATATTCATGCCTTCATGGGGCAACGCTTTTTAAATATGCCTCTCCAGGATTATGCCAGAGGTATGGAGTCCGGTGAGCAAAATGTAAAGCCTGTAAGCAAGACATACCAATTTGAGTAAGATCCCCCTCCCCAGAACGTTACGACTTCTTAGCCCACTCTGTCTTCTCTCTCACACATTAACTCCCAATATTTTAAACACTTACACATGTCTTTGTGCATGACTGAAGATAAAGACATGCTAGAAAAAAGACCCAGAAAATACTCAGGTGCTGTCACATACAGGAGCGTAGTGAGTAAAAGGTTAGAGACACTATTTGAATTGCTAACATTTTAAACAGGGCCCACCGTTTGTTCAAGTAATAGGCCGCAGATCTCAGGCCAAGGAGGAGTCAGCACACTTGCCTGGAAATTACTTACTGATATTTCAGTTGCTAGTGTCGCTTTATGCTATACCATGCACCTATCCTACCCTAAATGGAGCTAATAGGCTCTCTTTTTTTTTGTTGTTTTGCAAGCAAGCTTTACTACCACCAGGCTTGCCTTCAGATTCCTACTCACACATTGTGCTAGTGGTGTGGGGAAGAACACTATAAAAAAAAAAAACACTACGAGACATCCACGGTGCAAAAACTGGAAAACAAGGACCTGTAACTAGGAATGAAGAAGCCCCGAGACACGTACCTTGGGTACTGCACTGGGACCAGAGACAGTCTGAACATATGAAATGTCTGCATGCAAGTCTCCTGCTTATGCTTAGCTCTGTACAGGCTTTATTTTTCCAGTTAGAACTTGGAAAAAATCAGTAAGGTCTCCTCTCTTCTGCATCCTCCCCCACCCCCCAAAAATCCTTGAGATTCCATCCTTAACCCAGACTGGAAATGTCACACTGCAATCAGATCAGTGACCTGTCTCCCCTGGGATGCCACCGGAGAGCTCTGTCGCTGCTTCAGACAGCAAAGCCTCGGCACAGCGGCACGACACCGTATCATGTTCCCCGCTCCGGACGAGGCCGCAGAGGGGGAGCTGCCTCCTGCCCCAGCCACGTTATGCCTCGGGGCCAAAGCCTCTCACGCACAACTGGAGAGCTTCTGGAGCTTCACCCCTCGAGATGAAGATGCTTTTAAAATCCACACTGCCTCGTGCCAGTAACTGCTGGCCCCAAGTTCCACACGTAACGACACACAGGCGGACTCCCTTCTGCTTTCGGTTAAAATTCAACTCCCTCCAAGTTCACTGCACTCCCTGAGCCCTTCTGTACAAGCCCCAAGTATCGGCCGACTTCCCTCCCAGCCACGTTACTCGGACCCAACTCCGAGCCCAGCAGTATCATGTGTCCCTTCGTCACAGCCCAGCGAGCGCCGCTCGCCAGAGCAGGCCGGCCGCAGTCACGTTACACTCAAGGCAGATGACTCAGCACACCTCCAGGGCAGCCCTGCTCCTCACCTGCAGTTTCAGGATACGCACCTCTTAAAAGCGCTGCCTGCTCCCCTGGCTGTACAGGGCTCTTTACGGTATTTCACTCAGCTTTTCTCACCCAAGCAGTATCAGCTTCTTTTGGACGTTTGAAGACCAAAATTCTGAGTAATAGTCATTTTTATCGCCTGCTTTTCCTTTTGTCCTGAAGCTGTATTATTTTTGCTGAGTCTTACTCAGAAATAAACCCAGCAGAACTTCCTCCAACAGCGAGCACACAAGCAAGCCTACTTAGTGCAAAACTTAATGCAAAAGCAGTTCCTCATTGCCAAAACAAACTGAGCCTTGCCAACCAACCTGCTCATGCAAATACAGCTCTTGGCTAATCTATAATGTAATCTACTAAGGAAAACATCAGTTTTTCAAGATTCTTACTCCTTGGTAGTACCATAAAAATTTCTGAGAAAGAATAACCTAGCCAAAGATGTGATCCTCTCTCATGCTGGACTGATGCGGTGAGACACTAATTACTTCAAAACCTCTCTGACACTCAAGATGAAAAACAAGTCAACAGCCTAAACGAAGCGAGCAGGTAACAGTAAAACAACTCCTGGCTAATAGGGACTACCAGATGCACACAGGGCAGCCCTGCCCGACAACCAGACCCCTCCCGGACTTACCTGCTACCACACAGACACGACCGATTTTCACTGGTGCTTCACAAGCAATATTTAAGTAAATAAGCCTCCCAATCTAATGGACTCCATGTAATGCAGATCATTTCTGAGAACACAAATAGCTTCTGTTTCCCGATGGGAAGCGCAGCACATAATACTTAAAGAAGTACCAAATTTCATTTTTGGGAAAAACTGACAAACTAACCCATGTGAAACTCTGAGCAGCCAGAAGTAATCGGTTGTTTATACGGCCTAGCAAACACACTGTTCTCAAAAGGCGTGCTGAAGCCACACACACACACACCCCAAAGCCAACCTCACAGTCTGCAGAACAGGACAAACACCAGCCAGTGTTTTCCCTATCTAGTTCCACAGAAAAGTTCCTGGGGAGAGGGGTAGAAAAAAGAAAGAAAGAAAAAGAAAAGAAAAAAGAAAGGAAAGAAGAGAGAAAAAGAGAAAGAAAGCCCATGCCTGACAAGAGTAGGCAGAAGAAAAAGCTTCTTACCTCCGCCTGGGGAGCTCCATGAACACCACTACCATGACAAGCCCAGAATAGTATTTCTGACGGGTTAAGCTTCCCCCCCCCGTTTGCTCTCTGAAACTTTGCTGTGCACCCCAGGCTGGCAGCAAGTGCAGCGCTTCCTCATTCCTCCCCTGCTGCGCATGCCTGCTCCCCAGCAGCTGAGCACTCGTCCAGAAGACAGAGCTTGGTAACAAAAGAAATTCCCACCCAAAAGCAAATCCTGGAAGTCTGTGTGTAACTGGTTCCCACCCTTTTTTCAAAGCCATGTAAAAAACATCAGGCTCTGGTGACCAGAAGACTCTTAAAAAAGAAAAATAAAAGTTATGAATGCCACCAAGCTTCTGTCCCAAACCCCCTGAAGCTCAGGTAAATCAGGTTCAAGGTTTGCTTTGTCTTCCTCAGTAACGTATCTGAGCTACGAAAACAGAGGAAGAAATGGATCTGCTGTCATGCAAGTCTCTTATCTGGCAATCTGTAAAGTTCCTTCAGAAAATGGGGCCAATTAAGGACAAAATGTTATAATCCCTCATTTGAAATTTCCTGGCTTGTAACACCACCGGGGGCGGGGAGGGAATATCACAACTCTGCTCTAGTATCTCCCCAACAGAGGATCTAAAAGCAATTTAAAACAATTTGAGCTTCACAACATCCTGTGAGGCAAGAGCTGAAGACTTCCTACAGACCAGAAAACTGATAAAGTCATTTACTCAGCATTTCGTGAGAAAAAAACAGAATGAAGCTTAATGTGTCTTTTTCTTGACTTCTTAACTTTCCTTCAGTATTTGATCATTTACGCCATTGGGACCAAGAACATGAGAAGGCAACACACGTGGAAAGGCAGCTGAAACCTCCCTGCTCGCACTCCCTGACAACACAGCCTGCGCTCGGCTGGGACAGTAAGTGTAAGGGAAGACAGACGTGACTAACTTCTTCATTTCTGGTTGATATCAGACATCCCTTACAGCTTGTTTAAAAGAAAGTGGAAGTGACCAACCCCTAATAACAAATGGTTTCATGGTCTATTACCTAGGAAAAATTTTCTACCAACCATAAGGACACCTAAATCCACAGATGATTCAGGCTAGGGAACGAGCAGCAGACAAGCAGGGCCAGAACACCTTATTTTCATTTCAGTTTAATCACCTGCATGGAAAACGCACAAACTCTTGTAACAGCAGCACGAGTAAACCTGGATTAAAAATCAGGGACAAACTAAACAGATTAACAGCAGATAGCACCTGAAATATTCACAACGGTTTTCAGAAGAGTGGCTTTGGTTCCACGGGTCGAACACTCGGGAGCTACCAGCCTTGTTCGCAAGAAGCGATGGAACCAAACCCTTCGCTTTCTCCCAGAAGCAGACGCCATTCAAAGGGCTGCTTTCTGAACACCTAAGAATTAGAACAGCTAATGTGAGAATGAGAACTAATTATCAAGCAATTGATATGCCCCTAGACAGCTACATGCTGACATGACTGAGTCTGAGGCCTTTTCTAAGTCACTGGGGAAGGAAGAGAGAGGACATGATCCATCCCAGGAGACCAAAACAGAAGGTAAAGTTGCTGCATCCAGGACTATTCTCTCCTATGGTATTTTGCAGAGCTTATACGAGAGCCTATATTGAGAAAAAAGAGTTTTTACATTTATAGATTGCTATCAAACACTGGTGAGAGAAACACTAGCAGAAATAACCAGAACAAACTTGTCAGTCTTCAGATTTGAGGGTACAGACACACATTAGCTCTTGCTGTCAGCTTCAGAAGTCCCTACCCTTCCTTAAGGATCCCCTTCCAAGATATTCCAGTCAAATTGCTTGCACAGACATCCCCTGGTTCCAGCTAGGGGTTCGAGAGGGACCTCTCTAATAAACACAGGTAGGCAGAAATATGGGTCGGCAGCAACTACGCAATAAATACCTTATTTTAACTGAAATTGGGCAGCAGACCAGCCACGCAAACACCTCACCTAACAAAACAATCTAAGCAGCAGTAAACTTCAAAAAGAGAAAGCAACAGGAACTAGGCAGTGAACTAGAGATGGCAAACACTGCCGATGCACAGGCATCTGAGATGCTTGCTTAGGTGAAACATTTGTTCTATCCATCTTCTTGTGATGTGAAGTATCAAAAGCAATGTGGCAATAACGAGATGGGCATTTGCTAATGAGACAATCTATATTAAACATCAAAATCACAAAGGCCAGTATCATTCTTTTCCATGCAGGAAAAATCTATGGTTACCTGACTACTACTATAGGTGTTCCAGAGCTGAAAAGTAGGTTTAGGAAAAGGGGAATAAAAACCTTGTTGCCTCTGCAAGGCCTTCATCATGAACTGGGGAGATAAGTAGATACTAATCATTTCGTGAAGACCCAGGATGGTTCACTGACACAGAAGGCAAAAAAAACAATGATTAACAACAAAAAATAAAAAAAAAATTAGAAAGTGTTGTTTGTCACCTACTCTCTACTAAGATCTCTGTCCCAGCTTGATTCAGCAGCTGTAGTACTGCTTTGATGTCAGTAACTCTACAGCTACAATAATGCTATCACTGCAACAGGTAACAGCGAGATGGAGAAGGCTAGAATTAAAGTTTGCCTAGTGACATTTACCAAAAACTGTCCAAAAATAATAAGCAGCCCTCCCCAGCCTCCACTAACACAGTCTCTAATAAGTGCCGCCACCACCACCTGCAAACTTCCATAAAAGCAACTCAGCCACTCTTTCTGAAAAGAAAAAAAAATCCAGAAATTACCAAAGCATGAATTCTGGGAGCTGTGTGGGTGCTTTTGTTAGTTTGTCTCAAAAAACAAAGCAAACAAAAAAAATAAAGCAAAAAAGTTTACAGTTAAAACTTTAATGAACATATGTCTAGACTTACGGGCCTAGAGTTACAGGGCTAGAATCAGGTAATAAGTTAGAACTTCCCACCCAGCTCCTTCCCCCTCTGTTCAACGGCTAGCATTGCACTATTGACTCTACCAAAGATGTTTTGACTTAAAGTTACCTAGTAGATTGAAAACAAACCAAGCAATCAACAACAACAACAACACCCTCACATGTCCAAAATTCCAGGTGACACAGAAAAGAAATGCTGAAATATACTGCAAGTGTAGAATTAAGCGAATACACCTGGCTACTGCCAAGCAGAGGAAAGCAGCAGCATCCATTTCACTGAATCATTGTAAGAGTACAATGTAACCGTAACAATCCCACTTTACACAGAACTTCACAGGGATTCAAGAAACAAGTATTTTAAGTGTTCATTTGAAATTTTTGACTCAGGAGTTCCTCTTCCTTCTAATTGCTTTGACTAGGAGTTGGTTTTTCTAGTCACTGAGTAGATGCTGCCTCCATTTTAAAGGCTTCATGTTAATAGCTGTTTGCATAACAATAGTCTCTAATAAAGCTTCAGTTACTCTATTTACCTTCAAATGCAGTTTATTTTGGAAGACTGCATTTAAACATCAAAAAGATCTTTTAATAAAAGCACAAAGTCATCAAAGAGCAGTAATGAATTTTTAAGCCACAGAAACCTATCGAAGCATTGCACGCCTGCCTGTTTCTTAATTCAGGAGTTCATTTTATTAAATGTACTGTAATCAAAAGAAGGGATCTCCTATTTTATGTCGTATACAAAATAATCTGTAGACTACTGGGATGTTATTTCAAAAGGCAATGGAGCATCTAGGTTATTGGTACAACATTCATGATAGCAGGCGTTCAGAACAACAAAACATTTTGCGCCCCCCAACCCCATTATAATTCTACTCCCTGTTATGTTCTCTGTTCTCAAATGTTTTGAGAAAGAATTATTAAACTACATCAGCTTCAAGAACTCAACTGCTCTTCTTTGGGAACCTGTTCAGTCAACCACGTGATATCATTTCTACATTAGTACAAAATTGTACGATACCATCAGCTTTGCAGAAAAGGCACAGGTTTGAAAACATTTGTCAGAACACTGCTTTGCACCATGCTGCAGTCACAGTCACTTCCAAGCAGCAGAGGTAGACAGACTGAGGAATTGCTATCAGAGGATAATCTAAATTTTCCCCATTCTTCTCCCAGTTCACAGTTTAAGACTTGCTGCGCTTGTCCCGTCAAGAACTAAAACCAGTATTGTTAGAAGTTGTTTACTGGAAATACCTCTACCTACAAGCGGGATAATCCAAAGGTGGCTTAACACCACAGCAACAGAAACCTGTCTCACTAAGACAGCAGACAGCACCTGCAATGCTCACCACACGCTAACATGGGCTAACCATTTTAACCTTGTGAAGACTGAAGCATCCAGACTTGTGTTTTAACTGCATGACCAATGAAGACAGTTAAACAAATGTATTAATTAAACCTATTTGGGGTTTGCAGTGCAGGTTTGTGCAGGGCTTACATTGGGGCAAATTAGAACTGTTTCTCGGAGAGGCAGCATGGCCTTGCACATGCCAGCTCTAGATCAGACACATCTGTGTCATCTGTATTGGGCCCACAAACTGCCAAAACCAAATCCCTCTCCTTCCCATGTTAGCTCTTTACAGGCTCCAGAAGCTGCTCCAGCTCTGTCAGCTGGTCAAGCAGCCCTGGAAACACTAGGGAAAGAGGGAGGAAGCACAGAAAGGGAAACTGCAAGACAGCCGCTTATAGCATCAACACGTACTCACCAAGTTATTAGATGCAGTTCCATGAACAGCTTCTTGTGCAACAACTAGAGCAACAGACTTTTAAAGTACATCTTCACTAATAGAATCCATCTCTGAAGTAGCAGCTAAATTTTAACTACACATTTAAACCCTACTAAGCAACCCTACCAACGAGGATGACTAGAATAACAGTCAGGCATGACAAAAGCAGGTGAAATGGAACAAGCAACTCAAATGACCACAATCAATCAAATTGCTCCTTTATGCTAAGTGCGCCTACAAAGTCATCTATGCTTCAAAAATAATGCTCCCCATCTAGGTTTAACCAATGTTTCTCAAGAGTGCAAATCATGCAAATACAGTCAAACCATCCTTTTGGCTCACCACGGTGAGCAAAGTGCTCTCTGAATATGAGTGAATGCTGTAGCAGCTTGTACCTCTTCAAGTTTTCCACTGCTCCTAGAACCGGAGTTGCAAATGTAGAGGCAATCATGTAAATACTACAGTAGCTAACAAAAATAGCTCAAGGGGACCGAACTAAGCCACATACACCCCTCTGGCAACCCCTGCAGAAGCTTCACTGATTATAATAGTGGGAATATTAAGACAAAGAACATAAGTTTCACAGATGACTATTCTGCTTGTTTCCATGGCAGAGGCTGCAGTTGTGTTTTAATAACCAACCTAGCTAAAGCTCTGGAGTCATCCAAGGTTAAGAGGCAGCTCGTTGCAGTAATGGCAACGAGCCTGGACAGTTTCAGCTCTGTTGCAACTGTTGCACAAAAAAAAAAAAAAATGAAGCTAGTCAAACACAGTGTTCCAAGATTTTCTCCACACCTCTGAGCACAGTTTTGTTACAAAAAGTCAAACACAAAGCAACACAGACAAACCCGCTCAACACTTCCCAGCAGTTTTAAATTACCACTCACACATGGCTTAAAAGTCTTCGAATATCAGTAGGAGAGGTCACACCACCTTTGCTGGAAAGCAGGTTAATTCAGGTACTTCTGACTCAGAATGTAATTGAGCCTCATTTGCTTTAAATGCTACTGGCATGCTGATTCAATTCGTAGAATTGCTAAAAAGAGCAGTCCTGGAGGCCAGAAATAGCCTGGGGCAAGCTGCTACTCCTGAATGGGATTTTTCAACCTAACCCTTCAATTAAGAAAAAAAAAAGAAAAAAAGTGTTGCTTTGGTATTAGTCTCACCTTCCAGATTTATAAATAGCATCTTATCTTTACAGCTTTATAAGATCATTTAAAAACAATACTCATGTGGTTTTAGTGAATGGAAACTAAGGGCTTAAGTCTCAAGGTTTCCATTAACCACCCACTCTTATCCAATAACAGACATTTCAGAGCTTAACCACAAAAAAGAAAACTACATGGTTTTTGATATATTTTTAAATACACCAAACAACGCAAGACAGTTCTGTGTAAGAGAAAAAAAGGAAAGCCTTGAACATCCCATTGATCCTCCTATCAGTACTGGATGAGAATTATAATTATCTTTGGCAGGAGCCTGACTTCAAACAGGAAAAAGGACTATCGGATAACCTCTTAATAGGGGATTTTCAATTATAAACTCATTTTAAAAGTTTCAAGTTATATAACTTGAACATAATCGAAGCAAAAGGGTAAAATATAATCCCAGGAAGTTACCTATTAAAATCCACTGCCAACTTGATGAATTTTGCTACTCGAGCCTTGTAAGAGGAGATCTATTACAGAAACGTACTTCTTTTAGACCAGAGTGCTCTTATTTGCTGCTGCCTTAGCAGAGAACTGTTTATACAGTTAAGTATTATAAGACTTATTCATCTCCAAAAACGTATTACCACCATGTTTTAGCAGTACCAGCAACCAGAACCAAGTAAAATAAAAATACAGAGGATGCTTCCTTCATCTCATGTGTCCTATTGCCAGGATTTTATCAGTATAAAGCACAGAACTCCTCACGGCATGCTAACTAGTCTATTTTTAAAAGCAAAGGGTAAACTTCTGCTAAAGAACCTTATTCATTAAGGAAAGGACTAGAAGACTTTCAGAAAGAAAACCAGAGTAGCTCCTCAGTGAAACATCTTTGTACTTGGCTTGGGCGTTCTGACTCCTGCTAAGGATTTTCTTTTGGAAGCAGCCCCAGCCCACCACGAGCTGGTAACAGGCACACCATCACAGGCTGCAGCGAGACTATGCACGTTTGGGCCCTCACACGCCCTGACTGCAGCATTACCTGTTCCAGTACCTTGAGAGAAAATCTGGTAATAAATATTGCAGTTACTGTACACATTGACCACACTGAAAGCTACTTGCGTTTTTAAAGTTTCCTTCTCTTAGAATCTTAAAATGGAGCGCATGCGTTTAGCTGCCTATCACACTCCCTTTGCTGCAGACCAAGACAGAGTAAGTGCTAAGTAAGCCTTGCACTGACAGTATTTGCATGAGCAGATCATTTAAACCCTCTGTCCTGTGCTGTGTAAGGCCCCAGCTACACAGCAGGTATCTAAATATATTATAAGGCAGAAGAAGGGAAAACCAGACATTGAAACCATCTTACCACCCATGTCATCAATGCCTCCTTATACCAACGCCTCCTTAGTGGCTTGGGAATAAAAGCTATGAGTGTAAGCTAAAACCTAAAAACAAACAATCCAAAGGAAAATTCTCAAAATCCATAAAGCAAAACTACCGTGAAGCCCTTGCAGTTGGTCTGGGAATTATTTTCTTTGATATACAAAGCCCAGTAGGAACAAAGCATTTAAACGTATTTATTAGCATACTGCAGTCATTGGATTTTCACAGGCTTACTGTCAATTTTCATTCTGTAATGACAGCTCATATATCAGCCCGTCACAGCAACATGACTGATTTTATTCCCACTTCTCAAAAGCTACACTAATTCATTAATGCAATTTCAGGACTTATCAGCTAGGCTTGAAGGAAAGGATTGCTGTCACTCACTTCCCCTTCCTGAAGGCTCCCCATTGCTGTCACATGAACTGGTCTGAGGGTTTCTTGTCCCCCCCTCCTGGGAAAGGGCGGGGGGACAAGACAGCTACCATTTTTATTTCACAGGTCAATGCATACATTACTCAAAGGAAAACACAATGGGACATGTTTTTTTCTTCAGATTTTACATAACAGAAACTATGCCTGTGATCATTTTAATGCCCAGTGAGTAATACCAACACCACACCCTGCTCTCATCGTGCACTGCCTAACGCGATAGCCACGCCATTACGTCCTCGAATACCTATGCGTGCAATTTACTTTACCATTTATTCCTGTGGGTGCCTTCTTCCACGTATGTCCTGAAATCATCTGAATCATATCCAAGCTTCAGCTTGACAGAGATCAAGTTATTCTATTCTGAACTGGTCTAGCAAAGCTAAAAACCCACATAAAAAATGGCTGTGATCATGTAATTCCTCCTCAGAAACACACCCAGAGACATCCCCACCCAGTCCTTGTGTGCAATTTTGTTAGAAACATTTGACCAAGAAGTTCCACTGAGAAAGGAGTGACTGAAAAACTAACTACAGATTTCTGCTTGCTAAAGCCATGTAAATCCTCACTCAGGCTTCGAAAACGGGGCGGGGGGAATACTTAATTTCTGTTAGCTGCAATGCAGAGACATTGATGCTTAATGTAGAATAATCCAACTGGTTTATTTCTGACACACCTGGTACAGAAAAAAAATGTTAAAACAACACTTAAGGTAGCTTGCCAGTTTTTAATGCCATCTGAATAGTCCTGTTTTTATTCATTCCTTTTCGCAAATGCTATAGAACTGAGACAGAACATCACACATTAAGGAGATGTGAAAGTTTTGCCAAGCATTCCCCCACCCCTCCGGAACATACTCCGCAAAAATTATAGTGCTTGGAGAGAAGATAAGTCTCAACAACTCTGGTAATAGGAAAAAGAGGATACATTTTGTACAAGTATAACCTATGGAATGTATTTTCATTTGTGGCCACAAAGCTGCCAAGCCTCCACTACCAGAGTTCTCTTGTTCTAACCCAGTCAGACTTTCTCTATCAGCAGCTCTGAAAGGACAAGGCCAAAACAAAAACGTCATTCTCCAAATTCACTCAGGCAACCAAAGGTGACTTACTGCAAGTCCTTAACCTGAGAAGTACCAACTGAACCACGCCTTTTTGCTTTCTGGTCAAGTGTTTCAGAGAGTGTCGTCCACAACACCATTCTTCTGCACTAAGCCACAATTATCAACGTGAAATAACTTTTCATCTCTTCGCAGGCCCTCAACACAAACACATCCTTAAAACTGACAAATGGAATAGATGATTCAGAAGAGAAAACCAGAGGGAAACATGTAGTAAGCTGTCTTCAAGTCAGGAAAAGGCTCTCTACAAAGTACCACACAATAGCTAAACAGCATAAAAAAGGTATTGCAGAAGCCATGCCTTCAGCCAGCAGTCACGTGAACACAAATACAAGGAACTAACAACGCGCACATGCATTACCAATGTCAGAAGTCATCCCTGATGGCTCACACTTTTCTGTAGAGTCCGATGACTGCTGGCTACAAAGCAGTCATTTAAAATAGTCTGGATTATTCCAACCAAAGTTTAAATTTAAATGATTAATAGCCTGGATTATTCCAACCAACGAAAGTTTAAAAAAGGAATTCTCACTTTCCTGATAACATTTTCTTTCCACTTGTTGCATGCATCACCTACAAAGAAGTCACAGATAGTATCCAGGCTTCCATCGTCAAGGCCTGAGAGGTTAAACAAGGAAGACTAAAATTAGAAAAAAAAATCACCATTTTAACTAAACTGCAAGGTTTTTGCAGCACTTCTAAGATCTCTCCTCTAATTAATTCTACAGAAGGCCTTTTCACGCAATTAAACAGGAGAATGACTCATAAACAGGAAGGACAGCCTGAATTGCAGCCTCTGGTTTAACTTACCAATCCATTTCAACAAGCCAGTTTAACCTAACTTATTTTTATCTTTCAAATTTACAGCAACAACCGAAGTAGTCACGAGGGAGTGTGCCACGAACAATGCTCCCAAACTTCTCATCAGTTCCAGAGGAAGCAGTGACATTTTGAGACTCGACAGCAAAGTCCAAGAACAAAGAGTCCCACGGCCGCTCCATTATCCAAGCAGCCCATCCTGGATTGTCAAAGCAACAAAATTAATAAGCAATATGCCATCTCTGTTACCTTATCTAGATGAACTGAATAGTGGCTCAGATCAGAACAAAGCTTTTAAAAACAAACAAACCAACCCAACAGAATACTTAGAAGGAAAGTAGCTAATACCACAGAAAGATCATTAAAGACATCAACACACTGAGGAGAAAATAACCCACAAAAAACAGCACATTTTAGCAAGCAAGCAAAGACCCTTACAATAAAGTCACTTGAAGTCTGAAGAGATACATGGGAAAGTGATATTTTCTTTCATTTGTTCTTTATCATTTTTGCTTTAGTCATTTGTGAGATTTTGCGTTGTGCCGATCTATTCTTGAGACAAAATCCACGTTCCCTTTACAAAGCAAGTAAAACTAAGAATTCATGTTCTTTTGGAACTGCTGAATAAAAGCTGCTGAGTACAAGCTAGTCATTTTCTAGCTTTCAAAAAATATAAATATTTTTGAATGTTAACATCTATCCACACAATAGTTATTACTATTGAAACTGTCATTGTTCACCTCCATTGTTGTAAGCAACAACTATTTATCACGATCTTTTGAATTTGACTGTTTCTGTTGTTTACAACACAGTACTTTGTCAATTTGGTATGTTACTTGTGAACACCTGAGTTCGCCAGACAAGTCTTAAAAAAGAAAAAAAATAAATCACTCAACTGCCATCTAAAAGAGACTTTTTAGTTGCTCTAGAAGACCTCAAAAAAAATACCTACCTCTTCAAGCCCTAAGTCAGCTAAAACACACACCACGAGTACTGTGCAGGTGTTCCATGTAAGGAGGGGGAGGCTGAGACTTGCTTCCCAGTAGTTACACATTGTTCTTTCTTCTATACCTCCTCTGTGAAGTAGGACAGCATTTTGCTGTTTTGTAGTTCCACAAAACACCCAGAACACCTGACTGTGGCACAAAACTCGGGCTTGATTTTGTAAAACAGACTGAAATACGAACTATCTCAAACAGAGATGATTGCTTCACTAGACTCGTGAGCACGAACAGATATTTTCAAAATTTCATTAACACAATGTTTACTTGTAATGGCAGGGAAAAACTTTCTACTGAGCCACTCAGAGAACAGCCTACACCCTGAAACATGAGATTTACTCATCAAGTCTGATCATCATAACTGCCAGAATTACAAATGGTCATAAAATAATGTTTATGCAGCATGTCACAAGTTCAGAGCGCCACGTAAGCTAATCAAACTCACTTTCTACTATTTCTTTTAAATTAGTGGCTGATAATTTCCAAGGTCTTTCCTTTGTTTTTTGCATCCTGTCATACAAAAAAAAAAAAAGATACAAACCACTTTAGCCTTGCTGTACTGTGATTACCAGATTCAAGAGATATAAACACTGAAGGAGCTCACCACTCTCATTTGTTTGTACAGTTCCAAATGTCAAATAGTACCTGAAGAACTTCCATTCCAAACTGATAAGAAAAGGAAGGGGAAAAAAAAAGAAAAGAACAAGCAAAAAACATGTGACTTACAAGACAAGCAGGAGCCAGTAGTTAAAAGTTTTATTTAACTCTCATTTTTGCAGGAAAGAAGGCATTTATATTACACAATCATTGCAGTAAAACGTGGAAGAGTAACTGATTCACATACAACTGCTACCAAAAAAAACCCCACACAACTGAAGAGGATTAAGTCAGTATGAATAACGTTTACTCTAAAAACAAAGCACAGAGAATGTAAAATGCTACTGAACAGTGGGAGTGTTCCAAAGAAGCTGGTTTACTAATAAGTGGGTAATTAAAACCATCACCCTCAGCATGAATTTCAATTCATTCTCTTTGCAATACCTCCCCTGGACCTGACTCTTTTGCCTCAAAAGACAGCTCTTAAACTTGAGTTGGAGACCAACACTGCCTGCAACAATTTATCAAAAATAATTAGCTTGCAGGTCCCTGAAGACCTTCAATGCATACTAAAGAAACAGGATTCCTGCTTCTCTACCAGAAGTTTCCTTTCAAAACAGAAGGGAAGTTAAAAGTTTTAATTGAAAAACCTTCCCGCTTGTTCACCATTTTAACTGAAGTAATTGCTATAAATGACTTCAAGAGGAAATTCTGAGAAGGCCTTTAGAACCAGGCTAACAGCACTATTGTTCCATCAGCTGATCAACCAGAAGTTTGTAATGAACAACAAATTTTAAAACAACCAGACCTCAACCTTCAAAGCTTGTCCTGACAGGGTTTGGTAAACAGGGAAGCGTTCTGAAAAGCGGTATTTGGAATGCCTGGATCATATGTTAAATGTAACAGCCTGCTTTTAAACAGTAGTTAAAAAGCATGATTTTTAAAACACATACTTAAACAGAATAGTGAAAGGATGAGAGTAACCAGGCTTTGTTAAAACAATAAACAAACCAAAAGGAATCAGGAACCTCCCAGAGCAGCATGTATTTCAGTTACTACAGCTATTCCACATGCTTTGTTTCTTCAGCAGGCTTGCAGCCGAAGTGCAATCACAGTACAGAAGCCCCAGATTAACACAATGTGCACCCCTGTCGTAGTTCTAAACATCTGTGTAATTGACGAATGGTGCTTTATGAGAAGAACTACAAAAAAACCACACTGATTTTGCAAGATTTTTTTGCAAGGAATCAGTGGTGGGATGGCTCTGTACAGCAAGAACATTGTCACTTATGGCTATTTTAGTGACATTGAGGTTGGGATGAATAATTGTCAATAAACCCTGCAGCTTCTGGAATGCTGAATTCGACTCGCCTTACCGCTGTATTACCCATCACCGAAACAAACACCCTTTTCTGCACTGTCTCAAAATATAAAGCAACCAGAGACTGCCACTATCTGTGTGAAGCAAAGGAAAGATTGGTTCCTTTCCTTCTGCTACACTTGCAATACTCCTCAGTTTAACTGCATATCTTCCATTTCTTACATTGCAAAACAGGAAAAAATTATTATTTTTTTAATTGTCAAAACAATCCTCTTCCCTTAACTAATGTCATGCCCCTCCCAACCACCTCTCACATGAAGATTTTTTCTATGTTCCCATTGATTCCTCTTTTTTAATCATCTAGGTAACATTGTACAAAATAGCATAAGTAAAGGCACACAATCAAGTGACACAGATTTTTTGTTTTTCTACATGTGGCCTTTATGCTTCCCAAGATCCTGTTTTCTTTTTTCAAAAAGAGTATGCTGAGTAATAGCTTCCATGTAGAAATCTGTAAAGGATGTTTGGGTCCTTTATCTGTGTGAATTTAAGTCTTTAGATTTTTCAAATGTCAATGGTTGGTGCTCAAGAAGTGCTGCTAACCAGATGAAGTGACATTTCTCATCTAAATAAGGCATCAGTTTCTTGCTCACAAGTTAAAGCTTGGGCCAGAGCCAAGAGCTACCCACCTTCTCAATGGTAACCTGCTCTTGTTATTCTGCCAGCCTTACTGCAAATTATTCAGTCTGCCTGCGTAACATTTCTGTAACATGTTGCTGATGTACATAACAAGCCATTTGCACCTGCCAGAAGTTGCGCCAGACCACACGTACACACCTAACTACTTTGAAAAGGAACCTCCTGGGAAAAATAAATAAATAAATCTTGCATAAAACACAGTTCTCTAGCAATTCCAGCACAGAGCACTGTACTACTGGTATTGCTTCTGGCCACAAAAACTTTCAGCAAGATATAGAAATCTTGATATTTCAATCACAAAATGTAGTTCCCCCTTTACCTGGTACCACACAACGAGTTGTTATCATGCAGTAACGGGAAAGTTATTTCCAAAAACACTCTAACCAGACAGTCTTTTTATGTCAGAAGGACTATTTTAACAACCTAATAGGGCTTCACCTTCTTCCCAGTTACGCATTTCCACAAATAAAAAAAAAGCATTAGAAATCAGTTAGCTCTTTGAAATCTAATACCATTGCAGCTTTTACCGTACCGGTAACGAAGAAAATGAAACCGATGCAAGATAATGTCATCAGAAGTACTTCTTGAGAAAAACAAGTGACCAAAGTAAGTGATGGGAACTGTACCCAATATCTACGTACAGAAAGGAAAGTAACAAGAGTAAATATTTGTGGTTTTCTTTCTCAGTTATCATGAGTCTGTAAAACTTCAGATTGCTTTACTGTAATATAGCCTACACAGAAGTAACCTTGAAGGTCACACCAATTTCAGCTGGTGCTGAATGTTTATATAATAACCTTTCAAAACAGAAACACATTATATATTTATTCTGTATGATAATAGCTGCGTATTCATTACCAAATGCAGTCTAAGGCATTAACTTCAAAGTACAAATTCTCCCGTGGCTTATCTCTCGTACTTTGAGCCAGATTTCTTTTTCGGCCTAGCAGACAGTATTACTTGGTATGCTACAGCAAACAACTATTCTTCAACTTACTGGGGAGCAAACCCGCAAAACCACACAGTTTTATCTGTGAAATGATTCAGTGAATCTACTGGGGAAAAGAATTTTACACAATGCACAGACTTCGCAAGTTCTGCAAAGGATTGTCTGCTTGAAAGGTATCTTACAGTTGCAGCACTCTGCTGCATAGCTATTTTGAGACACTGGGGATGCATGCTTGAGTCTAAATGCAGATGAGCACTTTCCTTTTCGTGCAGTTTTACACTTCATGTTATTTGAAAGCTACAATTCCACAAGTTCTTCCAAAGGGATGAAACATTTGTTGCAGGTATCCAGCATGTAAGCTATATGATTTCTCAGGTGGAGTAAAAAAGGTAATTATCTTTCATATTATTAAATAGTATAAAACAGGAAAGGTCAATTTCCTGTTTTTAAGTATCATAAAGACATCCCTTTACCACAGTGGTTAGTTAGGAGATACAGACACTAGATGAAGTGTGATATCAGACTTCACCATCATCAGAGGTGATCACTATCATCACCTTCAAGGCCTCTGAATTAAACATAAATAATTTAGGTCAATATTTTTAATATACTTGCTCACTGAATCTTAGCATCTGCAGTGCTTAATTCAACAAGATTGACAAAGGTTTCCACCCAGACTGCAGGTGAATCGCTGGCAGAGGTTTCTAAAAGCAATCCTGTTAATTTCCATCATCTGCTTTAACGTGACCCAGTAGTATTATATAGCAATATATGTGTCCTAAGATGCTCTTATATTAAACCTTGACATATTAATGAATGCAATTGCTGGATTCATACATTCACCTGTTCATTGGAACATTAGATTTTAAAATACTTATCATCATACAATAATATTACAAGTCTCCAGAATATTTTTGTTTTAAACTAAAATAATTTGGATACAACACTGACAAATCCCAGAAAACATACAAACAACTTCCCACACATCTCCATTAATGTTAATGCTGCACAAAAGTGACAGATGAGCATGGCACTCAAGACTCTGGTTGTCAAAACAGAGTATGTTGACAGTACCTGCATTTCCAAATCTCCCTCAACCCAACCCATCAAGCTGTCTGCTTTGACAGAACCTTTTCTAGGACAGGAAGGTAAAGCTATAAGCAACTGTAGAGAAAAAGAAATGTGCCTTACTGATAAGGTCTGTCTCTATTTATGTTAGTGGAAACCATAAATTCATATCCACATTAGGTATTAACAGACTAAAGAAAGCCATGGTCTATGGGTCTAGTGGTGAAGCTTAGAAACTGTCAGTAATGTACATACTTTTCCTAAGAACACCGGGCTATTTGTGCAACCAGGAAGACTCCTATTAGCTTCGATGACTTCAAATAGAGATATTTACAGCTGATAGAGCGCCAGCTCATGCCCTGCTGCCCTCGTAAAACTAAAGGGGTAGAAAAAAAAAGATAAGTTTAGGAACACATACATTTCCGTCTTGTAGTATCCAAGAGTTACCTAACAATTCTGTGTAGCTATACGACATGAATAGAGCATAAACGCAGAATTTAACAGTGTCATTTCCCTTATAAACAGGATCATTAAAAGATAGTACTGCTAAAACAGTTACAGTGATTAAAGCTGCTCTGCTACAGCCGAGGTTGCCTTTTGATTATTTTTGCACTTTTTTACTTGGCCATTTTCAGTATAACAAGAACCCCAGTGAAAACAGTACCTACTATGTGGGGAGGGAGGGGCAGATTTTTCAGTCATACTTGACTGAAAGTTAAAAATAAGAGAGCTATTCTTAGGTAAAAGACATACTTCCACGTGGAGAAAATTAAATATTCCCACTTCTTAGGAAAAAATAAGCACATCGGTTTGCTCTTCATAAAATGGCACAGACCTCACAATGGCTTTTGAGGACAACAACCGACACCAGGACATTCCCAACCACCAAAACACATTAAAACGCGGCTGTCCCAATGCCGCGCTCCCGGCACGAAACCTTACCCATCCTCGCCCTGTTATCCGACAGCTAAAATAACGCCAAAAACTAGTGAAAGCGAGCGGAGTTTCTGTTGTGTTTTGTCACGGCCGAGGGCCACCTCGCTCTTCCCTGAGGCGCCACAGACAAAAGGGCGACAACCGGCGGGGGGAGGGCGGCGCGGAGAAGGGGGCTCCGGCCTTCCTGCTGCTGCTGCTGCGCCTGGTGCTGGTTTAACCGTGCGGGGATTTAGTTTTCTCTTCTTTCCAGGCACACACGGCCGCTGGAAAAACAGCAGCAGACGCAGGCCGCGCACAAAAGCCGCCTATCGCTCCCCCGCCGTAGCCTGAGGCAATGCTGCTTCGCCCCCACCCGGCCGGGCCCAACCGCCGGGCCCTCCCCGCCCCCCTTTGCCTCCGCCGGCCTCAGCAGCTCCCTCCCCGGGGCGCTCAGAAATCGAGCCCGGCAAAAGCCCGAGGCCTAGCGAGGCAGGCAGCAGCAGCACGGGCCCCAGCGCCAAGCGCAGCGCCCGCCCCTCCGCCTCGACCCCTCTCCGGGACGGGAGCGCAGCCCTCTCGCCCTCGCCCCATTGTTCCCCGCACCCCTGGCTCCGTTCCCCTCAGGGGAAGCAGCGCACTCACCACACGGGCCGGGCTCCCCCCGCAGCGGCCACCGGCCCCCTCAGCTGCGGCACACGGGGGTGGCCGCAGCGCCCTGCGCCTCCAGCACCCACTGGCTCCGGGGCGCCGCCGCCGCCTCCCGTCGCCCCGCCGCCGCCGCCAGCGCCGCTGCAGCAGCGGCCATCTTGTGCGTCGGCTGCCTCCCCGCTCCGCTCCGCCTCGCCTGCCTGCCCGCACCGCCTCGCCGCTGCCGCCCGCCCCTTCCTGCGCCCGGCCCCCCCGACAGGTGGGGAGGAACCGGGAGAAGGAGCCGAGTCACGGGCTGGAGCCCGGGTAGAGCCCTACGGGGCGAGGGGCCGGCGCTGCCGGGCGGGGGTGCTGTCACCCGCTGCGGGGAGGGCGTCGCGAATTCCTGTCAGGAGCAGCAGGCGCTTCCCTCTACCCTTCGTGCCTTTTGGGTTGTTCTGTTTTTTTTTTTTTTTTTTTTTTTTTTTTTTTGTTCTTCGTTCCTCCACCTCGTTACTTCGTCCCTAGCGTTCACCGCGGGTGCAGCGAGGTTATAGGGCCGAGGTTGTAGCTCTCGGTTACGTTACATGTGTCCTGAGGAGCCGGGTGCGGGCTCGGAGCCTCCCGCAGCCCGCCATTTTACCTCAGCGCCCGCAGCTGAGGGAGCCCTGCCTTGGCGGGGCGCGCTGCGGTTGCCCTCCCCACCGTGACTGCCTCACGCCACCAAACCTTAGACCTTGGGGTTGTTTTCTTACTTTAAAAGATGGTGTGTGCGTGTGTGTGTGTGTGGGAATGAATGCTGTTCCCCATCCTGCGTGTCCGTGCAATTCAGAGGCCTCGTTTCTTTGCTCACCAGGCTCCCTGGAAGGCCCAGAGCTTGGCTTGCTGCTGAAGAAGGTCCTTCCTTAGCTTTCGTTGCTGCAGGATACATTTGATTCATCATCATCCTCAACAAATGTAAAGATACGAGGTGAAGGGGACCCAGCAAGCCCTACTGCATCACACAGTATCTGGACCTATGCTTCTACATTTTGTCTACTTGAGAAGTTTTGAAATGAAGTTTTGAAGGATTTTTCCATATATTCATGACAACTTGCTGCATTAAGTTAGCACATACTGATTGCTATTTAGTTCTCAAAGCGTTTTGAAACTAACATCAGGATATTTCGAGGTAGCATCAATTTGATTCTCATTTTAAGAAAACATGAACTGATATATAAGATACTAAGGAATTTTGCCAAATGTATTTATAAATTTGATAACAAAAATTGGGTTCAATGGTCCCATCCTGTTCCCCAAATATGTTATTATGTCTGTGCCTAGCAGGAGGCCTAATTGTCTGTAGTGGGCTCTGTGGCACCAGCACCCAGGTGAAGTAACATCAGTCAGAGACAGAGCTTGGCACATGATTTGTTTCATACAGCTCCTCTTGCACCTTGTTACTTAAGAAAATTCAGTGCTATAAAAAACACTAATAGCTAACTTTACGCTTTCTCCCTTCTATAAGGTGTTACGTAATCATATCCTGATATTTTTTCCCTCTCATTCCTCTTTTATGAAGGGCTTTGATGTGTTAACCCATCCAGTGAAGGCCTGTGCAGGATGTCGCGTGTGGAATCACTGCATTTCTAAACACTTTACCCTACTGTAGGGAGCATGCGCTGCATTATCAGTTCAACATCGCAGCTGCAGAGGACTGCATGACCTTGAGACACCATTGAAATGATGCAATGTCAGATCGGAAATAACCAGGCCCAGAGCCAGGGTCTTCAGACAGCAACCTGCAAAAGGAAGCTGGATCATGACATGCAGACACAAACCCGGAAACAAATAGCAGAGCTAGATTCCTAGACAAAGGCTAAAGTTTACATGGTAGAATTTAATATTCAGCTCTCATTTCTGGCTTTTGTATTGATTGCAGACTGCTGTGATTTTCACACTAATTTTACAAGAATTGTGGTGATGGTAGCTAAACATTAATTCTGTCACTTTTAAGAAAGAAATTGTCTATGACAGACTTTCACCAACACAGTTAAGGTTAACGTTTTTCAAGGATTGGTGCTCGAATAAAATAATATTAAGAACAGCTTTAGTTTCTGAAAACAAGGTTTTCTTGCCATAGTCACAGGCATTTGAGATCTTATGAACAGAGAAGATTAAGATCTTTACAAAGACCACCTTTAACTTAGCCAGACTCAATTCTAAATGAAATTGCAACCTAGGTTCTAAGTTGTGTGCTCTAAATTACCCATTAGCTGTTCCTTGGCCTGTTTTCCACTGTTGGCTAGAGAATTGAGACAGCTTTGTGAATTGGACCCTTCCTTCAGCAATAATGAGTTAGTGTGAATTACAAAAGAAGTGCAACTTTGACAGTTTAACATGGAAGTGTGAATCTTAAGCATTATGGCTGTTCTCTTGTTGTGTCAAAGAGCTTAACAAACAATTTAAACAAATCTAAAGGGATGTTTCCAAGCATCAGAATCTTTAGTACCATTGTTACAAAATTAAATATCTTCATAAATGATTTAATCAAGACTACCAAAGTTTACCAGATTCAGAAGTTGGAGATGATCACAGGTTAGTAGGTTATTACATTTTTTATCATTATGTTAGCATACGAATACTTCCTACAATGCCCAAATGAAACATTAAGATCACTTATTCCTAATGACCATATAAATTATGTAAGAATCTTTGTCCTGAAGTATAGTCTTTCATATAACCAATTGGCAAATTGCAGCATGGTTTATTAAAAAAAATCTGAATCATCATATTCATATCTAATTAGTCCTTCTTCTTCCGAATGAATCATGAAGCAATATTGCTGCATATTATCCTAGATCAGTTTAAATATCTGCTTCATCTTTTTACTCTAATTTAAAACTTTATATACCACAGAAAATTTTGAACCAGCAATTGTTGTCTTTTGCAGGCTGCTTTCCTAAATGTTACAGTAGAAATGTGAACCTTACTGAAGTTATTAGTATCCTGTTCAGACACAGAAGCCAGCACGAGGAACTAAAATGGTAGGTGTTCACTGCAACCTTTGTTTAAAGTTACAGAAACTATAAATGGTCAAGGCCTCAGGACATCCTCTTACTTCCTAGTGTATATCAGGTGGTTGTACACTGCACATCAGCCTGGTGTTTTCTTCAGTCGAGTTTTTAATACTCCAGTCAGGAGACCTTACCACTTCCTATAGTCAGTTCCTATATATGGTTCCTATTTATTGAAAGGTTTTCATTTTCAGGTAGCTTATGTTTGCCCTAGCATTTAATTCTATGACCACTTAGTAAATTCTATTACCAGTATTTACTTGCTAACAACGATTTTCAGTATTACAACACAGTTTACCACAGTACTGCATTGTTTAGAGAAGTGGGATCTGGAATGACCTATGTGCCTTATTAAGGAACATTGCAAAGATGCATGCATACTCTAAATTTCAAAACCCATTTTAGATTAACACTTTTCTAGCTGATTATTCTTAATTCTGGATTTAAAACATTCAGAAATTTGTAGATGAGCTTGTTCCCTCTTTTTCTCAGGAACTGATCTCACTAGATAGCTGGATTATTTTAACGTCTACCCTCTGTAGTTATCCCGCATTTCTTCCTTCATGATACACTGCTTTCACATATGAAACACAAAACATTTGCTTTTAGGATTACTATTTTCATATCTCTTTGCAGCTTGTTATTAATTCTGCTGTCATTTATCTCTAATTATTCAAATTGTTCTTTATTGTCCTTAAAAATCCACAGGAATTAGTTTAGATTCTAGAACAACGTGTCAATTTTCCATGACATTTTTTTCCTCACCAAAGAGGTGCTAATGTAGGCACAATTCTAGGATGTTATATTTGTGGACAACCTAGTAACCTTCAGATTATACATTAGAAATGTATCCCTCCATTAGACTGTATTACTGAAAGGAAAAAGCTAAAATATCAGCGCAGCTGTCAAATGGTATCGTTTTGATGATTCAATTTTTGTATTACTGTTTCCATATAAACTTCAATGCAGTAATACAATAGCTGTCTTCATAAAAAGAGAGACTTTTAATGCGTTGGCAGTGTTTCAGTTTGCTATTTCAGTTATCTACATGACCACTAAAGCTGATAATAATGGAAAATTTCTCATTTTGAAACCAGTGATATCAAAATGAAAGGCAAGATTTAAATATTTTCCCAAATGGCTGCAATCATTAAAAAATGTCGTTGCTGTAGAAATAAAAAATTCACACATCCAAAATTATTGCATTTGTGATGTAAAACAAAATAAAAAAGAAACTCTTTAGCACTTTTTTGTGCTTGACCATGCACATTAACAAAACCTAGAATTCCTGCACTTTTATAAATTTCCACTCACAGAAGCAGAAGACCAAAGCGTAACCACCCAATGTTATCATTAAAGAATATGTTGAATGTCATCCAAGCCCATATAGTTCAAATGCAACTTTCAGAACTAATTATATATGCTTATTTTAAAATAAAAAGAGTATGAAAACAAAATAAAATCTTCCACTGTGGAAGGACATGCTCAGTATCTAGACCATAGCATATGAAGTTTAGATTTCATTTATACAAGAGAAACCTTAATGATGTAATGGGATGTGAAAGGCACAAGTGTAAGATTAAAAGTAATTCCATGAATGTTTCTCTCTCAATCATTCAATTTACACAAGCAAGATAATAGTATGTAACTCACCAACTGTTATCAGTTTTGTTTAAAAATTTGTAAAACTTTCTACAGCTATTTGATGGTACGCAAAATAGATTTGCAGTATATCAATGCAGTTTACATTTGCATTTTCAGACTACTGGGAATGACAAAATAACGTTCCCAGTATGAAGGAAAACAAGGAACAACGAGGAAGGTAAGAAAATTCCCTCTGATGATTTCTCATTAGGAGGTTCCACTTAACTGTACCATCTCATTAGCCTCCCTGTCCCACTGACATAGAGAGATCCTATATACTGACTTAGTAGTGAGTGGCACAGATTTTCATGGTACTCCTTAGTGCCTTTTTGCTTACATGCCATTGCCTTGTTTGCTTTGATCCCACTTCAAGTGTCATTCAGCAACATTTCTTTCTAGGCATGAGGGAAAAAAAACACCTTGAAGCATTATAAAATATAAGAAGTAACAACATGGCAAGAACACAGACCCACTCTGAGGCTGTGGGGATATCAGAGATTTAATGTTCACTGGGCAGAACAAGTCAAAGGCACTACAACGTATTTGTTGTTCTGGTGCCCTCTGCTGAAATAACCATCTGTTTGGCTTCTGAATCCCCCAGGGAGAGCCAGGAGTCCTATGTGCCAAGTACCATATGCTGCCACCTCTTTATCTTACATTTTAGTTCCTTGATCTACTTCCTTTTCTATCTGTCTCAACAAAAAGCAGAAGCACAAGCCTTTCCTTTCCTTCCTCCCCTGGTACTTCTGTTGAAATTTGTCTTCTCTTCCTTCATAATGTTGTTGCTTTGCAGCTTACAACAGCCTTTCACTGGGTTTAGGAAAATAACATGAGTTGTGATGATGAAAATTAAGAAAATAACATTTTATAAGAATTCCATCTCGTGTATAAAACCAAGAACCACCTAAAGTAGCCACATTATTTTTGTTCCTTTCTGGCAGCTTCCTCATGTTCTGTAAAACTGGGGGGAAAATGAAAGACGAGTAGGATGATACAGTTAGCACGGTTTTTCTACAGCAAGTCAATATGTTTGTTTAGCTGCATGTAAAACCACAGCCTTACTCTCACTTTGAAGGGGAAGCTGAAGTGTAGAGGTTAAGCAACTGTTCAGGTTCACATCACAAGCAGTGGCAAGATGTGGAATAAAACCCAGATCTCACGGTCTGGTCTCCTGTTCCAACCACTAGATCTCACTACATCCTCCACACCTATGCAAATTACAGTAATTGCATTATGACTAAACTGCTGTCTGAGTAATTTTTCCAACCAAATTTCCAAGTTAGAGTACAAGTAAAAAGTGGGACTGTCTTAAATCTCTGTGGTTGCATGACACTTTTGCAGTAAAAGAAAACGTGCTGACTATTCCAGGAGTTCTCCTTGCTTTTTGTCACATGTAAAGACTCAAGTTTTGTACTGGTTTGCTTTAAGAACATCTGATACAGGACTTCGCCAGTGCATCTTCCAGCAAACATGACTATCAGTTGTTGTAGGAAAATAAAAGTAAAGGACGAAACAAGCTTTAGCTAATCTTAACACATGAATGAATACATAAGTTTGGATTATTATTATCATTTAACTACTGTGGATATCTAGTAGCTTCTACTTTTTCAGATCTCAATTCTAGCACTTTTTTAAGAGTATGTTTTTTTCAGTTAATTGCAGAGGGAAATAATATATCATCCCTCACTGTTTCTTGAAAAGAGGCCTATAAATTTAATAACATGTAGCTGAAGCACATGCTTGATAAGCAGTTTACAATAATATTTTTTTTCAGAAGGAACATGTCAATTTTTTTTAGGTAGGCTGAAATTGTTTTTTTGTGAGATTGTAGCTGTATGGTTATTTCCTTAATTCTTTTACCAGAGTCTACATATCGCATCTACTTTCACAAGCAAATTCTATCACACACAAAACCCTACTTCTTTGCTACAAATTTCCTCCCCTGCTTTTAAATTTATTTTCAACAGAATATTTTCATTTTATTCTTTCTCTCATTACTGGTAAAACGCTGTTACATAGCATCCTAGGAGTTCAATTTGAGCAGGAAACACATAAGCATGATTTGTTTTTATTGTTAGTAATCTGATGTGTCAAGTGATGCTGTCTACTCTTCTTTAATTCCAGCAGGTGAAGGAGGAGGCATTTACAGAAGAAGAAAAAATAAATTCACCAAAGCGAATCCGTGAGTTGATTCAACAATAGTAACTAAATAGTGGAATTAGCTCACATCACTGGATAGGAAGAAATAGTCTTTGTGGTTTGGCGAGTAAACTACTGATATAATTGCTATGAAACGAAGCAAAACAAAAAAAAACCACAACCAAATGAGAAAAAAAAAAAACAACAGTGCAAGTATCAGAAAATAATCTGCAAATGTGATTACAGATGTGGCTTGTATATACATTTTTAAGACATTCAAATAATTTTAGTATGAGTGACATCAGTTTCTTGGAGATAAATGAGAACTAATTTCGTACTCATTGAGGTACACAGAAGGCTACAGCATGGGTAAAAGTTTTAGCCTGTTAACAAAGCCAAAATATTTTGAGAAGCGTTCTTTCTGGCCTGTTAGGTATGTTTCTTATTCTCATACATAAGGCCACAGTATCTCAAGTCTAGTTGTCTCCAATACTTCTGGTGTTCCAGTGGCTCTGCTTGGAAATCAGGAGTAAGAAAGAAGGAGAGACTCATCTTGTTGTCATTGCAGTCTTTGTAACTTGGCTGTAGTTGAACTTCATTTCAGCAGTTTGATATAGAAAGGTTGTTTATGCTGCAGTTTATCACTGTCTCACCTAAGCGGCAGCTTTTCTTATCAATGTTTCCATTAGCACATAATGCTTTGCAATAAAAAAAAAGGAGTGTCCTCTTTTTCATACACAAAAAAAGCCCCTCTCCTTAGATTTTCTTCCACAGGAAACACACATGCATATATACACTTATATGTGTATTAAAGAGACAAGATAAAACTGTTTCTATTCCACATAGGTGAGTCAAACATTGAAAAGCAGATGAGAGCGTACATACATCTATTCACTGATTTATCAGATCTAACAGCCACAACTCACAAGTGTCAGGAGGCAATGAACTTGCTTTGTATTGTACTTCTCAAGCTCACAGATCTAAAGGAGAATCATTGGAATGCAACATAAAAATTCTAAAAATCTGACCCTCAATCTACCTTTAAATTTAGCTGCTAAAAGAAAAAAGAAACAACAAACCCAAACAAACAAAAAGCAACCAAACAACAAAAAACATTGAGAAATAAACCGTAATTTCAAACCATATTATTATCAAATACTGAGCTGCAGCATAGCATAATAAATTATTGCTTCTCAAGTGTTTGGAAGTTCTGTCACAGGAATCTACTACTTCCTGAGACTATAACTGCTGGGTTGCTCTGCATTTTTCATTTTTTCTCTGCAACCTGAAGGAAATATGGACTCTGTTAATCTTGTATCCTATAGCCATTGTTGCTCAGCTGTCTGTTTAGGTATCAGATCTTGTTAGCAACCAATTGATGGATATTTTCCCCAGAAAATACTTAATTTTCTTATTCTTCTGAACTTTTCAGATGAAGGGATTGCTTTGGAGGTCAGGGATTCTCATACTAGATACATATGCTGTTGAGCAGAGACACACTGACAATACAGAAGCTTTTTTGCCCCCTGTCATTTTGTACCCCATTAAGACTGACATTTTGTCTTAGTCCTTACACCTCTGCAGGGCATCAGTAATGGAACCTACCAATTGCAGTTTACCACAGACGGGCCTGAAGTTATATCAGCTTTTCTGATGTTAAGATTCAGAAGCACATTTTTACAGCAACTTTTTGCCATGTCTTGCATTTTTGAATGAGGTCAACAGATGGGGATTTATGGAAATAAGACCCTTGGCTTTAAAGGCAGAAGAGTATATAGATGTAGCAACAGTTACAGATATTTAGATCAGAGAATGTGTGTAATACACACAGTGTTCGTGTGGGTATGGGTGTATGTTTATGTAATATGAATATTTGTGGATATTCTTTGTGTGCATATATATCAACAGCAAAGCACTTGGTGATGTGGTGATAGCATTTCCTATCACACATCTTTGCACTTACTTTGTTTCTTAAACAAGATAGCGATCTTCTAACTCAGCAGCATTTAATGTAAGCATGAAATGTCATGATGATGAGACTTCTGTAAAACATACTACTGTCAAGTGGATTTATATTACATGCACAGTGAAGTGACAGCTTATATGACATGGCATTATCTTCGTGGGTCTTCCGAAAACGGATATAATCCTTATCAGTTTTTGCAGGAAAGTGACCTGTTTTTCCAGCTCCATTTCATGTAAAAATGCTCCATTTCATGTAAAAATTCTATTCCTAGATACTTGTTAAAATATCCTAGTATTCCTAGATAAGTGTTAAAATAGCCTTTTTTTTAAACACTTCTACCAAATCTGAGCTTGATACTAATTACATTATCAAACCTACGTTTCTCAGAAGGAGGCAGCTTCGTTATGTATTCTATTCCATCTCCCACCCCAAAAAACGGGTCTTCATTCTACTGACCAGTTATTTAGCAGAGCCCCACCGTTTAGCAAGGTCGTTTGGAACCTGACACTTGATTCAGGTGTTACAGACCAGCCCCAGGAAGGCCACTAACAGCCCAGTCACTCTTTCCTAACCCACAGAAAGGACTAGCACAGTGACCTCGTGCTGGCAATCCTGTATAAGGTCATACACTGTTACAATTGGCTGAGAGACAGTAAAAAATTATTTGAAAAAAATTAAAAGTGATGGTTGGACCAGATGATCTTGGAGGTCTTTTCCAACCTTAATGATTCTATGAAACCTTACTCATATCAGGAACCTTGCAGCTAGAAAAGTCTTCTGCTGAGCCTGGTGAGAGACAGGAACATTGTTTCTCATCAGCCAGGCACGGGACATGTTGACAGTTAGCAAAAAGATTTTTAGGTTCATGGTGTTATGTGGATGTCTTGGGGTATGTCTCGCAAGCTACAGATCACAGCTCTAAAAAGTGTGTAGTTAACAAAAGGGTTGCTGCTCTTTTTTAATGTTCTGAATTTCATGAAAATAGTTTTACACTTGTAATTAAAAGCAATGTATATCAATTTATTCTCTGTAAAATAGAGTAACACTGTTTTTTGAGACAGGTGAAGTTTGTGGATTCAGCCTACAGCTGTAACTGTTCAAAGGCCACATCTTCATCTTAAAAGTGCTAACCCACTAACTCCCACCTAATTACTGCTGAAAATAAGCTACTTATTAAGTTCCAACTGCTGTCAGATTCATATTGATTTGTTCTGTCAAAAATAACTTGTAAACTCACTTCTGTACTATTGAACTACCAAATATAGAAAACCAACAATCACATTATAAAACAAATAATCTATATTCTGTTCTTGGTTATGTGGACAGAATTCAACAATGTGTTTATTTAGGGCTGTATCACATTTAATTAGAATTAGACAATGTGTTGGACATCTTTAACACATCTTGTATCTAGAAAGTCTCAACAAGTATTTAAACTGTGAAATATTTCCCATAAAATTCAAGTATTAATTAATTACTTGTTGAAGAGGATTTGACTCGGTTTTATCTCTGGCATGTGATGTTTGGCACCAGCCCTATGATTTTAAGGGTATCAAATCTCCCTAGAGAAAAGCCACTTCATAAGCTATTCCTAACTATTTCCCATGCCGTTCTAAACGTATAAGAAGTCACTCCATTTTCTGAGTTCTAAAGCGTACTCCAGCAGTAAAATCAATATATTAGGCTAGTGTGCTCAAAGGTACTGTAAAGACCTGAGGCAATGTCCCTGTGATGATGCTAGTGTCTTAGCCGTATGGGAAAAACAGCATGGTGGGATCAGTTACAAACACTCTTTAAAGTTTTATTTTTATTTTTGAAATTCTGGTTTAAAACAATATACAAAAATACATACAAAGACAAAAAGTTTCTGGAACCATTCTGTCCATACAAGTTACACACAGGTATATCTGAAAATAGAATATATTTTTCCAGCATACCTGCCCCCAGAATTGTTGGTTTTGTTCCAAACTATGTAATTTCCTCCAATTATTTATGTGGATAAGGTAGATTACCTCCTGAATAGAAATCCTTCCTCGAGCCTATTTTCAGACATTTCAGGCAGTCCCTCACAGTGCCCTGGTTTCTGATTCAGACAAGTCTCTAGCAGTGGCAGAAGGAGTGGGTGCTGGCGATGCCCCTTCTGGGCAAATGCTGGATGACCTTGGCTTTGGCTTTCCATTATCCTTCAGAGAAGGTTAAATGGCATTCCTATCAAAACAAATACTTACATGTGAGCTTTGCAGCATTCAGGTTGTGAAAATTAACACACATGGGCTTTATAGCTCTAATTTAGAATGCAACTGGATTCCTTAATCGCCATCTGTCCAGCAATATTAGCCTTCAGCTCCCCATAGTGGATAATACAGGAGAGGCCTGGCATAGATTTTTTTTTTTTACTTCAGTGGATTTTAAAATAAAGGATTTTCTTTTCAGCATGTGGATGCTCTATATCTTCAGGATATTTCTCACACCTCCCAGGACATTACAGGTATGAGGATTTGAGTACACTAAGAAAGAAAGGCTCGTGATAATCAGTGCTTTAGCTTGAGAATTTATTATGCAGCAAAAAGTTATTTCCATTACTAAACAGTTGGGCTGGTGTTTGTATTCACTTTTCTCATAAACAAACTGCTTTCTTCATTTCAAATTCTCAGATTGCCCAGGCTGTCTTTGCTGGCTTTTCAGGTATCTATCTGAACTTCTTTCAGTCACGCTTGGGTTTTCCAGACTTCTGGTAGCTTATCACATTCTCCGCAGAACTCTCCCTGATTGAAGGAGGTGCCCAAAACAGAGAAGTTTTCTTCACCAAAAGCCTTTTTGAGCTCAGTGGAGTGGAAACATTACTTCACTTTTCTTGTGCTTGACAGTCTTTTTCTACATTCCAGTAAAGTCGTCACATTTTTTTTACAACACTGAATCACTGTTGACTCATTTTCTTTTGTGAACTGCTCTGAACCAAGACTTCTTTTTGTAAAGTAACTGCTTAGCCAGTTTGTCTCCAGCTTACAGTTTTGCAGTCAGTTATTCCCAGCTTTACTTAAGTTTCTTGCTTCATGGAATTACATCCTATTTACTTTAGAACTTTGTTTCAACTTGTCATGATTTGTTCAGTTCTGTCTTCCAAAATACTTGCAGCTCTCACCTGAACAGGATATCCTTCACAAAGATAATAAAAATATTCTCTGTCATATTGCACCAAGTAAAATTAGGCACTTTGGGATTCAGGACATAAATATTTGGAAATCTCACTTGCTACAAACTTTTGGTTTTGAATGTGAATCACTTGGAGTTACTTCTGAGTGCCATTTTGTAACCATTTCATGTAAGTTTCACATAGCCCACATTCCTCTAGCCTTCTTATGAGAAAGGTAGATGATATAGCATGGGAATCCTCGCTGAAGCCAAGATCCCATGATTTATTTTTGACATGTTCTTGTTGATTTTTTTAACGCTTATTAATATTATAAACATGGCTTTCAGTTCTTCATGTTTTTTACCCATATTCTCACAGAAGTGTGTCGCATCTGAGGATAATGACAGTTAAATATTTTCATCTTGTTCCTCTCCTCTAATATTCTTCCCTCTTAATCTTTGTTAATTCTGCACACTGTTATGGTTTATCTGAAGCCTGTGGTGCGATAAAAACAATCTGAAGATTATTTTACACCAGCTGCAGACAACTAGGACAGATAGCTCTAATAGTGCATAATAGTAACACCAACAGAGAAACACTGACAATGCACACGACTGACCAAATAAAATAGTCCTGCATACAGCAGGCCAAATAGTTCTATGGGAATGCTCGCCCGTCTGCTTGCTTTGCCAGCCTTGAGACCAGTTTGCTGCGGCACCGCAATGCAAAACGGCTGTGTAACAAATAAGCCAGGTCTGGGCCTTTTTGCATATTCAAAATTTGTCTGCTTTTCTTACAGCATCTGAATGAACGTTAATGAGAGTTAAATGCTTGGATATATCAACTTTAAGTAGCTGCACTCTTAAAGTGATTTAAAAAGAGATTTAAAAATCGCACTTCAGTGTTACTGCTGCTGCAAGTGTTTGTGCTTCGGCCTTTCTCCCCGTTCCTGGCAGCAGAAGCAGGACGTGCTGCAGCCAGCCTGTGAGTGCTGGGACACGAGCTGCCCGCTGCCCTGCTGTCCGGCTGTCCGTCCGTCCGTCCGTCCCGGCTGTCCAGCGACAAGACATCCGCATACACCCGGTGCCTGCAGGGCAGTCTGTCTGTCCCAGGTCGGGGCAGGGCCCGCTGTCGGTGGCACTGACACGGTTATTTAGTGCTGGGGCCTGATGTTCCTCAAGGCTCCAAGGATCCCTGTCTGACATGGAAAGAGTGCAGGTGAGCTGCATAAACTGTGGGGTTAATTTAAATGCAATTTGTTTCACACAAAAGGCAAAAGAAAAGAAAGCAACGGGACAACCTTTCATTATTTACACATAAACAATGCAGATATTTACTTAAACATACACATCTATTTACCGTTTAAATATTAAATATTTATTTAGCCCTACAAAAACACTGCTGATAAACAATCTACAGCTGGGATCCGCCATCAGAAAAGTTTGCTTATCCTACGCAGCACGATCTGTCGGTCGCTGTCATTCCGTAGCTGCAGTCACCAGAATTTGTACGCGCTCAGCAGGCAGCCTCTCTGCGAGCATTTCCCGAGGGCCGAAGGGCGACGTTTTCCCAATCAGACGATCCGCGTCCAAAATGCTGTTCCTCCCGCCGTCGGCTGAGGTGAGGGACGCGCTGCCCTCAGCGGGCACCCGGCCCGCTGAGGCGCCGAGGGGGCGGCGGCGGGTAACGGCTCGGCTGCGGGGAGGGGACGGGAGGGAAGGGGAGGGGAGAGCGGGGAGGGGAGGGGAAGGAAGCGCCGCTGCCGGAACGTGGACGGCCCTGGCTCGGCGCTGAGGCGGCCGCGCGGCCCGCTGAGCCCCGCCGAGCCCCGCCGAGCCCCGCCGGCCCGGCCTGCCGCTGCCCTGCGACGAGAGGCGGCGGCGGAGGCGGGCTGGGACGGGCCGCAGGGCGGTAAGCGGGGGGCGACGCCGCCGCGGGGCTCGGGGCGGGGGCGGCTCCCTGAGGAGGGCTCCCCGAGGAGAACCGGCGGGGGGCGGGCGGCCGTCCCGCGGCTCGGCGCTGCCCCTCCCGGCCCGGCGGGGCTGCCCCCGAGCCGCCGGCCGCTGCCCCGGCCCCTCGCGGCCGCGGGGGAAGGAGGAGGCTGGAGGGGGGCAGCGGGGCGCCGGGAGAGAAAGTTGGTTTGGTGCCGGGGCACGGGAGCGCTCCTCTCCCTTCCTGCTCCCGCGTAGGAAAAGTGAAGTCACTTCCCTGGAGCCAGCGAGCTGCTGGCCTAAATCCGCGTCGTCTGCGTCGCTCGGGTTCACCCACCTTTCTGTGTTTTTTTTTCTTCCTCCTTCTTCTACTTCTCACCAGCCCCCTTCCACAGTTAGGCCCTCCCTAGTCGTGGCTCGGTACAAAAATCCCTGTCTTTAGATAAAGTACTTGAAAAGCAGCTGAGAGCATCTGAAGTGGGTATGGCACTCTGAATGAGCTGGACTCGGCAGCTCTGCCTGTTTGTAAGTTTGTGAAGTGTGGCGTGTACTTTGGTCCTGCTGTCACCCTGCGAGCTCTGTTAAGACTGCTTGGTTTTGATTGCCTTGAGTAAATAACTTACTGCATCTCGTACCTGCGTGCAAGCGTGCATCCATTCTTTTCTGTGAGAGGGTGGAAAAAGAGATGTAAAATGTCAGTGTTATGTTTTTTGAAGACAGTAACGGGTTCGGCAAGAAATAAGAAATAGCCTGCTTAGGTAAGCATTGCTTATCTTTTTCTTGGCCAGGCCCTACTCTCACGATCTTGTTGGTGACTTTTCAGATAGCTGCCCTTCTGCAGAGTTCTGTCTTTTCTGTCTCCAAAGTGACTTCTCGGTGACGCCGTCTCCCTGTACGCTCGGGCAGGTAGCGCAGCTTCGTTTGACTGAGCCTCCCTGGTGCAGGTGAAGATCCCGAGTGACTGCCATAAGTCATTATGTGCCGTGTCTTCTGAAGATTTATGGGGGGTATGGGGTCGATTCTGCAAGCTCTGCATGTGTCTAGGTAGCACTGCAGGCAATGCTGTTTGTTTATGTGGGCTATGTGGTATTGATGGTGCTACTTACGAGGTTAGTTGGCAGCCTAAGCTTGAAGGGACTACTGCTGCAGTTACACGCAGGAAGCACAAACTGACTCGCTGCTGTAGGAACTGAAGCTAAATCAGAATGTGTTTTTTTGCAGTACTCTGCAACGTTCTCTTTAAGATAGTTACAGCGAAGTGCAGTATTGCTTGGTTAAAAATAGCATTCAGTCCTTTGAACAATGATTAAGGTTTGGTGATGTTAGTAGTAGAATTTCAAAAACATCCAGGCCATAATGTGGCTTTTGGGGGAAACCAAGTTGCTGGTGTGTTCTCCAGGGCAAGTGAAGACAATCGGAGTTGTGGCTACTCCTTCCCTGTGTCACCAATGGGACTCACGCAACCAGGAAGTGAGTTAGTCAAGAGAACTAATCTCGGCAAAAAGTAGTACTTCTTAATTTCTTTTTTTTCCCTTCCCAAGTTACTTTTTGGTTAGAACAACTTCCTGAACTAGTTCACTTGCCTGGTCTTATGGACGATGTCTCAAGCTGAAGGAGGAAGAAGTGTGTTTTGGTAGGGAGGAGGGAACAGTTGTGGTCCTGCTACAGTCGCAGCCTGTGATGGGTATCTGGGTCATGCTTTTATGGCTGGTAAGTTAATCTAAGAAGGCACTGCTGCTAACAGAAGCTACCCTGAGTGTATGTTTGGTATATGGTGCTTGTGTTGAAGGTAGCAGATGATACTAAGGGTGTAGGAGCTCCCATGTGCTGGCATGCCTTAGTTGTGAAACCCTGGTGTCATTTGTGTTTTTTTTTTTTTCCTCAGCAGCAGAGCCACCTCTGTTTCTGTATTTTAATTCTTCTTGTCCCCAGTAGCAGCTTGCTCTCTCCTTTGCATACCCTTTCTTCTCGCTAAACCTGCCATTGATTCATTAATTGTGAAGAACGATCTGGGCATTGTTAGACAGGGGTGTTTGTATGGTTAGTCAGCTCAAATTTAAAAATAATCAGCCATATATTTTTATTGTTTCTGTTATAACCAGAAGGTTATTTCAAACTTGACTGACTTCAGTAATTGCAAACCTTCTGATTTCCAGTTTGAATTAATTTGTCATTAGATTATATCCATTTTATGTACCCAATGGACTGATACACCATATCAGCGCTCTTAATTTTGGTGTAGCAGCACTCTGATACAAGTGGATGCAAAAATGTGCCAAATTGCAACACTGAACCTTTTTTTCCCTTCTGGCTACTGGCTATACCAATCTTTCCTGTAATTGCTTTTTCTCTCCATGAATTTTAATTTTGACCTAAGTGAAAATTGAACCGTACATTTCAAATATTAACATTAAGCTTTGTAGAAGTGTTCTTTTAAAGAAGACTAAGATGTTTTAAAGTATATTTTCATAAGACTAAAATTTATTTTATTTTTTAAATATTTTTGACAGCTTGTTCCAGCCTCAATCTTACTTTGTTATAATGGTGCAGCTGTTAAAGGAGCCATTATTGTAACCTGGATCACTTAAGGGATTCTCTTTGCTTTGATAGAATCCTGGTTCAGAGGTGAAGCTTGACCTTTTTGAAAAGAGATTGAAATTGATTTATTCACCTTTTCTTGTGTTCTTAACTTTAAAAAGAAACAAAACTTGTGTTACAAAGTATGGAAAAATACCTCCATGGATTTTAAGGTGTTTACTTAATTTTGATCCCAGAAGTGTTTCAGGAGGGCACTTTGTGAAGCTGAGAAAGCAGTTTGTTTGGAGAGTGTGTGTGTGTGACTGCTTATAAGTGATACCTAAATAAATCAGTTTCTAAAACCTGCTTAGTTAAATAGATTACTCTGAAAGATGAGTAAGGCCATTGTGGAACACCTCAGTTATATTTTTGCTTTGCGGAGGGGTTTCCTGTTCTTTGGAAAGAGCAGCAGGGACAGAGGTCTTCCTGATGTTTTTAAGCAGACCGAAGAAAAATTAAAGTTGCTGCCACAAAGCGAGATGGGTCACAGCCCTCTGCTTTCCTGGTCTTGTCATCCCTGAGGCTTGAATCAGAGTACTAAAGAAGGTGTGTTTTCTTTCTAGGTCAAATGAGCTTAAAAGTGCAAAATTATTCTGGCACTGGAAACAGGTTTCTGTGTGAGTTATGGGGTAAGCACAGTGGTAAAATGGAAAAAAGTTCTAAGGGCAAGTGGCCGAGGAATGTTTACATTCATGCGTACTACATCAGATGCATGCTTCCTATATGTACAGGACAGCTGAAATTCTTAAATACGTCACTAGGAAGTAATAAACTTGTTTCAAGAATTGCTGAATGGAAGTTTATCAAATAAAACAACAGGTTGATGGAATGGTAAATTCATGAAATAGTATCGTTTACGTCAGAAGGGGGCTTCTGGAGGTCATCTAATCCAGCTGCCTGCTTAAATTTAAGCAAAACCAATGTAGATAAGGTTGCTCTGGCCCTTACTGCCTTTCTGGATAACCTGTCTCCACGTTTGACTGTCCTCACGGGGATTTTTTTCCCCCTATAAACTAAACGGAATTAATTTCCAGCTTGTGTTTGTTGCCTCGTGTCCTGTCGCTGTGCTCCATCCAGAAGAGTCCAGCTCTGTATTTTCTGTACCCTTCCATTAGATAGTTGTCAGCAATAAAGATTCTTCTGAGCTTCTTTTCCAGGCTGTGCAAACTCAGCAACCCCAGCCTCTTGTTATATGGCATGTGCCCCTGCCCTCTGGCCAGCTTGGTGGCATCCGTAGGACTTGCTCCAGTGTGTCAGTGTCTGTCTTGTGCTGGGGGGCCCAGCACTGGATGCAGTGCTCCAGCGCAGTCTCACAAGCCCTCTTCAGGGGACGGAGCTCTCCTTGGACCTGCGGGCTGCTGGGCTCGGCCTTCTGCGCTGCGAGGCCACACTGCTGGTTCCTTGCAGGTTTTTTTCCTACGGGGAACCTCCAGGTTCTTTTCTTCCAAAGCTGCTTTTTATTTGGTTAGTGTCCAGCCTGTGTTGTTACATGGGCTTATTCTGTCTCGGATCCAGGACTTTGCACTTGTCTCTGAACTTCATGAGGCTTCTGCCAGCACATTTCTCTAGCTTGTCCGTGTCCTTCTGAAAGGAGCATGTCCATGTCCTTTCCATTTCCTGAAAACCATATTGCTTGTTTACCCAGTGCCTGCCTCACCAACCTGGCTCTGAGGATACCATGAGAGACGGTGTCGATTGCCTTCTGTGTCCAGTGCTCTTCCGTTGTCCCCTAAGCTGGCCATCTTGCAGCAAGCTGTTGTGTTGATCAGCTGTCCTTAGTAAATCCACGCTAGCTGTTCCCAGTCACCTTCTTGTCCATCTGGGGCGTGGGGATGGCTTCTGGGAGGGTTTGCTCCATCGTCCTCTCATGGACTTAGGCTGGTCTGTAGCTACCCAGGTCCTCCTCCTCCACCCCTCTTGAATTTGGATGTGATGTTTGCTTTTCTTCCAGTCATACGGAACCTTCCCCGGGCTTACAGCCAACTTGTAGAGTGTGGTCTCTGTGACATTGGCCGGCTCCTTCTGGGCTCCTAGTTGCATTCCACTTGGAAGCATACAGAGTTGTGTGCTTCCGTCTTCCTCAAGTGCTTCCAAACTCCATCTTCTTCTTTTGGAGGTCATTCTTTATTCCAGCAGACTGTGCTACCAGGCGCAGGGGTGTGGGAGGCTTCAGTGCAGGCCCTACAAGCGAAAACTGGGGCAAAACAGGCACCAAGCGTGTCAACCTTTTCCATGTCCTGTCTGAAAAGCAGAGGGCAGCGTGTATTCTGGTGCCAAGGAGGCAAAGCAATTTGAAAAAATGAACCACACCTTCATTTTTGCCACAACTAAAAATAATTAATTCCAGGTATAAATTTACAGCTTCAGTGTGTGCCCTTCCCTTTTGTGCATTGTAAATAAAAAGTTGTTTATACTTAGCAGCAGGCTGGTTGAATTAATACTCAATGCAATCCGTACACAAGTACTTTCAATTGGAGCTCATTTTATGTCTCTTTGTCACTGCATAAATCTATTTTAGAAATCACTGGAATAAAACTTTGAAATTGTACCGTGTTAACTGTGTGGAGGGGATAATTTGTTTCATGCATTTATTCAACCCCTCACATGTTGTTCTTGTGTTTATGTCTTAGCTATTCAAGGACAAATAAAGTTGTTCTGGAAGTCGGTGAGCTGTAGTCTGTGCAGACAGTTTGAAAAGAAAGTTCTTGCATGTTTTAAACTCTCTGTGCGTGCTTGACATTGCCTCTGACTTCTGAATGGGTGTAAGTGTTTCGGTTTGTGTTGATGTTGACTTAACCGCAGGTTTATCTTGGTACTGTTATAGGCTAGGTATGTCAATCATAGCGTAGCTTTGGGGGTCTGAGTAGATCTCTGGCATTCATTCAGTCTCGAAATACGATTTGTAGCATGGCTGGGAATTCAGAATTGATTTCTGGTGTAACGTATTTGAGAGGAGGTAAGTTTCCATGCAAAACCGTGCTCAATAAACCCTGTAGTTAATGGTAAAATTGCAGCCTGGACGTTTGCCTTTCAAACGTGATCGTTTGTTTTACATTCGGATGCTGGCAAACTCTTATACAGTGAAGCCTGTTCCTCGTGGTGGTTGATAACTCTGTGACTTCATGGTTCAGCTTCTTTTCAGTGTCTCTCATGTGATTCCTGAGTAGGAAAGAAGAGGCAGAAGAAAAAAGAGGTGTTTTTTAAGAACCAGCAAATTCTCACAATAGAATTTCAGTCAGTGTCTGAATCTAAGAACAGATCCCGAAGGCTGTTTGCTAAGTGGCTGAGCAAGATTTCCTCGTTGCTGTTGGGCTGAGGAGTGAGGTGTAGTGAGGTGGTGACCTGGGTGAGGAATAGAGCAGATGTGGAGGCAATGGACAGCAAAGCCCTTTCTCGGTACTTGCTGTAAAGCTCACGTGGTGGTAATCCCTTCAATGTAAAGAACCAGTTTTGAGGAGCTTATTTATGACCAATCCCTGATGTTCTCTTTTTCTTGCAGGTAAATACATTGTGAGAATACTTGCTACATTATCTCTTTATAGTCTTTCCTTTGCAAAGCTTCTATACGGCAGGTTTCCTACTGCAGGATGTAACTGTGTGAGCTGCCAGAGGAGTTACCGAGTAGTCATGGCCGAGTCCCGAAGGTACACTTTTGGCAGTGACTAGCCCTTCTTAAACCTCCGTGCTTTCAGGGTGCGGAGCTGAGTTCAGCGGTGGCACTGTTCATTAGAGCACAGCTGATGGTTCTGGTTAGCCCGCGTCAGTCATGCACACCCTAAGACGCGCACCTTGGTGGGGATTGCGTGCTGGGCAGCGATCTGCTGTGGCTGTCCATGCGTTTGGTAAGCTAATGCTCTCATTTTCCTTTTGGAAGAAAAAATCAGCGAGGGCTTTGTCTGAGAATCCTACTCTAAAGATTGACTTTTAGTACGAGCTACTGTTTAGTTAATTTTAATAATATTCATTTTTATTTAGGGACATAGCACCTTGTATTATAAATATTTCTTGTTAAGATAGAAACCAATAAATATAAACAACTCACATATTTTATTTAAAAGACGTTATGCTGAATTGAGTTGCTTTTCTGTTCAGTACCATTATTCATTTAGCATTGCGGCCTTACAGCGGGGTAATGGTAGCATGTCTCCAGGTATTTCTGAATATTTTGGTAACTTCTACAGCAGGCTGGATTTTCTAAAATTTCTCAGGGGGAAAATAATTCAAAGTAATGTAAATTAGATATTTTGACTTGATTACTGTGCTTCACAGAGGTCTAGGATCCTGTTTTTTATTTCCACATGATAATTAAGATGGTTTTATTGTGCATTTCTGTTGAGTATGTAAAATACGGTATTTTCACTGAAATGATTGGTTACAAAAAAATTAGGTGTTGTCTACAGATTTGTATACACAATACACAAATGTGTATTGAACATTATGTGTGTATATATATTTGTATTTCTAACATATTTTATAATTAAAACCTGTAAGGAATGCCTCAGCTGGTGCATTGTCATTGTGTGGTTGTTTATATACAAAACCAAATCCATAACTTTAATTTAGAAATGGGTGTAGAAATTTAATAGCTGGCTAAACTTTTAAAATAAACTTGCAAAAATAATTTGCAGGTTTTTATTTACATTTATTTACACTTAAGGAACATACTGGTATATTTCTCTTTATTAAGAATATTTGAACACTGCAAATTGATTTTTTTTTCTACAGGAGACAGTTTTTGGATGGCCTTTTGGGAGGAGAAAAAAATAAAAGGAAAACAAGAACCTTAGGCTTGAAGTGCCTGTGACAGAGATGTGGTTTCTTTCCCCTCCATTCTGCGAACCCGACGTTTTATTTTGTTCCTCCGGCGTGTACTTTCATTATTTCCTGTTATTTTGAACTCAAGTCTCACAAGTTACTTCTTGGTGGCAGTGCTGCCTAAGTAACGGTAGTCCCCAGGCCTCGCTGCCTGGTTTTGTCTGTGCTGTGCATTGGCTGTGCTAACACAGGGGCTTGCTGAGCCAAGCGTTGCAGTGGCTGGAGAAGTGCTCTAATCCTCCTTTCTTTCCCTGGGGTTCTTTGTCAGTCACGTAAGTTGTCCAGCCTCTTTCAGCGCATTACTGCCTGGACACTCGCACAGTTGGAGCAGATGCTGGGAGGGGATGCAGCTTTTTTAGGCAGTTTGTCACCTCCTGTATCTTCAAGGTATTAATGAACTATCTGTAGCTTACAAGTGTTGACGTTTTCAGCTTGAATCGGTATGTGTGTGAGCATCTGAGTACAAAACAGCAATGAGGTTGAAAGAGAGCTTGATGTGCATACCAGCAGTAGGTCTGGGAGTAAAACTTGAATTAGAGCTCAGACTGGGCAGTGCAATGAAGATGAGCCTGTGGAAATATTAGTCCTTTCTGTTTGTGTGCACAGTTTGTGTTTGCTCATGGACAGCTTTACCATAAAATGTTTTTTAATCCCTATTATACTTGATCCTAATTGTTAATACTTTAATAATTTGTTTTGGCTTTACAAAATTTCAAGAAACTGGCAACTGTTAGCTAGATTTTTTTTTTTTTTTGGAAATAACTGTTCAATGTTTTTGAGTCAAAAAAAAGTAAGCGCACCGTAGAAAACTCAGTAACTGATTGCACGTTGTTTTGAATGTTAATTATGAACTGTTCATTGCTATAGGTATGTATAAAAATGGTTAGGAGAGGGGAGAAAGTTGATGAAAATGTCCAAGAAAATCGGTTGTCAAGCCCCAAAAGACTAACATGAAGTTGGAAGTTCCTCGTAGTTGTTACAGCTTCTATATTTGCCTTTGACTATTACAACTTCCCTTTTTTGATTCTTTTTTCGTCTTATTGAGACATCAGAAATTGAGACTGCCTATGAAGAAGGGGTCAGGCTGAGGGACAGCGTAGATTAGTATCTAACTTCTGGTGGTAGCCAGAGAGGTAAGGACAAAGGGTATGTAGTAAGACAAAGACAGGTGCTGCTCCTTCCAGCATACCCTACCAGTTTCCACCCCGGCCTCTGTGATCCTGCTTCTTGTTCCTTCTGGTAGCCGTATGCTTTCTGAGGTGATATTGTGGAGCATGGAAAAAGTAGTTGCGTTATCTTGTATATTTTCTACAAAACTCCCAGGATGTGCCGCAGTAACATTCCATTCTTACACTCTGTAGGAGTGCAGTGAATACCATCTGCTTTGCTGGGACTTGCGAACACGTGAGTTTTTGTTCCCTGCTCACAGGGCTGGGACACTTTGTTGGGTTTGTTGAAGACTGAACTTTGACTTGAATGCGTGGCAGAACGCTGGAGCTCATCTAGGTTGCACTTTGTGTTTTGGGTTTGGATTCCTTGCATTGTAAATCGTTTGCTTGTCCCATGGGTTAATGGCTTTTGTGAGTGTGAAAGGAAATGAGTGATCCCTATGAATATGTCCTACAGCACGTCCTGCTAAACGAGTTTATGGGTATCAGAATAATTACTGTCCTTTCGTTGGGTAGGTGAATACGAGTTGTAAGAGTTGGTTGTGTCGAAACTTTAAAAGAGCGTGTTGCTGTGATGCATCTGAGAGGTTCATGGCTGTGGCTCCTTTCTAATTTTGACTCTGTTGTTCTTGGCAGTATAGCAGGACTTAAAAAATCAAATGTTAATTTGGAGTATAAATTTCAGCACCAAAATAGTGAGGCATCAGTTAGGCACTTCACTCCAGCTTTTCCCTGGTGGTGTCAGCTTTATCCATTGTAACACCGGCCTTGAGGTTATGCGGGGTCCCCCCTCATTCACTGCTGCACTCCTGCAGTCTCTCAGCTGAATGTCTGCCATTTTGCTGGCTTGTCCTGAGCTTAGGGACTTGATAATGGAACGTTCCCGTAGTGGTGCTCAAGGTAGCATGTTGAAAATGCTGTTATGGAAAGCAAATCCTTGTATAATTATTAGAAGATGAACTTCTGTCATTAGTATTTCTGTGAATTTTATATGTTACATTAGTTGACTGTAACGCCCTCCTTTTGTTTCCTGAAGTAAAAATGTTTAATTGAAGTAGTTAGTATGTAAATATCGACAGCGAGTTTTATATCTACATTTAATGACAACCGTGCATGGATTGTGCTGAAACCCACAGCACAGCATGGTTTTTTTTTGGGCAAGTTAGCTTAGCCTTTGAGAGATGGAGACTGTGGTTTTTAAAAACCAAACAAAACAACAGCCAAAAAAAATCCAATTGCATCTTTTTGGCTCCTCAGGATTTTTTGATTTAGGCAAGCAGATGAATTTCTCAGATTAGAAATATAGCACTTTGTAGTCCAGCTAGTCTGGATAGCCTGTCTCAACAGACAAGTACTGACTTTGTTGGTTGTTGGGTAAGGTTGGACAACTTGATTATGTCAAGAAAATCAACAAAAATCCTGCCATAGCTTTTTGCATGATTTTTCCAGTTATATTTGGTGGTGGTATGAGCAACTATATTGTATTATTTTAAAGTCATGCTGGAGAAAAGATATGTAAATCTCTGATGTTATCAACTGGCCTAGATTAGCCTGAGTCTTACACCAATGTAATTAATGGGAGTCATTCAATTGAATAAACAAGGTGTATAAGATTTAGGTAATTAGTGGTGATCTGCCTGAGAAGTGAAGTTTGTTTATACAAAGAAAAAATAAAAATTGCTTTTCTTTGAGCTCAGTGATAGTTTCACCATAAGAAGAATCTGAAAAGTCTTTGTCACGGTGTTTTAACATAGAATTTACCCTGTAAAGCAATTCTACTTACCATATTTAAGCAGTAGGAAAAGGCTGCAAAAACAAACAAACCAGCCCTTCTTTGGCCACCACAGATTTATTTTTTTTTATAATTGCTGGTCAAAAGTTTTTTTTTTTTATTATTATTATGAGTCTTTTATAACACCTTGTTAGTTCTTTTTAGCTGCTTCGAGGAATTCTTACAAATAAGAATGCAAAATAGTAATCAAAAGATTATGTCTGGCTTTTGATTATTTGGATTTTATTTATTTATTGAAGTCAGTGCTTTCTTTAAGCATTTAGGAGGAAAAATAAGTTCTGCTCATTATAGATGTCTGGGATGAAAGAAGAGAAATTGTTTCTTGGAAAAAGTGTATGCGTGTTCATTTTGTTTCCCATTCCCTTTTCAGGCAGTTAGTGGAGGAGATCCTGAGATTAGGAAATACTTTAATGTTCCAGTGTATGGGAGCAAAAAATGTTTTAGAAGGGACCATTATCCATAGCGTCTTCTGAAAATCAAGGCTGTATGTGTTGGAGCAGATGCTGTCTGATAGGAGCCCTTGGCCTGTATAAGATCATATATAATGATACACACATGCACTATTAATTTGAAGGTAACCTCAGGCAATGCAACAGAAGCAGCTTTTTTAAATGTATTTTCAGATACACGATCGTATGGCTTTCAATGATTCTTCCTTTAGATCAAGTAACGTTTCTTTTTTTTTTTTGGTCAGAATTATAAAATGTTCTTAATAGTTAATAAACGGAATGAATGGGGTTGTTTTTTTTTATGGGTGTTGGTGTTTTTCATACTGCCTTTCCAAGCAGTAGTTCTACCCTGAGTTATGGAATGGATTTGTTTAGTTAAATAGATCACACAACAAAAATCTTCCCAAAGAGTGCACTGTTATTAATAAATAAATAATGCTTTGTTTTAGTTAAGGAAGATATGTGGTATTCCTTGGTATGTGTCTTTCAGAAAGTTTCATATGCACATCTCTTACCAGTTTCTAGAAGAGTTTGGGTACTCTGGAAAATATAAAGTGACCTGCATGTTGAGACCAAACCGTTTTCTTCTCATCTTGATTGATGGCATGAGCAAATTGTATTGATCCTTCAGACTTAAAATGGAAAAAGCAGAAATAGAAGGAAAGGGTTTTATTATTATTATTATTATTCTAATGTGATTAGATGGACAGAGCAGTTTATTAGTACCAGGTGTATCTGGTTACATAGTGCCCTGTTCTTACCAGTGGAAGTCAGTTTTTCTGGGAGGGAACCACTTTCATTTTCTTAATTTTTCTAAAACCTGTCGGGGCCTTTCAAACTAGTACTAGAGCTGCGTCGCAGAATATCGTTATAAAAACTTGCCCTGGGAATGTGGGATATCAGCAGATGACTTCTGGCACGCAGAGGTATTAAGAATTTACTGGTCGAATCAAAACTAAATACTGTTTGCACCTCTGCAGTTCAACATGCACAGGACTAAGGGAGGCAATAGTTAAAGCCATGTACTGTGGCTTTTAGTTGTCGTGTACACCATTATATAGTAGTTACAGTCAGGTTTCCCAATTTGAAGCAGTTAACCCGACTTTCAGGAGGTTTCACTTTCGGTTAGTCTCAGCCCTTAAAAGAACTATTGTCTCCATCTTTTCATGCTCTATCTAAATATTTAATTTTTCAGGTGATAATTTAAGATCTTAGCTTGGACTCTACTTGTGTAGAAAGTACTTATTTTTAATGAGAAGCTTTGTTTTCCTTTATGTTATAAAGGAAATGTTTTTCTTTCTCATCTGTTCTTGGGTGCACTGTTGAAACTGGACAGTCTTGCTGCTAAAGCAGTAGAAGTTTTGGTGGCTGTCTAACCAAAACTCATAGGCCTTGCTATTTTGGAAAATCCATAAATGAATAATGTTTTTTGGAAAAAAAAAAAAAGTCTGGAGTGGCTACTCATTTACAGCTCATGATTGCTGTGACAACTACTAGAATGAAAGATACAAAACTAAGAAAAATAACTGAAGAAAATAAAATTAAAATAGGCTGGGAAGTATCATTTGTCCAGCCTACGGTGGTAGTGTTTGACCAGCTGCAGTTTAACAGCATCTGAGAAGTGGGAGTGTCATTTCCTGTGGTCAGAGAGTATTAAGGTAGTTTCTGGGGTTAAGAACAAAACACTAATTTCACCTTGAATCTACGAAACTTAATATTCCCCAAATTTATTTTGCGGACTTAAGATCACAATTGTAATCTCTGGCACAGGTTCCTCTGAGGAACAAGGGCTTTATTAGCTCAGGAGGCAGGCAGTGAATCGAGGTGTCTCTGGTGTTCCAGCGCTGTTGGAAGAGATGCTTCATAAGGCACTTGTTTGGCACGGGGAAAGATTGGCACACAGGATCTCTACTGCCTTAGATCAGCCTGCTCTTCCATATGGTCTGCTTTGCATTACATCATGGTGTTTTTTTTTTTTTTTTTTTTTTTAAATTGGAAATAATAGCTTGTGGAGAAAATACCTGGCTGAAACTTTCAGTATATTTAATGGAGAGAGGTTGTCCCGTAGGCTAAATTGAACTGACACTGTTATTTTTACTATTAAGGGATAAAACGTTAAATCCCTTTTAAAACACTGGTTGTCCTATGCTACTGCCATCCTCTGGAATATAGGTCATTATGGTTATGGAGTGAGTGGCCATATGGTTTAGTAGATCAGCTAGTGCTTGGGTTCAGTTTGAATGCTGCCTGGAAGCATCATCTCGCAATGCAGAACAGAGGAAACTGACGTGCTGCCCAGTCAGACTGCAGCCGAGAAAAATCGGGCACTCTTTGCTGCTACCTTATATTTTCCAAAGTAAGAAATAACTTACTGGCTCGAGAAGCCAAGTGTTAGTGCTTAGCTGATGGCAGGAAAGCAGTGTGAAGAAGTACTTCAGTGCTCATTTACGTTGGTTGCTCTGTCCTTGAGGTACAATGAGCTGCTGTGCTTAAGCGAGTTGTCTGAAATCCTGGTAGGCTACCCAGTAAGCCTGTGTACCAGAACACTTGATGTGCAGATTTACTGTATTTGTGTGTGTTTCTCCCGTAAGACACAAGAAGAATGATGACCCCTGTAGCGTAGTGGAAGCTGCCATATTTACACTTATTTCTAAAGTCTATGTTTCGAAAGGCAGATAGGGAGGACAACAGTTCCGCTTTTAATTAGCAGAAAATCAAAAAATTTTTAAAATTGGTTCAGTCCTAATTAGATTAGCTGCTACTGGTTATACTTGTAAACAGCATAAAGTACCACGTGTCAGTAAGAAGCAGGTATGCTGGTGTCATCTGTTTGTTAGCTCCTTTCTCCTGCCGCTCACTTGTGTGTGTGGACAAATCTTAGGCCTGAATAATTGTTCCTCTCTTTCGAAAAACACCCAACTCAACCTTATTTTTAACTCCGTTTTGTCTAGGGTGTAGCTTGTTCGCTGCAATGCTTTTTTCTTAGTTTGTGGAGTTTGAGCAAATGCAAGTATCCAGCTTACTGGTGGCTACCTTTGTGGCTAGCAGCTTACCCGATGTTCTTTCATTCACCTGGACTGATCTTTCATCTGGCATTTATGATACCCTTCCCTCCGCCCCTAAATTGTAGGGGGTTTGGATTGGTGGATTTGGTTTGGTTTACACTTGTTTCTCATCTTCCCTCTTGCCTTTGATTTGCAGCGGTGGATGATCTCTGCTGAAGAGAAGAGATGGCCCTTCTCTGCTGGGCTGTAAATGTCAGCTGGTTCCTTGCCTGAGTCACACTCCACTGATATACCAAGCACGTGCCTACCATCATTCTGGAAGGGTTCTTCGCCCTGGCCATCTTACAGTTAAGATGAATAAGACCGGTATTTTTCCCCGACTGACTCCAAACTATTCATCTTTGCAATCTTTAAGTGGTTCAGTGGTTTATGCATAATCCAGTTTCAGCTCAGCAAAGCAGTTTCTCTCCTTTAGAATAAAGAGCATGGCATTCAAAATGGAATCTGTTTGAAAGGTTGTGCTAAAATTTATTTTGTAAGATCTGTGTGCAGTATGCTTTTGAAGGAAAATAGACATTTTCTTGTTTATGTAGTTTTCTTTTGTTTCTGTCTTCCTTTAAGAGTTATTCCTTGGCTACAAAATTGACATAAAACCAGTCTGTATCTAGGCCTCTTGTTTCTCTGTATCTAGGCACCCAGTACAACAACTGAAAACAGTCTGCTGTCTGTGAACAGCCTCATTATTTGCTGTTGTGTATTAAGTAGGAGTTTGCTTTCACAGAGGAGGCAGTGTTGCCAAAATAAGCTCTGTGGTTACTTTTTAGTTGTATGGTTGATTTTTCTTTTCTTGTGTGTGTGGTTGTTTTTTTGCTGTTGTTGTTTTGAGCTCTTAACATTGCTTTCATGGAAATTAGAAGACGCTTTTATACGTATACTTATCTATACATATTAATATTTTAATATAATACATTTCAATGTTTTATACAGCATCAATCTCCTTATATTAGGTTGATTTTAATCTCAGGAAACAGTATTGGTAAGCCAAGTAAATGCTAATTCTGTTTTTCCCAGATGTGCTTTACAGCATCTTTCACAGCCAGAACTAGGATACTGGGAAACAATTGATGGATCATAGACCAGTAGTAGTGTGAACATAGGGACTTAGCTTCTTATATGAACATTACACAAAGAGAATTTGGCATTAAGGGTAAAATTACAGTGCTGTTGATTTTGATGAGGTTTAAACACTGCTTTTATGAAACCTAGGGTTTTCAGCTGCATATGCATCCACTCGGTCAATAGGAAAGAAAAGGATTTTGTGGAAGACGGTTAGCTGCGCTGCTTAAATGTACAACATAGTAAGGAATTTTAGAAAGCTATTCGGTCTTTGAGTGAAAAAGCATTGAAAAGCTAAAGCTTTGTGAAGCATTTGTTGGCTTTCTGAAGAAGGTATGCCTCTCAATAATGGTAGCTACCTCCCTGGGTGAGACTTACGGTAGCACAGTGTTTTGACATGCTGCTTAAAATACGAAGCAATGGTAAAGACACTCAGTTATGTGTGTGTGTGTGTGTAGGACTGTCCATGTCTGTCTGGTTTCCAGCTTCCTTAGCAGCAAATTAAAATGTAATGCCCACCGCTTCAGTAAACTGCAAATCTAAGTCACATCTGTGGTTTCAAGTTAAGTTGGCTAAACGCTCTTTTCGCACACGTGCATTGTATTGTGTGGCTCAAAAAGGGAACAAGCTACGCTTCTTGGTGTACATTTGCACTTCATGCATCTGTTAGCAGAAGGTGAATCACTGCATAGTTTTATGAGACTTTCCAATTCGGAAAGCTCCCATAGAGTCCCCTGAAGAATATCAGTTCTGAAAAGAAGTAGGATTTGTTTACTGGTATGTTGAATGTAATACTGAAAGAAAATTAAATATTGTCCAAACCTACAGTGAACTTCAGCAGTGGCTTTGACATACTTGTTGAACGTGAACTGGAAGTAAACACAAAAATGTCAGGTAACTGCTTCAGAAGATTGGTTCCTGTTAAAGTTGGCATTTGCTAATGGGGACCAGTCTGCTGAGGAACTTTTTGAATCTAGTCAGGTCTGCAAAGCAATCCCCTTCTGGAAAGTCGCTGACCCTTCCTTTGATTCGCTCTTTCCAATGGAGGACATGAGTCCTCCAGTGCTGCTGTTCTTCAGCTTCTCTTGCTCTTCTGCCACTGAGGCTGGCGTAGGCAGTTGCAATGAACCCATGGTGCCTTACAGGAATGAAGCAGGGAAGCTGCTAAGTTCGGGCCTTCTAATGCTTAGCGCTGTACGCATATGCAGTGAGTTCTGGTCTCTGGCCCCAAAATGCTTGTATTCCAACAGGAGTGGCTTAGCTTTTGTCTAGGACTTCGTATAAGCGAAGCGTTGGGAACTGAAGTACAGAAAGACGAAATGGGCGGTGTAAAGCTCTAAGGCAAAGCTCACAGAGAAAAACAACAGCTTTTCTTCAGTCGTCATAGTACCACTGGAACTTAAAATATTTTTCAGAGGAAGATCTTTTCTTCCCCCCTATTTTAGGTAAATCTGATTACTTTCTATCTCCAGTATCTTCTGTTTTGAAAAGCTGTTTGTCAGAAAGCCCTTTCTGAGATTGTTCCTCTTTCAGAACTGCAGTTGTTTCATCATACAGTTACTTTGTTTAACAGAGTTTTGGGATAATTTCTTCCTGTGTAATTGTTGCTGAGTTTCTGAATTGTTTTCTTCGTGGTATTGCTCATCAGTGTGGAGGAAGAATTATCTTCTCTACAGGAAAGAATGTGACTGCTAAGATACTCCCTTGGTAGAAATTACTTCCTTGCGGTAGTAGTACATACTTCCAGTATTACTGTGAAGAGAACTTTGAAAGCACGATTTATTGTCATCTCTTTGAAGGCATTTTTGGACGAGCCTTTCTGACTCTCCACCCGGATGGTTTGGGTAGTGACCATCTGGCCTGTGGTTTTTATCCTTCGAGTGCTGTTGCCAGAACAGAAGGTGTATTCACACCATTTGAAACTAAACCACACTAGCAGCTTAAACAAAGCCACTGGACTTCATGCAAAAGCAGGTGAGGTGTGTTACTTCTACAGACTTTCCTGTCCCTGACTGTCAAGTGCAGTTTGAGCAGTAACCAAATGCAAATGCTAAACCTCTTTCATCAGTATTCTGAGAGAGCATTCAGCTTCAGGATTGTCTGCTACTAATTTCAGGGAATAAACTGAACAGGACTGTAGCCTGTATAGCTGTCTGTACATTCTGACTAATGCAGTCAACAATTAAAAAAAAAAAAAAGCTTATTTATGAGTTTAGTAGGGGGGTCTGTTCTTTGCGCATGCATACTGGTGACACTGTCATTTGTTTTTTGACTTTTGTAAGGAAGAGGGGAGTTCAGGTTTATAACTGTGCAATGACTAAGGACTAAAAGTCCTTAATATGGGGTGAAGCTAATGAAGAAAGGGAAATAACATAATGATCTACTGATGTCCAGAAGTCATTTGCCTTTTTTCTTGTTAATACAGTATAAAAAACCCTCTCAGGTGTTCTGTTCCTTCTGTTCCCCAAATAACCTTGATTCATTCAAAAGAGGTTTTTATTCTCTTCATTGCTTTTCTTCAAAAGTGCTTAGCTGAAGTATTAGAGCATGTGTATTTATGATGTGGAAAAAAAAAAAAAACAACAACTTTTTCCCTCTAAGTAGCTTATTTCTTAAAATGGTATAAATCTCAATAATCTTCTGGAGACTCCCAGTCAAATTATTAAACTCTCATATGAACTTTACTCAAGTTGTTTAATTTTGAGTATGACTTGATCATGATTCTTGATATATTTTCAGGCATTAAAAATTATTTTTGATCACAGATTGGTCATGCAATATTGTATGTAAAGCTTTTGCTTTCTAAATGGCATGTGACTAGAAAGGGGGAGGAAACGAGCAGTCTGTTCACAGCGAGATGTTGATCCTTATAATATCCACATTTTCCATAGTTTCCATTGTTTTTAACTTGTCACCTGACATGATGTCTCTCATGGACATCAAGAGGTGGTCTTAGCAGAAGACCTGTGTGGTTTGTAGACTTGTAACTGTGCTTGTGTGGGATGAGGAGTGTAGAGATGCATCCTTCTGGTCAAGGAACTCACCTCCTGAACGGCTGACCTGTGCGTGTTCATCTTTGGCTGTCAAGTGGAGACTGCAGTAGTTTTCACTGAACTGGGATAAAGAACATCGGGTGAATAATGCTGATGGCAGCTTGGAGTAGGCTGGAATGAAAAGGTCAGGGGTGGTAATTTATTCAGCTAGCATAGCTGTGTCTGGAAGAAGGTATGTGTCTGCGCTCAGTGTGGTGGTTCAAGCTTAAACTATGCTCTAAAATACATTAAGTGCTTTGCAAATCAAATGTAATTGCAAGAATGCGTATGGTATGCTTTTAGGAAATTTGCACGGAATTAGAAACTCCCTGCAGTCATCTGCTGTTTATAATACTTCCTTCGTCTTCCTTATTTAGGAAGTAGGACTTCCCTTAAATTATCTTTATCCACATAAGGCAAGAACAAACCTCAGTATGCTTCCCTTGTTTTGTTAGCATTTTTTCTGGCTTTACAAATGTACATTTACCCTGGTTTTCTTGTTAAAATATTGCTACAAAAAGCGTTTTCTAGTTGACAGTGTGCCTGTCTGTCCTCCCTTATTACAGAAAGAAGAGCTGGTGATACGCTGCTGTTAGCAGCTTGCGTTTGTCTTTCAATAATTCGTGCAGTAGGGCCTTCTCGGAGTGGAGCTCCCGTGCTGGTCTCCCATAACTACGTGCATGAAGTTCACCGACTGAAACTTAGACTAAAACACAACAAAACGTCAAAGTAGCGTATCTTGTGATCCTCCTTTCTGCAAATGTGCTAGATGTAGAGGCGAGGCTTTTAGTTTGTTGTCTTCAGGACATCCAGCAATAGTACCTGTTGACTGGAAGGGGGAAGCTTCTGATGGACTGGATCTTTGCTCCTGATGTGGCCAGGACTGTCCTGTCCCGTCACCCTCTGCTGTTTTCTCCCGTGGAGGTGTAACTTCGCAGGTTTAATGATTTCTCAGAATATGCTGTATTCGGGGAGCCTGTATTTGTTCTTCCATCGCCTTCAAAGAATTCCATAAAGTGAAGTTCTGCTACTGTATTGAGGATTGGCTTTGAAATTAATACTCATTTTGAGTTGGACTGGCTCTTTATTGCAAATAATAGATACGTTCTTCAGTAACATTTTTCCAAGATTACATTAGTTAAAAAGCAACTAGATGGGGTTAATAAACTGTTCATAACGTACTCAGTGTCATATATTTAAACTTGGTTTTGTCTCTTGCCAGAAAGACCTTTAAAGCCAAGATACTTCAAAACACTGAATCAAAACTGACAGCAGTGGTGAATCCATTACCGAGGCTCGGGCGGAGCTCACCTTACATCATTTGTCTGCAAAATATTCATGCTTGTGAGTTCGTCTCACTGCTGATCCAAATTTGTAATCTTTCTCTGAGTATTGTAGCTGTTGTTTGGTGGCCTCTTTCTAATATGAGTCTCCTAGCAAATTTTTGTGCTACAATACATGTTAGTTATTTGAAGAATTTGAGTTCTTTAGTTGTTCTGAGACTTCTGGGTATAATGCCCTCCCTGCCTTGAAAGGTAAAATCCTGACTGTGTTAAGGAGAGGGAAAATATTCTGGTGAAGCATATTGACTGTGGTTTCAAAAGTGATACAAAATATTTTTGTATTGAAAGCGTAGTTTCCACATTTGTTTTTTGATTCCAAATTGCTGACCTGCCTCTTGTAGCTAGCAGGTTTAAATAACGCTTGCTGAGAAAGGAAGAGGGCTTGCATGGCTTTTCTTAAGTGATGTTTTTGTAGCTCCCTCTAGGTAGACCTAAATTTGCGTTCTTTTCTTGATCACTTATTATTTTGAAACTGTAGCTTGGAAGGAGGCAGGGCCCAAGCAGTGTTTTAGGTCTCTGCATCCACCTTCAAGGTAAAAATCATGTTCAGCCTTGCAAGTATGGCAGTAGGGAGCAGTTTTTGTCCCCCACTGCTGTAAGTGATCCTTCAGAACTCTGTGGCTTAAGCACACCAATGCCCAGTGCTTAGCCTGACTAGGATTTTTCAGGACACTGATATGGAAGTGTACCATGTCTGCAGGTATCTGCTATTTATCAAAAGTATCTGGAAAATAAATAAATAAATAAATTATATATATATATATATATATATATATATATATATAAATTTTAAAGAGAAAAAAGCGCAGATACATTTTATTTTGAAAACAACATGGAGCATCCAGTGTTCTTCGTTCTAGGTCGTTGTTCCCTAAGGGACCAGGGAAGATGTTCTGAATTAATGTAGGTGATTCTTTCTTTGTGTTGGATACTTACAGTAGTTGTCCTCATTCTGAAGTACTGGGACTGGTCTTGATTGTGGAGAGTTTTTATGTTTGTTTGCTTTTGTTTTTTAATGAACTTGCAATGTGAAGAGATACCAATATATTGCTATTTTTTTTGTTGCTTAAGGGTGTTTTTTTTTTCCTCTGGGGACAGGAGAAAACTTGTTCAAGTACTTACAAGCTATTTCTTTTCTTTGTTTTTGTAAGTAACAGGATTAACTCTATTGTAGACAATTTCAGAGAAACTTGCTAAGAAGGATGCGATTGTGGTGTAGTATCATCTTTGACTTCATCAGTAGATATAATAATGAAAAAACAACTGTAACATAATCGTCTGTTAAATATGTTTTCATTTGTATAGTATACACTTTGATACATAATTTCTGGAAAACTAGTCATCAGATAATCTGCATCTTCACATAACCTGTGTGACATTCTAGTTAAGGAATAGATCTTTATGAGGGGGAAAGGATAAAGGTGGGAATTAGGGAGACAGAGGGAGCAGGCTCTGGAGGATTAAAAACAGCAGAAATGTAAGCTCCAAAGTAGGCTTGTTTTTGTGTTACCCATACACATAGATAACAGTTTCTGCTGTTAAATCATAGGATTTTTAAGTAGACACCCTAAAAATCGCACTTGCTATTAAAAAATGAACTTGTATATCAACGAAATCAGTTTGAGAAATGTCATTAAGCACATTATAACACACTTGTGTGACTTTACGTATGATGTTATCTTATAGCAACTTCCTATTACACCTATTATCATATTATTTATAGCTTAAAAACTCATTCCTTAACATTTTCCTTCTTCTTTAGGTTATTTTGGCAGGAGAAGACTACTGACCTGAGATGGAAGTCAAAACATCATTTAGCAAAGCCAGTAGAATTCCTGAAACTGTATCCACGTTAATTAATGAAGATTTTGTCCTGGTTCATCAGCAGTCTGAGGACTCCTCTGGAAAAGATGAAAAGCCTCAGCTAAAGGTTTACTACTGCTTTATTTTAAATAAGTATTAAGATTCATATTAAGCAAAAAGAGGAAACTTCTTTTGAATATTTAATTAAAGATACTTACGTGCTCTTGGGGAGTATCGTAGACTATTATTTGTCTCTGCTCATTACTAGTGAAATTAACAGCTCAGATCAAGCAAGTCTGTCCAAATATAGCTGTTCAGACTTTCTTTCAGTAACTTCCTAGTATTCTGTGGATTTATACATTAAAAAGGGACTAAAAAGCTCTTTTAAAAAATTAAGCTTCCTATTAAAGCTTAGGAAGTATTCTTTACCTAGGGATCAGAGACTGAATACTTTTTTCATAAGAGAACACATACTGTGTAGGAATAGACCACAGTGGGTCTTGGAGTTTATTTTTTGTTTTTAATTTATTTCTCTTGCTTAGTCTACCTTAGGCATGACTAAAAGCTTTTCTAGAAGCTTTCTACCTCTAAATACCAGAATATTTTAGTATTTGGATGACAGCTGTTCAGTTAATTGCAAATTTCACCAATTCAGTTGCAGTAGCTGGTTTACTGGTTTTGATCTTCTTTGAACAATACAAATTTTTTCCCCTTGAGACGAGAAATATTTTATCTTTGCATAACTGGCAGTTATTTACAACCAATAATTTCAGTCTAAATTAAACACTTTCAGATATAGTTACTAAATAAGCTGCAAGGTAGAATCCATAAAACAACTTTACTACTGGCTATGTTGTTTTATGGTCTGAAACATTAGTATTTGTGGAAGGCTGTATTTTTTCCTAAGGAATGTCTGACTATTTTCCTGCTGTTTCCATATGCTTGCACCCCTTGTAGGTGTGGGACAATTGGTGAAACAACTGGAATGGATTGGATATGGCTAAGAAAATAAGACTTTTTCTATAAGAAAAATCTGCAACAAAGTCTGTTAATTTCTTTGTTTTGAATGGAGAATCTAAGCACACAAACCTGTTGTTTGAAGAGGTGTCTGTAGGTTTTAGATAGATGGTTGTTGGACTAGCAGTGTGAATATGTGCAGTGTACGTAGTGGGATGATACACTGGGTTATATTTAATTCTCTTGATTCTGAGATCTTTGGTTTCAGTGTAATTTAGTACTAAGCTTTGATGTATACATTAGTGTCCTCTGAAACTAGAAACTTCCTGCCAACATTGACTGGTGGGTGGGTAGTGTAGCAGTCTGCCAGGTGAAACTAGAATGGAGGTAGCTGGCTCCACTGCTGGCATGTTGTGTTACTCAGGAGGAAGAACGCAGCTGTGGCCAGGTTACTTGTTTTCCCAGTGCTTTTCCTCCCTGTCCCCCCTGTTTTTTTTTCCACCTGGAAAACTAAGATAATCATCTCGTGATACATAATTATCCTTCTGTACAATTAGTGTAACAAATAGGTAAGACTCCATACGAATAGTGCCTTTGTGATTTCTCAGAAGAATGTCATTCTGCTGTCTGTCATTTTCCATAAGCACATATAGATCAGTGAGCAGAACTTGAGGAAGTGAAAATATAGGATTGAACATGAAGGCATGAACAACTAGTTGAAATGAAATGAATTGTTTTATTCAGAACATGTTTAAAAACAACAACAACAAAAGGAAAAAAAAAAAACATGACTTCTTGGAGAATGCTGAGTTTCTCTTACCTTTAGAAAAAGAAATGTAGGTATTTTTATTTTGGTCATCTAAATTACCAACATTTCACAGCTTCTTCATTTGTGATAAGGTTATTTGTTAGTATTGCATACCTAAAAAAAAAAAAATTACTTTGTCAAGTTTTGTTAGGGTCTTCTTATTTGCACTTTAGGTTGGTAAGTAATTTAAAGACAAAATCCACAATTTTCTGACTGGTTATTGCTCATTTATATGGTAACTCATAACTGTTTTAGTATTAAATATTAAAAAGGAAAAGATAGACTGAGTATTCTTCTGAGAATGTTCATGCAAGGCTTCCAATATCCGTGAAACACTATCATTTAGTAATACAGCTGTTTCAGATGTGTTATGATACAATCTTACAGGCGCTTAGCGTGTTGTCCTGTTTAAGTGTTTCTTAACTTTTGCAGCAAGATTGTAAAATATAGTAGTCAAACTACAAGTAGCTATAAAAATGTCATACCCTTCTACTTACAGGTATTTTCAAATGGAGATGATCAGCTGGAGAAGGCAATGGAAGAGATACTGAGGGATTCTGAAAAAGACCAGAACAACTTCACTACTCTCCAAGAAGGTTCCAGTGATGCCTGCAGCCAGGCAGCTGGAGATGGGTCAGCAGGTCAAACAAATCAGCCATCTTTGCACCTTGTTTTAGACCCTTCTACTACAGGTATTGACAAAATGCTTCCCCATCTTTTGTCCTGTTCCTGATCATATATGGCAGTTCTTTCCTTTAAAGTTTCAAGTTAAAATGAATATAATGCTTTCTGGAACTTTATTCTGTAACTGTTCTGGAGAATAGCTTGGGGCCTCTTCTCCATTTCAGATTAGGAGAGGGTTATAGACAGGAACAGACTGTACTCTGATCAGTACCTCTTGCTATTCAGTTTTGGTCAAGATAGTTTTGGTTTTGTCTCCAGCCCTAGACGAGTCAGGACTAAGTATCAGGTAGCTTGCTGAACGTACTCTAGATGAGGTAAAGGTGCTACTGATGGAATGTGAGAAATTTCATGAGTGTCTCTTGACTCTACTACCTGAAAATGAGATATACCACGAGCAAACTAATAAATGTTTTGTCTCTGGTTTTATCACCAAGTATGAATAAGAACAGTTACAAAATTGATATTTGCTAGGACTGATTGTAGTGTTCTGCTGATTTTTGAAAATTTTATTAAAAAAGGAAGAGTGAAAGCTTTTATATAAAACCTTTTTTTTTCACCCCAAGCCCTTCTGTTCCTTAAGTCCAAAAATATTTGGAAACTATTTAATAATCTGACTGAATTTTTAAAATTTGCTCCCATCGATATGATTTACACTTCTGTGACAGCTGATCTGAACTCTTGTTTCGTTTGGATTTTTTACTTTTGAATTGCACTGACTAGTTGTAACTGTCAATATTTTGTGCAGGGTAGCTGTCTACAGATAATTCAGTGGTGGTTTTGCTAGAGCATTTTTAATAACATTGAAATGTAATATAAGAAAAGGAATAATTACCAAAGAATTTGGGTCTTCTCGGTTACTTTTTGACAGCAAGACATTAGAATGAAAGTATGTTTTTGTCCCCACACCCCAATTATTTGGAATACAAGACTATTGCCTTGTCCCTGGGCCTTGAATTATAATTTTTTTTCCCTCAGAAGTATGCAGAGCACTTCTGTGTCATTCTATCAGATAGATAGTTCCCATAGTATCTGTTTAGGAAGTCAAATAAGTTTTTAATGGTAGAATAAGATACACAGCTTACAAATCATGGAAACACTGTTCAGTTAGTTACATTTATGCTGTATTTTAGAATGATCTGTTTTGGGAAATTTATCTTACTGGGTTCCTATTTGACATGATTTTTACAGACTGGTTTGCATCAAACAGAACGTAACTTAGCACGAATGCACTAACAAATACTTGTAAATGCTTTTTTTTTTCCTCCTCTTCAGTAGAAATCATTCAGTTGTGCAGCCTTTATGACTTAAGTGTTGTGGAAATATTAGTTATAGTCAAAAGGAATAGGAAAAACAGCAGATTTCTTAGAGAGGTTTGGAATACCCATCTTTGGAGATAAAAATCAGTTGGACAGGGCTCTGAGCAACCTGATTCCATTTGGTAACTAGCCCTAATCTAACCCGACCTGCCTTTGAAAAGGAGTTTAAGATAGAGTAATCCAGGTTGGAAAGGACCTGTAAAGATAATCTGATTGATAATTCTGAATTTTTCTTAACTTCCACCTCTCCTTTCTTTTCTCATAAGTCAAAATGCCTTTAAAAAAGGCAAGCAAACAAAATAGCTCCCTCAGGGTCTTCCCTGTCCATAATAGTGCAAAAAGAATGCTTCTCTTCTGCTGATTAGAGGACCAAATGGATATCCCTTTTCTTAAGCTCCGTGATGGTTCCATGCATTCATTGTCGCTATCTCAGCGATGTGAGCCATGTTTAAATTTAATAATTCTATATAAGCTGCAAAGACATGGCTGAGAAGAGAAATAGGGGCATCTCTATGCAAAAATAATGAGTAGAAATGGGGATTTAGAAGGAAACCAAAGTAAAGAACAGCTGGGAATGAAGCATAAAGAAAACATGTATTTCAGTACTGCTGAAAAGAATCAAAACGCAATTTGACCCAAAGCAATACTTGTGAACCTGCATTAGAATAGCCATAATATTAATATTAAGCTGCTGAGTGGATTTCTTACTGTTGGAGTTGGACTTTTTACTCCCATGCTTCTCAGAAGCAACAGGAGATTTTGCTCTGAAACTTATTCAGAAAACCATATGTGAAAAATAAAACCAAATGGTTAAAGAAATGTTTTCTTCATTTTCAGAAGTGTCTGCACCAAGGCCATCTTCTCCTACTGAACCCCTGGAAGAGGACAGTGTGTTGTTTAACAAACTGACTTATTTAGGTTGCATGAAGGTGTCTGCCCCTCGGAATGAGCCAGAAGCTCTACGTGCCATGGCAAACATGAAATACTCATGTCAGGCCCCTTTACCCGTAACACTTTATGTTCCAAATGTTCCAGAAGGCTCTGTAAGGTAATATAAAAATGTTCCTTTTGTTACTTGCACAGACACGTAAAAGGCGAGTTCTGACTTCGTTGCTCACATGGGGAAGTAGAATTGTTGGATTTGGGGCTAGGATTCTTGTACAACTTCAGTGGAAAACTTTGTCTTTGAAAGGGAAGTGATTAATCTGTGGAGGTGCTGCATTGATGATCACATTCACTTCTTTGTGGTTATTTTCCTTAAACCCTACGAAGGTCGATTTGAGCCTTTTCAAACCAATGAATCCTGAAAATGAAACGTGAGGCAGGAAGTCACCTTTTGAGTGTGGGATTACTCTGAGGGTCAATTTCTCTGTACTAATTATCAGTAACCGCCCACTTGTTAGCTGTAGGGTCACATATGCATCTTGCTCAGTGATTACTCCTATTTTGGAAAGGGAGAGCTGATAATGCCTGTTTTCTCCCATTTTTCTTCTAGCGTGTAATCACCTGCAAGGTAAATATGTGGAGGTAGTGGTAGTCCTGCAGGTCTTGGGTTAGCTGAGGGAGTTTGTTTTCTTCTTTCATTCTTCTTGAGGGATTGAGATGTTAGTCTCTGCTTCCAGACATAGCTATGGTAAAGCCAGATCTCACCTGTGCCTGCCTCACAATGCATATGTCGGTTATCTCCAGATAAAAAACATTTTTTTGTTTCCTGTGAGAAGGGTCTTCTAATTAGTGATGAAAGTGTCCTGTTAATCAGAATGCAATAAAGGTGCATCTGCAGTGGCCCCGCATCCAGAAATAGGGAGCATCTTAATATTCAGGGGTTTTTATTTTTATTTATTTATTTTAACTCTGAGTTGAGATTTCTGAAGAATCTGGTTAGATTTCCTTCATTTCCTATCTTCCTCTGGTAAGAGACACGGATTCTTGGTCTAATTTAACTCTTGTCCTTAGTTTATTGATAAATTAAATGTCTGAGCTTCTAGACCTTCTTTGTTCATCTTTTTGTGAAAACTGTGTTGACTATAATCTTGCCTAGATAGAGAGAGCTTTAAGCGTATAAATTATTTTCTTCCATTTTGGTCTTTGAACTCAATTTAAGATTTCATTTGAGGTTATGGCAATATTTCATTTGAATTAGGAAATTTCACTGCATGCTTTAAGTATGGCAGCTGTCACATGGGCGTTAGATGTTAGGTTTGCTGTACTTATTTTCATAGATTCTGTGGCCATTCAAGAAGGTTTTTTTCTTGCAAGTAAAAATTCAGGTTCCTTTTATCTTTAATTGCAGAGGGCCACCTGTGAAGTAAAGACAGCATAAGAATCTGCACAGAACTATAAAGTTGAACCCCTGTGTGGTATAATATGCTCCATCAAAGTTCAAGTGACACCAGTGCCATGTTTTAGGAGTGTTTCCATTCCTAATACCTGGCCACTTGTTATCTGAAGTTCCATTTCACATGTCCCTCCAATATTACAGTATGCTGAATCCTCTCTGGGCTTTTCTTGCTTTTGGAAGAATACTTCTTTATTGTTCCGGACTCGGGATTCTGTTCAAATATCTAATGCTTAGTCAGCCTTGGTGTGAATGTGCATATGCATAAAGAGTGAGAAGACAGAGGAGGCCTGTGTAGCTCTGTTAGTGCTTGAAATTCATTGTGCAGTTGTCCGTTGTGAGCACACCACCCCTGTTCTCTTTAAAGTTTCTCAAATACTCTTTGGATTCTTTTAGGAGTTCGAAATGAATTAAAGCTTTGTATGAGCCCTTAGAGCAGTGTAAGTGGCATTTAGATGGGAAGGACTGGGTGGGAAGGTGTGTATACCCTTCCGGTGCTGCTGAAGCAAAAGTTATCCTGCCCGAGAGTATGATTATATCTGCAGCCAGCATACTGATAACCCGGAGCATTACACAGCAATTTCTTCTTGATGGAGCTACACACAGTGTTGTTGCAGTGATCTTTTCTTATTATCATTTGTTTTCTACATTTATTTTTGTAGTTGTTAATGCAATTTTCTTGCAGTTTGTTTTTTAGAGAAACAAACACAAAACTTTCATTATCTACATTAATTTTTTTGGAGCTAAGGTTGTTTTTCTAGTATGATAAACTTTTTTCTGTTTTTGTTTAAAAAAAAGAAAAAAAAAAATAAGTGGCACCTTGAAGTGTTTCAAGGGAGTTAATATATTTGTTACATATGTCTGGGTCCGCTAAAGTTTTCTGAGATTACAAAGATGAGGAGGATGAAAAGCCTGATTCCAGTGGAAATGGTTTTTGTTTTTGAGCACAAGCCAGTTTGATAAATATATATAATTTATTATTAATTTTCTATAAATACCTTAATTAGCTCAAAGGATAGGGCAGGATAATAAATTCAGATGTTCACGGCAGACTGGATTTTACATTTTTGGTGCTTTTAAAGCTGTTGTGATTCATGATCACCTAACATAGCAGGAATTGTTTACTAAGATATGTAGTTTTACATGTTCTGCATAAACAGTGCTTCCTTAAACAGATATTTCTTTGGTCTTTGTATGCAAATTATATTTTCACGGCTGATGTGGTTTCTACATTTCTGCTTTTGTTTCTCATAAATGATCTCAGAGCAATGGTGTTTGGTATTATTGCGTGAGATGGAGGTACTATATTTGTCTTATGGAGTGTAATAGTGGCTTAATTTGTTTTAAAACCAAAAAGCTTTACATCTTAAAGCTGGAACCTGACGTATCTGTTCCTACTCTGCAGCTTGTATGCTTGAATTTAATAGTAATTACAGTTTAGATATTTTTTTAATTGCAGAAAAATCTTTTAGGTATGTCTGTTTGTTTTACTGACCTTTTCACTTGATCTTCCCTGTTCCTTCCCTCAACAGAATAATAGATCAATTGAGCAATGTGGAGATAGCTTCTTTTCCGATCTATAAGGTGCTGTTTTGTGTGCGTGGACAAACTGGAACTTCAGAGAGTGACTGTTTTGCATTCACTGAAAGCAGTTGTGGAACAGAGGAGTTCCAGATTCATGTTTTCTCCTGTGAGATTAAAGAGGCAGTGAGTATTAAATGTTCTATAGTGACTCATATAAAGGATGCAAGATGTATCTGGAAAAGTTGTTCCTGATGTGGAAACATATATATTGCCATGAAAAATATGTTAACGTGCAATGGATTTTACAAAACATGCAAGTGGTCATATGTGAATATTAATAAAAATTTAAAGTTATACTCTAGAAAGCCTAGATTTAAGGTAAGTATTTTGTTTTTCAGGCATCATTCGGGTAGGTTTCGGACTCATTTTATAGTGTAGATCTTTGAGATTTACAAAGAATCATCTTACAGTACTATGGTTGCCCTATTTTTTTTGGCAAGAATTACACGATAGCTTGAGAGAAGGATTTTCTAGGGTGGAAAAATAAAGGATGAAGAAGAAGAACCTTATTTTTTAATGTTTGCATGAGCAAGCTGTGAGATGTATTTTCAAATGCATTACTTGAAGTATAAATTGTTAGGGTCCTCTAATGGTTTGCATTCTCAATCTTGTAATGTGTATTAACTTACTGAGCATTACAGCAGAAGTGAATATGATATGAATAGAAATAGGTAATGTTACTATTGCATTTGCTTGGCTATTGAACACCAGATATGGAAGATGTGTGTGTTGGTGGTGGTTTTTTGTGTTGTTTTTTGTTTTTCTTTGGTATAAAAGGCAAGTGACAGTAATTTTAGAATTGACTGAATTTGGGATTGACTTCAGAAACTCTTGTATATCTGAATTTGTTCCTTAAGATAACGTATCACAATACCACATTAAAATATACTGTTTTATTTTTTAATAATACCACTATTTCTTTTGCTTTTCTGCAGGTCAGCCGAATTTTATATAGTTTCTCAACAGCATTCAAACGTTCTTCCAAACAAGCATCTGATCACGTTAAGGACTTTGTTCTTCCTACTCCAGATAGTGATGTGTACACTTTCAGTGTTTCCTTAGAAGTCAAAGAAGATGACGGAAAAGGAAATTTTAGGTAAGCTGACTGGAAAAGTAGAAATCTTTCTGAATCATGCATGCTTGCAAAATTTACAACTACTATGTTGCAGTGAAACTCATTTGACTTCTTTCCATAAGTAGACTTGCTATAAGTAGAAAGCTGTTGCTCTGTTTTTACATTTTTTTCTCTGTATATTTTCTATATAAAGGTTAAAAAATCAGCATCCATTTTTCAAATTAGCTTCTTTTGAAGACATTTTTTGACAGAGATGCTCAAGGTAGGTCTGTGCAAATGGAAAAGACAGGAAGTCTGTACAAAATTCTCTTAAAACAGTTTTTCTAAATAAGTAAAATTTAGTACTCTTTTAATTGAGATTTTTGTAAGCTAATTAATTCCAGATTCATTGTAAGTTTAGAAAACTGTAAACTACTCTGAGCATTACAGGGGAACAAAATAATTTTTGCTTAACAGTTAATTACACAAATTTTGGAATGGAGGAGAGAGTTGGTGATAAGAGTTGATAATGTGAAAATGTCCTGTTTATTTTTTGCTTCATATGCAGCATACTTGCTATTATTTCAAAATCCAAAATACCCCATGAATTATTGGCTATGTGGGCCTGATAAATCCTGTGGGCAGTTAGGATGCTATGTACGAGCCAAAGTCACACTTCAGTGACTGTTTATTAACTTATGATTATATTATGAGAGGTTCTCTCAAATTAACTTACCATTTAAGTTGGTTACTACTGTCTCTTCTGTATTTAACAGTTAATCTTCTCTATCTGTACTAAAGGAGCTTCTTTATTATTATTCTTTTAGCCCAGTCCCAAAGGATAGAGATAAATTGTATTTCAAACTTAAACAGGGAATCGAGAAGAAAGTGGTCATTACAGTTCAACAACTCTCGAACAAAGAACTGGCCATTGAAAGGTAAGAGTAATAAGATAATGTAGATTAAGTTTTTGTGAGAAAAGTATTTAATCTACTTTTCCCTGGAAAAAGAAAGAAAAACAACAGTAGCACAGTATTATTGAATAATATAATTAATTTCTAGGCGCACAGTTCAGTTTCAAATTTCTCTTGAAGTAATTTGTGTGATTTTTAAGATGGAAACAAGATGTCTTGGAAACATAGTATGTAATAGTCAAACTTTTTTTTTTGCATTTTAGTTGTATTTTTTGTATGTGCTGTTAGGATACTTATGGCAAATGCTTTTGATTTTGCTTTTTGTTGTTCTTACGTAATGCAGAAACACACATTTATTGTAAGGCTGCATTATCAGCATCTCACTATTTAGAGAAAGTGACCAAGTTAGATTGTCTGAGCTATGTTAAACTCTGGAGAATATTTTTCCGTTAGGTCAATGTACTAGAATAGTACAAATTTGGACTCAACCCAGTGGTTAGAAGAAGCAATCTCTTGTTGGAGTCTTCAAGACCAGTAGGATTTCATTGCAGGTTTTTTTTTTTTTAATCTTTCTAATGTTTGTCTTTAAGTAATGGTGAAGATCTCGGGACTGGTTGATAATCATATTATTTAGTAAAGTTATAAGTAAATATTATATTTACTGGAAATTAAATGAGGGGGAACTCTTTTAAACAGAATAATATGATCTTTGTGCAAGACGTTTGTACAAGAAGCAGACCCTGCACGTGAAGAATAACAATTAGTTAATGGGTTCATTAACAGTAGACTCTTGCTGCTACAACAATAGTGGGTATTGTATTAGCTTAAATTAGAAAATTCCTTTTTGATATCTCAATTTTTAAAAAGAGCAAATGCCACCAGATGGCAATCTTATCAAAAAAGTAACAATAGGAGAATTAGAGTTTATTGAAAAGGGAATTCAGGATAACAGGAGAATCAAAAAAACTCATAAAACCTGATTGATCTGTGTGCTTTCAAGGTATTTTTTTCAAAAATGAAACAAAACATTTAGACGAGGGATATAGAGCAGAGATTTTTAATGATAATGCTTTTGTATTGTAAAACTGTGCTTTTGGTACTCACCAGTTTAAAAAAATCTATTTTCACTAGGATTAAATTTTTAATTTAAATAATGTTGGCTTGAAATTTCAATTCATGAATGATGAACTATTTTAAGCATTTCTGAACAACAATGAATCTCTATACATCATTTTCCTTGTGGGGGACCCTGAGGGGTCTGTTTTTTTTGTTTTTCTCCTAAAACTGCCTTCATTAGAATTGAGCTTTTATTTTGATGTTATTTAGAATGATTCAATTTGGATGTTATTTTTATCACCACAAACTTTGCTGATAAAAGTCATGTAATTGATACGACACACGCAAGCTTGTAAGTCATTTTATATACTCTCGGAGCATAATATGTATATATTATATTATATAGTAATACAATAAAAATGGTGTAAAAGGTCAATTGAGCTTGCCTAAGAGAACACCAAAAGTCTCAGAAATATTTATAAGTGAAATTATAATGCAAAAAGGAGGTTGTTGCTAAAGAAATTTGGTCTCTGGTCTAAAGAGTTCCAGACTCTTTATTGATGGTCTCAGAAAATAAACCCGGTACCACTGGCAGAACCTCTGCTGATGCCACTTTCTGGCCTTCAGGCTGGGCCCTTGGCTGGGTTGGATCACACAGGTTACCCACAGCCAAGATAGTCTGTCCCTACCTTTGTTGCCTGTTCTTGAACAAGCCCTGTGGAGCTTGCCTATTTTTATCTTGGTTGGAGCAGGTAAAGAAGCAATGTTCACTCCTGTCTCCCAGGTTTGAGTCATGGTGGCACTACATTGGTTTGTTCCCCCAGCGTGGGATATCAAGTCTCTGTTTACGGGGTTCAGGAAGAAAATTCTGGTTAATAATTAGGGGGCTTTAAGAGAGTTGTTTTGGAGAGTGAAACAGCCTTTCATTCGGAGAGGTTCTAGGACTGACTCTGTTGGTTTTAAAACCATGGTGTTTAAATATACTGTGCTACCATTCGTACAGGAGAGTTACTTGCAAGTTATGTAGATATTCCTTAGGTTAAGGTCTAGACTTGATGTCCTTAGAAGTAATGTGCAGAATATTGGCTGGTTGCTGAGTGTTACTGGAAACTCTTATAGATCATGTTACCATGTTAATGTAATACCACTGGCTTTATTGGTGGGTAGCATTCGTATTTATACAAATGAAAATTTATATTAGTGAGGAATAGCTTAAATTCTTTTTTTTACAGGTGTAGAAACTAGCTGAGTTTAAACAGAGTAGTGTACCTGCATGTAGCCACTTGATAGCCAGCTCTAAGTGCAGAAATGGCAGGACCGAAGCCCATGGTCTTTAGAGGTCTTTCTGAAACCGAGGTGTGTGGTGGGGCGTTAGCATTCTTCTGAAGATGATGTTCGTAATTGTCGTTTTTACTTCTGAAATTGGAGGCTGAGCATGGTGACAACTGTTTGTGTAAAATCAAGCTCCTCTGCAAGCAAAGGTCTTGAGCTCCTTTAGTTCAGTTAAACTGAGTTTAGTTTTTTGAACTTTGAAGAGAAGCCCTGACTCTTCCAGTAGCAGGATGTCACCAGTCATCATAAGTACCTATTTCTATGAGAGGCAGGGGTTGCTTGTTTCCGACTCCCGTTCTTTTAGAAGCATACTTCTCAAAGATTTTGGCTGGCACGTGTCAGAACTTTTGCGTGCATCTGAGAGAAGCATGGCAAGAGCTGTGATCTGTGAGCTGTTGCCTCTGAAAAGCATGGTTATTTTGCCTACATTTGAATCTCAGCCTTAGTGTTTTCTTTAGTAGATGTGCCAGAAGCTGGTGACCCCTCTGTTGTTATAAGTTATAGCTTATTCTTAGCTATTTCTGCCTCAGGAACTAAAAATAGTGCAGTTGGTCTACTGTAACATTCTGCCCGGTCTAATTAGTCCTCCAGAGAAGTCTGCTCATATGGTTAAGTACAAGTCCTAGCATCCTAGCTACCTTTGTTTTACATGGCACTGCCTTAGGCTGTATAGATACATCTGCATTGCTGCCTAATGTTTCATTTACCACTTCACTTTTTAGGACTTTAGTAGTGTAGGAGTATGGGTAAGAAAAAATACCATTATGGTTGTAAGTTAATGTTTAAAAGTAATGAGGTAGAAAACAAAAATCATATATCCAAATGTGATAGGGCCAAAAGTAATAGATGGTGTAGTAATAGCTTATGTTAAGACTATCTTTTACAGTTCGTATAGCATTATTGAAACAGTAATTGCTATTCTATCTCTGTTGCTGATAGTGTTCTTGCCTGAAAGCTGTGAAACAATCCTGTCTTCACTACTTTTCTATGACTGTTCAAATGATGTCTTACAATTTCTGCTTGCTGAGAAATCTAAATTTTCCTTTGGATAACTGGCCTATATGACAGAAGAGCTTTTGTTGAGCCTTAGAGAAGGTGGGAATGGGAGCTTCTCGTAGTGCTTTCCCATAGCTCGTGGGGTTACAGAGGAGAGGGAGCCAGACTCTTCTTGGGCATGCAGAGTGGTAGGATTAGAGTCAATGGACACAAGTCACTTCCCTGGAAACTCCTCTGAGTTAGGCCAGTTGTTGTCAATACAAAGGGAGTTGAGCCCTGGAGCTGATTGCCCAGAGAGGTTATTTACTTTGTTTTTTTTTCCTTATTTGAGATCTAACATTAAAAAGTCTGTGCAAAACAGCTTGCACCTTATGTTATAAATACATAATTTGGTTCAATATTTTTCATTCATCATGGAGTATGCTCAAAGGAGAGAAGTACAAAGGTGATTTGCAGGAACTTCAGAACTGAATTTGTGCTTTCAGTAGTCAGGAAGTTCAAAAGTTTAAATGATTATTCACAAATATTTCAACTTTTTTTTTCCTTTTAACTAGGAATCTTTTTTTGATGCTTTTAAATGACTGTACTGGAATTCTGGAATTCAAAACCCTGGCTTATTTACTATCTCCATGACAGAGTAATCTCATAGAGTTGCTAAATGGGCATAAAACTTCCTTTGTCTTTTCTGCTTAGATTGCAAACTCTTTAAGGCAGAAGCTGCTTCCTACTCTTTTATGTATGCACATTTTAAATTGTGGGTAATGGTAGGATTCCTCCAAGTCCTATCTTGATTTCCTTAGTAGGATGACGACAATAAAGCATTTTGGAGGGCTACAATATGGAATATTGCGTACAATTCTGGGCCCCTCAGTTCAAGGACACAGAACCGCTTGGGAGAGCCCAGCGCAGAGCCCCGAGGATGATTAAGGGAGTGGGGCATCTCCCTTACGAGGGAAGGCTGAGGGGAGCTGGGTCTCTTTAGCTTGGAGAAGAGGAGACGGAGGGGTGGCTTCATTAATGCTTATAAATATGTGAAGTGTGAGTGTCAGGAGGATGGAGCCAGGCTCTTCTCAGTGACACCCAATGATAGGACAAGGGGCAATCGGTGCAAGCTGGAACACAGGGGATTCCGCTTAAATATGAGACAAAACCTTTTTACAGTGAGGATGACAGAGCACCAGAACAGGCTGCCCAGGGGGGTTGTGGAGTCTCCTTCTCTTGGGACATTCAAAACCCCCCTGGACGTGTTCCTGTGTGACCTGATCTAGGTGTTCCTGCTCCGGCAGGGGGGTTGGACTAGGTGATCTTTCAAGGTCCCTTCCAATCCCTAACATTCTGTGATTCTGTGATACATTTCCTATTATGTGATCAGTAAGTATAAATAAACAAGAGGTACGTCTTGAGATAGCTGCTGGTTGTTAAAATGCCATTAAAACCCAAGAGGAAAACATGACCTGTATCTAAAATGAAGGAGACAGTAGAGAATAGGCATACATACAGAAGTGGTTATTGGGACAATGAACTATCCCAGGATACCTAAGAAGGTGACTTTTGCTCTTGGCAAATGGAAAGGGTGCGAGAAAGGTATGAGCCTACTTGCTCTGGTTTATCAGATCACTTTTGGCATGCAGTGAAGATAATGGGACTGGTATAGAATCTATTTGAGCAAAATTAAACCTAACTGTTTGTACTGGATTAGTACTGTGTGTCATAGGGCTATGGTGTGTTTTATCTCATCCTAGTCATGTTAATCACGTGTGTTGTCACAAGAGATCCACAATGTAAAAGATGAAGGCCGTAAGTTGCAATCATGAAGAGCCCTTGCGTCTGCAAAATAGAGAACTTTGGTCTTAAGAAAGAGAGAACAAAAGTCTAAAAATAGAGCAAATCCTTATTTTAAGGGTCTGTGAGGCTAGGTGATGCCACACCAGTGAGGTTATGAGTGATACGGTATGTGAAATTGTTACATTCATTTAGTTGTATGAAAGCAATTTTAAAAATAACTTTTAAATTCATTTTCTCTAGGGACTGAGTGAATTTGTTCTGTCCAATCTCTTACTAACGTACACGAATTGTTGGTATCTTTAAACCTAATATTGTAAGTTGTCTTTAAGAATAACTGTTTCTTCATAGGTTAGACACCAATTTCTGTTGTCTTTATTCTGGAAAATAATTTCATTGTCATTTCTGTAATCTATGTTGTGATATTTCCTGAGCATTACCATAACACTAGCAAAAAATTACTAAGAAAGATTTTTTTTTTAAATTACAGGCAGTGGGTAGCTGTGTCATTATGTTCAATAAAATATTTTTATCTTTGAAATGCTAATATATTTTTAATAAAACTTCACAGATGCTTTGGGATGCTACTAAGCCCTGGACGAAATGTGAAGAACAGTGACATGCATTTACTAGACATGGTAATGCTTAGTTCTAATAGTCCATTTAGAAAGACATAGGTGATTTAAAAACCAAATGAAAAACAAGCAGAAAAAGCACAACCAAATAAAAGCACCCCCCAAAAATAAAAAAATATAACTCCCATTGTTTGTTTTTGTTTGCTTTTGTTTCTTAGATCCTGGATTTTATATCTTAGAACTAGAAACAGATGGTATGTGTAATGGACAAAACATTTCAATTAATTTCAAAACCTGTGGCATCTGTTTTTGTTAAATTGATGAAGACAACAATGAGGTCAGCTGATAGCTGGTTATTACATATAACCAAGCTTTCTGTATTGTGTTAAGCGTGTTGCCTAAAAATATAGAGCAAGTAATTGAGTTGTTTTTATATATATATATATATACATATACATATATATATATACATATATATATACATACACACACACACACACACACACACACACATACATACATTTGGGCATTAGGGAAGTGGAGTTATTTTTTCCACGTTGCTGAACTTTGCCTTTATTTGCTTCATTTGAATTTAAATTCTTGCTCAGAACTTGAAGTAGTCACTTGTCTTTTATAATAAACATTTAAAAAGTATGTTGGTAAGCTGTCTTGCCTTCAGTTTCTTATATATAATATTTATCTTTTTTTTTCCCAATTATATATAATATTTCTTTTTTCTCTTCCCTATACCCTTTTTCAGTCCATTATATCCTGTTCTTTATTTAGGTTGTGTTTTCTAGATTGAACACAATGTTACTCTGAACTTCCCAGAACTATTTTCTGCACTCCCAGTCTCTTTGATCTGCAGTCATGACTCTAATAAAATCCTGTATGTTTTTATTTTTAGGAATCCATGGGAAAGAGTTCTGATGGGAAGGCTTACATAATTACAGGAATATGGAATCCTAATGCACCGATGTTTCTAGTACTTAATGAGGAAACACCTAAAGGTAATTTAATTCTTAAATTTGTTTTTTATGTGACATGAGTTGGATGTGTGCATGTTCTCCTGGGAATCATGGTGTATATGTCTGAGTACATATACCATCATGTTCTAAGCGTCCATGGCTAAAAGCAGAACTTCTGTATATAAATGTATGTGACATAAAAATGCGATGTTCATAGAGCTATGTGTTGCTGGTTTGGGGATACTAAACTAGTGTTTGGGGCTTATGTTCCTGCTCCCTGGTTATCAGGATTTTTGGTCTTAAACACTCAGAAGTTGTTTTTCCCCCTTCTGTAGTCAGCAAAGCAGTATAAAACCTAGACATTGTTATTCTTTTTCTTTTAACTTTGAAGTGAGCTGATTACGAATAGCATTACATCTCCTTCATCTTTGGGAGGGTGGAAGCGATGCATGGAAGTGCTTCAATATATAGCACAGTTCCTTATCCTTAGAATTGATGTTCTCTGACGTGATGTGAAGTTTGACTGCAAAACTGGAGTTTGTTTCCTGTCCCAAGGCAGAGCTCATATCAGTTGCGTAAAGGCATATCTAAGTATATACAGTCAGTGGTGGTGTTCTTGCTACTCGATTTTCAAATCACGTTATTTCTAGTAGTGTGTAGGCTACTGTGTGAAACTACTTGCTGTGAAGCTTGACATGGTTTCCATTTTAAGATACGACTTTGTGTTTGCATGTGGCTTTTGTTGTTGTTTTTTAAATTCCCACTTGCCTCTTTGGTCTTGTGAGAAATACCTCAATAATTTTCTCAGACAGGGTATTCTGTAAAGCTATTTTATTTGCGATTGCAGTGGTGGGCATCCTGCAAGCCAGGAGTGCTCAGCAAAAGTGTATCATAACCTTTTATTCCCTGTTACCCAACGCTTGATTCCTCCTGTTTTCTCATTGACTGAGTACTACGGGTTCACAAACTACTTGATGCTTATTACTATAACATATATGTACAATTTTATTTGACCAACCATTAATTTCTCCTATTCCTTTGTTTTTTTTTTTTCCTTTTTCTCTTGTGACTAGAGGGCCCATTATTTTTTGTTTTCACTGATTTCACGCTGCTCCTCCTGTTTTTCTTAGCTCTCCTCCTTATTTTGGGACAGTGGGACCTTCTCCTTATCTGGTTAACATACTCCCCACTGTTATGCCACTGTCAGGCCTGCACAATCACTTTAGAATATGCAAGGTTAGTGAAATTTTCCACTGCTAAAACACAACTTTCTCTCTCACAGTCTGAGAAGACAAAAGGGCCTGGGGATCCATTATGTATGATTCTCAATATTTGCTTTAAAAAGCTGCACTTCCTGGATGATAGATACTAGTTGTGTTGCAAAATGATGGTTGCTAACCCTCTCTGTGATAAAAGTTTCCAGAAGCAACAATCCTTTTCTTGCTTTGTAAACCTGCAAGATACACTTGGACTATTTCTGTGTCATCTTCTGGTCAGTTTATCCTGTGTTCTGCTCTACTTGAAAAAGTTTGAGTTATGCTTAAGTATGAGGAAAAAAAATAGCGTTGCATACTGCTGCTATGAAGATAGCTTAGCACAGAGAATGGGACAGGGAAGGATAAAAAGTATCTTAATGCTGTTTTCCATGCATGACACTTTGAATCTGTTTGCACAGATTTTTTTTCAAAAAAAGCCATCGGGAGTTATCATCAGATTAATAAATCAGATGCAATAGAATGAGTAATTTAATAGAAAGTGGTTTCAGTTTGAACAACAGCTTGTCATTTATTGTTATAATTTTTGACACTTTTTCTGTGCATGACTTTTTGTGTTTTAGATAAGCGTGTGTACATGACTGTGGCAGTGGATATGGTTGTCACTGAAGTAGTAGAACCAGTGCGTTTTTTGCTGGAGACGGTTGTGCGCGTGTATCCTGCTAACGAACGTTTCTGGTACTTCAGCAGAAAAACCTTCACAGAAACGTTTTATATGAAGCTAAAACAGGTATCGTGTGTTTTTTTTTTTTTTTTTTTTTTTTTTAAGAAAAATTGATGCTGGGAGCATTTGTTTTGTCTGTTTTAATTTGTCCTTTATAAAAGTTAGTATGGCACTGCACCTCAGTAAGGGTTTTTTAACTTGAAACGTTTAAATACCTAATGGTTAAGTAGCATATAGAAGTGTTTGATGCCTTTGTAAACTGAATTATTATACATGTTGAAAGTAATTGGCTTTGTGGGCTTAAACAATTTTGAATCTATCGAATTCTCTATAACTTCATACAATCAGACCTATGCACAGACATCTAAAACAAGTCTATTTGGTAAAATCAGGAAATGACATTAATCGTTCACTGTAAAATCAGCTAATACCTAACATGGAAATCCTGGGTGTTAAGGTTCAAAATACGAAGATAGGTGGCTGAAAGGACGTAATCAATTAAAGGCAGAGGAACCTTATGCAGGGGTTTGAGTTAGGCTATTACTACTGTTTTTTCAAAGTATCTTGGAAGGGTGGATTTCTGTGTTTTCCAAAAGAGGCATTTGGAAGAAGGTTATCTGGAAAAGCAAATTCTGATGCGTGGGGAAGTTACTGTCTTTTCACCCTCATGGTGCATTTTGTGCATACAAAATGCACTACATTGTTGTCCTTCACTGCCCTGGGACTTCATGAAGGGTAAGGGCATTATTGTTGCAATGATTTATTAAGGTATCATTGTTCATGCTGGCGATTGTAACCTTACAAAATGTTCAAAGAACAGTAAAGGAAAAAAAAAACAAAACCATTTTTAGGAAACTATTATCTCTGAAATATGTTTGTCAGTCCTTGGAGTTCAATGTTGAAGTTAAGTTGTACAAACAATGCACCACTCTACAGAGGTGAGAAGTTGTTAAGATGAGACTTAAAGTATAGTTGTGTATTCCCTCTGTTAGCTTTCCCAGTCCTGTGCTTGGGAGATTACTGTGCATTTATTTCTTTCTCAAGCGCTAAGAGGTGATATGTCCATCCATCTCATCTGGTCACGTTTGTTCAATAGTTACCTACTGAGTAGACTGCTAAAGACTCCTCTGTTCTGGCATTGGGTAAGGTACATAAAGTGTATATCTTCCCATTATCAGTGTAGGGTGACGTACAACACATCCTCATGCAGAGAGTGTTGACCTGCTTTCTCCAAAGATTTACCATCGAATCATAGAATGCGGGGTTCTTGGTTCAAAAAGGTAACAGCAGAGGCTAACTGTATCATTTGCACTGGAATAATGATCCATTATCTTTGACTAATGAAACCAAATAGGAGTGATTTAATTCTACTGAGCCTAGTGTGAATGTTTTAATTGTCGTCATCCTGTGGGGTGTAGTAATGGGTCTGGCAAAACAAGCTGTGTTCATGCTATATAGCAAAAGTGCAGCTGTGTTTAACACTTAAAGTAAATAAATCTCATGAAATACTGTTTATGTAGTTCTTCTGCAGATTAGCATAGTAATTTGGAATTCAAGAAAATGTGAGAAAACCAAGTGTTATATGCAAATGTTGAGGATATCTACATTTTCAATTTAAGAAGAAATATATTTGAAGATATTACTTTCTCAACTTTTGGATACATAGCTATAATCAATTAACCTTTCCTCTTAAGTCAGTTAAAACCCTACCAGTTTTAGTTTTAAGTACTATGGATGCTTTCGTTTTGCTTTCTCACCCCTTATAATGTGACAACACACACATGCCTCCCTTCCCTAAAGAAACACAAGCTTTTCTTCCTGCTGTAAAATTCTGAGGAGCTGTTCTGCAGACTTTCAGGGAAGGAACATTTTTAATCTCGGCAATCTTACTCCAAGATTAGGCCCTGGTGATGGGTGACAGGATCTCTGTGGTCGACTTGTAGCAAGTTGTTGTTCAACCAATTATCTGTTGGGTAATTTGTATTGCAATAGCTGTTGATAGATAACTCAGTAAATAACTTGTAGGTAACTCTGAAAGAAGCTGTACCTTAGGTCACTTTCTTCTTTAAAACTAACTTTGCAGATGGCATTGAGATCAGCCACTTGTGAACCATTTGGGAAAGTAGTTGAACTCGAGTGGATTTTAGGGAACCGGAAAGCTTTTATCAATAGCCTCAGCTGTAAGGATAGGTGTTTTCCTCTGTGCAGGACTGTGAATCCTGTGGTATAGTTTGCCTGCTGATGTAAAATCATGACAGCAGTGCTATCCATTATTGTACAAATGTAGCCTGTTTGACTGTAGGTGAGAAATTCATTGATGCTGTCTGCCAGTTCTGAGCTCCAGTGCGCAGCGTGCTTGGCAAGAAGCTTTTGACTTGGGCTGTCTGAGCAAGGTGCCCTTCCCAGTAAAGAAGCATCCATTACTGAGGTTCAGAAAGGAAGTAAGTAATGGAGTAGCATTTCCCAGGGTGAGACTTGCCGGTAAAGAGAGAAAAATCAAAACTCTGCTGAGGAAAGATTCCTATAGGCCTCCTAGTCTGAACCCAAATTTGCGAGGTGCAGTCAGGTATGAGGAATGGCATAAATGCAGGTTGTCGTGAGATTTAGGACTGCTATAAACATATTGCCATACTGCTGATAGATATAATCAGAACATGATCTTTGGAAAGGTTGTTGTAGATAGCAAATTTAGGCTTCAGAAGAACAACTAACCAAGTTACTTGCATTGTATACAGATGGCCTTGCAGTTAAACAGAACATGTACAAGGACCTGAAGATAGGTGATTCTTGTATGTTGTAGCAAAGTCCTCTTGTGGGTACCTCATGTAGCAATAGTACCTCTCATGCCTTACTCCATCAAAACTAAAAGCCACAGGTAGTGATGGTGAATAATGCTACAGGCATCAATATTTGATTGATTTAGCCAAGTACTTTGTAATTACGTGATAAAGGTGTTCTGTGAGAATAAAACAAGTACAACGTAATAACTTGCTAAATATTTAAAAGACAAAACAAAACAAAAAAAAAAAGCACCTTTATGCCTACATCCCAAAGTTCATTAAACACTTTGAGAAGCTCAGTCAGCAAAACTGTTTGATAGTTGGAGCCACGTGACTGTCTTCTTCCAGGGTGTATCAGCTTTAAAGGAAGCAGATCTGAATGATTAATATCTCTGAAATAAAATAGATTTTCTCAGTATAAAATTACTTACGTTGTCTTAGTGCAAGCAGTCCTTATTTAAGCTACCTACATGCATAATGTCAACAGCTTGTTGAAATTGCAAGTTCTGTTTAGCCATCTCCAGCAAAAGGTGTCATGGAGTCGTCTTCCAACTCCTTCATAGTTTTGCTTTTGAATTAAATTGAATACACTCTGAGATTGTATTCTTTTCCTTTTTCATGGTTAATTTGATGTTTTTAATATGCTCAAAAATTGTCTTATTAGACAAGAGCACAGAACAAAATAAAACAAAATTTTGTGCTGGTTCTAGTTCATTTAATATAGTCATTAGTTTGCATTTTGTACAATTCTCTGCAAGTATATTAGCTACTGCATGTAACTGAATAATAATTGTGTTCAGAACTGTAACTCAGAGGAAAAACTAGAGTTGACTTTACTTTAAAAACTTGCAGCATTGTATCCAGTGGGGTATGGGTAACTAACTGTTTTCATGTGAAAGTCTACTGAACATGAAAGACATAGATTAAATTCTGACCTTCTCCAGCTTTAAGTAAAAATAAAACAATTTCTCCCTGCCCCCCAACTTTTGAGGTAGTCTGCCTTGGAAGTTATCGAATTACCAGAGACAGATTTGGAAGAAAAGCTGCTTTTACAGGACAAAGTGCTTTCTGTTGAAAATGTTCTGGCCTCAAATTCATAGCTGCAGACACCACGCTCAAAATTCCAAAATTTCCAAGTTAAATTACATGCTAGATTAATGTATATACATGACCTTTACACATGTACACAGACATATGAGCATATATTTATATATATAATTAAACTTAGGCTACAAACACAAACTTTGTAGCTAGATACAGCAGATACATATCCCTATTGAGAGGAATATATTACAAATTATACTATCTGGAATAAAGATGAATTGGTCTGGTTTTTTTTTGGGGGGGGGTGGTGGTGGTGGTGAAACACTAAGGAGTTCTTCACAATTTATGACTTTCAAAAAGCATGAGGATTTTTTGTTTCTTTAGTCTTGTCTTTACCCAATAAAACCCTTACTATTTAAACTTTTTTTCCTCTAAGGCATTTGATTCCTGTTTCTTTGGTGATGTCAGTTATTCCAGGTTTTTTTCCTGTTCTCTCCTATTTTCTTTTGCTGCAGTTTCTCTTTGACCTCATCTCATTGTATCTGTGCTTAAATGGGAAAGCCTTTCTCTCATAGTTCTGAATGATAATTAAGATGGTGTCTAGGAGGCAGCTTTGGAAGTAATGCTGGTTTATTTGCAACTTCTGACTATAATCCTTGAAAGAGAAGCACAGCTATGTTTTACTGCCAGCCTACATATGCCATTACGAAGGAATCTGAGGGAGTCTTTCCCAAACTATTCTTTAGCCTTGATATGAGACTTTTTTTGTCTGTGTTTTGGTTTGGTTTTGGCAGACCATTAGAACTGTATTTGTCAATAGTGCGGTCCTATACATATGCGTATTTTGTTTTAGTCTGAAGGAAAAAGCCACACAAGTGCTGGGGATCCAATTTATGAGGTGGTCAGTCTACAAAGAGAATCTGCAAGAGAGGAAGAACTGGTCAGCCCAACAAGTGGAGGAGGGCCCTTATCATCCCAGGAGGATGAGGCAGACGAAGGTAAGAATAAGTGAGCACTCATAGTTTCCATAGATAAAACTATTATATTTCTGCTGTTAATTTACTCATATAATTCTTCCTATTTGTGTCTATTAGAAATACAGCTGGACAGTAAGATCACACATATTTTCCTTCTAGCAGCAGTTCTTTAGCATTAGCATTTTTTTCCCACACCATTATTTGGAGTTCTTCCAATACCAGCAGCAGACTGTGCATGTCCATTTTTCTGTGCACTTCAAAATTTGTTACTGCTGCACTCGTGCTCTGCTAATAAGATAGAAAACATTTTCTGGAGTGGTTTTTCATCCGGTCAGAAAACGTTTGCCTTCAATGTGCTGCTTAAGAACGACATTGAAATGGCTGGCTGTAAATGCCTATGTACAGGAAAACCAAACAAAACCAGTGTGGAAATGGGCTCAAAGACAATTCCTCTGCCCCCAAACTGTGGGCCTAGCATGTGAGTTTCTCTCACTTATAAATGGGGCTTATCAAAATACTTCTAGGTTCAGTTGGTGATCATGTTGGGGATTGCTGATGTTCGTGGAACCAGAGTATTTGCCTTCCCATCCCAAAGCTAATGATTCCTCAGAGTATTTCCACATGTTTTTTGGGGCCTTTGGCCCACTGTAGTCCCTTAGTACCCTGAGGGCTAGCTCATAGCCTTCAAAATAGGCTTTTGATGCCAGCTTTGATTTGTATATCTGACCTACCAGAACTTGTGATAGTTTTACAGTTATTCTTCACATTTCTGGCACTATTCTGTCAGTACTGTAAAAAGTCTTTCTTATTACAGTGGAAAAAATCCAGTTTGATTCTTACTTGATTGTAAATGGTTGGATATTAGTTTATGCAATGTGAATCAGAACCCTGTGATTAATGCAGGAGCAGACAGATCTGGTTTCTCCCTTCTGTTTACAAACAACAGCAACAACAAACACAAATCCCAGGTGATACTAGGCTTACAAGAACAGAGCTAACAGAGCTGGTCTTTGCAGAATTGGAAACCTTCCACCCCTTCCATGGGAGGGAACAGGATGGGTATTGACTATCACTGTCATTCCACTATCAATTCTAAATAGTAAAAATACTATAATCTCTAACAGAGCTTTTGTATTAAATGGGTATGTGGGAATACTCTACTGATTATAGCAGGAATTATTTCAGATTGACCTTTGAGTCTTGTGGTTCTGTGTAGTGAAGTTCAACATCTGTGGGTGTTCTTTTTCTTTGCTAGATGTTAGAACTGTAAGAGAATGTTTTCTGGAACTTGTTTGGTAGGACAGAGTTTAAGTAATTACTTGAACGCTTTTTTTTCTTGTTTTTAATATTGCTTCTCACCAAGAAGAGCAAAGTGCTGTTCTAGGGTTTGATGAATGTAGCACAATTAGCAATAATGTGGATATTATCCTCTTGGTGCTATTATAAAGCTGTTTTACTTTATTATAGGGTAAAAGTATTCCACTGAGGAACCTGAGTTTAACTTTGGTTTAGCTTCCTAATGCTAGTTTCGATATTTTAAATGTAGATTACTTCCTAAGAGAAGACATTAAAAATATCATGATGTGACTCTGTTCTCATGGAAACTGCATTTAGAGCTATCTGCCTAGAAGTTAGCTATCCTAGTGGATATGCAGGTTAAATGAGTCACTGCCAGTTGTTCTAAATAAATCTCTTCATTCTTTTTCTTTCTTTTTCTTTTCAGGGTACTAATTATGATGATGGAAAAGAACTTGAGTTTACAATGTCTTGTCTTAGCCTTGGAAGAAGGCTTTTTCTTTTGTCTAATGTTAAGGCCATATAGATTTTTCTGCTTGCTATTATGGCAAGTGTGCATTATAAGGAATATTAGATAGGCCAGAGGCTGGTATTCCCATTTAGAGATATTGAGGATTATCATTTCTTCTCTTCTCTCTTTTTTTTTTTTTGCTATATCTTTAGCTACATGCTATATCCCCACAGAACATTAATTTAGTCCAGAAACACTATATACTGCAGTTTTATTTGTATAATGCTGTAAGAATGCATGTTTCATGTGCACCTTACCTGATTTCTGTGTACTCTGTACATCTTACTTAGTAAGATGTCTTATGTTAGGAGTATGTGAATAAAGATGATGTTCTTAAGAAAGCATTTTTTCAGTATTCTTGTTCTTTTTTGCTTTAATGAAAGGCCAAATGTATTTTCCGAAAACAACACTTAGCTTTTTTTTTTAAATTTAGCCTCTTTTTTTTTTTATAGCTTTTCAGATGAAAAATGATCTTTGCAAAGACTTCGAGATAGCTACTTAAGAGATCTTTCAGGTCAACATGACTATTTTTTAAAATTTATTAATATCATAACAGATATTTCTGGCAACCTAGCCTTGTAAGGTTCCCTGCTTTGGAGATGATGTTTTTTTTTTAAATAATAATAATAATTTCTTGTCAAAATATGGATTTTTCTTCTCCTTGGTAAGAAGTTTTCTCTTAAATTCAGGCTCTAATCTTAAAAAAAAGTTTCAAATAAAATAGTTTTATTACCAATAAGCTGAAAAGGATACTTGTTAATATTGAAGTATGAGTAGAACCTTGTAAAAAGGTGCAGAGCACTATTGAGTGAACTAACCTTTCTGCTTTTTGATGTGTTAAGAATGAGTGAGAACACACACAGAAAGCTTGGTTGCATGTTGCATTATTCAGAAAATTCAAAGCTGCATGGACCACTTTTACTGTCATGTCATTCTATGGCAGGGTGAAGTGGCTGGCTGCATGTGTGAGCCTAAGGACTGGAGAAAACTGGTTCCTGACAAAAGCATTTGCAAGGAGAATGTAGTCCTAGAAACGTTTAAGTGGCAAAGGGGAAGGGGAAGAATAATTTCGCTTATTTTAGCATAAGTGCTGGTTAGACCATAGATGAAATCATGACCTTTGACTCTAATATTTTAATTACTTTTTTTTAAATAGTCTAACTTTTCAGGAGAATACAGGATAACTATTTGAGATTCACTTTAAATCAGAATACTGTTAGGAGCTTAAGGATCATTGTAAATAAGAGCAATTCTGTTTAAAAACACAAAATACTCTGCGTTTCCAAAGTCTTTAAACTGAGTGTAATTAAGCTGAAGATTTTTTTTAATGCTTGCTTATTTATTTATTTTCAGTTTTATGTGGTCCCAAGCCATTAATTGCAGGGTAAACACTGCATGTTATGTTTAGTAGACATCCCAAAGCAGGTAGTTCATGCTAGGTAAAAGGTAACATGCCTACCAAGTCTCCAAAAGAAGCTTCTGAAAATGAGTTGTAGGTTGCCTCTAGAACACTCTGAAATGACTTCCAGGAATGCAGTACTATTTGTGCTTGTGTTTTTTGATTTGTTTGTTTTATTTTTGTTTTTTTCCTGCAACATTAAATTTCTTGATCTTTTAAGATGTTATATTTCTGACAGCTGGGAATTGAGCAGAGATCCAGTTGACAGCACAGTGGATACTGATCCATAAACAGTTGGCTTAGACCAAGAAGGAACCTATTGAAATGTGTTTAGAGCTTAGCAATTGGCTTTTAATAAGGAGAAATTATATATAAATATCAAGCTGTAGGAGTAAGAAAGGGCAGAAGAGAAGAAATAACAAACATAATAGGGTAATGCTTTCTGTCTGTTCCCTCTAGTTATCTTGGCTCTATGTACAAAGAGAAGTATTCTACAATAGAAAAATTAATGTATAAGATATGGAAATTCAGTGAAATTTGACAATGAAAGTAGATTAAAAGGGTAGAGAATCCTGAAAGTTTCAAAGAAATTGAGATAGTAATTTTTTGGGAGAGCACAAAAAGACAGGGTGGGTACAATAATTCAGAAGTGGGCAATAGTAAATGATTGGAGATGATCAGCAAGACTAAATTAAGATCCCGGGTCAAATGTTGTGGGTGGGTAGAGGCTGTTTTCAGGAATCAAAAAAGCAAAAGAGTAGAGGAGGTGGTGTTTTAGGAGTCAATAGAGCTATTGAGAGTATTTTCTAATAAAACAGGGGCTTATGACCGGGGAGAGTATGAACAAACGAGGATGACTGAGTGAGACAAATGCCATTAGCACTATGGAAATAATGAACTCTGCGTTTTTATCCTAATTAAAAATAGCTTTATGTAATTCATAGGAAATGTTTCTTAGAATAGCTCAAAGCAGAATAATGTTGCTAGGTACTAAACAAGATAAATCTATATTGGAGTCTTATTCTTACAATAAAAATGAACTAAAATTTAACAAATCCTAAATCCATTAGGCCATTTGGCTAGTGTTTATCTTCATCTCTTACGGAACTTCAGCAAAGGTTTCCTGTCTGATTTTTAAAATACAAGTGCTGTGGAGGAATGTGGATCTGTAGCTTCCAAATGAAAAAAAAATAATTCTTGATGTCATTTTATGGGCTGTACTATCCATTGTCTTGGATTTTCATGCCTTACAGGTTAACTTCTGTTATTAAAAATGTACTTGATTGACTTCTCCAGCTATTTTTGTGCTGTCAGAAAGAATGTGATCACTTTGTTAATATATATTAAAAAAAAAAAAAGGCAGAATACTTTTTTTTCAGTTTGCTCTGGAAGGTGTTATTAATAGTTACAGCTGTGTTCAGATTTATTCGTGCATATTCAGATTTATTCATGCAAGTATGGCCTTTCTGTTAAAAAGGCAAGTATTTCAAATGCTTTCAATTTGAAGCAGTTTTGTGGCTTTCAAGTCAAGTATGCATTGTGATGAAATTGCAGGGTTATATATGAAATGGAACCAACCTGAAAATTCTCCAGTTTTCCATTGCAGATTTACAGGTAAATGGAAATACAGGGACAGTCACCTAGTAGGGACTTGTGTTCTTTCCTGTCATTTAATCCAGATCTCAGTTAGAGTTCATCTGTAAACTGGGTTTCCAGGCTAGGCCATCTACAGCCATGTGTGACTTTCTCTGGAGTATTGTATTCCAGAGGACACATCTGCAAGGTGCTTGTGGGAACATAGTTTTTTTAGGGATTCTTTCCCTGGTAAAATACCTTGTTTCACTTTGTGAAGTTCAAGAAGTTCAAAATATCATTCCAGAATTCTATCCTGTTGTTCATGAATAGTGGAGGGGAATCTTTTGGCTTTTGGGGTTTATTCTTTGAGTGCACAGGTGAAATCTGATTCTTTGATTTCAACCTTTTTTTTGTAATAGTATACATAAAATAACTTCAGGTTGTGGTATAAAATAGACATTTTTCTCACAGTAAGTGAGATTAAATTAAATTTGCATCTTGTCCAGAAGCAATAGCAGATTATTTTGAATGTTTCAACGCTTTATTTCTGTAGTGGTCTTTTCCTTGTCTGCCTACAAGCAGTATGGCAGCTTAAAAGTTATTTGAAAAAGGATTTGCAATCCTGTTGGCTTCTTAGGAATTAGAGCTTCCTATTGCTAGAGGATCTTCCCAGGTGTCGGTCATGAGTGTCATGGCTTTGTGTGCCTCAGACTGCCACCATTATGCTCATACAATTTCACATTTCATATCAGTTAAAAAAATAAAAATCAAAAATCAAGTGCCTTTATATAGAGGTGATTACAAAGACTTCTCAACAAACAGTTCCCCACAGCTTGTTACTAATAATTGTGAGGTTCTTGTCTCTTTTTAGGTTTGGTAATTAACTTTAGCTATTTTGTTCAGCCTTTGTATTTCATAAGCCAAGTGGCTTAAATACTGCCCTGGCATTTTAAATAAACATTGGGCAATATACAATTCTAATGTTTTTATAACGTTGATTTTTTTAAACATAGATATATCAAATGTGGCATTAGACATTAATTTATACATTTTAAAATTCGTAATATGGAAAACACAGAATAACAAATGGCATTGTCTTAGAATTGTGACAGCATCTCAAACTTGATTTTTCTCGCGTGTTCTCAAAGCTGTCAGTTTTCAGACAGCACAGTACATGGGGAAGATGTTTATATTTACAAGAATACCTCCACTGTGCAGCATTTAGTTGGCTTTGTCATTTGTGTGGGAGCAAAACTACTGAACTGAAGTGATAATTTCCTCCACTTTTTATTCAGCTTTAAGCATTTTTACATCCAAGATAGAGAAGTCATGGTGGCCTACTTGTATATTCACTACAGGAGGGTAGGATCATCGCTTTGCATGTTTCTACACTCAGATTTGGCTGAACAGCTCAGGTTTATTTTTGTGAATTTTAAATCAATCTTTTTCAATGTGACAGCAGTGCAGTGCCTATGTAGCAACTATATGATTTGGAACTAAGATATATGCTTAAATGCAGAATTTTTTATTAAAAAGAAAACAGCAGCTTGGCCAATGGGATTGATTTCTAAGGGGAAGGTTAGGTCCTTCGAGAGGTATTGCACAGACTTCATAACCCGTACAAAAACCATTATTGTTTGCAGTGTGAATATGATGGGGAGTGAAATACGACATCATGTCTTCCACCTTCTTTCAATGCTTATCAATTGTAGGTGTTTTCGATCCGGGTTTTCAGTTGCCTAGAGAAGTAATTAAACTTGTAGGTTGATTGCAAAGTAATGAAAATTTTGGAATTTGTCAGCGTTAACTTCTGTTTGAGTGACACTAAGTAACGAGTGTATACATTTATAGTTCATAAAAAGGAATAGCAATAAAAATACTTCTTGCTATTACTGGTTAACTTTTAGGGGAAAACTTAGAATCTTTTTTGGTTTTGGTGTCTTTATGTGTACTTCAGTAGCTGCTAAATTATTTTTCTTCAAGTTTATTGTGTAACTTAAATGTTAACAGAAGTTTCTTATGAGCAGAATTCAGTGCAAGTTTTCTTTGTTCATATTCATAAAACTTTCTTTCTGGTTCTGATGAATTTTCTTCCAGCCAAATTGGGGAATATGCTGTATTTGCTCACTTTACTGTTGCAGAATTTGCTGAGGATCATCATTGTGTAAATATATCACTTGAAAGGCATTTTGAAATATTTTTTCTTCATCAAAATACTTTGTAATGCATTAAAAAGTTGAATCTTTCTGCAAATCTACCTTATTTGATAATACAGTGAATTTCATAGCTTAAACTTTGTTTCACTCTTGTCTTTTCTGGTAAAACTGTAGCTCGTGCTCTATAATTTCCTGTTACCTTATAAATGGAAGCTTGCTTTTTTTGTGGTCTTTCTCACGATCCTCTTTCATTTCTTATGTACAGAATGATTCCATGTCAGTAACGTCTATATCTTGTTGCCCTGATAATATGCTGCCAACTTCAGCTCCCCCTTCATTTTTGTTCTTCTCCTACATAAAAATCAAGCTTCTCATTTTTGAATTATTCCAATTCTATTCACACCTATCTTCACAACCTAATTTCTTTCTGCTACAGGCTGCCCTGCTCAGGTTGCTCCAACTATATTATTTTTCAGTTCCACCTACTCTTTATTTCACTTGCAACAGCTTCTCAATTAAAACTCATTAAAAATCCTTCTTTCTTCTTCATCTCGGTGCTCAAACCCCACCTGTTCAATTTTTTTCCTGCTATCTTCATGCATTTCCAATCATTTTAGGATGTACTTGGCTTCTTTGCTTTTATGCTTGAACTCTTGGAATCAACAATATAGTTTTGTACTTTATTTACATTTTTTGTTTACAGACAAATTAGTTTGACTCCTAAGGCACTGCTGTATTTCAGGTAGTCTAGTAGATTTCTTTAAGGAGAGCAGACCTACCTTCCCAAAAGGTAGCTCTGTATCTAGATAATGCATCTCTGTATCTAGCTCTGTATCTAGTTTCATCTAGGGGTTCTCCATGTTCTGCATTTGTGGGGTCAAAAGCACTGAGTTATCAAAATGAATGAGGAGGAAGGAAAGGCCAACATTTTGTGTGTGACTGTGTTAATTTCTGTGGGGTATTTATTTATGGTAAAGAGTTACTGTCTGTGTAAGTCTTCTGTTTTGAACACATGATGTCTCAATATTTTGTTTGAACATGGCTCATCAAGCAAATACAGACTAGTTGGAGGGAGAAGGCAGAAATGAGCAGAAGCCTCATATGTGGAAAGAAGTGGAGTTTTCGAGAGAGATAAGAATACAGAAGATATTTCATTGCAAGATGTGCTAATATTGTTTTCCATGGCTGCTCTGTTTAAGACAAAGTAATATTGGCATAAGTTGCAGAAAGAAAGAATTAGATTAGCAGTGAGAGATACAGTCCAAGAGTTACAGTAATGAAGTCCCTTGGAGTGAACTGCTCGGGGGGTGACTGGAGGTTTGTAGGGTTAGCTTAGAAAAGTATCTGCAGGGGACTAAATGATCAAGACCTGTGTTCTCTTTAGCCTAGTTCAAAAAGTACCAACTTGGATAACCTACCAGAGCTGTCTCATAAGGCTTGACTTTACTACCCTGTGGTTTTCTCAGGAGATAGTCAAAGCCTCTTCTGGTTTTACAGTACTGCAGATGTGGGCAACCATAGGGTGGCCTCCAGTGGCAGTTCATCATTTGTGAATGCTGCAGTACAAAAACAAACAAACAACCCCCCTAACCTTACTGCCATTGGATATCAAAGGGGATAATTCTGAAAGTTCAAGTTGTTTTCCATTAAAATTAGCCTTTCAGGGTGTTCTGGGTTGGACTATATCCAAAGAGGTGCCTCTGCCGTGTGGATGACAGGCCACGTGAGGATGCATTTTCCAAATTATTTGTTACCAAGAATAATGAGCCAAAGTTTATTTTTCTACAGAGTGGTAAAAGGTCTTTCATATGAGCGGTCATATTTCTACAGGATGGAGTCTGTTTTTAAAGGGGCAAAAAAGTTGTAATTGAGCCTGGTCAGTGGAGTAGTGTAACATAACAAATGTTAGTGCTGGGCCATTTAAAATATAACTCTATGTCCTATTCAAAATAGTCTGCTCTGTAATGAATAACTTATGTAATGAGTGTTTCTAAGCAGAGTAGACGCAAAATTACACATATCCAATAGGCTGCCAGTCTTCTTTTTAGTTAGTCATTGATTATAGTTTGTTCTTGAATGTTCCTGCAGATTTTTCAAAGAGACCACTTGTGTTTGTCTATAGGTATACTAACAAAAGCAGCCTATATGCAAAATCTGCAGATCTTCCCCCAACCCCAGTAGCATGTGTACATGCTTCAGTATTTATCTCATGCAAATGGCCAATGTCTAAAACAAAATACAAGAAGAAAAGCAAGTACACTGGGCCAGAAGTAAGGCCCAGGTGACTATGGGCTGGTCAGTCTAACCTCAGTCTGGGGGACAGTTAGGGAAGAAGTCCTCCTGCAAGTTGGTTCTAAACACATGAAGGACAGCAAGGTGATTAGGAACAGACAGCATAGATAGATGAAGGGCAAACCATCACTGCTTTCCTGTGACAAGGTGACCAGTGCTGTGGATGAGAGAAGAGCAATGGGTGCTGTATGCCTTGACTTTAGCAGGGACTCCAACACAGCATCCCATAGTGTCCTTACCATTAAATTGATGAGATAGGGACTGGAATAGTGAAAAATAATGTGGTTGAAAAGTTGGCTGGACTGCTGGGCTGAAGGGATTGATCAGTGATGCAAAGTCCAGCTGGCAGTCAGTAAGAAGTGGTATATTTCAGGGATTGGTATCGGGATCAGTGATCTTCAAGGTCTTTATTAATGACCTGGACAGTGGGACTGGGCGCAGTCTCAGCAGCTTTGTGGACAACACCAACCACCAGGTCAGTGTGCTGGAGGGCAGGGCTGCTGCTCGGAGTGACTGGGACACGCTGGACAAAAGTGCTGGTGGGAACCTCATGGAGCTCCAAGTAAGGCAAATGTAAATCCTGTATCTGTGATAGAACAACTCTGTGTGACAATACAGGCTGGGGGCTAACTATCTGGGGAGGTATCCCTGTAAAAAGTACCTGGAGATCTTTTCACCTGAGTGGAAGAAAACCTGCAAGGAACCAGCAGTGTGGCCTCGCAGAGCAGAAGGCCGAGCCCAGCAGCCCGCAGGTCCAAGGAGAGCTCCGTCCCCTGAAGAGGGCTTGTGAGACTGCGCTGGAGCACTGCATCCAGTGCTGGGCCCCCCAGCACAAGACAGACACTGACACACTGGAGCAAGTCCTGTGGATGCCACCAAGCTGGCCAGAGGGCAGGAGCACATGCCATATATTAAGGAGTTAAGGAAATGTGTTTGTTCAGGCTGGAAAAGAAAGCTTGCATGGAGGAGAGCCTTATCGTTATCTACAGTTAATACATCAGAGGACTCAGAGGTGGACCCAGACTTCTCTCAGAGGTGCACAATGACATGCTGAGAGGCTGCAGGCATCAGACACAAGTTGGAACAGGATCTGATCAGATGAAAGGACTTGTTTTAAACCGTGATCCTGGTCCAGTAGTGGAACGGGTTGTCTACAGAGATTCGGGTATCTTCTTTCTTGATGGTCTTCAAGACTACCCTCACTTTCAGGTTCCTAGGTGACCTGATCTAATTCAAGCCGTTTGGAGTAGGAGGTTGGACTAGATGATCTCCAGAGGTCTCTTCCAGCCCAAATTACTCTAGGATTCTGTGCTGAAGCCATACAGAGTGATGCTGGCTGTGGAAGTCCTCCAGGCTTGCAGTCTGAATTTAGAGAATTGTTTCATGGGGCGCCCATGAATTATCCGTCCACAAGGTAAGAATACATAATGCAAACAAGCAAAAAGGCAGAGAGGCTTGGTGTTATCTGTAAGTATTCTCAAAGGCTATTTGTGTGTCCACACATTCACAACCCAGCCCTTCAGGTTTGCTTCCTTGCAAATGTCACCTGTCCTCTTCCTGTTCTGATGAGGCATAGGTTTAATTTTGCAGGTGAGAGGCACTGAGAAAGCAGGGCGTATAAAGGAGGAAGGGCAAAATACACAGTATGGCTAGAGGAAGGGATCTGTTGCATTCCCTGCAGAATCAGACAGGATGTAATCATGATCTGGCTAACGCTGCTGGCTTATAGATACTATAGAATGTAGGAAAATGTGCGAAAGCATGCTTCAGGGAAGAATATCTACACATAAATATCCCTCCAAAGACACCCCTCCCCCCCCCATTTATACTTGATTTCTTAAACAGATCAGAATATGTAAATAGTCTTCAGAATGGAAACAGCAGAGATTTTTTAAAAGCTGTTTATTCTCTACCTTTTGCCCTGCTCTATTTTGAAGTTTGACGTTAGTGTCCTTTGAAAGGGAGCATATGGTAGTTCTAATTAAGGCCTGTGATTTTCTGACATACAACTGAATAATACATTCCAAATACTGTTAAGCCTTCCAGATGAAATAATTTTCAGGGCTGAAGCACTGTAGCTTTATGATCCATCTTGCTGGAATATATATGCTGTGTAACGCTGATCTCCTTAAGAACTTTGAAGAATTTGATGTACAATACCAGAGCAGCAAGGAAAGAAGGGTTTTGTTTCTGTTTTGTATGACGCTATTGGCAAGCTCAAATTTGGATCAGATAACAATCAATGTGCTTTGTTTCTGAAAGTATTCCTTGTAGCTTTGATTTTAAATGTTTTGGTCGGATTGAAGTTTAATATATTCATCTTTATCAGGTTTTGTTTCAGATTGCTAGATTTGTTTGTTTTACCAGTCCACCTGGTAGAGATGTTGTAACTCTTAAGTCTCTCTAAATTCAGATCTCTTGAGACCTTTGTGCCAAATTGTCTTGCTTTACCTTGAATGTGTGAAACCTTTTTGAAATAGTGGTTTATGACAAATTTCTAATGCGAGTCAGGTTTCTTGAGATTCTTAATATGTACCATATGTTCATCTCATGTCTCTGAATTGCCAGTGTACTCTTACAATCTAGAGAAGGTTTCCTCAAATTCTTTCTCTCAGTTTCCAGGGGAGGTAGAAGGGCAGCATTTATAATTGATCTCTTTGATCCAGTTAGGCACAAATCAGGAGAGGAGAGGATTTAAAGAACGCAATGCATTTAAATGTTTTAACTTTTTTGTATGTTATTTCCAACGTCGATAGTAAGTGAGATTTGCTTGTAGAATACTTTTGGTAATTTTACAATGAAAAGAAAGTTGAGTCTTCAAATATTTTTTTTCCACTGGAACTTAATGGTTATTGGAAGACCTTTTATAGTGATATCAGATTTTAGTGAAAATCGTATTTTTTTTTTTTTTTTTAGGATCTTCATGTTTCCATCTTTAAAAATAGGGAATATATGCAAAGGCTTGCAAATCCTTAGAATCATAATTTTCCTGTAGATTTATGATGAGGTTTTTAAATTTCTATTTCAAATTAAACAATACAGCTTTACAGGCCCAAAAATATAAAACAAACCTGCACTTAAATGCTTCCCATTGCAATTTAAAATAAATGAAAAGATTTCTCATCTGCTTTCCTTTTCTCTCAGGACAGCATTTTTGCTGTTATTTGTCTTTGAAATACAGTATCTGACATCTTTTGTCCTCATGTTTTGTTATCAAAATCAGAAATTAGTGATGTTGTTATTAACGACTTGTATTTGGCAAAACTATAAATTAGAAATGTGTAGTTGAAGACAGAATGACAAGGATGAATACTTACGAGAATAACTGTGTAAGTATTGATGGTCCTTCTGTACCTGAACTCCAGTTGTCTACAAGAAGTCAGATATGAAGTGTTTAATGTACCTAAGGAATAAAAAGTACTAGGTCAGCATCCAGATGTGACTGGGCTGATTGACTAGTTAAGGGATTCTGGGAGCAGATGTGGCTTTAATCCTTTTTTGTTTTATTTTAGCTTCTTAAGATAACTCGGTTCATAGCAAAGAACAACCTTAGAGGCCCTCTATCATCTAAATTGTCCATGGTCCCAGAGGCCTCTGAGGGTAAAGGGACTCTTCCAGTGTCTCCTTTTGGGTTGGGTTTCTTGTTTAGTTTTTAGCAATACTTTATTCAGATAAAATTGGAAAAAGTCCAGAATAACCACAAAGACATGTTCACGTGATGAGCCATTCTGAAAAGTTACTGTTCCACTTACTATGAATAGCTATACAGACTTCTAAGACACTTTGAAACAGGATGGTTACTGCTTATTTGGACCCGTGGTCACAGGCTCATGTTATCTCTTCTAGTTCTGTGTATTTATCATATATAATGACCTATATTCCTACGTAAGTAATTTATTCTTAATATTTTTGAGGTTTCTTATCCATTTTAAGCATTGTTTTCTGTCCCATGCAGTATGACCTTTAATGTCACAGTGTCATTTTTGCTGCTCTTCTGTGAACTTGTTTCAGTACAAAGTTCTTTCGTTCATTGCTCCATGCAGGCTTTCTGAGAATGGTGTGCCACGTGAGAGCAGAGTGCCATGTAATGGTTGCAGCATATTGGAGTACTGTTAGCTGCTGTGTTTTACAAGAGGCTTCTCTTTGTGTGGAATCTAGAGTGGATGTGGCTTTTAGACAATTTTTTATTGTGAAGTATCATTGTATCATTGAATGGAGAGTTGACTGCCTTGAATCTTCTCTCATGTAATGATTTTCTACATCTCAACCCTTTTCCCCATAACAACATTGTGAACTGTTCCCTAGTCTCGTTCTCTTAAAGTTTATGGTAACTTTACTAATACACTTTTTTTTTTAATCAAATCTACTATACTTTCTTCAGAGTTCCACTAATACTTTCTATGTCCCCTTGGTTTTAAAACTGATAAGTGAGAAGAATTTGTTTGGTACATATATGTATGCATCTTTATTGTCTGTTCTTTTTGGTAAATCTGTGCATGCTTTTGTTTTCTTGTTTGTGTCTTTGTTTTTATTTTGCAGAGAGTGATAATGAACTCTCCAGTGGCACTGGTGATGTGTCAAAGGATTGTCCTGAGAAGATTTTGTATTCCTGGGGAGAATTACTAGTGAGATGGTAATGTTGTTTTTTTGTTGTTGTTGTTTGTTTTTTAATTTAGACTTTAAATACTAACCTTTTTCTTTGTTTTGAGACCTGTATGCTCTTGTGCAGGAGGTTTGAAACTTCAATTTACATGGTTTAAAAACTAAAATGCAAAACACTGAAGTGTGTTTATAAATATGGTTTGAAAGGTGAAAGGTGCTGGTAAATCCCTTCATTTTAACTTTGCTTTTTGACAAATCTCTTCTACAGTTTCTGTGCAAGTCTTATTTCTTTCAGTGTTTGAGAGTATGTCTCTTTATGCTCACACTGCTTGTTTGAGTTTTCAAATGCAGAACTTCTGGCCACTTGGGTTCCTTGAGGCTGGATGTTGAACCCTCCTGAATCTCAGTGCCTCTTAGTGCTAGGATATAAAAGACAGAACAAATCTAGTCTGTCATTGTACTAGCTGATGTGCATTTAATTAATTGATTTGTTTAGGAACACTTTTTTTTTTCCCCTTTGATGTGCTACCTGTAATCACTTAAAAAGAAATTCTAGGAAGACTCTGACCCTCACTTAAACTCTTTCTGGTGAAGAGTAAGATGAGGATTATTTGAAAGCCTAGAGTATATTCTTAGCAGTGTTACTTCTGTGGTTTAATTAAGTGCTTCAGTAGTAGCATATGTTTTGCCAAGAGAGAAAAAGTCTCTATTTGCTACCTCTGCAAGACCTTATGCTACTAGCAAATGCCAGAACCACTTACTTGTTTTTTGTAGCCCTAACATAAGTATAGAGACTTAACACAGAGGATTATTTATTAGCCAAAACACTAAATAATTTTTAACCCAGCTAAAGTGAGTTAAAGGAAGAGAAGTGGGATATCCCAGCCAACTTGAAGACTAGCAGTAGCAAACATCTTCTTTAGGAGTGTCTCGCATAATGTTACTTTTTGAGATAAATTCAAGCATATAAAATACTTGGGTTCTTGAACAGTGTTATGTTACATTTTAAGAACAAAACCTGGAAAGTGTAACAGATGAAAAATGTTAACAATTTGAAAACTAAAAATAGATTGAAATCTTCTAGTGTTTTAAACATTGCACCATATGCTAAAGGAATATCTGTGCGCTTGCAGAAATCATAAATAAATAAAAATTAACATTTCCACTTGGAGAACTGGTGTGCTGATTTGTCTCTTAGATGAAAAATTTCTTGCATTTTAGATGCTTCTTGTCATTTAATTAAAATGTCACTGTAACCTAATGGACTGACTCAGCAGAAACATTGCTCTAAGTCATCTTCAAAGGGAACCATATAACAAGGAATAAGAATAATTTCACAAAAAGATATGATAAGCAGTTGGAAAGCAGTGGAATACCTATTAATTTATTTCACAAAGCATACCGCTTACTGCATCCTTAGCACTAAAGATTTTCTTGCAAGCTGGGCTAGTTTAGCTGAGTACTTTTCAAGGTGGAGCATAGTTAGCATTGCTGTTCTGTATCCTTGCTCACTCTTTGACCTTTTAAAATGATGCATTTGAACTTTACACAGGAAAATTACAGCACTTTTTTTACAAATTAAACATGTCAGCATCCATGAATGACCCACATGCTAAAGGATAAGACTGGGTGTAAGACAGGCTTTTATTCAAAGCTTTTTTCTGTTACAGTCTGGCCAGAAAATCTCTAGCAATGTAATGTGCCTGGGCCTCTACACCAGGGAGGGAAAAACGTGTATTTGTTCAATATTGCAGAATACAGAGTGAGGGTTATTAATGATCAAACTCTTTCCCAGACAGATATTCAGAAACAGAGAGGTTGCTTTTTAAAGCTAGTTCCGCTTTATAGCAGGCACTAGCGTTGCAAAAACATTGCCTCTAATGTAAAGCTTTGTAAATGTTTGACAAATCCAGTAAAATATTGTGTGCCATACAATGCTTAATTCTCAGTTCCGACTATGGTTAGGAGTAAGGATGATGGTGTAACATGGAAGGAGCATCTCCGTTAGTTGTTGCCATAAGCTATTTGTATTGTTTCTTAGTGTCACTGAAAAATCTCTGTAATGTTTATATGGGAATGTACCTTTTTAGGTGTTGATTTTATTTTATCTACTTGCTGAGTCCTTAGAGAATGCCTTCTGTATTTCATATGTAATGCATATGACCAAATTCACCTAATAACCAAATTAATTTAATATGCAGTGTCCTGTGAATGGTTCTTATTTGCACAACTTGTGTTTTAAGTTTCTAGTGTCTTTTATTTATTTATTCCTAAATGTATGTTCCATCACTTTGTAACTGTTCAGTGTCTTGTTCTCATCCCTGTGGATGGGACATTGGTTTTTGTTTCTAGCTTTTTCCCATCACAAGAGTACTAATGTGACACGCTGCAAAACATACTGAAAAAGGGAAGAGGGACTACGTAATGGCCTTCAGTTAGGCTGAGTGAATAATAAACTTTGAAATGACTTGTGTTGCACTACACACTTACAAATACGGATAGTTACTGTGCTGAACAGAATAAGGGCATTATAGAACAAGTTTCTCCCTCCACCCCCATTTCCCAGCGATTTGGGACAATGAGTATATCATGGATATCGTCCTCTGAGCATGGGAAAAAGGAAATTAGTTAGAGAACATTTTAAATTTAAACTATAGTGGTAAACTGTTCACATACTAATGACCTGTTTCAAAGCATGAGTACTCTAAACATTTACAGAAAATTGAGGGTCAAATTATGGGTTATGTAATTTATGTAATTCAGTGGCAGCTTGGTAGAATTTGGCTAAACTACCACTCTCACTGTTCTCCTACCAGTAAAAATGAGAAACATAACAATGGTCAAAACAATAACAAAGCAAATTGTTGTCAGCATTTCCTACATTAGACAGAATAGAGCCAACACACGCATTCTTCCTGCTGCATTGTTATGAAAATTGCCATAACAAGTCAAAGCCAGGTTTAATCTACTTCAGTAAACACCATTATCTCAAAAAGACTTTTTAAATATCTGTGACTGAAAGCTCAGCAATATCATGTGCAGTAATCATCTCCTAAAGGTATGGGCTCAGTGACTAGTTTATGTTTGGAAAATACGTGATCTTCAGTGTCCAACCTGTCTGATTACAGCCTTCTTGTGCCTATATACACCCGCTTTTTGTAGGATGAATTACGTGCTGCTGGGGAGTCAGCCTGGAAGTGTGCTCCAGCGTTGCTTGGTGTGTGTACAAACAGGTAGTAAAACGCCAGCGCAGCCCACTAGCAGGTGTGTTTGGAGAGCTGGGATTTCACCAAGCTGTGTGCAAGGGCTACTGCTTTGTGGGGCTTGCAATATCCTCTTGGCGTTAAGTGTAAAAACTGGAACTTGAACCTTTGCATTAGTACTCTTAAAATCGCCTTTTAGTTCTCCAAAATCTTGTTCCCTGTACAGATTAAATTATTTTTCCTTTCATTTTTTTAACCTATGCTAAACATATATATTGAACAAATATTTAGATCAAACTGTTTTCACAGCAAGCATAGTCCTCTCTTTCAATTCAAATTGTTCTTTATTAGCCAATTTAGATCAATTTCTGCAATTGTTTATTGTTCTAATTTTCATAAATATCTCTAATCCTCCCAGGATCAACTTTAGAAATCACTATATTCTGCCACTGGTGGTTATTGTAAATCCTTGCAGCAATTTTTCTTCCCATCTGACAAATACTAGTTAGTATGAGCAGTGCAAGAAGTATTTATTTGTCAGTTGATGACTCTTAATTTTCAGAGTAACATTGGAAAGCTGGAAAACTTCTCATATTTTTATCTTGATTTCTCTTCCTGTAGTATAATAGGTGAATGATTGTCTATTTCTTAGGCACAATAATCTTGTCGTGAGGCCTAATGGATTATCTGCACTGGTGAAAAGAGGTGTTCCCGAAGCGCTGAGAGCAGAGGTTTGGCAGTTGCTGGCAGGATGCCATGACAACCAGGCGATGCTGGACAAATACAGAATTCTCATCACGATGGTAAGTGACTTTTTTCTTTTTTTTTTTTTTTTTTGGCAGGGGGAAGTTAAAATGAATTATACTGAGCAGCAATTTTATTCAGTGGTAAAGTAGCAGAAGAGTGAAACAGTTTGACTTGTTTGAAGCAACTGAAATTGTGATTAGGTGACTTTACCTCCTGCCATGGGTACCTGCTGAATGGCATTAACAATGGAAATTGCTGACCTATATCTGTAGTAATGCTTGACATTTAGCTTTCTGTGCACTTGCTGTGATGATAATAAGCACATCAGCTTGTTGTTCGAGTGGTGTTGTTTTTTAACTTCATGGTTTTGTTTTTTCAGCAATTTCTATTCACTGCATACTTGAGTTTTCTGTTTTGTTTTAGTAACAAATAAGAATATAAGCTTGTGTGGTTTTTATTTTGTTGTTTGTTTATAAAAGAAATGTAGAGGTATTATACCTAACAGGAGCTAGTCTCCTTGCTGTACGGGCAGCTTGAGAAGAGAATCCTGTCAGGAATCTCCTCCTGTTCTGTATGCTAATGCTGCCAGTGTGGTTAATAACCACTTCAAGTTGTCTGCAGCCTGTTCCAAAGTGCTCATAGCTGTGATTTAAAGATTGAGAACCACTGTACTGGCAAAAACTCTGTTCAGTTTCTGGAAGTACACTCACTGTTTGTGGTCCTAAAATTCTTGCAAGGCAGGGTGCTTACGCACTCTGAGGAAAAAAGTGGTATCAAAAATGGTCATAATGGCACAAAGAGTTGAAGATACTTTCTATATGTTGCTCAAAGAAAGTGTTGGATTTGTTAGCTGGAGAAGGGACCATCTGTCCATGCACAAGTTCTGGGGTACAGTAAGCGCTTTCTTTCATAATGTTGTGACATCTTTTTGATGCTTGCCCTCCTAATCTGATCTACCAGCTTTGTTACTAAAGTTTAAGAGTGTCCCCAGAGTGAGGTTTGTCATCATGGCTTCTTTTTCCTTTACTAATAAAGGTATTTTGATAGTGTAAACTTCTCTTTTTGACGTGGTAGCTAGGTTATATTTTCCTTAGGAACCATTCACAGGACATCTGTCAGCTGTATGTTGCATCAAAACCACCTCCGTTGCTTTCTGCCCTTGCTTTCCAAAAGTGGGGAAGATGTTTGTTGCACAGCGGAGGAGGGAGTGGAAAACTTCTAAAATACAATCCTGATCTTGAAGCTAGGGCTTCATGCCTTAAAAATACCTTGCTACATTTGTCCTTTTCATGGCAGAAATATTTCAGTGACATTATGTTGGAAGATGATATTGCATACAGTATTTAATATGAAAAATTACACTGGTATGGATTATTAAATTAAATTCTATTCTGTAGCATTTGTGCAAACTCAGTTTTCTTCTAAAGTAAATCTCTTTTATTCTGAAATCCAACTTTCTTCTATAGTCTGACTGTATATAACTGCGTGTGCCTACACCATTTGGCATACATTAGATTAAAGGATTCATGAAAAGAAATAAACAGGGTAGATACTATACCAAACCAAAAATAAGGTACCTTTTGAGGAATAGCTAATGTTAGGTGTGCTGGAAACACTTGTCAGATTTTTTTTTTTAGGAGCTTTATATAATATTGTGTCTGTAAACAAAAATTCTTTGTTTCATTTTGGTGTGCTTATAATGTGAATTAGACTCTTTATAAATATATAGGCATATATATATTCTCTGAATCCTACTAAAACTTTTGTAGTAGTGTGGCAGTCGATCTTAAGTGTATTAATAACGAGATGCATGTTAAACAGATTTATTGAGTATTCATTGTTCACTTCCATATGAAAAAGCAGAGCTGATTGTTTTCTTCATTGTTTGTATGCTACCATTCCAATATACAAACGTGTACTTTATTTTTTCCATAATTAACTATTCTTCCCATCAAATACATAGCTTTCATCTTGATTCTTTCAGTTTACTCATGAGTCTGGACAGATTCGTTGTCTCCTTGTATTTTGGTCATTCTGCTTACTGTCTCTGTCTTAATTAGGCTCACTTCTGAAAGCTGGATGTTTTCGTGTGTGTCTTGACCATTCAGTATTCTGTAAACATGGGCATCCCTGAGCACATTTCTGTAAGACAGCCCAAGGCGGTAAGAGATGGCAGGGTTCTGCACTGGGCAGTCCTGAGGATCGAGTGCACTGAGATACAAGAAGCAGGAAGCAGGATCAACAGCTGAACCTGAACCCACTGCCTGCTTCCCTCTTTGTACGGCTCTCCCTTTGACAGCTCCCCGCTACAGCCCACTTGCCTTGGAAGTTTGATGCCGTGTCCCATGCTGCTCAATTTCCTAGGTCTTTGTAACAGCTCTTCCAGCAGAGCCCTCTCTCTGAACGCCCTGGTGGAAAAATCTCTGCACCTGGAGATTTGTAAGAAAATACATTTATATAGGTGCAGGGTTTTGTTTGTTTGTTTGTTTTTGTTTGTTTGTTTTTGGCCTGGTGATCAAAATAACACAGCTAAATTGTGTAATGGGTAAAACTGTCATTTTACTGTCACAGGTTAAAAGTTAAACCCAGTAGCTGGAGTTACCAGTATTGGACATATGATGCCTAATTTGTGACTTCATTTTCTGGGGATCAGAGAGAACTATGTTAAATGCTGGAACTTTAAAGGAAGTTTAAAACTACTCCAGTGTTGCTGGTTAAGTCCTGGTAAAGCTGCTTACTAGTGGAGGGAAACGGTGTTGTTGGTAGGCTGAAAATGTGTCCCTTGTGATGAACTGAATGATAGCAGACTCTCAACATTTAAATTTACTTTAGAGATTGTGATATAGACATTTGTTATTTTATGCCAATTGCGTGCAGTTTGTGCAGAAGTAATGTGTTAGATTGGCCAACTATTATTCACATCACTTAACAAATCTGGTGTGCGTGTTACAATATGTGTGTGTGTGTGTATATATATATATTCATCACTGTGCAGAGCTCTGAAATCTACTGCAGAGTTCTTCTGTTAGAGAAGTGCTTTGTTCAGTGTGTTGTGTAAGAGAGTGAGTAATTTGGGATTTGTTTTAGTGTTTCACTTCAGCACAAAGGAAAACAAAATCTCTGTCCTGTAAGAAAAATGAGTGCCATACCATCTCCAAGAGGCATGTCCCCTGCTCATCCTGTGCACTGGAGGCTGACAGTCAAGAATGCCCTAGTGAACTGAGCTTCCATTCTCATACCAGAGTCTTCACACGCTGATACGTTCCCCATCTCTGGCTAAGTATGGAGTTCTAGGAGGGCAGGGATACAGAAATACTTCTGCTCTCAGAACCACTTCTTGCTGACGAGCCATACTTGCTGCCTCTTCTTACATCGCCTGCTGAGTTCCAGCTTGGTGATTTCTCTGGGGCTCTCAGAAATCTTTACTGGAGCACAATAGCAGGCCTTGCATACAATTTTAGAGAGTAGGAGTTGTGATATGGCAGCTGTTTCCCTTCTGACATACATGTAAATCTGCACTGTATGACAGTCAGAATCTTCCTCAGTTACCTTTCTGGTATGTGTGCCGTAGGCTTTTGACCCTGCTGCATGTGGTACAGCACAGAGAGGGGAAAAGAAAACATACATCAGCAGAGATACATACGTATTTCTCTCTCTTAAGGGGAAAAACAAAGGCAAATCAGTGTGACAGCACTGCTTATGTGATGATAATGAAGGGGTAATACTGGTATATAGAGCTTTTGTAAAAGCATGTAAGGCCCATTTGTTAGATGAAGGCAGATGGAAGAACAAATGCACAAGTGAGGGTCACTTTGTTGAGGAAGTTTTTTCTCCTGCTTACCTGGACAGTGTTTCACATTCACCTTTGTGGTCCCTCTCAAGACGCTTAGGTGGACTGTTCCCATGATGATATACATTTTGAACTCCCATAAATTAACCACCGGCAAGCCACAGTTTGTTTACCCCCCGTTACAGTTGAGGGCTCTGTCACTGTCAGAATGGGTGTCAGGCATTGTTGATGTTAAATTGTTGGAAATCTGTTGTCACTTGATGGTGGTAATAAAGCAACTTACTGTAGTGCACTTGTTGTGTTTGAAATGGAACAGAGGTTTTATTTCTTACATTTATGCTGCCCATTAATAATGTTTTGCTTTTGTATTTTAGATGTTTTCCTTCTTTCATGTGTTTTCCCTGTTGAGTTTGTAGAGCGAGGCTTCTATCCACCTTTTCAGTGTTATGGGTTACTGGGTTCCTATTCCATAGCACTGTTACTGTTGAAACTACCTGCTTTCAGGTCCTTTCCTTTTTCTTAAGTTTAGAAAGCAACACGTGTCAGGGCAATATGGAGTTGCGTACGTAAAATAAAGAAAACGGAAAAAGAAAACAGCCACTCACATTCTGTAGTTTGAAAACTTTGGGATGGATCCTTTTGAGCCGGGATTTATGATCTGTTAAAAGTATAATTCCTCAGTAAGAGATCTTTCATTTACAATCTGATTTCTACTAAGAAATGAGCAATATGTATAAAGTTAAATTAACAGCATATGCAGAAAAATTTGAAATGTTGCCGATTCTCTGGATTAGGAAAACAAAATTTCTTTTCAATTCTCATTTTTCTTTTCCCTCACTAGGATCAGAGAAAGAAGCCTGATTTCAGATGAATTAGACTTTGGTAGTAATGCGTTACTCAAAAGCAATGGAAGTTGACGTATGAATGTGAATGCCAATTTTTGAAATGGCTGATGATTTTGAGTCGAAAGGCTTAAAGAAAGACTAAATGTCTGTCCTTCCAAATGACTTTCAAGAGAACCAAAAATAAGATTATTTGTTTGTTGTCATAATTACCTTTGGCAATATGAGCATGTGCCCAGAACAGTTAGAGATAATAACTAATTAAAAGGTCAAGCTTGAGAAGAGCTGGCCAAAAAATAGCTTTGTGTGCTGACTGTGTAATGTTGTATTTTGTCTGGGCCAGTAACATACCAAGTCATTCTACAGAAGAGTGAAAATCCCGAGAATTTTCCCAAATTTTGAAGCAAATATGAGAGGTATTGATTTGGGGATTAAATATTGCCAAATCACAAAAATAATTTGTCGGTAATGTGGTTATTTTAAATTGGTACTAATCACACAGAGGTAAAATTCTCTTGCAGTAAGGACCAGCTATATGGAAGTTTGTTAGGGCATCTAGTTGACTTAGAGCTAATATACATAGTTTATTATTTCTTTTTTGACCAATACTGGAATTTCTGACTCCTACAAGACACATCCTCTCATTTTAAAGGAATGAATAAATAAAAAATAAAAACCGAAAACCAAAGCAAATAAAAAAAAAAAGTATGATTTCATATTTCTGTATACCTTTCAAGTTAAGAAGTTCTGCAGGTCCAGGTACAAAATTAAAGATTAGCACTTGTTTGCTGGAAAGAACAGTAAATTATGGCAAATAGAAGCAGTCTGCATTCAAGAATGAAATTGCACTTTATATATTGCTTATGCTAATTTTCTTGTACCCACGTACTCAGAAGCCCTAAGGTGTGTGCGACTGGCTGCCTTGGCCAGGATCGGCTGTGTGACACGTGGAGGAAAAGGGATGCTGGCTGTGAAGTGCTCCCTACATCTCCCGGGTTTCTCTTGGTTATTCTCAACAAACTTATTTTTGGCAAGTTTTTTGCCCTCTTTAAGAGCGGGACTCTTCTTACGGCACAGTCTTTTCCCGCAAAGCTTGCTTCCTTCAGCCTCTGGATCAGTCACGTCGCTGCCCCTTGCCTCTGCTTCCTCCTTGCGGGTGTGTTGGAGGCTTGTGGCCTGTTCTGGTGGCAGGGCTGGTGCGTGGCGGCTTTGCTGTGGCTCTCCAGCTGGCTGGGCATCTCTCGTGGGGCCTGAGCAGTGTGCGGCCTTCTGCTCGAGGTGTGGCAGGACGCTTCTCCTCATCTGCCACTTGGGCTGCTGTCTCTTCTGTCCTCGTGTGTCAGCGCTTGCCCTTTTCCTAGCCCTGTCTCTATTGTTTCTTCTAGTGCTTTTGCAAGCAGATGCTGCCATTTGTACTTCTTTCAGATCGATCTTAAGACTTCTGTTACAAATCTCTAAATACAAGTTATAGTAGAGAAAAATGTTTGAATAAACCCAATTTCATTATTGTGGTGGTTTTACTCAGGTGGGCGGCCGAGCTCCACCACAACCGCTCTCTTACTCCCCCTCCTGAAAGAGGAACGGGGAGAAAATACAATGAAAAGGGCTCAAGGGTTGAGATAAGGACAAGGAGATCGCACAGTCCTTATCGTGACGGGCAAAGCAGACTCAGCATGGGGAGATAGTAAGATTTATTACCTATTACTAAAAAAAAAAAAGCTAGAGAAGTGAGAAACAAAGGAAAGAAACCAAAAGCACCTTCCCCCCCATCCACCCTCTTCCACCTCCTCCCCACGAGCGGTGCAGGGGAACGGGGGAACGGGGGTTATGGTCAGTCTATAGCGCTTCTTCTCCGCTGCTCCTTCTTGGTCACTCTTGTCCCCTGTGCCGTGGGGTCCCTCCCACGGGATGCAGTCCTTGCTGAACTGATCCGGCAGGGGCTGCCCACAGGCAGCAGCTCTTCAAGAACTGCTCCAGATATTGGTCCGTACCACAGGGTCCATCCCTCAGGAGCAAACTGCTTCAACCTGGATCCCCCACAGGCAGCAGCTCCTTCCAGGTCACCTGCTGCTGCGTGGGCTCCTCTCCACAGGCTACAGGTCCAGCCCAGAATCTGCTCCGGCAGGGGTCTTCCACAGGCCGCAGCCTCTGTCAGTGCAGGTCCACCTGCTCCACCGTGGTCTCCTCCATGGGCTGCAGCGTGGAACTCTGCTCCACCACGGTACTCCATGGGCTGCAGGGGGACAGCCTGCTTCACCATGGTCCTCACCCCAGGCTGCAGGGGACTTCTGCTCCGGTGCCTGGAGCACCTCTCTCCCTCCTTCTTCACTGTCCTTGGCACCTGCAAGGCTGTTTCGCACTCCTCTCACTCTCTCAGCTGCTGTGTGGCGCAGCGTTTTTTTTTTCTCCTGTCTTAAATATGCTCTCACAGGGGCGCAAAACAACATCGCTTATTGGCTCGGCTCTGGTCAGCAGTGGGGCCCTTACCTAACATGGGGCAGCTTCTAGATTCTTCTCACAGAAGCCACCCCTATGGCCCCCTGCTACCAAAACCTTGCCACGTAAACCCACTACAATTATTCTAAGCACCTTTTCAGAATGCAAGTGTTTTCATAGTGGTAGGGCTGTAGGAAGTCTGAAGAAGGGGTGTCAGCATCTTATCCCAGAAGTGTAATGGTAACCTCTTGTCCAAAATTAAAAGTTAAAAATGGGATAGCTAAAATTAGCAAGTACTGTTGTTGAAGTTTCATCATCTGCTTAAGTGCAGCCATTGAATTAACTTTATTAAACTGTTTTTCTTAGTGCATCTGTCTCCAAACAGATCTCAAAGGATTGAAGATGAACTTTCATGTAAACTCAATACAGAAATGTGTTTCCCTTTAACACTTTGAAATTACTGACACTGTTCCAAAGTAAAAAAGGTATTTGCTTCTTTGTTTCATATGTAATATTTGCTTTACTTTCTTTTAATGCTTGCTTGTTAGCATAGGTAGGAATAGAATGTGGAGGAGATTACAAATGAACCACTCTGTCCATGTAAATGTAGTTGACTTCGAAACCGGTGTTGTGATGTCACGGCTTTTTTATTTGTGTGAAACAGTTTAGCCATGGTTTGAGAGGATTACTTATTTAGAAAGACTGTTTTGCTTGGAGTAGAAAATTAATCAAGCTTGTTATTTGCAGCTATACCAAAGGACATTAAGTTAGCAGTAGGAAGAGGAATATCTTTTGTCCCAATGGCATCGTGCAGGGTTCCACTGCTCAGTGTTCTGAGACTAATTAATCAGTAAGGGAGGCTAATTAAAAAGATGACTGTTCGCCAGCTGCCACAGCAGGTTGGTTAATGGACTGAAACATTAGAGTATTTTTGTGGCAAATATTTGTGTTTAGAATTCTGCATCTTTGTCCTTAGTGAGAATGGGTGAGCTCATGCTTCTGCGCAAAGTGCAACAACTTAATGCATTTGTAAAAAAAAAAAAAAAAAATTAAATTAAATTAAATTAAAAAAAATATAAAAATTACTGCTTAAGCGTTTTCTGATGTGTTATTAAAGCAGCTTATTCACTATATTGTATTTAGTCCAATCAGTTTGCACTTATACTGCAGCCTTCCTTAATGCATCTCCAAATTCTCTAAAGCAGTAAATAACAATGAAAGACAATGCAACCCAAGAGTAGGGAGACAAGCCTTAAAACCTGGAGGTCTTAGAAATTATTTTCTTTGAATCACTGACTTCTGTAAATCAAGGGTGTTCTACAAGTGGTTAAAAAAAAAAAAAAGAGGACATATCTATGCTTTGTGTGACCCCGATTCGAATATGTGCCCATTAGAATGGGAAGAACAATAAAATTCGTGATGAAAAATGCACTAACCTGTTTCCACAGTCTGATATCTTCATTTGGCACTTAAAATCCAGGAAGCGTTGAGTGTTAAGGCTGCAGACGCTAGGGCCTTACTGTTGGTAGCAACAAAGAAATCATGCCATTTCTCAAATGCATGAAGGAGGTAGCTGCTTTGTCTACAAACACTATAAATAATTGCCTGGAGACTGATGAAAACATACGAGCACACCAAGATCTTGATAAAGCATGTGAGTTGGAGTCGTCCTCCCGGATAACTAGTTATGATGAGGCAGTTTTTTGCAGTGATGGAGATTTCAAAACAGAACCGAAGGATCAGAGATACGTACAGGACACAACCCCTGATAAAAAGGCAACAAAAAGAATGTGCATTCCATCAGAGAACTGAGAGGACAAACTAAACTTCTGCTGTTTACACTGGAGGCCTTTAGGCCTCATTGCTGCCTGTTCAGCCTTGCTAACATTCAATTACGAAAAAGTAGTTTCATAACTCACTTTTAGGGTATTATAAAGGCTGCCCTTGAGAGTTAAATAGACAAGTGATAGTGTAAGTACTGTTTGCATATGCTGTGGAACAAGTACTTTGTTCTGGGTAGATGCAAGAGGAAAAAGTAATCGTGTCTGGAAAAAGAGCGGAACAAAAATAGTTTGAGTGGAATCGGGAGCAGAAGAGACACAAGCCAGCAGCCATGGAAACCTGAAGTAATGCTTTACAGTGACAGTGTTCCATATTACTTCGGAAATAATGAAGTAGAACAGCTCTTGCTCGTACTTTTCATAGTACATTTGAAAAACTTTCACAAGGATAATTAAAACGTGCTGAGTGTGTAAAGCATGCCAAAGGGCATGCAGTGAAAGGCCAGCTCCGAGGCTGGTGTGGATTACAGAGATGACAGACTTCTGAGAAGCTTGTCCACACTGGTAGGGGCCGTGGCTACTTACCTGTTTGTAAGTTTGCCACTGTAATTTGCGTAATGAGTGTTTTGGATGCCAATTGTTTTTTGACTGTTTCTAGTGTTAAAAGCAAAGGTTTTAAAAGCAATAACACCCTGGGAGTCTTTAAGGAGAGGTTGGACTTGGTGCTTAGGGACATGGTTTAGTGGGTGACATTGGTGATGGGGTGATGGTTGATGATCTTGGAGGTCTTTTCCAACCTTAATCGTTCTATGATTCTAATCTGTGTTTTCTGCCCTGTTCAGCGGGGAGCATCCAGTGTCCTCTGAGCTCTGCCTGGTGAGCACTCTGCTCACCAACAGGAAATTGTGGTGAAATGTTCTCATTATTCCCAAATAGACTAGCATCTCGTCTTTTGTGGTGTGTGCTTAGGCAAGTAGTGTAGTGAAAATAAGTACCCTCCTTTTGCAAAAATAAATAAAGAAGATAAAGAATTTTGAAGTCTTTGGAGATGGTACCTTGCCCAGTCTGTGATTACAGATACAACAAACACGGCATGCCCATCTCCATATTGTATTTTTAACTCCCGTCAGTGGGAAATTTCAGTGGTAATACTTTGGAAAATGCCAATCTGTAATATTTTTGTTGTTCTAGTTTTTTTTTAATCTAATTTCTTTATGCTAACTAGGAAAGGTCTTGCTTCACTTCTAAAGAGGTTAGGTATCAAGAATGGTATAGCTATACGCTTCTCAATTATTTAAAAATATACATGATGAGGATCGATTATCAATTATTAAAAAAACATTTTTTAACTAGAATGAATACTACTTTTTTATTGCTTTTTGAATTAGATGCTTAGATACGAAGTAAAATAACTGTAGAGGAACGGGTCACTGAGAGATGTGTGTGTAACATTTCCAGTTTCATGTTTGTTTTAAATTCAACTTATTCAATATGTATAGGCAGATTCACAAGTTTTACTTACCCCTACCTTCCCTGAAAAAGGGGAGGGATAGGATAACTTTTACTTACCAGTTTTGTTAAACTTAGATTGTTCATTTCGTGGCAGGTAGATTCTTGACATTTTGTTAATTTGATGTGATTTGTAGAGAAGGATCAGATCATATGCTGGCTGGATTGATAGGACACCTCATTTTTGGTATAAGCTGAGCTGTTACTCCTGGCGGTTGGTTTTCTGCTTGTTTGAATTATTTTAGTGGTGCTACATGTTGTGGAATAATAAATTAGAGATGAACTGAAAATACTTATAGAAATTAATAAGGAAGTATTGCCTCTGAAGAGCAGAGGTTGACAGAAGTTTTAATTCTTTAAATAGCTTCATTTAAATTCAGACCAGATAAAAGGTTTAGTTTATTACAAATGTACCAAGGTACCTAGTTTCATAGTAAATGTTAATACTTCTGTTACAAATTCAGGAATAAAGTGTCCCTAAGGTGAATTTAATTTGTCAAGTTTTGATTCATTTATAGCTCATCTGGAGAAAATCTTTCAATTTTTGTGTGCACAAAAAGGAAAATCTTGTGTTCACTCTTCATATTCAAAGAAATTCTTATGTTTAATGACAGCTCTTTTCAGGAAAAAAAGGAATAGCATCCATTAATAATTTTTATTTTATATTAATTTTAACCTTTATGCATGATATTTGAGGTATAAAGCATTAAGAATTCTCTTGCAATTTCTTTTTTGCACATAACCACTTACGATAGCATTAAAATGACACAACACAATTCCTGGCTCTTGGGATGCTGTATGACCTACTAGCTCTAAAATCCCATAAATTAACGCATTTGTTCTGAAGGGTAGAGTGCAAATGAGATTTGCATTTGTCCTCTTGGAGACCATGTTCTGTTGTGGTCTCTGTGACTTTATAATCTGTTATCTGCAGAAGTAGGGGAGCGTAGTTGCTCATCACTTAAAATAGAATGATAATAACAGTATTATGGCCTGAGTGGGTTTAAATGATGGTTACTGGAAGAATTGATACTTAAATTGATATTCTCATCAACTCTGTGTATGTGTGTGTATAGCATATGTGCAATATATGTATAGCATCTATATGCTGATAAAAGCATTTTGTTGGGCAAGATGAAGCAGGGATGTCTCAGTGTCTTGCTGTTTCTTTACAATGTAGCGTGTAATAAGAGCTGGTAGTTCTGGTAAATTCTTTGTACCTCAGAGCTCGTTTCTAAAATCCCTGATGCCCCTCTGTAGATAAAAATGCTAATAGATATCCTGGGTTAATTTGCATACTGGTTTCTTAAGAGCTGTTCAGTTTTCCTGTAGCAGTAATCATGTTGATGCTGAGAGAGCAGCCACAGCAGAATTTGGCAGAAGTGTCGGTGTTCTGTGCTGCTCCTTTCTGAAGTTCTCTGCAGCATGTTGTCTTTCTGCAATGCATATGTATCCTGTGCCCGCATCTTTCTGCTTAATCTAAACAGTGCCCTACACCATATCAAATGGTTGTGTGTGTGGACAATTGCAAGAGCACTGCAATTCCTGAGAACATACATATTTTTTTCTTTTTAAGTCAGCCTCCTCAGGGTATTACCTTTCATCTGAAATTCTTTGTATGCCAACTTCTTAACCATGCCTTGCTCTCAAACATTGCATAACTGGAGTTCGGGAGGCTGTGTTACTCAAGGCCTGGAGTTATCTAAAGGTGACTGAAGGATACGAAGCATCGTTTTGCATATTTTACTGTAATGGAGCAGTTAGTTTGAGAGGAGTTCAGCGATACATATAGCATCTGCAGTCTAGAAATTGGAAGACTGCACTGAAAAACACAGTAATTGTATTTTAAATGCCTTGTTTATAAGGCTGACTAATTTCTGTTATTGCACGTATAAATTAATAGTGACGTTAGTCTTTGGAAGAAATCTGGGACAGCCAGAGTCTGACATGTAAATTGGAAGGCCATTTGTGTGTCAGCTGCATGCAGAACTGCCACAGTGGCATGTGCAAGGTGCTTGCATATCCAAATGCAGTAACTCCATCTAAAAAGGATTTTCTTGAAAATCTGAATCACGTTTGGAATGGTTTGTGCCTGAATTAAAGCTGTAAGTTCTGTTGTATGATTTTGAAAGGTTGTTTAAATTCTTAGGATTAAGAGTACCAGCCCAATCTGAGGTCCTAACCTTCCTCACGTAGAAAAGGGTGCAAAACTCAGTTAGCAAAATAAGCAGGATTTCCTGTGCCTGCTTTATGAAAACTATTGTTTCTAAATCCTTTTTAAGAGAGCGAACTACCTAATTGCTGGTTTCAATATGTCAGTGCTTGATGTGATGGGAGTTAGAGAGCCCTGAATGCTCAGGAAAGAACACTAAGAATCAAAGGATCCCAAAGTACTCTTCATGTCTAGCTTTTTATTTCATAGAATCATAGAATATCCCGAGTTGGAAGGGACCCATAAAGATCATCGAGTCCAACTGCTGGCTCCACACAGGTCTACCCAAAAATTCAGACCATATGACTAAGAGCACAGTCCAAACGCTTCTTAAACTCTGACAGGCTCGGTGCTGTGACTGTGTCCCTGGGGAGCCTGTTCCAGTGTGCAACCACCCTCTCAGTGAAGAACCTCTTCCTGATGTCCAGCCTGAACCTCCCCTGTCACAGCTTGACACCATTCCCTCAGGTCCTATCACTGGTCACTAAAGAGAAGAGATTGGCACCTGTCCCTCCACTCCCCCTCGTGAGGAAGCTGTAGGCCGCGATGAGGTCTCCCCTCAGCCTCCTCTTTTCCAGGCTGAACAGGCCAAGTGACCTCAGCCGCTCCTCATACGTCTTCCCCCCAAGGCCTTTCACCATCTTTGTAGCCCCTGTTTAGGCTACAATGGTGTAAAAGGCTAAAAATGGTGGTCAATGTTTTGGTAAAGCACGTTTTACCACAGCGGTGTACAGCTAGCAGTGGACAATTCACAAACATTAAAATTGTAACAACAACAACAAAAAAAGGCTTGAAATGCACATGTAGAAAAATTAAAGCATATATACGTTATGAACACATCATTTAAATTCCAACTGGAATTTAATATAGGGGAGAATTCAGATACCTATTTCAAGCTTAATTTATGTATGACTTCTTTATATTGTAGTTTGGGATTTTATCACTACTCATTTTTTCTCTTTATACGATATTCTTCTAAGAGGATGAGCTAGTATTAACTACATTTCACAGCAATCACTTTGAAGGCAATGAGAGACCTATAGATCTTATTTACTGCTTGTATCCCATAAACGTTTTCCCTTTGTAGTGATGAGTATACTCATACCAATTAAGAGTAATTTCCCTATCAGTGCCAAATTTGCAGTTGCTGAGGTAAACTAACTAAAAGGAGACAATTTCAGTCTGCTAGCGCATTTACTCTTTCTAGTAATCTTTTATGTAGGTTTCTGTGAATATACACAAATATTTTGGCAGCTAAGAATTTTTTTCTGGTTGTAAATTTTCACCAGATGTTTTTCGAGCTGACAATGGAATATTAGTGATATGGAGCTGTATCACTTTTAATCAGATACTGTATTTGATAAAGCCGTGTTCGTGTGGTCAGCTGGTCTCAGAAGCGATCCTGTGTCAAAATACAACCTTCTTCTGACCAGGTAGTACAATATACAGTCTGAAGCTAAAACTAAGTCGTCTCATCTGGGGGTGCAGTTTCAGGCTATGCCTTATCCAGGCTGTCAGCTTTCCAGAAGAGGTTTCTTCTACTGCAGTTGCAAGGCTGTTGCATCATGGTCGCTTGTAGATTTTTATTTAGAAAACTTCCTACCCCCCTTTTCCCTGTCAGGGCAGTGAGGCTGCCTCTGTGGGTAGCTGTGGTGTACGGGCTGAGATGGGAGCATGCAGCAGGGGCAGGACAGGAGGAGCAGGGGGCTGTCTCCTGGCAGCCTTCAGATAGCTTTGTGTTAATGTAAAATTGCACTTGAGGTATGCTTCTTGTTATCTGTATGGCAAAGGAATTAGTGGCAGCGTTTGGAATGATGCTGCCTTTTTGTTTTTTTTTGTAATGAATTCATAACTGTAATTTCAGAAACTGCTTTTGGTCTCTGTCACACCTTGCAGTATTTCCTTTGCCTTTCTATGAAAATCACTTGCTCTCAAATTCTTCTTTTATGGAAAATTACAAACCTAAAAATATGCGTTAGGGATAAAATGGGCCTGCACATATTAGAATAAATATTCTTTTGGGATGCTTATATATATTGTATGTTCAGTGCAGAATGGCTATATCTGATATAAAAAGAAATGTGCCCCCCGGATGCAAATACAAGGGATGGATTAATGTAGCTGTCAGTTAAGTGGCATGATATTTGGACCGCTGCACATTTTCTTTGAACTGAAAGACTTGCACTTCAGGCAAACATGCAGTTGATTAATTTTAGAAAATTATACAATGAAGAAACTAATTTCATAGGAAGCTCAGAACAGCATGTCTTCTGTCTTCAGTAACTGGTTGAGTCAGCAGCAAGCCTTGAGAATATGCAGCCTGGCTCCTTGAGCCTAGGCATTACAGAGAATACTTTCTGAAATTTTTATTTAAACTTTGGTATTCTTATGTGTAAGGTTTATCTTGACTGATGAAAATTTATGTATAGCGACTATAGTACGTGGAGTTTCCTTTGGTGAATCTGTGACAAAGTCAAGAGCTTCTACAATTAACATATTTTCCTGCATTGTTATTTGCACTTCTAGAAATACTTGTAGCTTCGTGGGATGCCTAAGGGGGAATGAGTTACCTGTGCACCTAATCTCGTGGATTAATATGGAGGTTGGGGAAGCAAAACGGCACAAAAATTTCTCTTTGTTACCCTTGCTGCGCTTCCTTATGCATTGCTTGAATTTGCGACGTGCAGCTCTTGATTTCTGTGCAGGAGTTGATCTGATTCTTTTAGCCCGAACCTGAATTCTTGGCCATGCACCCTGTGCACATTGAAAGCTCTGGTGGACGGAGCCAAGGCTTTCATGTGGGTCAGAAAAGAGTTGAGTAACGCTACTAGGAACCTTGGTTAACAGCAGGGAAGACAAAGTACAAGGCATGTACCATGCTAAAATGTTAGCCCTCATGGGAAACGCAAGCAAATGCTACATGCGTGGTTCCAGTGGAAGGATTTCCATTATAAGTTACTCTTCAAAATTGTAAGTCTCTGAAGCATCAGTTAAATACTTTGCTTAATATTAATTAAGGCTTATCTGGCTATGAGCCTTGGAAAGTTTCACAGTGCAAGGTTCTATTAATTTTTTAATAAAAGTGGCAATTTTGGCATCTGTCAAGAGCTGGCTGTCAGAGAGTGAGTTCTCTGTGCCTGTGCTGCACTGTCGAAGTCCTTGTGTAAGCTAAGAGTCCTGTAAAGATGGTCAGCCATGTATCAGAAATTTAAGTATAGTACGATTTTGTATTTATAGCCATGTTTATAATCCCATCCATATAAAGGGGCAGAACTCTGCTTGCTCAGACAGAGGAGTTTTGGTGTTCCTGAACTTTTCAACGTTTGATTTAAAACCATCGAGTAACTTTCAGTTATATGTTGTTCTCTGATCACTGTGCTGACATAGCGTCCGGTTGCAGTTTATGGTGGTAATAAGCTGCTGGGTGCTGCAGGGCTCGGTAAGGCTGCCGGGGCATTAAGAAGGTAGCACGAGGTGTGGGGACTCGGAAAGCCCAATTTTCTGTTTGCCTTCACGTCCTGCCTTGTGCTCTGCAGAGCAATCTGAAACCTGCGCTAATTGTGATCTCCCAAGCAGAGTCAAAAAAAGGAACACTACTTGTCTCTGAAGCTCTTTCTGAAAATTGAGTCATAGACGTTACATTTTAAGCCAAGAGAATGTTTGATTATTCTACTTTTGACTGCCTTTAAAATTCTAGTTGCCATAACAACTTTATTTCTTTATTTTTAGCACATCAGTTGCCATAACAATAAAATATAGCTTTTTGAATGTAACCATTTTTTCCTCACTTTTTTTTTTTTGCTTTGTTTTACAAAGAACCTTTGGGGGGGGGGGGGGTGGTGGGAATGTAGCAAAGCTCTTCCCCTGTGAGCACTTTGGTTAGAGCATGAGCTGAATTTTTGTTGTTGTTTTTAATCTAGTTTTATTTGATTTCTTCTGGAGTTTTTTGACTGGAGTTTTTTGATTGTTTTCATAACTTGTGCAGAAAAAATAATGCAGATATCTGTGTAAAGCCTCTTCTTTTGTAGAAAATGACCACTGAGATTTTATTTTTATGCATTGTATGTAGTGTATTAGAGTAGTGTAACTGAGTAATGTCCAATCTCTTTATTTCACTGTATAGAATGGCTATAAATAAGATGTAGCAACTGCTGCTGGAACAGGAAGCATTTTTCTTTACTCTATTGAAAGCTGTCCTTTCTGTTTGTTTGTTTGTTTTTCTTACTGGAAGATTGTTTTGCAGCCAATAACTCCATTTTTGTCATGTCATTCTTTATCTTATCTTTCATTAAAAATATGAGGACAAATTATGCTCAGTTTGTTCTTGCAGCAAACATTAGAGACGTGCTGGGAAGAAGGGTGTTCAGTAAACATTCTGTGTGCCTTTTCAAGCCAAATTAATTCCAGTGGCCATGTAAAAATAACTGCCACTGGCATACTATGCAAATAAAACAGGTAGCACCCACTGCTGCCATTTCTTTCCATGTGGCCTTCCCAGGCATAATGTCAATTAGTTGGAGTCTAGTATGTTGTGCAGTGTGTTTATCTGCCAAGCTGGGGCAGTTGTGTGATGTGATACCTCTTCAAACCCTATGAATGAAGAGGTTGGTGTTTAGCTTCAAAGCTCAATTTTGAGCAGAAGGGAAAAGTTTAATAGTGAATTTAATATTAGTGATAGAAGCTGGACTTGAACTTGATCTATAGACTTGATCTCTGTATTCCCTGATAGAGTCCGTTCCAAAAACATTTATAGATTCTCTCAAAAATGCTGTCTTCTGCCTGGGATTTAGCAATCCAGAACATCATTTGCCCAGTGAGTGTTGTTAAGGCATGCGTGCACGTGGGATGTCTCAATGCTAGTTTTAAAGACATCTCCTACATCTGATGTGCAGATGTAAGGTAGAATTAAAATCTAAGTGAATATGAAGTACTTAGTATTTACCTACAGAAATCGTATCAATTTTTTTTGAGGTTTCATGGAAGCAAAGCTTATGTAGATATTTCTTTTTTTGGCTGTATAGATTTATCAGATCAACTTGGACATGAAAAGATTTGTAATATTTTTTGCAAGACCTGAAATCAATTTATAAGCAAGCCCTCTGTTTTTAAATGTATATAAGTGGTAAGTTTTATGAGGTAAAGGGGTAAAATATGCTTGCAAAATCTTGACGGGGGAATACATGCATTAAAAAGCAAACTCATTGAATTGTCTCTGCTTGGACATAATAACAAGAGAGGCCTGTACACAGAGTGCACGAATTGGAAAATTCTGTTCTTCAGTTTGCTGCTACTCTTTTTTTATTAAAGAGATATTTAAGCTATTAACAGTACTGACAAAGTATGTGTTCAATTTCATTTTTTTCTTTGGCAAATGTGGCAAATAATGCCATTTTTTATTCAAAAAAAGAAATAGAACTAATTTCTCAGCTCACATGACATTTTATGTGTGCCAATTTCTAGATTTATATATAAATGTCCTCATTATATAATACAATCAAACTAGTTTAAGACAAAATTCACTAGATACTGGGAATTGAATGTATTTAGATGTTATTAAACTTGTAACGTAGTTACCAGATGAGAGGTGATTTTATAAACTGGAATTAGCTAACTTTTAACTCTGGAAGGAGAAAATAGGTCAGTAGTTCTTACTTTCAGGGGCATTTTCAAACATCTGTCATTGCCAGGTTCCACGTCTGAGAGTCTACTTCAGATGCTATTGTATGCTAAATTTTCCCTCCAGACTTCTCTTGGTGTAGGACACTGTTTCTGATCCTTTCTCGTACATGGTATTGATGTGAGTGTGTGCTGATATTTCTCTTGCAGTGTGGAGTCTATAAGTGATACCTCTTCAGCAGTTCCAGCTGGGAGGAAAATTCAGTCTAAATGAAGCTGAGCTTAAAACCCATAAAAAGAAATTGTACCACATTACAGTTTATAAATAGTTTTCATGCCATATTCTTTCCATGCTCCTCTTTTCCATTTCTTCACAAAACTGGTGGAATAGTAATACTGAGTAGCACATTGTGTAAAGATAGTTGTCTAAAAATCACAGATTTACTTGGGTTGTTTTCACCTTTTTGTTCTCGGGAAACAGTGGGTCCACGTTTGGGATTGGTACCACGTGTTCCTCAGCAGATTTTGCACTAAAACAAATTCTGAATCTTTTAGCTCTTAACTGATTTTGCCTATACCAATGGGTAAAGCTGTCACTTTTTCTCCTAATGGTCCTGGTTGTGCAGTGTTTTTCTGAGCTAGTGGCGCCCCTTGTATCCTTGAGGAAGCACTGTTTAAAAGAATCTATTAAGGGAAATGTTTAGGGTGGAATGTGCCCATTGTATAAGCAAATCAAAACTGAATTGTCTGTGTAACTAGGCACGCATTTCCAGCCAGCCCATCTTCTTATTAGGCTGGGTGCTCTGGGAGAATGCACTAGGACCGTTTAATATAGGCTGCGGCCATAAAAAGAGGAATTGAAGCCATTTCTGGCGTGCATCTGTGAATTTGTCGTCCAATGCTAGCTGCCAGTTAACAATTAGTTAGCAAAGAGAACTGGAGTGAAGCAGATAATTCTGAAGGATTTAAAACTATTTTTGAGAAGAAAATAAATTATGCGTGCAAATGCTGTGTGCGTTGTAACTTTCAGCACACATTCTCAGTAATCATGTGTAGCACACTAATTCAGCGTATTTTCCACCATCCTTCTAAGCCCATATACTGTGTACACACCTATTTTTGTTAAAAGTAAGCTGACAAGGTTGTGCTGGGAGCTTTTATAGTATGGGTTTGTCATTGTGAAGGTTAATAATATTGTACTGAGATGGAAAAGGATCTGGAACCACATGCAGTGGTGGTCGTAAGTAGTTTGCAGATGTGTGGCCCTGGCATTGAGCTCTAGTGTGTTTCAGGGATAAAATAGAGATGGTGCTCTTGGAAGAATTTAAAGAATTAATATTGGGCACTTTTTTTTTTTTTAAAGGCAATGAAGAATGCAAGTTATATGTGCATATACTTCAACTTTTTTCTTTGTTGCATCCAAACTTGTGATTCCAAAAGACTGACACATGTATATGGTTTTGATCCTTGTGTTTACGTCTCAGTAGTTGCTTTTGGGTAAGCCTCAAAACTTGGCTTCCTAATCAGTACTGCAAATGATTATTCATCATTTGAACTCATTTTAAATCAAAATCACTTTCAAAAGGTCATGCAGTAGTTTAAGACAACTATTTGTCTTGTATTATGTGGAAAGTCAAGTAGGTGATCATAATGTTTGTGATTTTTTTAGTAGGTATGCTGAAATGGAATTACCACTAATACTGGCTGAGTTTATGCTTTTGTGAAGTTGGCTGGAATCCTTTTGAACATAGCCTCTCGTGGTGCACAGTTGTGATACGTTTTTAGAATACTGTTATAAACATATCTGTAGGATGTACTGCCTGGCTTGACACAGACAAAAGTATTAGTAAAAGCACAACTAGGTCAAAATGTGCCTCTAAAAAGTTTAAAGGAATGTGAAATTATTAAAATCAGTATTGTTAAAAAAAAAAAAAGAATCGGTATTATTTTAATACATGAGGAATGATTCCCATAGGACAAGGGTAATACTCGTGCTATTCAGACTATTCTCTAGGTTTCATTGTTTCTTTATTTGCAGTTCTTAATTGCTATCTTTTGCCATGTGATATATTTAACAGGTGTAACTTTTAATTGTCTCTTGAAGGCAGTACAATGTAATTAATAGCTAATTCAATTTTGTTTGCTCTAGTGTATTTCCACACACACAGACTGTTTTATGCTAGGATAGCTGCACAGCACATGGATTTGTTATGGTGGTTGAAAGGCAGAAGGACGATTTGGAATGAAAAGCATGCTCTTTTAGAATGTAAGTATGCTTTCACAAAGCGCTAACTAAGCATGAGTCACATAATCAAAAGCAAGAGTTAAAGGAAAAGTCGGGGCTCTTCATCGGGCTGCCTGGAGCACTGGTGCGTAGTAAGTCTGCATGCTTTTGCCACTTAACTTTTTTAAAGCTATGTCTGGTTTAAGGACAGTTGGATTAGTTTTAATGGCAGCCACATGATCCTGTCTGTGGGCCTCTCTCTAATTTTTTGCTTTTCATACCATTCCTAAGACCTTTTTTCATTTTTCCATTGTCCTTTTTTGTTCATTTTAGGGCATTTCTTATTATATGTGGTCAGTTAGTAAATAGCATCCTTACACAACATTAATCCTAAATACTATTTTTTCAAGCAGGTGCTATGTGTAATTCTCGACAAACATTAATTATCACCATTCATTACACTTCACAGCAATTCCCTGAAGAAAATTCACTTCTTGATAGATAGTTTATTCCAGGGTGTTTTATTTCTATTGTTTGAGGCACGGAGGTTTGGTGGGATATGTCACTCCAAATGGTGCGTGTGAAGTGAGTTCCATTTGTCCTGCGAGCTATGGTATAATCCTGAGAACCCTCTCCTGAACAAAAATGTTCTGTAATGTAAAATTCAGAAAATTCATGAGATCATAGGTAGTAATGTTTTAAGGGAAATTGTAGCAGTTTAAGAATTTGTTTAATATTTATTAAATACACAAATAACATTTGTAGCTAGTTCTGAAGTTACAAACTCCAGGGGTGTTAATGCCATTGTTCAATAACAGCACAAAGGACTGCACAATACTTGCAAACATGCATGCCCAGCTGTCTCTACTGGTCCACCACAACACAGAAATAATGCTTTTTGCCTATTTCTTGCTCTGCATCACAGCATTCCAATTGTCTCACATTTATCCAACACTGGCTAGTATTTGGCACACCAGAAACAGCACTGGGAAACGAATGGGGCAGTGAGTCCAGCTGAGGAGCAGGCAGCAAAAGAGCTTGCTGGAGCAGGAGGACCAGCAGGGCTCATTAGCTCCCTCCCAGATCCCTCCCATACCTTGACTTTTCAGATAGCAACTGTCCCCTTCCAGCCTGCTACCAAACTCCCGCCCATCCTGTCCAAGTTATCCTGGCCTCCTCCCTCTTCCCTGCCTTCTAGCTCCTACTCAGTTGCTGCCATCAAAATCAGCTTCCTTTCTCATGGGGGAAAGCCTGATGGAGGTTTTAGAGAGAAATTCTTCCTTTAGGAAGAAAATCAGGGATAAATTCTTCCTCATTCTTACAGTGAGGTAAGTGCTCCATAGAGCATCTGCATTTCAAAAATGTAACCATGGAACTTGCATCGCTTGATCTCTTCTGCAGGCACTGGGGTATGTGGATCCAGCAGCTTATAAAGTGACTTATGGCGCTGTGTACAGATCTGTGATAGCAGAAAGGAGAAATGAGGCTATCGGGTGGGACTGGCCAAACACTGGACCAGGGGCCAGGCAAGCTGTGAAACCTCCATCCCTGGAGATGTTCCCAATTCAGCGGGATAGGTCCTCGTGTAGTATAGCCAGAATTTGGCGTTTGACCTGACTTTGAAGTTAGCCCTGCTTTCAGAAGATGTTGGACCAGAAGTGCCTTCCAGCTGAAATATTTTTAATAGATTGACGATTGTTTGGAGATGAAATAGTGCTTTTATGTGTACACGCATACATTTGTATCTCATGTTCTATGCCTGCTCACCTGTGCGCTTGTGTAAGTCAGAGCTCTTTCAAGGCAGGTGTAGCAGGGGGTGGATTTCGGGAAGAGGCTTTACATCACAAAACCAAAACTGATTTCAGCTTTAAATATAGCACTGATCAGACTTCGGGAGCAACTATGAACACTAGCCTGATATATAAGAAGAAAACAACAACAAAAATAAGCCATAAAAATAGAATTTTTAGGCAACTCCTGATTTCTCTTCCTGTTCTTCCTCTTTAAGCTGCACTACAAGCTGCAACCTTTATGGAAGAAAATGGTTCTGGAGGCCCTAAAAACAAAACCAGGGTATTCATATGATGTGGTGGACAAATAAATGCCAGAGGTAGTAAAGATAAAAGAAATAAAGCAACCTGAAGAGACACGTTTGTTCTATAGGCTGAGAAGAAGGTGGGTGGAAGAAAATAGCAAAGACTTGGGCAAAAGAAAAGAAGAGGAGTTGGTAGAGAGCTGTGAATCGGCATTGTCGTTTGGGTCTGCATCTGAACAAGTAACTGCTATGTTCTGCATCCCGTGCTCTCAGCTGCATCTCCCTGCTCTGATCAATGGCTTTCTTTAAAAAAGATTTTAGATTTTAGAGAAACTTAGTCCATTTAGTCCAGCTGACAGTCCAATATTTTAACAGAGTCTTGGAAGACTTCAAAGGAGAAATGAGTGATGCAATGAGATAGTTGCTGCTTTGTGCATTGCAGGATTTGCTTACATCAGTCCTGTTTTCTTATGGAAAAAAAAAAGGGGGGGGGGAAGATTTAGAAAATGGCAATATTCTGATTCATTTTCAGATCAGAGAAATGAGAAATAGGTTGCTTCCTTGCTCGGAGCTCCTAAGTCAACTTCTGGACAGGCTGTTTCTGTCGGAGCTTTACCTCGCTTCCTTGCAGGGCAATGCCCATCCCTACAACTTTCACAGGCTTTCTTTTCAGACATGAAGCTCAAGTTCCTTTCACATCTCTGTTTTTAGCAGGGTGCTTTGGTGTGAGTCTCCTGTTTTGGATGGTAACTTCTGTTGTTTCTAGATGATTCCCAAAGAAGGTGTGGAATCCCTGCTTCCATTCAGCTTGAAGGAAGAGTGCTCTGTCCTCCTGGACAGCACCATCTGTGGGATTTATGCTGCATGCAGAATACCTGCCTAGGGACACCTGTTATATTCTGCCACTATAACTACTCTTTCTCACTTCCTTTTCTTTAGATGCAAATAAAATTGTGAAGCGCGTTTTATTTAGAACCGTGCCAGAGTCCCTGATGTGTCTTTCCCCAATGAAAACTTTTTCTGTGCAGCTTTTTAATGTGCTGCCTGTGATGAACCGTTCCAGTAATCTTGTAAACTTCTGGCTGGAACCATGTAGTCTCATCAGGACTAGCTGATTTGTGCTGTCATTTTCACTTGCCTCCAAATGCATGTAAAATCCCGTACAGGTTGGTGCAGCCACTCTCCTGCAGTTTGCCCCGGGGCGCTGGGCTCCGGGAGCAGCAGCGGTGCTGCAGCCGCTGGCAGCTGGCAGCAGGCCCTTTGTTTCTGTAGCAGAGGAAGTCTGCTCATAAAGAAAGAATTCAGATGTCCTTATTTTTCAATCACTTTGTCCCTTTCATTACAATTCAGGCAACAAGCATTCTACCTGCAGCAAAAACCAACCAGCAGAGGTTGCCATTGATTTTTCTGTTACCTCTTACCTGCTGAGCAGCTCTCGGCTTTCTTGTACAAGACCTGCAATATTTGGGTGATGTGAGGGCTTGTTGTCAGAGCTCGGGCCTGTGCGTGTACTAACAGGTGCTGCAGTGTTGTCCATCACCTGAGGCTGACCCCACGAAGGTGACTTGGTTGCAGTGGTGGCTGTAACGTGGAAGCCTCAGGAGTTACCACTGCTCAAATCTGTATCCAGCACAAGGGACTGAGATTGTCATTTCTGTGGTCTGCTTAGTTTTAGGCTTTGCTGTTGCTCATCTGCCTTGCCCTTGGGTCTCTTTCTAACAGCCGGGTTAAGACGCTCCGGCCCTTTGTTTCTCTAGTGCTAACCCTAGCCTGGCCCGAGGAGGAGAGGGAGAAGCCCTGCTTGTGCCCTCAGTGTGCACGGTGCTTTGTTCTGCTGCTGCCCAGGAGGGAGAACTGCTGGTGTTGTTCCACCTCTGCTACCGATAGCTCTTGCTTAGAGCCCTACATTTAGACGGTAAATGTAGTTGGTAAATTTGTCACAGCCATTCACCATTTTGAGGTACCGGAGTGATTTTTGTCTTCTCATCAGTCCTTCGACGGCCGGCTTTGCACTTACTGCAGGGTGTTACTGCGAGCCCCTTCCACACCGCCGCAGTTTGTGCTGCCTCAGGTTTCTCGAGCCGTGTCACTCAGCCCGCAGCGTTGCTCCAGGCTGTACCTGAGATACAAGCTGGTAACCCAGAGCAGCTCACTGCAGCTTTGCCTCGACCCAGAGTAATTCCAGCCCTACTAGTTTCTAAGGCCTGACTTTGCTGAACCCTCCACTGCCCTTCTCCGCACGTGTATTTTGCTGAGCTGTAGCCCAAGCCCCGCTACGTGCCTGGTGCTTCCCCAGCCCCGTTGCTCGCCCTGCCCGAGCCGTGCTGGGTGCCGTGCGGGGCAGCTGCCGCCCGTACCCGTGTGCTGTGCTCCGCCTTATTTTGGGGTGCCCTGACGGGAGCCCGAGGGCCGCGTCCCGCACCCCGCCGCCGTTCCCCCGCCGCGCTGCGGGGGGCGCCCAGCCGCGGCCATCGGCTCCTCGGCGGGGAAGAGGAGGAGGAGGAGGAGGTGGTGGTGGAGGAGGAGGAGCAGGAGCGGGCTCGGGTGCCCGGGGGGGCCGGAGGGGAGCGGCGGCAGCGGCCCCGGCCGCCCGGGGGGGAGCGCAGCGCCCTGCCCAGCCGCCCGGCGCAGGGCGGGGAGGATGCGCGCGGGGGGGGGGGGGGGGGGACTCGTCCTGCTGCCCGCACACGGGGCCGGGGAGCGGCGGGCTGGGACGTGCCGGCAGACGGAGGGCTGAAGAACCGGAAACATTCGGGGGCGTTATAAAACCCGAAGGACTTTGTGCGCGGCGTGGCGATGCGCGGCGGGAGGCGAACTCCAGAAAGCGAGCTTGCCGTCGAGTTGCTGCAAGGGAATCGAAGACGATTTTTCTTTTCTGGTAGCTGAAATTCCTCTTGAAGACCCGGCGAGGACTGCCGAAAGCTGCAGAGAGGTTCCGGTACTTTTACAGAGACTTGAAGCGAACGCCAGCGTAATATCTCAATGACCTTGGAAATCGTTTTATGTGGATTCATTAATTCTCACCGCCAGTCTTCTGGTCTCAGGAACTCCAGGATTAAAGATGGTTTTAACCTTCTAGGGGCCTTTCAAAAAGCAAGATTGTATACTATTAATTACCTGCCTAATGATTCCTGAACTAATCAAGCATTTACTTTAAACTGAACGCAGAAGATGCTTTCTTTTAATGTTTGCTTTCTCCACAACTGCGAATAAAATGAGCAAGGTAATGTCCTGCAATTAGAAGAACAATTTTGTTTACACAATTGTTATTATGCTGATCATCTAATAAATCTAGCAATCCTAAAACTACCTAGAAGAAGCAGCAGAATAACAGAATAATGGAGTAGTAAACAATGGCAGCTTTTCTAGTCAAATCAGCATTTCATTAGCTTCACAGCAGAATGCAGATGGAAGTTTCTGTTCTTGTAGTGTGGGGGTTTGTGAAATGATTCAGGTGTTGCTACAGAGGTGAGCAATATCATGGATATACCTATAAACTCCTGTGTGCCGATCCACTCTAGCAAATACAGCAGAGTTTCCAAAGATGATTATTTTAAATTGCCATTGTTGAAATTAAATTCAAGAGGATTTATTTTGTCTGTGGGGACCTTGAATTATGCTCCTGGCATTAATAATTCTAATGGACTATAACTGTTTAAAAGAATTATGAATATTGACACAAGTCTCCAAATTCTATTCTTAAACCCTTTGGATTTTTAAATGAGTAGACACGATCTTCCTCCTTGTACGTGAGATGTATGTTTTCTTTCTTGGGAGTCAGAGGACAAATCTGCCTTGTCCCCCACCTGTCTCCCTCCGAATAAAATTCATTATTCATACCCAAACAGTGGTGAGTCTATTGGAATTAACCTTGACAAAGTGTTTTCCTTATCTTTCTAATGAGTAGCATGGATAAGACAGAGTACCATCTCCTGAACAGAGCCAGAACAGACAGCATTAGATGATGAACTTTTTCCTTTACTCTCAAGTCACTCTGTGATTTAAATTGAGACATTAAAAAGATTGCCTCCAGCAACCGCTGGTCCAGGAAACCTGAGCTGTACCAAGATTCCTTCTTCCCTTCCTTCCCCTCACCCCACTGTATTCCAAAGTAAATGACTTTCTCAGGAAAATAAACAGAGATTTCCCCCCTCTTACCCTGGGAAATGAAGGTGGCTCTTCAGTTTTTATTTCCATATTCCACAGTACCTGTTTGTTTTAGAAGTGCCTTGTGTTTGTAAAGATTGCTCAAGAGCACTGGAGGAGCTGATCAGTGGCCTTTCTCTTTCTGGCTTTTTTTTTTCTTTCCTTTTTTTTTTGTGTTTTTCTTTCCTTCTTTCCTTTCTTTCTTTTCTTTCTCTCCTTCTTTCTTTCTTACTTTCTTTCTTTCCTTAAAGCTAAGGTGTGCCAGAGGTGATGCACTGATGCTGAGGAGGCATCAACAGCTATGGGACTGTAGAACCCTCTCAAATGTAAGCACTGGCAGTGTCTACAGAGAGATCGTGAGACGCTGAAGCAGAGCTTAGCTGCTGTTAAGCATGTCATCTGCTCGCTAACACTCAGAGCGCAGTGTTCCCTAATCACAAAACATGAACCAGTCCCGATGGATTGAATGGAGGACTCTGAATCTGAGCAGTAGTGTTATGAACATATCTGAGCATCTCTCCTGCCCTCTTGGATTTGGTCACTACAATGCAGTTGACATCTGTATCCTTGAGACGGTTGTTATTATCTTGCTAACTTTTTTAATTATTGCGGGTAACTTAACTGTGATATTTGTTTTCCACTGTGCTCCACTTCTGCACCATTATACAACCAGCTATTTTATCCAGACCATGGCCTACGCTGATCTTCTTGTTGGAGTTAGCTGCTTGGTTCCTACCTTGTCACTGCTTCACTATTCAACAGGTGTCCATGAGTCCTTGACCTGTCAAGTTTTCGGATATATCATCTCTGTGCTAAAAAGCGTGTCTATGGCGTGTCTTGCTTGCATCAGTGTGGATCGCTATCTCGCTATAACAAAGCCTCTCTCCTATAACCAACTGGTCACACCTTGTCGCTTGAGAATCTGCATCGTTTTGATCTGGATATACTCTTGTCTAATCTTCTTGCCTTCCTTTTTTGGTTGGGGAAAACCTGGTTACCATGGAGATATTTTTGAATGGTGTGCTACCTCCTGGCTAACTAATGCCTATTTTACTGGCTTTATTGTGTGCTTACTATACGCTCCCGCTGCCTTTGTCATTTGTTTCACATATTTCCACATCTTTAAAATCTGCCGGCAGCACACCAAAGAGATCAATGATCGGAGAGCTCGATTTCCTAGCCACGAAGTGGATGCTGCTGGGGAGACTGGGCACAGCCCTGACCGCCGCTATGCCATGGTGTTGTTTCGGATAACCAGCGTGTTCTACATGCTGTGGCTCCCTTATATCATATACTTTCTGCTGGAGAGCTCTAGGGTGTTGGAAAACCCGGCACTTTCCTTCTTAACAACGTGGCTTGCTATAAGCAATAGTTTCTGCAACTGTGTGATATATAGCCTCTCCAACAGTGTCTTCAGGCTGGGACTGCGGAGACTGTCAGAGACGATATGTTCATCTTGTATGTGTTTAAAAGACAGGGATGTACGGGACCCTAAACCAAGGAAACGGGCTAATTCCTGCTCCATTTAAAGAGAACTGGTGTGTGTCATCAAACACGGAGTTTTGATAGTATTTGCTGTATCTGGGAACTTACCAGAAGAGGAATGTTTACGTGATTAGTGTGCTATGCTGTTAGAGCTGAGTTTAAAAGTGCTTTTGGAAAAGAGAAAGGCTGCTCTAAGAGGGGTCACTGAACTTTGCATATAGCTCTTGTGCGATTGTGGGGAGAGCCATTCAACAGAGGTGACGAAGAAAGTCAGAACTAAAATCTTCCAAAGGGCATGTTATTACCTACCACATCAAAGGAGGTTCCTCGTAAAATAAATAAGTTAGTTACTACCTTATATTTTTGCCCTTGTAGAAAAGTTGTCTTACTATCTTTGTGTCAGAATATACTGTAGCCTTCTGAATTTAAATATATTTAAGAGGCAACAATCAACTACACAGTAAGTGGCTATCTGTAAATTATATTCCTGAGGACTTACAGTAGATGTTGCAGATTAATAACCAGCTCTGTCTCTGCTCACATCTTGTACAATTTTCAGTTTTACAAACAGTCCGCAACGCATAAAACCTACACCAGGCATGATGCTTTCGGATAAAATGGCACATTCTGGTACAACTTTTACAGACCCTTGCCCTCGTTTTCCCTGTTATTTATTTATTTATTTATTTGTTTGTTTGTTTTCTCTCCATTCTGTGCATCTCTAAATTCCATCAAGTTGCAGCGGTTCAATTTGAGGACACCTACAAGGTAAAATGAGTTTCAAATCACTCTTCCTGGAGAAAGCAATAGCCTTTCCTGGCCAGCTGAGTATCTGCAGCTGCCTGTGTACAATGACTTTTTCAGTCTTTCATTCTCTCAATCCTGTTAAATTAGCACACGGTATTGATGTAGTGTCCTTTAGGGTGTACTAAAGCTTTTTCTTTATTGGCTACACAGATAATCCTAATGCAAATATGATAATCGCACACAGCAGTGTGCGATTCTGTTTAGAAAACTAAAAATAAATAACAGAACCTTTTCTTTGGGAAGTCTGAATAGCTTACTGTTGTAGCTGTCAATCCTTTGTGTGAACCTAGCTTGCACATACTGTATTCTTTTTTATCAAAAATTTTTTTAGAGAAAATGTAAATTGTGGTCTGTGCCTAATGTTTTCATAGCACATGGAATAGGTCAATGCTACAGGATTAAAAAAACTATACTTATTTTAAGAGAAATACTTCTGTGCAGTTATTGAATCGATGTTTGTTAGACAAGTGCTCTTGGAGAAGGTGAACAAGACAGTTTAGTATTAAATACAGGCAAAGAGCTTCAGTATTTCCTTTTGTAGTGAACTGACTTTCAGGTCCACTGACTGAAACTTTTTTATTTTGCAAGGGCGCACGTTAGGTTTGTGTAATAAACTGCCAGGGGTTCAGATGCATGCCAATCAATAAAATATATAAATTACTATTTTGAACCAAATGTAATTTTCTTAGATGGTTATTGGCTTTTAAAGAAGGCCCAATTATTGATTATTGGTGCCTTTTAACACTGCACTATTATTCCTTCTTTCACCAAAATGCATATGTAAAGACCGTGCCTATTACTTTTTGTACCAGAAGCTAGCCACGTTTGCACACCTGTGGTTTGACTCTAGATCTCCCTTAATTATGTACTCTGTTTTGTTGAGGTGGTTCTGAACCCCTGTACATTTTTAAACGTGTAAGAAAGTTGAAACAATGGAATAAAGTAGTATTATGTATATCAAACCCAGCCTTGGCTTTAGTTCCCTGCTGTTACACTCTGTTCTCTGTGAAAGTTCCTCTGGGCTCCGATCAACTTACGAAGGAACTCATGAAGGACTTACAAGTTGACTATTTAAAATCCCAAACTCAAAGCTGTTTGCTTTCTGTCTTAAGCGTTTGTATGCTGGTTTCTAACATTGCACAACCTTTAAAGCAGATTGAAATACATCTTGAAACGTTCCTCTGGCTAAGCTGAGCTGTTGCTGACAATTAGCCCTGACCTGTTAGGGAAAAACGAGTAGCTCTCCTCGTGTGGACCTTGTATTCCTCCATGTCTATGGGAACAGGCCTATCGCCTCCTTTTGAAAAGTTGCTGTTTATTTCCAAAGATTATTTTGGGCTGCTCCAGAAGGTTGTGTAAGCCTGTCTCTTCTCTCAAACAAGACCTGGATTCGTTTAGTTCTGTGATTATCTGTATCGTTTCCTGCTTAGTTGGGTTCTCAGTGTGCAAGACTTAGTCAAGGAACAGTGAAATATCTCATTTCTCCCAGCTCACGCGGCTGGTGCCATACAGATAACGTAGTTCTACAGCTGTGCTCCAGAGCTGGGCGCTTCCTGCTTCTGGTTTTGTTGGCAGTCCTGGTAACGGGTTTCTGTGTGACCTCCAGAAGTTCAAGAAAAGCTCTAGAAAATCCTTGAAGTCGGTCAAATCTTTTATTAAAAACAAGAAACACAGCTAGAAGGCAGTAGAATATGTATTTAGGGTGGTACTGTAACTACAAACGTGTAGAAATACACAAGCTAACTCATTTGTATCAGTAGTGCCTTAGTTGAACCCTGCTTGTATAACCTCAACAGAGTTGATGCGCATCAACTCGGAGCTTTACTGCCTGCAAGTGGGAGGCCAGGACGGAAGGCTCCCTTTCTGCAGAGGCTGCAGCACAAAGTTACGCACCAGCCGCTGGCCCCTTGCCCCACAGGGCAGAGTTAGCAATACGTCCCTCTCGACCGTCGTGCTGAGCTTGTTGAGTATCAGGTGGGAGTGAAGATTTCCCTTTTCCTTAGGCAGGCTTTGAAGGGAGAGAATATAGCAGAAGTCCACTGCCCTGCGTACAAATCCTAGTTCCCTATACTCCTCACTTTTTTTTCTTTTCTTCCTTAACCATCAACATAGCATTGGTGGAAGAGCACTAATTTGCTTGTCGGGAGCCTGAATTTCACTTTCTCTAAAATCACACTTCAACCTGTTGTCTGTAAACCCGAGTCTCCTACTTTCCTGGAAAGTGTCAAATTAAACATCTTCAGCAGAGTTAAATACTGCATTTCCTATTGCTGTTTTCAAGGTGATAGGATTTGACCCAGTGGTCAGTCACGTGAATTTTTAAGTTTAGTATTTCATTTTTCAAAAGTGCTTTCTAAACTCATAATTTATTTATATTTTTAAGGGAGGTTTGTTATTGTTTTACTAATGCTATCTGAGGATTCCAGCTGGTGCTGACTTCTCTTCCAAAAATGATAAAGCCAGACGTTTTGATGGATAAAAAAAGTCCAACAGAAATTTCAGTCATTCAATCTGTCACTTTTAATTTTCAATCTGTAAAAAGTTCCATGATGTTGTATGAAAATCTGATTAAGGAATGGGACTTTTAAAGCTGGCATCTCTTACACAAAAATGTTTTAAGAGTATATTATCCCAGTTTCATATGCCTAAAGTTCTTCATGATGTGTAAAGTAGCTAGTAATAAGATCACCCAATGCTAACCAAATAAATAGATTTGATCGCATCATTGCTGATATTATAGGTAATAGCAAGGTAATTGCTAAAACTTTAGGTTCCTTAAAAAAAAAAAAAGTCAGGGGAAGCTAACAGCTACTTATATGTAAAATAGTAAATAAAAAGGTTAAAGTGAAGAGAGACATCTAATAGGTAAGCAAAACAAACGTGCATAGAGTTCCTTTGTGCCGTTAGGTTTCTCTGGAATACTTCTGCTTGTAGTAGGCAAGGTAAAGGTCAATTGTGTTACTGTGTTTAGAAACTCATGTCTCCAGCCTAAGGAAAAGGAAAAAAAAATCCTGTAATGGCAGAAAAAGTGCTACCAGGAAAGTAATATTTTCTTCACCAACTACTATTTGCTTCCTTCTTTTCTGGAACAGCTAAGTGAATTCCTCTTCAAAATAGTCTTTAAAGGGAAAGACAAGTGTAGTAATGAAAAGCACAAGGCTGTCTTTTAAATGTTTACTTACTGTTTTTCTTATAGTAAGATTTTTTTTTCCACTTACAAACCCATCTTGTGATTGTACTTGGTAAAGCATGAGGTCTCACACTAGGCTTATTTTTGTGCAAAGTCTTTGTGCGTCCTCTGCTGAAAAGTTGTGTTCTGCTTTACTGAGCCACCTTTCCCAGGTACAGTTTATGAAGACTTTTTAAAAATAGCATTTATTTAATTTTTACAAATATTTTTACGTCATTAGTGTTTGCCAACTGAATATCTGTAATCATGCTCAGTTTTTATCCTCACCAAAATTAATAAAAATGTCTTTTTTTTAGTAAAGTGACTTACCAGTCAATATTAGAAATTGGCTATTGAGAAAAAGTGGATCAATATAACAACTTGCAATTTCATTAGCTTCTTATCCTGTGTATGACAAATGGAGCTTAAATATAAACAACAGATAGTTGCTGCAACAGGGTATCAAGTTGCTGGGAAATGCATCAGGGTTTCTACTCTCCCAAAGCTGGTTTTCAACGTGCAACTGTTTCATCTTTCCATATGGCAGCCATAGCCCAGCAAATAACCATATGGATTTTTTTGTGCTGCTGTTGGAGTGTTGAGGCTCTGTACGCCAATGTCCGAGCTGCTGCTGCTGCGAACGCGCCTTAACCAGAGGTCTGGCTCAGTCCTGGAGCTGGCCTTGCCAAGGAGATGTGCCAGAGATTCATCAGGCCATGGGTGCCGTGGAGGAGGCCAGTCAGTGGAGGTGGCAGTGGCCTCCTCGCCTAGCCTCTAGGATCGGCTCATCTGCAGGGCTTTCAGTTCTGCTGTCACTGTCACCAGAAGGATTGGTTTAAGCCTTTGACTTACTGCCCCCTTTACCCCTGCCCTTTCTCTTTGGGCTGTTTTAAGTGCGGGGTCTACATCGTTCAACAACTTCACTGAATTAGGTAAAATATTTCGTGTGTCGTTTGACTGGCAAAACCTGGCATTGCTTTGTTATCTAGGTGATGATTAATTTTTAGGCCTTTCCAGAAAAGGAAGCATCTCGGAGGTAGCGTTTTCTTGTTACTTGCAGATTGCCTGGAATGTTGCTTAAAGACAGCATTTTCCAAAGACTGCATGATTTTTGCTAAACCAAATACCAAGTTAAAGTAAAATCTGATTTTTTTCCCATTTATCCTATATGTGGTTTTTTTTTTTTAGTTTATACTGAATTCATATGTAGATCTCTGCAGTCATTAAGCGTTTTTAATTGTTAACAATGGACTGTGTCATTATTGTAGATCAGTGGGATGAAAGCGATTCAGAAGGATATTTAAGGTAGCTTCCTACTCACAGATTTTTCTAGTCAAGCTTAAATGATATGACTCCTTTCCCCATCTGATGTTAGGAAAATCCTTCCAGAAAATATGATGTGAGCTCAACAAGCTTTAAGTGCTAAAGGAACAGTACGTGAGTGGAGGAGAAGCTGTTAATGGCTCTGTTCCTCAGCACAACCTCAAGAAAACATCAACAAAATCTAATCTCCCTTTAACATCCATGATTTCTGTGGACTTTTCCTTTCTCAAAGTACTGTGAAGGATAGGTCGAATATAAGGAAACCTTAGTGCTGTCAGCTGTGCTGACAGGAGGCTGGGAAAAGCAATTTCAGGCAGTAAAAATGCCTGGTGATTTTGGGATTTTATCACAGTCTTATGCTGACTCCTGCCAAACATAACCCTCTTGAGAAGAAGGTGATAGAAATGCTACAGGCTTTTCATTTTACTCTTAATCACCCTGTGACTGAAGAAGTCTGTTTTATGAAATATTTTCATGAAAAATTGGATAGTGCTTTGGAAAAGTATGATCGAGTGCTCCCTGGGAGAAAGTGCAATGTGTTCCTTATAGAACACACAAGTGCTTTGAATTTCATGCACTTTAGTTAGGGAAGTCTTCAGATGTCTGAATGCAGTGAAGGTTTCTAGTCCTTGAATGTGTCTCTCAAGTGGTATTTATGCTTGTGCATGTATTATTTAAAAGCTGTTCTTGCGTGACATTTGAATTTATAATTGCAAATGGACAAGTGGTATTTCCAGCGATCAGGCAGATTCGTTCTGACCTATGAAAGACATCTGCTGAACCCACAGGCTGTTAAGGCTCCCGGAGTGATGGCAGCGCACGGGTTCTCGTGAGCTGTGCTGTTGTGGGGGGACAAGGCCAGGATGTGCGGACTGAGGCAGGAGAGCTGCTGGATGAGCCTCTCCGTGGCTCTGGGGGGCTGGGCATGGCAGCGGGTGACCTCTGGCTGAGTACTTTGTATTAATGCCTTTTTGTTACTGTATGTCTGTGCTCACATCTGCACTTAAACACCAGTTGTCAAATACAAGGCATTTGTGTCATTTTGGAAGATGTATTCTCTCCTCTTTCCTGCTGAGATTCCTGTAGATCCCTTTCAGTACCGCGTGCCATTTAAACCTCTGATTCATGCTCACTGACTAAACCTGCCGTGGTTTAAATGGTTCCAGTTGCAGCAGCAGAGGCAGCAGAACGTAACATGCCTGTGCCTCGCCTCGCCTCCTTTTACCTCGGCTCTCCCAGGTCAGCCTGGCAGCTCCGAGCAGCGCCACGTTTCAGCGGCAAGGCTGTGTGACATCCAGCACGCTGGTATGGCCGCCAAGCCCTCGTGTTCTCTCGTACCCGCACTGCTTGGGGTTCAGCAGCCAGAAAAGGGCTGTGGGAGACAGCTGAAGGCAACAGTGCCTTAAAGGGCTTCAACAAGGTTTTTGCAGGGTTTAGAATAGTAAGGAAATTAGTAGAAAGTTTTTTTGAAAAAAGGGGAAAAAGAGAGCTTTGTATACTGTGAGTAGTGAATTACTGGGTCAAGAACAGATTGATCTCTTTTTCACCTATGCCCTCACAAGGTAAACAGGATCTTCATCAGAGAGTTTTAGTATAACCGGGTGGATTTTGGACACTCCAGTTTTTGTAACGATTGTTGTGCAACTATACATATTTAAGGCTTGTAAACAGTCATGTAATGGCAAGGTTCCAGTGGCAGCTTTTTCTTCATTTCAAGGGCTTTGGGGACCACTTTGTGGCTAGAGTCAGATAAGCACCAAGCATATGCTAAAACAACCAAAGCCAAAACAGCCAACACTGGCTATTGGTGAAAGACCTTTATCCAAAACTGCTTTCTCCATAATATTGGCTACTTAATGTTTTCCAGGCCACACTTTGTATTGGCGTATGAAGATGACGTAAAACACTAAGAAATCTAATAAATATAATTACATAATATCATAATAAAATTAGTTTTAAGATTTTTAATTTTTCAACTCAGGACTTTAGGAGACCATATTTTCTGATGTTCGGTATCTTGGGATCCAATTAATTATTTTCCTTTGTTGGCTGTGCTTTACTTTGACCTCTGGTGTGTGGGTTTTTTTTAATTCAATCTTAAATTTGAATTTGAATTTTAAATTCAATTTTGCTGTTACTTAGATATGTTCTTCACTTGACTCATGTAAAAGCCTTTATGAGAATATTAGAAAGATCACGTCCTTCACGGGAACACTATCAAGCCTTAAATCTACTTAGGATGTATTCCATTGTACCTAAAAGAAGCTGCTGTTGTACCTTTTCTACCAGATTTCAGGTGTCTTGGCAATAAGCCTCAGCTCCAGGTGCCAAGTTCTCCAACCTCTTCTGTTGAGCTGGAATATTATTTGCCACTGATTTTTTTTGTAAATGTTACTGACTAAAGAAACTCTGTTTTGGCAGTGAATCAACATTTTGGGTGGGATTTATGAAGATACTTTCTATTTCTATTGTATGTATTTCCTTTGATTTTGATGAGAGTATGTAAGGGTTATTGCTTAAGTGCAGCTAGAAGTTACGTCCATGTTATCCCTGTGAATTTGTGGCTCCTTTCTTCTGGTTTGCCCTTCTTCTGGCTTGGAAAGCTCTTCTGGGGGGGGGGGAAAGTGTGTTTGTGATGGTTGGTCGTTGATACAATTGTGCTTTGATGGTCGTTTTATTTTATGAATTTCACTGCATTAGCGATGCCTGTATTTTAAAAATAAAAATCATGGCAAAGTGCTCTTGTAATAATGGTATTGATTTTGTTTGTGGTAGAAAAATAAATTTATAGCAAGACAATTTTCATTGGTAAAAGGAGATTTGAAATGTGATGTAGGTGAGGAACACCTGCTGATAATTTATTTGGGGAAAGATTTGAATTTCAAATGGCAGCTGAGATTCAAGAAAGAAATGTAAATGCTGATCCTGAAGTAAAGCAGCCCTCGTTTTTCAGCTGGTAATGAAATGAGTTGTGTCCGTCTCCTGTCAGCAAGAGGTTCTGGGTTACCAGAAGTCGTCACATGGAAATGTTAGTTTAACAAGCAGCAGCTAACCCCAAAGCTATGGGATAGTAGTAGTTATAATAAAGAAAACTATTAGAAAGCATCACTACTATCAGCATGGCATGCCTGGGTCTTGAATATTGTGTGCAAGCCTGGTCTGTGGTATTCCAGCTGGAGGAGTGGTGGGGACCTGCTCAGCTCTGAGGCAGGGTGGAGGGCCTGGGGGCTTGGGCCCAGGGCTTGGGCCTGGGACTTGGGCTGGGGGCTTGGGCTGGGAGCTTGGGCCTGGGGTTTGGGTCTGGGACTTGGGCCCAGGACTTGGTTTGGGGGCTTGGGCTGGGGGCTTGGGCCGGGGGGCTTGGGCCTGGGGCAGGAGAAGGAGGCGCAGGGCAGTGAGAGGCCTGCACAAGGCCTGAGTGCCCTGGGCAGGAGGGCGGCTCGCAGTTGCTCGCTGTCTTCCTTCCAGTGGAATAAATGAAGATTGAGGTAGTGGGATGAAAACAAAGCCTGAGGAGTGAAACTGGGGGTTGTGTTGACAAAAGACACCTTTCCATAGCCACTGTTAGCACCTGCTGTTGCGGGCGGCATGATGCCAGAGCTGAGGGTCAGCTTGAACTGTCTGCTCTTAGTTCCTGCTGTCGCATTGTTGCATCTTTAATACTTTTCTTATACTAACCTTGAATACTTCTTTTCATAGTTTTTCTGTCAGGAAGAGAATGCACAATTTACTGCATCTGTTTTTTATGAATAAAATTGTGAGTGAAACATGGACATCTGTGGCTGTGCATCTTTGTGTGTCTGTGGAACACGGCTGTGAGAATAGAAGTGTCAGGATGATCAAGTGTCCCCATCTTTTCTGCCTGCTGAAGCAGAATATCTGTTGGAAGAGCACCATCAAAGCAGTAGTTCTGATATCAAGTGATAGGGGGTAAACTTTTCCTTTTTTTCCCCAGTAATCATAGTAGCTAGGAGCCATTTTCAGCAAGTGTTACTGGCATTTCACAGCAAAAAGGGCTTCTTAGCCCTTTCTAAACATCTTTGTTGTTGTTGTTTTAAAATACAGAGTTGACCAAAGTTAACAGGGGAACTAACAAGGCCCCACAGTGAACAAGCCAAGTGCCTTGATGAGCCATAGTAAGGATGGAGTATGACTGTGTTGTTCAACTAGTAATTAGCAGCATGTCATTTATTTTCAGAAACAACGCATCATCCATTCAGAAATAAAACCAAAATTCAAACTAGAATTCTGTGAAACTGGGGCTGATATATTTATGGAGTTGGAAACAGCATCTAGTTTGCTCTGCCCGTCAGTGTATCTCCGTAACTGTATGTTCTCACCAGCTTTTTGTAGAGGAGAGCTGTTTCATCCCACTCCTTTCATTCTGCAATTAGATAAGTTAAATATGGTTTGCCCCTAATAACATGTTCTCGTTTTCTTTTAAAACCAGCATCAGTAGTGGTGTTCTGCGAATAAAACGTGATGTTTGATGTACATTCAGGTCCTTTCCCCCACTTAGATGCCTCATATAAACATTAGTGCCTTGTCTGGTTTGTGTTCTTACACAATTTAAGCAAAAAAAAACAAAAAACAAACCAGCAAGACCATGGGAACTTTTAGTTTTCTTCTGTATGAAGTGTTTTTCAAATAATAACTGATATACTTGTGCAGTTGACCTTGAAATTTCAGGCAGATATTTAGTTTATACTATAGCTTTGTGTTTGGGAAACATTCTTGTTACTGCTAATTTAAAATACTGAAAAATTAAGGTATAGGTACTAACAAGCATTTCAGACGTGCCTCCTAACAGTATTTACATTCATGCACAGAAATATTTCGGTCTAGAAGTCAGCAGAACTTTGCAATATTTTCAGCAAGATGCCTTTTGTAGCTTTTACATGTGGCAGCTTGTTCCAATGATTAGTTGTAGGTAATTTGGTTCAACACGTCATCCTTTCTTCAAGTAAAATTCCCATTGACTTTTGGAGGAATCTTGGAATTTTAAGGAGCCTTGGCTCAGTTCTCTACATTCAGTCTACCAGTGATATGGAAAGCCTTAAACTTGTGATTTTTAGGCAAGTGCATGACATGACTCATGATTGGCTCCATTACAGTAGAAGGGAATGCATCAGCAGCATTACTAATGAGAACAGAAGTCTCAGAGAAAAAAAGTGTGCATCTCTGTGTGTGTGTATGTTAAAGTGAAAATAAAGTTAACTTATGTCCAAAAAAATTCACATTTTTCATCTCTGTTAAGAAAAACTGCTAAAATGCTAGACCATAAAAGAAAAAAAGGAGTGAATGTTTCAATCTGGTTTGCTACATTGCACTTCATGTTTTCAGTCCATTTCCAGAACAAGCAAATTGACCAGCAAAACAGTATTAATTTTCCATGTATGTAAACATGCTAATTGTAAGGGTATTAAACTATATTTTATAAGATTATTAAAAAACTGTAGATATAGATCATTATAGTAAACACATGACAGTTTAAAAAGTATAACTCCAGAATATAGTTTTGGAATGACTGTGTCTGAATTCCAAAGTTTAGCTAAATTTTGTTGTAGTTTCTTTGTTGAGCCCTCCCAACCCAATCTATTCTGAAAACCATATTGCATTGCTCTTATTTTGTAGTTTAATAGCATATTGACAGTTTTTCTTTAAGTGAAATAAGACCATATGAACATAAAAGGCTTTAAGTATTTTATAATAAATTCATTCATTCAAGATCAAGTCTTATTTTTCATTATTGCCATCTGATACCGTCCATTTTACTTGACAAAATACTTGAACATTCAAAAATAGTGTTGAAATCTCAAATCCTTTAGGAAATATATATATACATTTTTTAATCGAAAACACATTTTTCTATTTATGTGAGACTGTGATCCTCAAAAACAATCTTATTTAATTGTTCACTGTTGTGTGGAATTTTTGTTAGATATTTAACGTTTCCTTGACTACTGCTACAAGAAGCTTTTTTTCTGTGAGAGTTTTCCACATAACAGAAGACTGTTGGTCATACTTCAGTTTATTATTTGTGCCTTCTTTATTGTCCACAGGAAAATAATCTCATGCATATAAATCAAGTTCAGGTCATATCTTTTGCTGTTACAGCTGGACAAAATGTTTCATCTCGATTCAGTCTTGTCAGCTCTTTCTGGGTCTTTGCAACAGCATCCCTAGCTGTATTTGAGTGGGCCTGCTTTCTTATTAATCGCTTTCCTTTAAAATTAGGGCAATATTTGCATACATTGTGTTACATTTGTATTTAATTGTTCTTAAAGTTTCATTAATTCAGATAGATTTAGAGCCTGATTTTAGTATTTGGTGCCAGTAGATTTGTATCCTGTCTTGCTCACTGCCACAGTCTCTAACAAGTGGTTTGGAAGATTGGTGACTTGGATCCTCATCAACCATGTAGTTATAGGTTGTAAAACAGGCAGCCTTCAATTCACACTCATTTTATTAGTAGTAAGGTCATTCACAAGAGGTAAAATGGTGTGTAGGAATAGACACAAGCCCATGCTGAGGTCTCTTTGACCCTGTGTTCTGCAATTCTGGCTTTAAAGATATCAAACCTAAAACCCACCCCAAACTCACAAACTGAATTCCTGAAGCCAGGATCTAGTCAGGCCACGTAGGCCTGCAAGCAGACTTCGGGTGTGCAAGCACATGCATTGAATTTCATACACACAAGGCAGAAGCTACACGTGTTATGTTCCAGATGTGTTTTTGTGCTCCGATGAGTGACTTCCAATAGCCCTTAAAACTCTTCCTGTATCAGAGAACGGGCCTGGTGACACTGGAATTCTGTTGAAAATTATCATTATTATTATTATTATTTTTGGTTTGAGCAAAGAATTGTGTGTAGGTTTGCTGTTAGGGCTTATGTAAAATGTGAGGCTGGAGGAGGACATCCTTCCCCCCGGGGCCTGCCACACGCAGAGATCCCATCTGGGGCATGGGATGAACTCCAGATAGGGCTTGGAATGCATCCAGGAGATGGTACAGAAACCTTGAAGCAAGCAAAACAAAACAGAACTAAACAAAGCCTTTCGGTGACGCAAGGGTTTTATCACGTGCGGGAGGCTACAAAGCATTAATTCCCTCCAGCCAGCATGGGAAGTTTGGGAAAGGGGTAAGTTTTAGGGGTTTCAAGAACGTTTTGGCTGAAACCTTATGCCTTGTTTTGGAGGGTGCTTCTTCTTGTGGTGCTGTCAAATATTGGCTTCTGGAGCAATGCTCTTTTTATACTCTTGATTAGTTAATTTATTTCTCCCAGTAGGACTGAGCATGAGAGAAAAGAGAAGCTTACACAGCCATCCTTACCTATTCTAGATTATATTTCTAACATTTTGGTATTTGTTTCTATGAAAAGTCATTTTCTCAGACCTGTGAAGTAAAATCTTCCTTAGAAAAGCAAAAACTACTATTCTGTTCCGTTCTGTTCTTTTTTTTTTTTTGGATGGTTTTAAACTACTGTTTTTTCTTATGGTTATACATCATTATTTGATTTCAAAATATACCCGTAGGTCCAAATTTGATCTGATCTGGGGCATTCACAGTCTCTTAGTTTATATTCAGCTTATATTACCTAAACTTCAAGTAATATTATTTTAATCCTGACATCAGGTATAATCTATACAGTAATAATTCTGTTTAAAACAAAACATAAACTAACTTATTCAGATAGTGCAAGAGCTGAGCAGCAGGCTTCTAACTAATTTTGCACTTTCAGATCCTCCATGTTTCTCTTGCCAAGGTTTCCCTTTGGTGGTTGATTGGTAACCCCACTTCTCAATTTCTCATGTGCTGGGTCCACAGCTGTTCCACATCTCTACTTGGGGTCTGTCTTTCAGTTTAAAAGATTTTATTACTCTGAGAAGGTGTCAGAGGGAGCCTGGTGATCTGAATTGAAATCCTCAGGTCCTGTTCAGACACAAGTCAGGCAGGGTTTCTTTGTCATCTACTCCTGCTCTCACAGTACTTGCTATTATAGGGCAGATACTCACAGGATACGGTCTGCAAATTTAAAGGTCATTCTTAAATGGTTATCAGAGAGGCAAAGAATAATCAAGAAAGGCAGCATTTTGTGAGGCAAAAAGTAAATCATGTGCCTTGGAGAGCTTTGCGTACTGCGATCTTTTTTGATGGTGTGACAGATAGAGGTAGGTGAGGCCGCACCTCGAGTGCTGTGTTCAGTTTTGGGCCCCTCACTACAAGAAGGACATCAAGGCCCTGGAGCATGTCCAGAGAAGGGCTACGAAGCTGATGAAGGGCCTGTGAGGAGCGGCTGAGCGAACTGTTTGGTCTGGAGAAGAGGAGGCTCAGGGGAGACCTTACTGCTCTCTACAACTCCCTGAAAGGAAGGTGTGGGGAGCTGGGGGTCGGCCTCTTCTCACAGGTAACTAGTGATAGGAGAAGAGGGAATGGCCTCAAGTTGTGCCAGGGGAGGTTCAGGTTGGAAATGAGGAGGCATTTCTCCTCAGAAAGAGCAGTCAGGCATTGGGACAGGTTGCCCAGGGAGGTGGTGGAGTCTCCGTCCCCAGGGTGTTTAAGGAGTGGTTGGATGTGGTGCTTAGGGACATGGTTTAGTGGGTGACATTGGTAGTAGGGGGATGGTTGGAGCTGATGATCTTGGAGGTCTTTTCCAACCTTAATGATTCTATGGTTCTCTGGACTGCACTTTGAAACTTGGGGATTTAAAGTTAAGTTCCCAAATACACATGCGGGGCTACTGAGTAGACCTGGCCTGATTTTTCAGGGTTACTGAGCAACCCAAAATCCAAGTCAAATCTCTCAGCAACTGTGGATTTGTTAGTAAAACAAGTAAATAATCCTCACAGATAACTTATAAACTTCCTGAGATTTGGAATTTGGTCATTTTCTTCTAACTCATTTTACATGGTGATTGTTTTTAGCCTGGTTAAGGATTATGAATACTTAATCTGATTCTCCTTTTTCCTTGTAGTTACAGGCAAGTGCTTTCTGCCTTTTCCAACAAATGGTGCTCTGAAAATAATCTCTGTTGCATTGTTCTGAGGGCACTGTGAGTGGAAGCATTGTGGCTGCAGATGCAGAGGAGAATGAGCTGCTCCACAAGGGGACTGAAAGTAACCGGATGATCTGAGTCCTTTCCGAGGCTGTGCCTAGGTGGTTCCTCCTGAAGGATGAGGGCAGCTGAATCCAGCTACGTGGCTGCATGCCAGCCAGCATATGCATTAGGATGCTCTGATTCTGCCTTTTGGATCTTGTAGTTGTCTAGCATTTGGTTGAGATCAGAAGGGAGCAGAAAAGTTAAGCAACTTTTCAGAATACAAATTATAATTATGATATTGGTATCAAGTGTTTTTATACTACTACTTCCAGTTTAAATTGGGAACTGGAAATCTCTAGGGCATGAACAGTTAATACTTAATAAAGAGCAGTTGCAAAGTAAGCAAGCTTTTGTTGAGCAAAACATATTTCAAAGATTCAGAGTTTATTCCAAGTTGTGAGCATTTTAACTGGATAAAAGACTTAGATGAGAGGTTGGACAGTGTGGGGGAAAACAAAGCCAGATGAAACAAGGGCTTGTTGCAAGCTGTTGTCCATTGCTTTCATGATGGGTTGTATCTATTGTATCCTTAACGAAGAGCGTGGTTTTGCTGGGCTCCATTGTAATGAAATTTATTTTTGAAGTGGGCTGCTCTTTTAACAAACTCAGTGGTCATACTTCTGTCTGGTGTCTAGGACTGATGATAGGATGGGCGATGTACTGTTCTTCATCAAATACATGTGAGGTTGTTTCTGCTAGGTGGTGGCAGGTGGGTAAGAATAAATCATGTTTTGGCTCTGTTGGAACCAACGCTGTTCATTTTTTTCTATCTCTTTCCATCAACGAGTAGAGAATTTTTTAAACTTCTTGTTGATGCCAAGAAGCAGACAGCACCCACTCCTTCACGCTCTTTTTTTCCAATTCCATGGTGTGCATAACAAAATAATTACCTTAGCAATGAGAGGTTTCCTAGAAGTTGGCACTGTTACATTTGTATTTGCTATCTTGATTTGAGCGTTAATAATCGTGAAACAGGATTAGCAATGTAACGGCTGGATCAATTGTTTGGGAACACCTTGTTTGTTTGCCCCTGGTAATTGTTGGTGTGAGGCAATTCACACTGGAGAGATTAGCAGCATCCCTGGCTAAGGAATAAAATAACGTCTTTTCTGAGCCAGTGACGCAGTTTTGTTGAGGTGAATGACGTGTTTTAGAAAAACTGCTTTTAGAACAGCAGTGCTTACAATTGTCCCCGCCAGCTGCACATTTTCAAGTCTTATGTGTGAGCTCTGGGATCTGTGCCTCCTGTCCTGGGGCACTGTGCAGATCAGGGCTGTGCCGGCACCGGTGCTTCTGAAACAGAGCTGGAACCGAGAGCTCCGCGGAGGCTTTTCAGGAAAGCTGCAGGTGCACCTTGCAGCATGGTTAGGACAGTTTTCCGGAGTTTGGAGATATTTCCTGGTTAAATTGTGAAGAAAATCTCTGCTTCTGCAGAGGCTTCATTTACTAGAGATCAAAACCAAAATAGCTTACACATACTTTACAATGAAAACAGGAAAAAAAAATTATACTGGTGTTAGTGATAAGTTTGTCTCCATTAAATAATTTGACGAGTGGTGTAGTATTTTAGAAAACTTAATCCCAGAGGGTCAACACACTTCAAACACCTCTGTTATTTCTGTGTAAAGTAGAAAGACATTTAGCAACGACTTCTGTTATAGACAGTGTGTTAACAGCATCAGAAAGCTGCTGTATCCTGGCACAGCACTGTGTGTCCTGTCTGTACTGAGTTTTGTTCTATTGCCATTGTATAAGGGATACTGTACAGTGAAAAAATAACTTTTTAATACTAACCTTTTCACGCATCCCCTGCTTGCAAGTACAGTTACTCATTCATGCTTATACTATTCCAAAGTGGATGAGATTATACAGGAAAAATACCTGAGCTACATGGACAGAGCATTAAAATTCTGGTAAGAGTCTGGGTTGTTAGCGCAGAAAACCCCATGCACAGGAATTAATGGTTCTCCACTGTATTTGATTTTCTAGCGCCTGAGTAAAATAGCAGGATAATTCTAATACTTGCATGGATGCTGCTGTGTATGGAGTCTTCGATCACAGGTTTATGGGATTGTTGTAGCATTACTTATGGGAAGGTCGCATCAGTGATAAATTGTATTGGTATTTATGGGCAGTGTGGCTCAGGATGAATTATTAACAGGGTGTAAATAAATGGATAGTTTTGAAGTGCTGTTGTCAGCCCTATAGGTCATGAGGCTGTATTCTAAGTAAGAAGCTGAGAAAAGAGCTGTTATCACTGTGACTAGGTAACTCTGCAGGCACCATAGTGGTGTTCCTCAGCCTCTTCGTTTTGCAGACGCTGCTGCTGACAGGTTTTTATCATATGCCTCTCACTTCCCTCTGCCTGGGTAGATGCAAATGGCTCAGCCCTTCTGTCCTCCCAAAGCAACTAAATTCTTGATGGTATCAAGGAGATAGCAGAGTGCGTTTCTTTTAATAATGATAAAACCCCAGCCTACCCCCAAAAGTAAAGAAAAAATACAAGTCTTTAGACAGGGGAGCAAGTGAAATTGTTAAGTTGTGGTGCCATTTGTGGACGAAATTGAGCTGTTGTCTATGGGAGCAATTAATTTGAATATTATAAAAAAGCATGTTTTTTCTAAAAATCAACAACATAGAAGAAAGGGATATGAGTACAGCTCATTCAGAGTTACCCGAGTCAAACAAAATCTGTGTCATGAGGAAGAAGAATGTTTTACCCAAAAGTTAGACAAGTGAAGGGAGATTTTTGTGAAGGACATTGCACTTACATTCCCTACTTGAGCCCTCAAAAGCAAACAGACAAAGAAACAGACAAAACCTCAGCTCCCTAGCTCACAAATGTAACATTCCAGGCTTTAAGAAATGTGAAGGTGGTATCCACATGTTTTTAACTTGCTTGTTATTCACAGATGCAATAATTGAGCACCTTTAAAAATGTACACTGCCCAACAGTGACTACAGAGACAAGGAAAAATGTGATTTAGTGAGAATATTGGGTTTGAAGTCATTAATTTTCTCTTTATTTATTGATGGTCGTAAACGTTTTGTTTACGGGTAAGAAGCTAAGACCTGGAGGCATCAAGCAGCTTTGTGCTACATGCCAGTGAAAATCCTCTCCTCCTGCCACTCACTGGGGGCAAGCAGAGATGATGCCAGGTGAGGGAAAGCAGGAACCCCGCAGTGGCTGGGGAAGATTAATTTCCATATGAAACAAGGCTAAAAATGCATGTTAATGCATCACTGGTATCGATGTATTGGCGAGAGCAAGTTTAATGAAAAGCTGTCTTACACATTTACAGGATAACATTGTTCCTGTAATTGGGCACTGAAAGCAGGCCTTGTTATTCGTTTCAACAAATGCCACAGAAATGACAAGATAAAGAAGCGAGGTCACGGAATGATGATGAAGCCTTTAAAAAAAGATTTAAAATAGAAACAATACAAATGAACACTTCTAATTACGAGATGGTGCATGAATGGTATCAGTGCTGATGTTTAGTCAGCAGTGTTAAAGTTATTGTAACAGAACACGTTCTCAGTACGCAAAGTTTTATAGAGCCTGCTCCACTCAATCAACAAAATGATACTGGAGAAAAAGAAGAGAATGGATAATAAATATATTTTGAAGTGATGTGTCTAACAGACCGCTTTTGTCTGAAGCCATATGTGAGAATTTCAGTAGTCCGATTGTTCCTTATGTTGCAAAGCCTGCGTGTATGGCTCTGCTGAGGGGGAAATGCGGGGCAGACTGCAGGGCTGCAGGGCCCTGGGAGCTCCGCGAGGTGACCTGGCCTTTGGTGTCTCGCTTGTCCTGCACTTGTCCCTTTGTACGGAGTGGTGAGCGATGGAGAAGCTGTGCCGGGCGCTCTGCTCCGTGCCTTGCTGCGGGTGCTGGGGGCTGCCCGGCGGTGGCTGTGGATGGCTGTTCTCCTTCCGAGCCGCTCCTTGGGCTTGGCCAGGAAAATGCAAGCGAGGGGCTGCAGGGTAGGGAGTCCCGCACCCTATCAGGCTACCCGTAAGCAGCTAATGGGAAATGGAGGCTGTGTGCTTCAGGCAGCAGGAGGAGGTTCCCTCACTGATCTGTGCCGAGCAGTTTTCGTAATGAAATGTCAAACTTTATTATAGAGTTACTTTCCTTAAGGAGAGAAAGGAAAGTATAATCTCTCACTTTCAATTTCTCTCAATTTTATGTCTTTACATTAGTAATTGATTAAAATGAGATCAGTTTTCCTCAGAAATTCATTTGCAATTTGCAGTGAGGAGCATCAGAAGACTGCAATGCCTGTTGTCTTCGGTCCTCGTTAGGAGCAGCAGCGGCATTCCTCTGCCTCTGCTTTCACCAGGGTAGCTGCCAGGAGGCAGAAGCACACTGGGGAACGTCACTTTTTGGGAATGCCGCTGTCGAAAGAAATGACATTGAAGCTCATGTTGGTTGTGTTTAACGCACACACTTTTTGCAGGGGGATTTAGCAACAGTTAAGTGGAAGTGACACTTCCCTGCTTTAAGAAAAGTTTCAGTATAAAATATTCCAATCCCAGGGTCAATGTGTAACGTTCTGGGTGCTAAACAGGTATGTGGAGTAGGCATTTGTCTTAATTATAGTTGGTCATTTTCTTCTCAAAAGTGAAATACTAATATGATTTGCTTTTTAATTTATGCTGGACAGATTCCTTTAGTGTCTAACACGTATATGTATGTATACAATTTAAATTCTGTTATTGAATGTGTCTTGATAGTTATTATTATCAGATTTCCCATTTATGTTAATACAAAAAAAAATTCTTGCTGCGTACGTTGAATTGTCTACCGAACTCACCCATAATATATTGATCTTTTTATAGTTCTGATTTCCCATCAGGCTAACAAGCTGGGAAAATGCTTTGTGATGGATACATGGGGGGGAAAAAAAAAAAGTAGCAGGCTTTTGTAGGGCTTTGGCTGCCCACCGAGCAGTGAAAGCTTAGAATCAACTGCCTGCTAAATGAGAACTAATTCCTTGTGCCATGCCAGGAAAGATGCGGTGGGGAATATATGAATCAGGGATTGCTTTTACAGCGAGTCCAGGCTTTTTTTCTTAATTTTATGTACTTAATGTTGTGTGCACGTCTGCAGTGCAGGCGAAATGGGCTAGGGACAGTACTTATGGGTGAAGGAGTTGTGCTTTCTGGCACAGAAGGTACTGCTTTGCCCAGCCCAAAGCAGGAGGTTTCAGTGCATCTGCCTGAGTGCCCCAGGCTGCACGGGCAACCAAGCGGGGCGTGAGGAGAGCTCCCGCAAAGCCCAGCAGACACCACGTGCTGCTGGAAAGCGGGCAAAGGATGTTGTTGTGTTACTGGGTAACTTACAGAAAACGCTCCTTCCTTGCTGCTTGAGAGAAGGGAGGGCCCAAGCCTTTACAGAAGCGTACGGAGATGGATGGGAGTGGGCCGAGTGTTTTCTGGTCAGGAGCGGTTCCTCATGCAGGTGTCTGAGTTTGCCGAACGTAGGCCCAGGTTTCGCCGGGCACTGGGCTGATCAGCACCCAGCACAGCCCACAGCATTGCTGGGCAAACCTGGTTATGGTCAGTCCCAGCCCTTTGCTGTGGTTTCTGCGGTAAGGAGACTCTGCTGGCTGGGGATGAATAGCGTGGCCCCAGCCCGAGCAGGAAACACAACTTATTTCCTTCAGGCTGCTGCCCCCCAAGCCCATGCCCACACCTCCGTCCCGGTTCCTTTGGATTTCGTAGGCGTTGTGTTTGCTGCAAGGAAACTTTGGTAGAAATTCTTGAGGTTTAAAGTTGAAAAACCACCAAACGCACACAACAGTTAAAAAAATGAAATAAAACAGGAGGAGGTGTTTGCAGGTGGGAGTTGAGATGAATAACAAGCTAACCTCAGCTTTGTTTCTTCGGTCTTTGGAAAAATACATGTATTCTTTCCTCTCTCTTCACCTCCGTGACAAAAGCACTCAAGTCCCTTGCCTGCACTATCCCCAGCACGGTGTGGGGGGACTGGGCCCGCCGGGCTGAGCTGCTTTGGTGGCAGCCAGCAGTGCCTTGGCCAGTGCTCGCTGCTGGTTCTGCTCCACGCGTCTCTACAGAGGTGCGTGTCTATGTGCAGGACATAGAAGCATCCTCACTGCTGAAAAATACTGTGAAAAGGGATAGATTTGTTTGCATGCCCATTTCAATGTATATAAACCGACTGTGAACATGTGCTACATTGGCATACAAAACCAATTGTGGAAATGATTATATTACTGAAAAGCAGAGGAGCTGGAATCCACAAGGTCCCAGCATTTGTAATGCTTTTATTGGTAAGGCCTTTGATAAAATTTGTATTTCTAGAGTTAAAAATGAATAGTTATTAGATTTTCTTAAACTCATCCACATAGGATAAACAAGATTAAACATTTAGTGATGGAGAGCCTTGCTCATAGCAACATGGACGCTTTCTTGTTCAGGAGAAATAACCAGCCACTAGTTTTAATCTTCTAATTGCAACAATTCTTAAACAATTACTGAAAAAAAACTTTCATTTCACAAAATCCATTCTTACCTAAAAAGCAGGACAGAAATACCTTAGATTAGCTGCTGTCTGCACTCTGTTTTTGTCTGTTGGTCTCTGTAAACGTCAAAGAGATGTATGTTGTGGTATTAACAGGTCTGACATGGATTGCTTTCAAATTCATTCTGGTCGTTGTGATTCCCATCTCCTGGGCCTGATCAGTGGTATAATTACTGCTGTTTTTCCTTGAAGAAAAAGATCCTTGAAGAAGAGGAGCCTGCAATCACTTTATTTTACAGCCTTGCTTTCTGTCTGCATTATGTTATTTTCATGAATTTCAACTTGATTGAAAATGCAATCTTTTTTTTTTTCAATTTCTATTTCACTTCTTTTTCTTAAAATGTTATTTCTATCTTTAATGCATATAATTTCTTTAAGACTTCCTGTGTTTGATTGGGAGATATTGATTTATATGTATCTAAATTTAGGGTTGAAATATAGCATACTGTACATGCCATTGTCTTTTAATTGTAGGGAGTGCTAAACCGTTTTTAGGTCTTACAAAATCAGACTCTTATTCTTAAAATGTGACCAATTATCTAATACAATCCTTTGCGGCTGTGGGTTTGCGTGGAACATGGCACAGCAAGCAGTGACGTGTAAGCTCTCTTTTGAGGAATATGTATTGTATTTTTAAAATACCTGCTGACAAGCGCTGCCAGAATTAGGCAGAAAATGAGGCTACGAAGGTATTAGAAGCATGAACCTAATATCTGACATGCCACAGGTTTGTAAATGTGTATTGACTAATATCTTAATTTCATGAACTCAACCATGCATATTCAGTTTACCTACTTTTAAGAGAGTATCTGTTCTTGTTTTATATCCCATATCACTGCGGCATTTAGCAATATTTTAAGAGGCTGTATGCACTCAGGCTGTGTTTTGTTTTAGTTGAACTTAGTTCTAAAACTTAAAAATAAAAAGGCATATTTTTTGATGGCGCTTTCAAAGACACATTCATATGGATAATCTCCATGTGAGCGCAGCAATGTTTTCAAAATGTAAGGAACAACTTTTTGGGGAAAGATGATCTAGATATTGGCAGCCATAGCGGCAGTGCAGAAAGAGGCGTGCGGCATCACTGCTGCATCTTGCTTCTCTTTGAGTGAAATACAGCTTCCACTCTGTTTTGGCTAAAAGTTTCAGCTTTGTTTGTGCTGTCGTTTCCTTCTCCCTTTAAATTCAGGTATGGTTTTCCACCAGGAGGTAAGGAGGAATGTCTCGAGGTGGCACGGCTGAAGAACGGCAGAGCTCAAGCACCTTTCCAGTTCCTCTCCTCCAGTTTTGTTTCATCCTTCATGACTGCAAGTCAGGCTCTATTTTCCAGCACGAAATCTGAAGTGCGGTTGTTGAAATACTGTATTAGAAACTAAAAGAAGCATAAAAATCAGGAAAAGCCTTGAAAAAGTAATTGTATGTAGTAGTGAACTACTAAAAGCTGTTCAGCAGTACATGTCGTGAGTGTTTAATTACGGAAGTTAAAAGGTTGGTACTTGTGATTTTCCAGATGATTGAAGGCATTCAAAGCTTTTCAAGTCCGTGCCACTTCTCGACTCTCCTCCCACCTCTATTTTTTCATTCTCCTTTGGTTGCCTGTATGTGTGAGTCAGGGAGAGATGAAAAGAAATAATTATCAAAGCAGAAGAACACAGAATGAACAAATTAGATATTTTTAAAAATATTGTCAGATTCTGAGCTATATTTAGTGCTCCTTTAGCATGGCAGAAGAATGCAGATGTGCGTTATATTTTGAGTTAACACATATTTGCAAATTGCACAATATTAAGAATATTCCTCAAAAGCAAGTATTGATCCAGCTCAATGCATATAAAAGAGAGAAGCTTTTAAATCAAACAGCGTGAATTTTTTATGTGTTGGGATCTTCACTCCTCCTTTCTATTCACAACCTTTTAAACTTGTGTGAAGACTCTCTACCAAGATTTTCATTTATTACATACAGTTTTTCATGGTAATACATAATTTGTCTTCTCCTCTGGTAGATGAGTGCTCCCTACCCTGTCAGTCATTTGCCCCTCGTGTGGTGATAGTCTGCTTTCTTTGAGAGTTTGAGAAAGAGCTTGGAGCGGGCTGCCTCTGACTGCTCACTGGGCAGGATATGGACGAATTGGATTAAATTCTGTCCTTGGTTTAAGAAGGATTTAAATAGATATTTCTAATGTCTCAAGGTCCTAGCTTTGAGGTGAACAGCAGATGTGAGATGGATGTGCTCCGCTTCTCATGTTTTGGCCACTGCGCATTGGAAGAATTTAGGATTTGTTAGGCCAGAGAAAGCAAGCGAAGCTGAGCATGCCTCTGAAGCCGCATAATTTGGGATGCTTTCCCAGAAAAGGAGATTTTCAAAAGAAGTTTTTGACTTGAGTTACAGTTCCGAGTATAGCTCGTGTGTCTCAGTCCCATGGCAGTTTGCTCATTTTCCCCCTCTATGCCTAGTTACTGTGCTTTAATTTTTGAAGTGTTTTGATGCAATTGATGTGTCAGATTTTGCTGGGCTGCATCTCCTTACACTTGTCAGTGGGCAACTTTCCCCTTCCTCCCAGTGGGCTGTTTTCCTGCCTTTTCTCAGTTTCCATGCATACAGTTTGCCTGTCTATCCTGCTTTTTTTGGGTGCGTGGCTTTTTTTCTTCTAAATTTCATTTAGCAGTTAAGTGAGGAAGATGGTTTCAGTGCTGGACACCTTTTCTCTGAGGCTTTTCTGTCTTATATCGAACTCAGAACTTAGTATTTTCCTAAGGAAAAGAAGCCTGTTTAAGGAATTGATAAGTAATTGCAAGAGTTTTAAATATTAATCATTAAGATTCAATAAAATATTTAATTATTTCTCATTTTCTTCTTTCCAAATATTATAGTTTTTAGTGACAGATATTAACTCCAATGGAAATGACCAAAAGTGATTATAAATAAAAAAGACACTGGCATTGTGGTTTTCATTGTCCAAATGGATACATAAGAATGACAGCACATAATTAATATTAAAAGACACTGCGTCAATTCGTATTTAAACGATTGCAAATTGTATTTCCACTGCTTAAAAGCAAATCTTTCACTTGCCCCTGCTATGAAAATGTTTTGTGGGGCTAAATTATTTCAGTATATCGCTTTTGTATCCCTTTGATAGATTTTGTTTGGGTTTGACTGACAATGGTAATCCAGACTTGTTTCTGAAAGTTGTTCTTTTCAGCTTGCTGGCTGTGTAAATGTCCTAAGGAATGTTCTGTGCAAAAATATGGACTTGATTCAGGATAGAGCTGTGTAAGTAGGGAAGAATAAAATCTGTGCTAAATTAGTTTAATCACAGATTAAGTGGAGGGATTTAAAAATAGGTAGTCTCAGATGGCATTCGATAAAGGTAATTAAAGCATGAAGAGTAATGATAAAAATCGTTTGTTCTGCTGCTCTCCTGTAGTGCTTCAGGCTTAATGTTTAACAATCAAAACACTTGTTTCTGGCCTGGAAACCTCACGGAGATGGAGACTCCTTGTCTGCTGCTGAAATGCTTGTTAGCCTCCTGTAAATATATACATCTCTAAAGAAATAGACTGTTTCCAAAGGTATTGACATGGGAGCTTGTTGTGTTTTAACCATTCATAGCAGTGTTGCATTTTTTCACAGAAATACCATCCAGAGAGAGTGATGTGTTAAAAAAAAAAAAGTCCTTTTATTAATTTCTCATGTATATTATTTTAATATGAGTTGCAAGTCCGTTTAAAACTCACATGATGCTTGTTGGCATAGCTTGCTAGGCGGATATTCTTCTGTGAAGGCGTTGGTAACCAGCTGTGCCCATAAAGGTCCACAAGTTGTACAGTAAGTGGGTGCGTGTCCTCCCCCTCTTCCTCCTCCTTGTACATCATCCCCCTCCCTTTCTTCCTCCTCCTCCTCCATCCTCCTGGTCCTCCTCCTGGTTCAGGGCTGCCTCCCAGGGCAGGGGGATGTGGGCACGTTGAAGTCAATGCAGGACGGGGCCACAAGGGTGGTTAAGGGCTTGCAGCCTCCATTGTGCAGGGAGCAATTGGGAGTTGGGATGATTTAGCCTGGAGAAGAGAAGTCTCAGGGGGGTCTTATCCTGTGTCTAAATGCTTGGTGGCAGGGGGCGTTGAAGAAGATGGAGGCAGACTCTGTGCTACCCAGGGACAGGACAAGAGTCAATGGCCACAAGCTGCAACACAGGATATTCTGTTTAATGATAAGATAAAACTTTTTTTTTTTTTTTTAACTTAATGCTATGAAACACTGGGGCAGGCTGCCCGCAGAGGCTGCTGGATCTCCATTGCTGGAGATACTCAGCCATTGCTGAATGTGGTCCTGAGCAACTTGCCCAGCTGTCCCTGCCAGGCAGTCTCCAGAGGTGCCTTCCAGCCTCAACAACTCTGTAATTCACTATTGGTTGAGGAACTCTAAAATTGCAGGACTTTGGCTGTGTATTTCTGTAGTGATAAGGATTTTTTAAAGCTGTGTTGATTATTACCTTAAGTTCTCCATGGATTAGTGTTTCTTTGTGCTCAGAAGGAACCTCCTGTGTGCTTTTTTGCTTATTCAGACAGATGAATTTATCTTTTCAAGGATGAGATGAAAGTTCTACAAAGGATGTGTTTTACCCCATTTGGCAATCTGAACATATAATTGAAAAAAAATCTTTGATAGTCACTTATGAGAAACTAAAATTCTGCCAGCTACCTTGGAAGAGATAATGAATGTTCCTGTTACACTAGCTCCTCTGCTGAGGTGAATTCTCAGGTGAAGGAAAAGTGGATGTTTAAAGTGTCAAGATTGTGCAAGTTAACAATACGTGGGTTAAAGTATGTTAAAGATTACCTTGTCAGAAAGATTACCTTCTAAAAAGTAAATGTGAGTATTTGCTATCTCCTCCTACTGACTTGTTCTGTAGCTACTAAAGTGTCTACTACGTGCTCGGTACTTCACTCCCCTCTCATACTGAGCTGCTGAGCATGGAGACAGGCTTTGTGCATGCTCACAACAGAAATACAAAAACTTTGGAAGATGCTGGCTGCTGTTGGGGGAAATAATGTCGGGTGACCACCAGCTGCTGTCCTCCTGAACCAGGCAACTGAGCTGGGACAAATTCTTACCGCTGCAAGTGACTTTAGAGCAAAGTTGGGAGCCTGACTCCAGAGTGGGATCTTATTTATCGCCTCAGAATTTCTTCTTCCCTTCTCCAGATCTTGTTGGAGAGTTCTAGTCCATACAGCACGTCCTAAATAGAAGCGGAGCCAGGAGAAGCTGCAATGTGTCCGAGGGCTCCAGCCCAGAGACACAACCAGAGATGGGGAGGGGAAGTCTAGTCTAGAGGTCGCCTAGTCCAGCCTGCTTCCCAGAGCTGGATGGATGCTACCCCTAAATGTAGGCAGCTGCAGCTTGGTCTAGTGAGGCCTCGAGACCTCCAAGGGGGGCATTGAACGTGCTCCGTGTATGCTGTTGTGCTGGGGCACTGCCTTCCTAGCGCCTGGGCAACGCACAGCATCTTCGGGATGCAGTGTCACAGGTGCCGGGTGCAGAAGAATAACTGCTTCCCTTGAGCTGCTTCAGGGAATGTGTACATGAACTAGCAGAGAAATGAGAGCTCTGTTTAGAAAGCATTGACAATATTGAAGAACAAAATCTGTGCGATGTGACAAAAGTACTCAAAGAAAATGAGTGTTTAAAAAATAAGCAAAATGTGCTTGCTCAATCTATTGATAACTCTACAAATACAGATTTATAAATGTAAGAAATATTGCTGAATTTTGTGTCATTTCTGAATGGTGTGGCCAAAATTTTTACGTAGAGGTAGCTTTTGCTTTAGAACAGAAAACCCACAGCACTGCTGCTGCTTGGCAGTTCTGCTCTCGTCCACAGTGAGAGCAGAAACGAGCCCTGAAGAATTGAATTGTGAGAGAGAGTAGAAAAGAGAAATCAAACAGCCTGTCTTTTTTTTCCCAAATTAACTCTGTTATTTGGCAGACAGTAATTTTGTAGTCAACTTTATTGCAATTTATTTCCCAGGGAAATGACACGGTTATCAGCCCTGTTGGTTGTATGTGCTCCTAGGGGTCACCTCCATCCTTGGGCTGGGGATTGCTTGAAAGATCGGGGACTGCTGGACATCTGAGCTGTCTGAATTACACTGGAAGCGAACAGCTACCTTCTGGTCGCTCCTCTGAGTCAAAGCAACACTCACAGGGTCTGTCCCCCCCGTCCAGCACTGGGCACTGGGCCACGATGCTGGACAGCACTGAGGGCCTGGGGAGTGGACGGCAAACCCTCGTCTCCTACCTCACTCCCAAGTCCCGATGCTGACTCATTCAGGTTAGGTCTGGCTCCCCAGCCGGATTATTTTTGGCTACTGCCAAACTGATATTTGAGGTTTATTTTTATCTATTACTAATTTCTCTGTAACTGGAAGCAAAAATGGTGTCATTGAGAAGAATCGTTACAGTAAAAAAAGTGCCTGCAGACTCCACACGGTATTATTAATTATCCTTTTAAGGTTCTCTTAGCCTCCATACGATTTCTTTACAGCACGCAGTCTCAAACCAGCAGTTAATTACAGCGATGCCGCCTTCGCTGCTCACCTCATTATCTCTGGCTCGCACCCGGGCCCTGCGTGGCTGCCGGCTCCCAGCCGCAGGCCTGGCAGAGCGCGGTGCGAGCACGCCAGCAGCGCCTTCGGCACAGGAGCCGGCTGGCAGATGGTGCAGGCACTATTTATAGCTCCGGCCAAGCTGCCCGAGGTGAGCGCCGCCGAAACAGTCTACCAGGATTGTTTGCAGCTATTAGGAGACCGAGAAGACAATTGGAGGGGGGAAAAAAAAAGTCAGCATTTGCATTCTGCAGAAGCCACCTCGGAAATGCGAAAGTCTCTGTTAGTATTGATTTCTGCATTTTGTAAACAGTGGAAGCTATTTTTGCTCCTGATTTCTGCCCTGTCTCCTCTAGGCACCCCGCAAGCCTTCCGCAGAAGCCTCTCTTGCAGCTCCCTAGCACTCTTCATGGCCGAGCTTGAAGAATTTATTGTTCTGTGGAAGTTGTGCTGCCATGGCAACTCAGGCACACTGAATTTTAATTGCAAGGCACAATATATGTTTATGAAAATAATTAATAAAAATGCTAACAGGGATGATTTTATTACATTAGTGGTATCTTTTCTCCTGTGGTATCTTTCCTCCTGTCTTTCTCACTCTTGCTATTTTGCTCAAAAGGAATGCACTGGGGCAGAATCTTTTTAAATGACTAATTTTGCCATTTTCACCTTAATCTTTTTTTTTGAAAGATCCAGTGAACCATTGTTTTCTCAGTGTTTAACTGAGGCATGTATGGTCGATGTCTTTCAAAGGCGCTCATATCAAAAGCTGTAACCAATTTTTGTACCTGAGCAGTCAAATTTGTGCAAGCAGATGCACACAATCCTTCAGATCCAGGCTTTGGGCTGATAGGAGCCCGTGTGAAAAAGTGGAATGAAGAGATACTAGTTAAATTTTGTATTAGTCAAGCAAACTTCTATTACTTTCCAGTTACTGTTGCCTTTTTTTGTGTTCTGTAAGTGTTTGGCAGGTGCTCAGCCCAGCATCCGACCTGCTGCTGCCGTGCCAGCGGAGCGTGTGAGACAGATCCCTCTTCTCCCCCCGTGTGCTGTGCAGGACAGCCATGTTTTCACAGAATAAACCAAAACTGGAGAAACAGTGCTGTCAGTAACTTGAAATGGAGGCAGGGTGCACTGCGTGTAATCCGTGCGGGAGGTGAATTTCCTTATTGCATCTCATTCGACAGTTAAAGTCTGTTGTATGTTTTTGTTACTGACTGTGGGTTCTGACTGTAAGCCACGCACTAATTCTGTCTGCTCGTGAATAGCTAATTTTGGTTATTATGATGAAATATTTTATATTTTTATTTGAAAAAGAATTAAAGACAACCTGACTGCTTAGTTATGAACTGAATGAAGCACTGACCTAGTGGTCTCGATATGGTAAGTCTGCTTAGTTACTCCACGTGTTCTCCGCATTTCGCTCTGTCCCTCAAGCATGAAGATTTTAATGCCGTAGCTGCTAGTAAAGTGAAATGTCATCTAGCTCGTTACCACGATTTTTGCTGGGTACATACAATATATGAATTTAAATGCTAATGAGTGGATTTTTTTTTGAAGTGTGGTGCCTTGTGAAGTTTCTCTTAAAAATACGAAAACTGAACAAGACTTCTTCCTTTAAAGATTAGTAGTATGTGGTATCAGTGAGACTTTCTTTTGGGACAGGAAAGCCACCTCCAATTCAATTATGTGTGTATTTATCACCATTTGCTACCGACTCTCTCAGGTGTTCACAAAACACTACCTCTGTTACGATACATTGTGCATTTAATGTGCTGGCTTAATGATTTCATTGCTGTGTGATAGCTTTCAAATGGATGGGAAAACAAAAATACATTCTGCTCATTAAAGGGTTGTGTATCAAGTTCAACTTCATTAGTTTTGATTAGGACTGAGCCGGTGCCATCTGTGCTGTCAGTATTGTACATCCTTCACAGAAAAGATGAGAGATCTGAAATCCAATTCTCTCATGGTGTATTGCCCTCTTATTTTGTGTGGTTTTGTACAAAATTAACTTGGCTGGATTCCATTTCCTTGTAGCTGAGCTTTTTATTTTTGGCTTCAGGTACCCGGCAGCAGAGTCTTTGGGCCAAGTTTTGATCTTGTGTGCCTGAATGGTTACCCTAATTTTTTTTTTTTCCATGCTTCAAGTTTGTTGGTTTCAATGTATTTTCAAAAGTGAGAAATACAGAGGTATGATATCACTGTGTTTATGAAAAGCATTAAAGAAAAAGTTGCCTGAGGTAATATGGGAATATCTTTAGAAGTATTTAGGAAGCACCTAAAGCTGTACGGACTGCAGTACAGAGATGCAGAGAGCTAGCTCCTGCCTGGCAGAAGGGTTCTTGTGGGGTCACCCATGAGTGGAGCAGGCACTTGGAGTTCGTTTACCAGCTTCTAGGAGTCCTCTACCAAGTCAGCCAAACCTGATCTCTTTTTAAAACAGAATCACAGAACCATTTAGGTTGGAAAAGACCTCTATGATCATCTGGTCCAACTTTAACCTTGCCCTCAAAGGCGAGGTTACAGCGCTTTTGGGGCTGTTTGCAGACAGCCATTCTTATTGTGCTTTGCGAGATGGAATTCTTCAGATTTCTTTATTTTTTAAGGGCTAGAAGGAATGTAGCAGGTGTGCAGATAATCTGGGAGCTAATGAATCGTGCCAGGTACTACCCGAGCTCTCATTTCAGGAAGCAGCTTCTCTTGATCTAACTGTTCTTTCTACTGCTTTCAGCTGAAAAGGATCTTAACACTTTGTCCTACATGAAATATTGTCTGGCCCAAGGCTGCAGCTGTTCAAAAGCTGGGACATGGAGAGTTCCTTGGCAGCTTATGTGGGTCTGAACTGGGGCTGCAGCCTGCCTTCCAACTTCCCCGCGGACACCCCAACCTCCTCTGCTGCTCTGTTGCCTCTGCGGCTCCTGGGGGCAGCTGGGGAACGCGCCAGGGAGTTGGCCCGGCTGGAAATGACCGCTGCCTTTTCCTCTGGGGTAGCTGTGGCCTTCTTCAGTTCAGCGTACGGTCAGTTCAGTGCTGGCCCCAGCTTAAGGGAGTGTGTGGGGACGTGTAGTCCGCAGGCAGCGTGGTTCGGGGCCACGGCAGCACTAAGCCCCATGCACCACGGATACCTGACTGCGCTACAGGGTCTAGAAGGGGATGCCTGACTGAGGCGAGGCTAGCTTGCCCTTTGACTTGAAGCGGTACTCGGTGTATTTCAAACAGAATTCCAATTTCTGCTCAAGGTTAAATTGTCATCGCTTAGCCTTGCAGAATTAGTATCTGATGTACGAAATGAAGTATAAAATCATTTGTGCAACTATTGACCCTAAGTTTTGGTGAGTGGCCACGCAGGTTGGAAATGCACACTTCTCCATAACGGCAGGTATATCTTTATAAGGGACAAGATGACTTTTTAGCATTCACGTTACACACTCACCTTAAGGTCTCGAAAAAAATGGAGTGGCTTTGCTGACCACACATAGCAGCAGAGCCCAGGCAGTGTCTTTAGTGACTCGAGGCATCCGCCGGTGCTCTGGTGTTATGACCACGTCTTAAAACAGCTTGTGTGGTTCGATGTTACAATAAGTGGTATGAATTTTAGACAAGTCCTGGATTCACAGAATGCCATTTTCCACTGTTAGTTCCATTTTATTTGGCAAGCCTGAAGAAATCCCTTATCTGGCTTGCTGCCTTCCCCTCTGAAGTGAGGCGCTCTCTGCCGTGCTCACCCGCGTGCTCACAGTGCTCGAGCTGCAGTCGCTGCCTGTGCTAGTCTTGGAGACTCTCTCCTCTCTGGGAGGTAGCTGTAAAATAAGTAGTAAGCCTAATGAAGCGTGATGAATTATTGGCCTGCAAATTAACAGTTAAGTACTTTGGGTTTATTTATTTATTTTTTTGCTAAGACCCAGACATCTGTGCTTGTTTTCTCAAAAAGTAAAGAACAACCTCACAGCGCTGAAGTATTTCTAGAGACTCCTCTAGGGAAGAAGTGTGGAAAAAAACGTTGATGAAAAATACATTTAGTTTGCTCCTGTGGTTAGAGTAATGTAGTATATAAAGCGTGAGTTCAACGTACTTTGAATGTAACATAGTGGTATCACGTATCAGTTTGGTGTTGTTTCGTGGAGATGGAGTTCTTTCCAGCCTAGAAACACTGCTGCTGGGTACTGCTCCAAGGTGCAATCATTGCAGTGTCAGTGCTAAGGGGGTGTGCCATTAATTGTGTCATTTGTGAGCATTTTCTGCCTCTTTTGTCTTCAGAGGTTTCCCAATACTGTTTATTTCTCTTAGTAGTTTCCTCCAATCATTCTCTCAATTATTGATGAGGCCTTCCCTCGGAGCATTTGTTCATAATGATTTCAAAGACAAACAAAAGGCCCCTCAGCAAATTAAGTGTAGTACCCTTTTGTAGTGTTTTATATCATTTTCTTGGAATGGTGCATTGGGAAAAACAATCCAAAGCACAAGCTACTTTGTTGGAAGTTGAATGCATTATGTATGTTTCTTTTACAAAGCTACAGTCCCTGACGTATCTAGGATGACTGAAAATGACAGGCAGCAGTGTGATTTGCAAATGGTATGACAAATCTTTCTTTTAAGTTAGTGTTTTATATATTAGTATTTTGTTTTTATATAGAATCATAGAATGCTTTGGGTTGGAAGGGACCTCAAAGACTACCTGGCTCCAGCCCCCTGCCATGGGCAGGGACCCCTCCACCAGCCCAGGCTGCCCCCAGCCCCATCCAGCCTGGCCTTGGGCACTGCCAGGGATGGGGCAGCCACAGCTCCTCTGGGCAGCCTGTGCCAGTGCCTCACTGCCCTCATAGCAAAGAGTTTCATCCTAATATCTAAACTAAATTTACCCTTTTTTAGTTTAAAGCCATTACTCCTTGTCTTATCACTGCACTCCCTGACAAAGAGTCCCTGCCCAGCTTCCCTGGTATGTTAAAGGGCATACAAGGAAGAGAGGGTAGATAAGGAAGAATGCAAAGACGTCTATGTTTAGAAGTAAAAAAAACCCACAACTTTGTTTAACAAATAATCTACTCTATGAAAATTAAATAGTTTGTTATGATAGTACGACTTTTTTACTTTTAAAAAGGATGATTGACGGAGTAATATTTTCTTGTAACAAATGTAACTACAATCTAAAATGTGGATTGATTAATTCTGTGCTGGGTCTGGGAATCAGTGCTCCCAGATTGCATGGCTTTTTCTTGTAAATGAAGGCTAGATCCGTGGCTGTATCATCATACGCTCTTCTTTTCCTCTTTGTAGCCCAACCCAAAATGTCTTGCTGGAGGAAGCAATATCATTAGGACAGCTGGGAAACAGCTGAGTTAATGTGTCTCCTGGCCACTAGGAGCTTGGATCTTTGTGTGCGTTACCCAGCGCAGCTGAATACTTACCTTCTTCAGGGCACCCCAGTGGGAAGGAGGAAACACCATCAGCCCTGCTCAGTCTGAGTCATCTTTGAGACTGAACTCAGCAGTGCTGAATGTACGGGGTACCCTTTCTCCCCTTCTCCCCACCAATTTGAGTTGTGATGAGCTCTTTAAGCGGCAGAGTATACGAAGTAATATAAGGTAACTGGAAAAATCACAATCACAGTATGAGATTTGATAGCTCTCCAGAGTTTTAAACCCGGAACCTTACTTTCTCCACACTGTGTTTTTTTTCAATGTCATTTAAATGTCCTTTTAATTAAGTATTTATTTTTATTTTTTAAATTTATTTGTTTATTTATTTATTATTTCTGGCTGACAGTGGTTCTCAGATTAGGCAGAACTTTTAGGTCATTTTTCTACTGCATTCTTTGAAATGGTAAGTTTAGCTGGAGGAAATCTGTAGTGATAATTCCAAAATCTGTCTTCAGGCTGATCTTCCATATTTTGTCTCTTTTTTATGTGACATAAAGCAAAGCTGAACTAAAAATAGGCTATGAGCTTTAATATAGTTAACTGCTGATTAAGCCACTGTCACACTGTGTTTTTAAGAGCAGCAATGTGCAGAATAATTTAATAGGGTTAAAAAATTAGATAAAAGCTTTTCCAATTACAAGGCTAGCATTATCTGTTAAATAAATAGCTCCCTACCTTACTCTGAGACAAGCATTGCAATTTGTTTATTTAAATTTTCATTATTAATAGGATAACGTAGTTTTCTGATAGCTTTGCAATAAATTAGGCTTCAAGTCAAATACTTCTGCAGTCTCTGGAGATCGTGTCTTTTCCAGTTTAGAGACAGCTTGGGAAAGAGGTGGCTGTCATGGAGAAGAGTACTATGCAATATCAAAGCAGGAGAAACTCCAGGTGTTTTCTAGACACAAGTTTTGCCTATAAATAGCAATCTACGTTTACACTTACTCTTTGCATAAAAAGCTGTTGATATTCAACAGAAAGCTTTGGTACCATATTCTGTTTAGAATCAAATGTGTTTTTATACAGTACTTTTGGTGTTTTCTATCTTTTATATTGGAACTTGACAGGTATTTATATAGTGGGATTTTAATCTTTTGCCTCTGCTTAATCTCTCCATGAGAGCCTGCAACCCACTTTTCTGTGACAGCAGATTTAGGTTTCTGTCTTGGTCTTGAGAAGGTGCAAGTGCTGGTAAGGTTCAGGATCTGCAGTGCCCTGGTCAACCTATCAGTGGTTATCAGTAGTTACCATCATTAAGATAATTAGTTGGTTTTAGTGAGAATGAAGTCCTTTTGGATCACAGTTATAAAGCAGCTTGGGGAGTTTTCCAATGCAAAAATCCTCATGGAAATGTACACCAAAATGCTGTCCTGTGCTAGGTGGCATGGCCCAAAAGAAATGCGCCATTTGCTTTTCTAAATGGGGTTGTTGGTATGCTACTAAGCTGGTCTTGCTTCTGGTCCTCTCAGAGGTATGTCCTCTGAGCTTGTACAGGCTGTGTTCCCTCACATTGCCTCCTGGGATTCACAAGTCTCTGCTCTGTGCTCTTACACAGGGATTGTAAGGCCAGAAGGTGAGTGGAGGGGCAAGGGCTGTATCCTGGAAGCTTTACCACTGAAAACTTTAGATATCTGCGTGGGGCAGCAAATTGAGATGTTTTTCACAGTGGGTTGTGCAGCTGTATCGTTCTGCTCCGAAGATGAGATTTTATTACAACAATGTAACTGGACAGCTGTGTTAAAGTTCCTTTAATTACTTAATAAGGTTTATTCCCCCCCACTTTCTCTTGAACACGAAGTAAAGTTTCAGCAACTGTTAGCAGCACATGCAGTTTTCAGCAAGCTGCTATTAAATCTGAGACTCCTTGACTGAGGAGAGATGTCCTCCTCTGCTGGACTGAGCAGCTCTGCAGGTTTTGCTGGACCCCAAGCGAAGGCACTTACAAAGGAAAGTTTGGCCATTCTGCCGTAATCTATGTGAGAAGAGCCCAGGTTTTACAAATTTGGTAGAGTTTGTTGTTTCTGTGTGAGTTTAGTTATGCTTCGTGTTTGTTGGTGGTACTTTTTTCTTTTCTTTTGGCGTTGTTAGCTTGTTTACGTTTGCTGGCAATACAAATAACTTCTGTAAAATAGTTTTGTCTGTCTAGTTTATTCCTTACTTTGCAGTGGGGAAAAGAATGAGTGTGAGAAGCATGTGGTGTGTTCGTTGGGACTCATTTCATCCTCTGACCTTGTTCTGCAGTGCTTCAAAGTGATAATACACACATTCTTATAAACCTATATGACATTCTGTCATATAGAAAGCAGCTTCATAAATTGCTTTTGACCTTCTAGATTAAAATTCCTGTGTCTAACAACCCAAAACTTGGATGGATCTCACTTTTATGGGCCAAATGATCTGAAGTAATGTAGGCTATTATCTGTAAACCGCAAAGGCTACCAAGTATTCCAGAAGGAACGCCCCCTGAAAATATAATAGAAACATTATGTGACTGATAGATTTTACCTACATAGAAATATGTGAGGAATAAGTGGCTGGAAATGGATGTAGATATGAATGCGTGATGAGAGAGAAATGTAAACTCAGAAGTAGTGAGAAGCTATCTTTTTTTCAGTAGTTTCTGATACACGTCTGTACATCTGTAGGTCGATCTTTCAATTAATATTTCCTTCGGTTGGCAAATTAACAGTTGTACCTGATGGTGAAAGTTGCAAACAGCCTAGTAAAACACTGTGAATTAAGTTTAGGTGAGCCATGATCAGATAGATAAGGAATCACACAAGATAACAAAATAAGATCAGGAAGTGTCTGTTAAGAAATGCACTGAAGCTACAGTAATGCTTGTCAGAAGGAGTAATAGGAACAGGAACGAGCACTTGCGATCTGTGTTGTTTTCAGTAGTACCTGTAAGTACCCAGGCTAATGACAGTAATGCAGTATATTCCATGTTTTCTTCAGTCTTGGCTTCTATCTGTGATAAAGTGCAAGAAGTGAGCATTAGTACCGAAAAATGGCAAAATGCACTTAAATAATCCCAAAGCAGCGAAGCAACTTTAGGAAGTCTAAAGTTCAATGTGCATCAGCTTTATACTATAGGAGTTACAGAATTCTTGACAGTAGGATTGATTCAATAGTGTAGTATATATTTATAATAAGGAAAAAAAAAACCTTTTCATCGATCTAATAGCTATAACCAGATTTTACAGAATTCTGTAGTCTGCATAGTGCAAAAGCAATTTGGATTTTCTTTAAAACTGATTTTTATTTATTTAAATGAAGATAAGGTATTTGATTTACAGCTTCCTTTTATGCATCAACAAGAACTAAATATAATCTCTCTGGTACTTCTCTTTTGTCTTCCATCCTTTGTTTTGTTTTATATCCCATGATTTCTTCTTGTTCCTCTCTATTTCACCATCACTTCTTGTCTTCATTTCTGTCCCTTCAGTCTCAGTCTGCTTCTCCCCTGCCCTGTACTTCACTCCCTCCTTGCTGCTCATTGCCCAGTGACTGCTTTGCACGGTGACAGTCTGGCAGAGTTTGTTTTCTTATTCTGCTGCTGACCAGCCCATTGTAATCATGTTTGTGAAGCACTCAATGTCATTCAGCCACAGGTTGGAACCTTTCCTGCACCTCAGGCAAATACACATGTAAAGAAGTAACACAATTCGTGTGAAGTATTTAGTCTGGAACGCCAAGAGAATAAAAAAAAGGAGGAAGGAAAGTGAAGACAAGGTTACCCCTTCACTGTAACCTTGTCTCTGTCTGTTATCCTTCATTATACAACCAAAATATGCTCCCAGTTCCACGGTTCTGGGCGATGCCTCCGCAGACAGTAGCTTAACATGATCTTCCTTGATTTATGAGGAGTCATTTTGCTGGCAGTTTTGAGAAGACTTCAGAAGTCCCAAGAAATTTACTTTCCAGCCAGCCCTGCCGAGCCCTGGGGGAGGATGCTTCTGTGTCTTTCCAGTTTTCTGTCATACCTGACTGGAGGATGCCCACTTGTTACAGCTTCTGCCTACCACCAAGATCCTTTTAGGTGCTCTTGGAGGTGCTAAGGCTGTGGACGTTACTAAGGCTACTTAATTTTCTGGTGTTCTGTAGGTGGGATTTGGGTTTTGGTAGACATTGGTGTAGATCCTGGTGGGTGAGAATTAATTTTGTGTGCAAGCAGCCTTATTTAAAAAGTGGGGAAATAATCTTCTTTGTTTCAAATGTAATGATCAAGTAACATGGTAAACAAGGCTCTAGAATTATAAAATTGTGTTTAATTGATAATTACCATTGAAAAATACTGTAAGAAAATATAGTTGACTTCAGAGAACTTTTTTTTTTTGGGGGGGGGGTGGGGAGGGAGGAAGTGTTGTTAATCTTTACCCATTGAGCTTTGCTTAAATATTATGTGGTTTTCAACATGGACGTTACCATAACTGAGTAACATAGTTGAGCCATGTTTTGACTTTAAATGCATGGAAGGCACTTCTGTAGCTGTAAAAGCAAGTGCTGTCTCATGGTATTTTTCCAGTAATATCCTTTGTGTGAAGGGATTAACATGTTTTTGTGGTTTGTTTTCATTTTATCACTGTAACTTTGTTTTATTCCTCCGTGCCTCAGGGTTTTTACTGAAGTGGGCTCATTGCATCTTCTGATGATAAAAATAGCTATTTTCTTGCATCTCATGGTTATTCCTTGTTTCTGATGGGATGGGAAATCATTGGTTTTCTATTTGTTTTGCAGATTGGCATGAATGTCAAAGTTGCCAAGAAGGGCAGTGTTGATCCAATTAGAATTAGCATATTTAAACAGATTCCCTTTTTTTTTTTTTTTTTGTCCTCGGGAATGTATGCACAGACAGAAATTTTGTTCATGTGTTACTTTTGAAAACTAAGGAATTCAGAAAGAGATCTTTGTGAAGTGACAGCATTATCTGTAAACTCAGAAAACCTCCCCATCGTAATCAGAATAACTGGAATAAACTAAACTTAATCGTTAAATAAGAGGTAGATGTAGGCTCTGTTGACTGATTCCAAGGAGAAAGAACAACTGAAGTATCCCTGGAATACAGGCTTATGCCTATACAGCAGCTATATAAAGTGCTTGAGAAACATTCAGATACACTGAGAAGTAGTATATAGAAAACAGATACCATTTGAAATGAAGTTAGGATTATTTTAGTGCACTGTGCTGTCTTTGCATTGTCTGGTCTTTATTGTTATGACCCATATATGACCAGATTAATGCTCTCTAATGTCAGTGCTGTATCGATCTGAATCTTAGGTGGTACTGAATCTAAAGTGAAGTTCATTTTCAAACAATAGGAATAAAACAGACCGAAATACAAAGGCAAAAATGGAGCTGTTTTTGGTGATTCACACACAGCCCCATAGGTCCCAATTATTGGCAGAGCTCTATAGTGTTGTCCTTCCTTTGTCATCTGCAGCCATCACACTGCTGGCTCAGCTGGTAAGAGTGGGACTTAAGGGACTTCAGGGCTTATGCTGAATTAAGGGATTGAGGTAGCCTGAAAGCGCTGGTTTTGCTTGTGAATTACAGGTACAATTAGAAGGAGCTAGTTGATGTGGTCATTTCTAGCCCCCATGCTGGGGCCCAACCAACTGGAAAGCAGCTTGGCAGAAAAAGACGTGGGGGTCCTAGATGGCACCGAGTCGAACATGAGCCAGCCTTGGGCCCTTTTAGCAAAGGAGGCCACTGGTACCCTGCTGCTGCATGAGGAAGCCTGGGGGAGCTCATCCATGTCTCTAATTACCTGCACGGAGGTGCGGAGAGGACAGAGCCAGGTGGCTGCCAGCGGTGCCCAGGGGCAGGGCCCAGCGGGGAGCCCCTCAGGCAGCAGGTCGGGGCCTGGCACACGCTGCCCACAGAGGCTGGGGGGCTTCTCCTTGAGGGGCTTCCAGAGCCGCCTGGACGTGGGGCTGGGCACCAGCTGCAGGGCCCTGCTGGGGCAGGCCTGGGGCCTGAGGGACCGGGGGCCCTGCTGGTCTCAGCCAGTCTGGGATTCTGTTATTCTCTTCATTCCAGTATTGGTTCATCTGCAACCGTATTAAAGATTCCTAGTAATACACTCAGATATTGAAAACTCACCATCAGCCTAGGGAGCACCTGCTTAAAGCTACTTTATCTATATGGGGCATTATCAGCAGGTTAAAGCCCCTTCATGCTACATTATAACAGGAGGGGATTCGAGGAAAGGGTTAAAGCAGAACTGTAGCCCCTGTTCGTCAGCATCTCTAGATTGTTTATGTCTAGGATCCATCTTGCAGCAAATTCCAGAGCTGCCTTCACAGTATGTGCCACCTGTGGTGACAGTGGTGGCTCAGCAGAGACTTGGGTAAGCACAGTTTCAGCAGCTGTCTTCAGTGTCTGATACACTCAGAAAGACCCGGTGAATAAATGTACATCAAGTGTTGTCCAAACTGTAGATGAATAGAACATTATTTCCAGAATTTTATTTAAAAAGCAGCGACAAACAGAATAAAATCTTATGTAAATGGTATACTAGCCTTGCATAGTTTTTCCTTTTAGCACAGTGCTGTGCCACCTCCATAATCACTTCTATGTTAGGAATAAAAGTGCTTGACATATATTAATTGCTTATTTGTGGATATTATCACTCTAGATTTATAAATGAGGAACTTGATGCTCAGAAATTAATACACAAAATTCAGTGTATCTACAATTGAATCGGGTTCAGAGGCAGGAATGAAAACCATGTGCTTGTATTTCTGTCCTTTTCCCTAACCATCTGGCTGGCCTTCATCTTCTGCAGTGCGCTGTTTCCTGAGGCTGGAATAAAGACTTTAAGATATCGTTGAAGAGTGATTTTGGTGTTATATACTCCAAACAAGCTGAAGAGCCTTGTTCTTCAGTGTTCAAGTCCGATATGAATGCTGAGTGATACAAAGGGCTGTCAGTGAAACCATCAGGTTTTGTATTTCTTATATAAAGAACAAAAAAGATTAATGTATAATGGCACTGTTGGTCTTAATAGTTCTGGGAGATGAGTGGTTCACAGAAGTCCATGCTTCAAAATAACAGGGCACCTTCACAGTTAGGAAAATGCAAAGGCAGTGTTATCATAGCAAGTATTAGAATGAACTCATCTGGGATATCAAATGATTAGCATGTAGCTGTCATCAGGGAGAGGATCTGGGATGTAACTGAATTGATGCTTTTTCTTACTGGAAACATTGCAATTGACCATGGGTCTTGCTGAAGGGTTTCTGTGTGGATTATTGGAAGAACCCCATTGTTTAAGAAAATGAGAGACAGATACTTCCTTTTTCAAGAAAAAATATGCGCACTTCAACTGCAATCTTAAGCATTTTTAAATCTTTATATGTGTAGTGCTCCAAGACATTTCCTTCTTGTAAAAAAAACAAAACAAAACAAAAACCTGAACAAAACAGGAACACCGAACCAGATAAACTTACTTGATATTGCAGCATCTTCTCTTTTATTAATATTTTGCCAGCAGCAAGCCCTGCAGATGCCAAAGGTAGCATGGGTTGAGAGGCCTGGTGTGGCTATGAATTTTATTAGAATTCTTTCTTAGGCCTGGCATCGTTCATCAGGCAAAGGAGAAGTCAACCAACTCTGGAAAGCAACAGATTCCTTAAAATCTTACTGGGACCAGTTGCATTGATCATATTATCTTTTGATTGACAAAAGTAGGTTTAATTTCAGAATTTGTAAAAACATGCTGAAAGGATGCTGACTACATAGACATCTACTTGGTCAGTGATGCTGCAGGAGATGAATCTTGTAAGAGCTAGGTTTTTAAATGAGTTTACTTTTTAAAAATGTCTTTTTAGCTGGTAACTATTTTTCTTTCTTATATGTCTTGTAGTGAAGATTTCAAGGCACTTAATAAAATTGAGCAAAGTTTTGTAGCACCAGCAAAGGTAGATATATATATGAGTCTAGGATTCACATATACTACCTTTCTGATTTTATGTAAACAGTTTCAACTTAGTCTTTCACAGCCATCTGCCAAAGGTGCAGTTCAGTATTGCTTGTTAGAAGCAGGCTTACCTGCTTCTGGAAATTACCCAGTGAGTTGGTGGTAGAGTTGGGAATATTTGAATTTCAAATTACAGATTAATCACAAAAACATTTTTTCTAACCTTTACAAATAGAATTGCATCTCTAGCAGAGGAGACATAAGCAAAAACCAGATCTAAAAATAAGCAAACCAGAAGGAACTTGGACAAAATTAACTTGCTACATAAATATGTTTGCGGATTACATTTTTTCTTGTCTTTTAATGAGGTAGTGCCTATACACTTTTCTAGATAAGAGGTGAACTTCTGGTGAGTAACCTGGATAACATGTCTTTCACCTGGTCTAATTGTTCTTTGTATCCTCTGCAGAGGTGAACCTTCCTAAGTAATGGCTATTAAAAACAAGAATAAGACAAAATCCACTGCTTAAAAAATTCTCTTCACCTTTTAACAAAAGCGTTTGATATCATTTTTGCTTAAGATTGTCTGACACAAATAAAGCCCCAAACATAATAAAATCAAAATTGAAATGCTGTCATATCTACAAATAGATGCACATGGCCCTTCATGCCAACTGTACATCATATGGAAAAGAAACAAACGCAAAGCCATCTGCTTATGTACAGAGTTCCTTATATCTTGTGGGAGATCAGGGAGCTTTCAAGATAAGTATTCAAAGGAAACTGACTTCACAGCTTACCATGCCAATGGCAAAAAATTGAGCCTGGTGCATTCAAAATTTGATCTCTTGCCTGGTAGTACAAACAGCATTTTTCTTTTGACATTTTTCAGAAAGGATATGGCAGAGGAAATAGAATAAATTATCTATCAGTCGCATACTGGAGAGGGACAGTGTAAAGAACAAGGAAAGGAAAATAAAACACAAAGATAGTAAAGGTTGTGGAAAGTCTTTGTTTTGGAGAATGAGTGAGCGCATTCAGAATGGGTATTTTGTAGCTGATCTAATATTGCTGTGATTTGTTACAGAAAAATGTCATCTGGTCTGCAACTGATTGATGGCTCAACCCTGTTAAGATCTGAGCTGCTTCTGCCTTACCTGTGAGAATGCTACAATAGCATGTCCTCTTTTATAGCCGCATACAGAATAATAGTTGCATTTATGCCAAGGAGAAAAGAGAGACTACATTCAGTTCTAGGTTTGAGCTGCCAGAAGCACAGGTCTGCTCAGGCTGGAGCTACTGATCGGCCCCAGATCCAACAGGGCTGCTGGGTCATTCTGCTTGGGGAAAGCAGTTTTGCCCAAGCAATGCAGCGGTAAGGGGTCACAATTTGCAAAGTGCAGTCGACCAATATATTTACTGAGCTAACCTAAATGTTGTGTTCATGTCAGATATCTTGATATGTGCTTTTTTTTTAAAGTCTCTACAGAGTAATCCCCTGCTTTTTTCTCAGTTTGCTTCTTTATTAATTAGTACTCTTGTGTGTTTTCTGCTCTCTGCTGAATAAAAGCTGATGATGATAGAAATACCTATTTATAGAAAAGAGCTGAACTACAAGGTATATATTGCAAAAATGCTACAGAAGAACTGAGCATAAGCCAAACCTCTTTTATTGACTGTTTTTAAAAGGAAGAGTTATTGATTTTTCCCCCAGATATTTATTGGTAAAGAACCTGGGATTTTGTTGGATCACACTTCTACTGGGAGGGCTATAATGTGTATGGAAAATGATGAGAGAAAGGGGTTGATGATATTTCATAGATATATCATCTATCAGCAGCCATAGTCATCCAGAGAGTTCCCAGATGACTGGAGAGTTGCTAACGTGACACCCATCTATAAGAAGGGTCATAAGGAGGACCCGGGGAACTACAGACCTGTCAGCCTGACCTTGGTGCCAGGAAGGTGATGGAATGGGTCATCTTGACTGCAATTACGCAGCATATGCAGGACAACCATTTCATTGTGTAACCCTGTGCCTTACTATAAACCATTCAAGTCAGGATTTGAGGATGAAGTTATTATTTTCCGATTTGGCATTTCTGTAGGACTCATCACTGCAGTATTTCTGCACTTCAGATGTTAATTGATTTCCACAACACCCCACTGAGATGAGGAATTATTATTAACCAGGGAAATGGAGCACAAGGAGATTGAGGTCAGAAGTACTGCTCAGTTTGAGTGCCAGGTTTGAGACACCTGTGACCCGGTTTATTGTTTTTCTTAGTATTCACATAAAACTTTTGAAGCAACACTCCTTCCTTTCATTGCTTTGTAAGTGATTCTGCATTTCTCCATACCGAGTCCACAGTGGTAACACAGGCAGATATGTAATAAGGAAAACTCAACCAATGACTTGCAATTTTTCTTGTGGAAGCTGTATGCCTGTTTTCACATAAGAATTTAAGGGCATAAGTGGGGAAAGGATCTGTGTCTTAACAACCAGCATCAAGAGGCGATGCCCTGAGAGATTTTTCTGTCTTCATTGCATTCTTCTGGCACGTACCATTCGTATCCTCCAGCTCTTACAATAAAGGAAAGCAAGGCAGGAGGCACTTAGACCGCATAAGCCAAAATCCATCTCCAGAATAGGTGCTCTCAGGACAATACATGAGCAGGAATCTTGTTTGAAGTGTCTAAAGTGTTCTTAATTAAAACATAATTCCTGATATATATACACAGTGATTGCCCTATATTTCTTACTTATAGCCTTAATTTTCTTTTACTGTTTATTTTAATGTAAATAGCTTTCTTTCTCTGTATTTCTATTTCAGTCTGCCTTCTGGCATCCTACGGCCACATTCAGTGGCGTCTCAATAGTGCAAAACAACAGCAGTGTCGACGAGTCAGTATATCAGTACAGTTGCTTCACAGTTGCAGAAGTTCAGCTGTTTTAAAGTGTGACGACTCAAAATAGAGAACATATTCAGTAGGATGTCAGCTGTCATAAAGTTGACATATGAAGATAATTCTTTTCCTCAGTAGAATATTGTTTCTCTGAGTTGGCAGCGCAGAAATAATTATTAGAAGTGAGAAAGATCGTTAGAACTCTTCATGCTTTGATAGCCATCTCACCTTATCTTTTTTTTTCATAAGAAATTAACTAATCATGACTTTCAGAAGAATAAAAACTGTCTCTGAAAGCCTGAATTAGGATAAGGGTAAACTCATCTGCGGTGGTACTCCTGAGAACAGGGCTATAAATGAATTCTGTTTGAAAAAAGGCAGAAAAATTAACAATTTTTTGTAGATAGATATATTTTTAGTAGTAGTTCTACACTGATCTTCTCTCCGGACCTTTTTTTTTAATTTTTTTTAACTCATGGTTTTGTAGTATTTCAGATGGATGTTGTCTTTAGAGAAGAAGTTCATTCTGTCTTTTATTTTAAATTTCATTTTGTGTCCATTTAGTTTACAATTATTTTCCCCTAGCTTTTTAGACATGTCTGCTCTTACTGATGAATGAAGCCTCTGCTTCAGAATCCTTCCAAGTCAGTAAAAGTGAATTTGTATTTGGGCCTTTACACAGATATTTTGTGGTCCTCCCGTGGACATCTACGCTGGCAGTTTTTATGTGCTCACAGTTAAGGAAAAGACGGAAGTACAGGGAAGTCAAACATCATCTGCCTGCAGGACAGGAAAAAGACGGGTGTGGTGGACAGAGTGGCCCTCCTCTGACTTTCTTTCAAATGCCCGCATCTTTGCAAACTTGTGCGGAAGAATGAATAGGAAAATTGTTTATATGAGAAAATGTGACTTTATTATAAAGACACAAGTATAAAATAGAAGGGTTTTCCAAAGAGTGACTTGTTTACTGCCAATTGTAAGAAAAAGAGAAGATGCTGAACCAAGATATTGATTCTTTATCATGTTATAACCAAGATATTGATTCTTTATCATTTTTATGGGAGTTTTCACAGGTGTCTTTCACTGTTCATGCTGTGAAGCTTATGTATTTCAGGTAGTATCACGAACAGTCACCATGAACCATCTAGAAACTGGATGAACTGAAGTTTTTTAACATCATTCTTAAGGCTAATCGAGACTGTGCCATTTGATAAAGGGTATTTTAGGCAGTGCATTACAATTACTTTGCAGTGGTCAACAGCACAGCACTGTCACAGAGGTCTGTGCTCTCACAGGAGTTTTGTTTGCTTCTGCATCTCTCAAAGACTGGGGTTGGCCTCGTTCAGAGTGCAGGTGCTGGGGTGAGTTGGACCACAAGGGTCCCCTTCTCTTTGGAGAGCATGCCTGCAGCAGGATGGTCAGACCTGGGAGGTGTTCATGGGCAGTCAGAGAGGGATCGGACATCAGGGATTCAGACTGTAGTGGGATTGTTCTCACAGCAGTATTTCTAGCATAAGTCTGTTTCCAGACTGAAATGTGGAGCATTGATATGAGAGCACCGAGTTGCCGTCCTCGCTGTGGGTCCTGAAGTTTTGTTCGCTGCAGCAGTACCTGACCAGGCGGCCCCGCATGGTATGGGAAGCCCAGCAGGTTGTTACAGCAGGCCTGGTAACTGTTCTGTGCCGGTAGGTCTTAAATGCTGCTCAAGGCAATTCCTAGGAATGTCACCAACCTGTCAGACCTGTTGGAGAGGGGAAGACTGCCATTATTTAGCTGCTCTTGTGTTTAGAAGCCAAGTAAATGAAAATACTCATTAAAGAAGTCTGTTTAGAGAGCTGCTCATTATTAAACATTTATTATTATTCCTTGTTTTGTTGCATGTGATTTAGACTGCGTGGTTAGTTTCAGTCGCTAATAGTTGCGTGATGCTTAGAGGTCCTGCAAGTCCTGATGGTAACGTGGTGAAAGCACAAAAGCATGTTTATTTTCTCCGGCTGTAGCAGCAAGTGTAATAAAAACACCTCCTCTCTGCAAGCTTTCCTATTCTCAGCACATAACAACATGCCTGGTATTTTACAAAATACAGATTGTGTCATTGCCTTGTACTAAAGATGTTACTGTCAAGCAAAGGGAGAGCAACAGTTGAGATCACTGAAAATTAGGGTGTCAGAAACAGAACATTCAGGATAGCAAAGATTCACAGAAGACACGAACTTCAGGGGGAAAGTGGGGAGAGGAAAGAGGAAGACTGCTGTGTGCAACACCGGAGGATTGGGCTGGGTCCAGAGGGTGTGGAGGAAGGATGGAGCTGTGGTTTAACATGGCGAGCTGGGAACCCCAAAGGAACCGAAGACGCAGAAGGGAACAGAAGATTACTCAAAGGAGTGCTGGTAGAAAACAAGTTAATGCCACATTTGCGCTTGTTGCAACTCTTAGCTATTTTCTTAGCTGCCATGGGAGTGAATGGAGAAACAAAACCACATGATTTCCTTGAGCTTAGGAAAAAAAAGAGGGTTTATGATCTTTGGAAAAGAGGGCGCGCCCCTCAGGAGGACTGTAAGGATGTTGTAAGGATGTGCAGGGACAAAATTAGAAAGGCCAAAGCTCATCTGGAGCTCAATCTGGCTACTGCCGTTAAAGATAACAGAAAATGTTTTTATAAATACATTCATATGAAAAGGAGGACTAAAGATAATCTCCATCCTTTACTGGATGCGGGGGGAAACTTAGTGACGAGAGATGAGGAAAGGCTGAGGTGCTTAATGCCTTCTTTGCCTCAGTCTTTAGCGGCAAGACCAGTTGTTCTCTAGATACCCAGTACCCTGAGCTGGTGGAAGGGGATGGGGAGCAGAGTGTGGCCCTCACTATCCACGAGGAAATGGTTGGCGACCTGCTACAGCACTTGGATGTACACAAGTCGATGGGGCCGGATGGGATCCACCCGAGGGTACTGAGAGAACTGGCGGAGGAGCTGGCCAAGCCGCTTTCCATCATTTATCAGCAGTCCTGGCTATCAGGGATGGTCCCAGTTGACTGGCGGCTAGCAAACGTTATGCCCATCTACAAGAATGGCTGGAGGGTAGACCCAGGAAACTATAGGCCTGTTAGTTCGACCTCAGTGCCAGGGAAGCTCATGGAGCAGATTATCTTGAATGTCATTGCGCGGCACTTGCAGGGCAAGCAGGCGATCAGGCCCAGTCAGCATGGGTTTATGAAAGGCAGGTCCTGCTTGATGAACCTGATCTCCTTCTATGATAAAGTGACGTGCTTAGTGGATGAGGGGAAGGCTGTGGATGTGGTCTACCTTGATTTCAGTAAGGCTTTTGACACTGTTTCCTAGAGCATTCTCCTCAAGAAACTGGCTGCTCATGGCTTGGACTGGCGTACACTTCGTTGGGTTAAAAACTGTCTGAGTAGGCAGGCCCAAAGAGTCGTGGTGAATGAAGTTAAATCCAGTTGGAGGCCAGTCACTAGTGGAGTCCCCCAGGGCTCAGTACTGGGGCCAGTTCTCTTTAATATCTTTACTGATGATCTGGATGAGGGGATCGAGTGCACCCTCAGTAAGTTTGCAGATGACACCAAGCTAAGTGCGTGTGTCGATCTGCTCGAGGGCAGGAAGGCTCTGCAGGAGGATCTGGATAGGCTGGACCGATGGGCTGAGGCCAACTGTATGAAGTTCAACAAGGCCAAGTGCCGGGTCCTGCACCTGGGGCGCAACAACCCCAAGCAGAGCTACAGGCTGGGAGATGGGTGGTTAGAAAGCTGCCTGGCAGAGAAGGACCTGGGAGTATTGGTTGATAGTCGGCTGAATATGAGCCAGCAGTGTGCTCAGGTGGCCAAGAAGGCCAACAGCATCCTGGCTTGTATCAGGAATAGTGTGGCCAGCAGGGCTAGGGAAGTGATTGTCCCCTGTACTCGGCTCTGGTGAGGCCGCACCTCGAGTACTGTGTTCAGTTTTGGGCCCCTCACTCTAAGAAGGACATCAAGGCCCTGGAGCGTGTCAACAGAAGGGCTATGAAGCTGGTGAGGGGTCTGGAGAGCAAGTCTTATGAGGAGCGGCTGAGGGAGCTGGGGTTGTTCAGCCTGGAGAAGAGGAGGCTCAGGGGTGACCTTATTGCTCTCTACAGGTACCTTAAAGGAGGTTGTAGCAAGGTAGGGGTTGGTCTGTTCTCCCATGTGCCTGGTGACAGGACGAGGGGGAATGGGCTAAAGTTGCGCCAGGGGAGGTTTAGGTTGGATATTAGGAAGAACTTCTTTACTGAAAGGGTTGTTAGGCATTGGAATGGGCTGCCCAGGGAAGTGGTTGAGTCACCATCCCTGGAGGTCTTTAAAAGATGTTTAGATGTAGAGCTTAGTGATATGGTTTAGTGGAGGACTTGTTAGTGTTAGGCCAGAGGTTGGACTAGGTGATCTTGGAGGTCTCTTCCAACCTAGATGATTCTGTGATTCTGTGATTTTGATCTCTTGGGTTTTCAGGTTTCCATCTCTGGGGCAGCTGGGAGCTGCTTACTTCATGGAGTCACAGACTTGCAGAAGGGTTTGGGTTGGAAGGGACCTCGAAGATTATCTAATTCCCCCCCTGCCATGGGCAGGGGCACCTCCTGCTGGAGCAGATTGCCAGGGGCCCCATCAGCCTGGCCTTGGGCACTTGCAGGCAACTGCCTTATTGCACAGCGTAGGTACTCTGTAGGGCCTTTATGGGATTAGGAAACCACCTAAACCTGGGAGATTACCTGGTTGCTGACTCCAGCAGGTTAAAAACTTTTGTGGAGAGTCCTGGATTACAAACTGCGATCTGAGGGCTTCTCTATGGTAAATGGATGTATTTTGTTCTCAAGATAAAAGTGCTCATAAAGGATTTCTTTTCTAAGTCGCATGTGTGGATTCTGTTGGTTTTTCCTTTAGGATTACAAAGGTAATAAAGTAAAGCAGTGTTTGGTATTTACTGACCTAAAGGTACTATCTCCTACTGAGAGTAACTGGAACCCGAAGATAATGGATTAGCTGCTGCAGTTCCAGCTCTGACACTTTGATATCACTTCCTCATACACACAGTAGTATTTCTCAGCTCTTTTTGCAATGATTTCCAGCTTTTCATAGCAATACAGTGTTGTAAGCAATTACTTCTTTATCTACAGAGGCAGGTATGGCTAGAGATCAATTCAGTTGCCTAAACAAGGGCATTCGGTGTCATTTTAGATGTATGTGGGTATGCAGATCGTCCATGTAGAGCTTGCAGAGATGATGCAGCACTTACAGGAGACTTGTATCCTTCTGCAGTAGCAGCTGCTTATCAGGCAAGGTATTTTAGGGCTTCTAAAATGGCATTTGACACACATGTTTAGGCACCTGAACTTATCCCTAGTTGCTTGTCAATGTAAAAATGAAATTAAATGCTATTGAAGGTGTTCTAATAGCAAGGAGGATATGAGATTTACCTGAAAGTATAACATTTTCTTGTACTATTTCTGGTTTTGTTCTCTTAAAGACCACTTAATGATGGACTTTGAACATTTCTAAGTAATAGTTCTAATTTGTAATTAACACGGTTTTTATGGTAGATTGATAGACATTTATACTGATATGAATATACTTATTCATTTACTCTGAGCCTTTGAGAGACAGTCTGATTTTCTTTTTTTACTTGTAGAGAAATACAGTAAGCATATGTTCTGTAGGAAAAATGCACCTACAATTAAATAACCAGTCATTTTCTATGAGTTCTGAAGTTGAACTGCAAGCCTGGAGGGCAGAAAACATGCCACGTTGCTCTTGTTAAACTGTCAAATTATTACTGCGTTCGAAACTAGAAGCTTTTCAGTTTCTTCCCAAAGCATTTTTGGAGTATGAGTCAGTCAGTAAAGCAGTTATCTAACGTAACCACGTCGACTGCACATAGAATTTTATGTTCTGTTTGTTTAATTACACTGTTACCAAGCCAATATTTTGGGATTTTTCTCTCATTTTACAGGATTCTGCTCAAGAGAGTGTCATCACACGAGATATTCATCGTACATTTCCAGCACATGATTATTTCAAAGATACAGAAGGAGACGGTCAGGAATCTCTATACAAAATCTGTAAGGTACAGTCAGTACTCTGAATTTTCAAGTGTTCATGTTTTGCTGTGATTGTATTTTGTCCTGCTAACCTTGTTCTGATCGAAATCACTAATCAATACAATTTTAACACTTTACTTAGATGTATGTGAAGAATAGTACTAGGTATCCTGAAGTAGTTTACATAACTTAGCATTTTGTATCTCCTAAGATGCATGTGAGAAGAGTTGAGGCTCACATGAGTTTTACTGACAGGCAGCTTGCTATCAGAGGGCCGTTTCAGTAGAAGAATGGTGGATCAAAACTTTTTTCTCCCTCCTGGCAGAGAGGATTTCAGAGGAAGAGAAATCCACAGAGCAAACTTTGCAATTAGGTTAAGCAGGAATATCTCTGAGATAATTATCTAGAGAACAAGTTAGCTGACCTTTCCACAACTGATTTCTGTGTATAGCTTTTCACTCACAACTTTCAGAGCACCTCTGATCAAGGAAAAGTCTAATGTTTTTCAATTTAAGTATAGGGAAGGTGAAGTACTAAGTGAACAGATTTGGCCAGGCTATACAGACAGACTTGTGTTGCTCAGGAGGGATCCAGAAGGTAGAATATTGCAGCTAGATAGGTAATTCTCTTGCTGTCAGATTTTATTGTGTTTTTGGCAGTCAGTTTTTGTTTTACATTTTTTTCTACATGTAGAAAAAATGATTGCCTCAGACAAAGACATTTCTACTGCTCTTCTTTTCCTTATTACTCTGTTTCCTCCTCCAGCTGATTTATAGACAGAAATGATGGAGTTGTCATAACAAGTAGACATTAGTGTCCTGCCTTTGGGGTATATTGATACGTATTCCTGTTCTTCAGATAAATTCTATGGTGATACAGTCTGCTATTCAAACAGTAATTTGGACAACTGTTAAAAATAGCTGCTTAGGTTACATATATTGAAGTTCATTGTCCTAAATAATCCACATAACAAAATTTAAAAATAGGAAAAGAAAAGAGCAGGGAGGACTTTGGACCAGTTATATTGATTTCTCACTAATCCTGGAGGGCTTTGAAAAGAAAAACTAGGATGGGTAGGTAGTAATGGGCTTGTCAGTTTGCTATCAGTTAAGTGAAAAATGATGGAATGGCATTCAGCTTATCAGGAATTAAATGTGAGAAGTATATTATAATGAATGCCTGTGAGTTTATTGAAAATAGATCTTGACAAGCTAACATAAAAAAAGGAAATAAGATTTTCTTTGGTGAAGGCAATTTTATCACAATTCTGTAGAACATGTAGTCTGATGCAATGCAAAAAAAAATCATAAACACTGGACTAGTTAGAATACGAATAAAATACACATTAAAGAATTATAAACTGACTAACAGGTTGCTAAACATAGCAGCATGGAATTAAATGTTTCAAACAAGGCGTCATGAAGATCTCTTGTTTATTTGATGTTCTCGTTAGTCACCTAAAAGAAAACAGAAAAATCATTTCTGATAAAGATTTGTAGGTGACACGGAGAAGGGAATGGTAAATAATGAAGTGTAGAAGGATGTGTATATGGATGAAGCTTAGGTAGGAATAGAATCACTTGAGCAACTCAGTCTTTTACAGTTGCTGCAGCTGCTTTTCATTACTGTGTCCAGAATTAGACGACTACTGCTAAATTGGAAAGAATCTGTAGAAGTTCCATGCCAAGGATGAACTTGATAACATTCTTAGGAAAGAAAATCTCATTCTCATGAATGGGTATCTCAGCTTATTTTGTTTAATAAAGAGAAGATAAAGGAAGGAGTCTGTTTGAACTAGAAGTGACTTAGCAGACTTTTCTGTCTAGCAGACAGCTTCATAGAGGCAGAGATTTCCATCCTTTCTGGGTTGTCTGTAGCAAAAGTGAAGAATTGTACTTGTCTCCCAAAGCCAGGGCTTTTCCTGCCCTCTGTGCCTCTACTTCTGCAGAGAAAGGAGCTGCAGATGTTGCTTCTCTCACCCTCAGGTTTCTGGAAGAGCCTAGATCAGAGTCCACCAGCATGTGCATCAGGTTGAGGACTGCTTTTCCCTCGAAACATTCTCTATCTGCAGTTGAATCACCTCTGCCATTTTGCCACTCTCTATTTATATGAACAGGTTCTGTGTAGCATCTTTGCAATCAGCTTTTAATTTACTACTCTGAGCAGCTTTGTATCATCACCAGACTTTGTTTCTATGCTATTTTTTGTGTTCTGTATGATTTGTGAATATTTTCAGCAGCATCAGACCTAGCATGTATTTCTGTAAGATTCTGCAAGAGACTTCACCTTCATTCTGTGGGCGAAAACTGACTGTTTATTCCTTCCCTTCATTTCCTATCCTTTAATCAATTATTTGAGCCTTCTTCTGTGGCAGCTGAGTTTCCTAAAAAGTCTTTGGGAAGGAATCTTGTTGAATGTCTTTTAAAAATCCCTGTATACTATACTGACTGCCTTATTCTTTTATGTACTCAGTGGTTCCTTCAAAGAAGGATTTGTGAAGCATTGCTTCCTGGTATAACAGCCATATTGAATATTCAACATTGAATTATTCATAAGTTTACTGCTTTTCTTCTTGCCAGTTTCTACCTACTTGCCAGTATGAAGATGAGGCTTAACTGCAAAGTGTATTTCTAGGCAGCCCCTTTTCCTCATACTTGTACAGTTTTCTTAAATGGTGACGGCTTTGTTCTGCAAATGACCCATCTACGGCTGTGTCTAGCTGGACCTTGAGTTTATGATTGACTTGGTGAGTTTTAGAGGAATATTGTTAAAAACTAATTAATTTCCTTATAAAGTTGTCATTCCATTGGCTGCTTTATGTTACTGGAATAACTTCCATCAGAGGTGCTAACGCACTCACACCCTTCTTCTGACATGGCAACAGGATGTTTGAAGAATGGGATTGCTGAATGAGGCTAGAAGAGGGACTACCCTCCCTCCTCAAGTGGGAGGGTAAAGAGCTGAAGAGCATTTTCTCCGTGCCCCACTGGAAAGAGAGATGATCTGAGCAGTCAGATAAAAAGGAAAAACATTAAAAGCTCACTGCCTCATTTGAACGGGTCTGTCAGTTCTAGTTCCATCTCTTAATCTCTTCTTCAGAACAGTAGGAAATCAGGAAAGATGGAAACTTCTTCAGTTGCATAACATTTATGTGACAAAGTAAAGTATCTAAAAATAAGCTTTAAGGCTGACAGTGGTGATAAGGAATGAAAAGAATTCCAGATCGGAGATTTCACTTGAGGACATCTCATAAGCTAGATTTTACAGAGCAAGCATCTTCAGGAAATACTTACATTTCTTGCACACTTTCTGTTTAAATACCATGAAAATTCAAGCTATATTTAAAGAGTTCATTCGCTGTGTTACAAAGCATAACGACAGTGCTCTCGACCTCCTTCCATGCTCGCATGTGTAGTTAACAGCTCTATCCTTCAGGCAATCAAGGTGTGTGGCAGAAAGCGTCCTCTTGAGTTTTGGAGGGTACGCAGTGCACAATGTAACGCAAGATATGTTTTCTCTAATTTTTTGATGAAAGTAACTCCTCTTTGATAAACAACCACTGTGATGTTAATAGCAGGAACTGAATATGTTTCCGGGTAATCAATTTGTCTAGGTTAATAATCCTACTGGACAAACCGAGAAAATTATATACAACATTTCTGTGTTTTTGTGAAAGTGGTTGAATAATTTTTCAGAGATTCAGAGTTGGTGTCAGTGTTTTCCGATGAAAAAGGCATTATGGAAAGCTATGAATCATTTGTATCATGATGTATTTTTGTTACTGAGTACTTATCTCCTTGCTTTATCAAATTTGTAGCTTTTTCTTAAACCCAGTCATACTTTCCTGGGATCAGTGTGATTTTTGGCTTGAAAAGAGACACTGCATTTCAGTAGTTGTCACAATGTCTGTTTGTTGATACCCAGATTAGCAGAGGGAATGATAAACTGTTTTTCTAGCAAAGCTAATACTTTACTTTCTTTGCTGTGTAATTGAAATGTGAAAATGGCTTTGAATTGCTCTTTTGTGACCAGCAGCTTCTGTATCGTGCTAAGCAACAAATGATGGATTACTCTGGGCTCATCCTCCAGCATGGCAGAACTGCTGCCGAATGCCGTCCTGTCAACTGTTTTGTTGTGTTTTTTTTTTTTTTTTCATTTTCACTTAGTTGCAGCACCTTCTTTCATATGATGACCTCTTTTCTGCATGCACGTGTTCTTCTACATTTCTCAATATTTTCTTAGTATCTCTTCAAGTTTACAAATGAGCAGTTTAAGTATTTGTCCCCTTTGGTTTAATTACTCGTCAGAGAGCAGATCTATTTCACTGCTGTAGCAGTCTATTGTATTTTAGAATATACATAGGAGCATAAACAGAATCTGTTAAGAATCATTTTTCATCTATTTTTAGTTGTTTATTTTCTTCACTCCTGGATTGAAGAGCAATTTTAGTAAATATTGTTTCTTGTTTCACGCAAAGGATTTTTAATGTTACCTTGTCTTCTTCAATTTCCATATTAATAAGGTTCCTCCTCTGTGCATCTGTGCTTAGCGAGGAAGCAGCAGTACTGTTCCTGCATATGGATTTTCTGCTGAGACTGTACTAGTAAAAAGGTCAGGGTTGTGAATCTCAAGTGCTGGAAATGGTGTAAAGACTTTATAGTGTTCAGGGGCTTGCCTGAGTGAGCGCGAACCTTTCTTTGTTCCCTGGGCCTTTGCTAGGCCTGTAGTTCTGGATGAGGTATAGTGTGTATCGTACAGCTGCCCCTCGGGGACGCTCAATAAATGAGTAAATAATTTCGAAAAATGCACTTTTCAGGTCACATGGAAATTTTCTGTAGAATGGGACAGTCATAGGAATATCCCTACTTTCAGACTGTTGGCCCTGTAATAAATTCAGATGTGGAGCCTTACATTCTGCTATTAGGTGTGGCATTTTAAATTGTGCTCTCACTGACAGCCTGTTCTTGAGGCACCATGCAGGTTTTTAACTCTACTGAGATGGACTTCAGCACAGAGTCATTTCTGTATCAAACACCGAGAAGATGCCCTGGATCATTTCTGTCGTTTCGGTAGTGACACAGAGATAAGTCATGGGAGCAAATCAGGCTTATAATTCTAAAAATTTTGCATTCCTGTTACATTTTCTTACCTTTTTTTTTTTTTTTCCTGGGACAGAGATATCTAGTATGGCTGTTAACAAGCAGCTTGCCAGTTTGCCTGTCACTATTTCAGAGAAGCGAGAGTTCCCTGTGCCAGAAAACTTTACTACTGACAAGAGAAACACCGGTACTGCAGATGAGGAATGGAGATCTGTAGGGCCTCTGCTTGTACCTTTTCCACGGCATTGCTGTGAAGCGTGTGTGTATGGGTGGGGGGGATGAAAGCTCTGGCAAATAAGAGAAAGATCTTTTTATGAGGCAGGCACTATAGAAATATTTTTCATGAGATCTGTTTAATTTCTGATGTAATTGTAATTAATGTAATCGAGTTACTATGGTAAAGGCAAATTGGCAGTGTGACTGTAAGCTGATACTTACTAGTTAGTGTTTTGCATTTTGCTGCTATTTCAAGTACATATGAACCTTCAGCAAGTATAAGCAATCCTTTCTGTGCTTATGAGGACACAAAATGGTGAAAAAAGTTCAGTCTGGAATGCAAGATGTGCTCCTTACTCTTCCTTTTCTCAAACTGTTAGGACTGATACATACTAGTTGCAGAAATCCCAAAGCTGAGTTATTACATTCAGATCAGCAACCTTTCCTTTTTCAGCGGTACGTACCTGGAATTTTTGTATCCATGGAAGATTCTGATCTTGGAAGATTTTCCTCCAATAATTATTTTAAAGAAGAATTTCTATCCATCTCTGGATTCTTCAACCACTTTCCCAATATGCATGCGGTTAAAAATAAATAAATTAAAAAAAAAATCAGTCCCAGAAATAAGTCTTCTTATTTCACAGAATCACTTCTGTGATTCTCTACCACGGACTTATTTTGATGAGACTCTTTTGCTTCCAAACTGTTCACTTTCTGATGATGCGCTAATAACTGCACACTTCAGCTCTGCATAAGACAGACAGTTATTAAAAAGACACTTTAATTCTGTAGATGAGGTCTTTGTTAAGTTAAAAGGAGTTAAAGTAGGCTTTGAGACAGAATTGTTATTAAGTCTCAATTGTGAGAAAGAGAATATTTAAGATCTCGGTTAATTGATGCATTGTGATTAGAGGTTCATGAAGAGCTTAAGAAAATAACAACTGAAAGTTTACTACGTTGTCAAAGCTTGTCGTGGGAAAAATCCCATTCTCTTGAAATTACAAAGTAAACAGTGACTTCAGTGGAAGTAGGAGGTTTGGGATTTTGCTTTGTTTTCATGTTTCATACAGAAAAACAAAGTTAATGCTCCTAAGTCCCTTGAAAGGATAAATCTTAATTCATCTTAGATCTTTTATCAAGAACTTAATATTATTGAGGTGTCTGTAGGCAGCATCCTTATTTTTGAGGGTATTTTAGTTAATTACATCACACTTCAGCAATAACAAGTCCCATAGGTTATTTAAAACTAAAAAAAAAAAAAGTAATTGGAAATATAATATGCATAAAGCTTCAAAAATGTATTTGCTTGGGGCAAATAAAATGAAACCACGTAGATTCTACAGACTGTTTTTTATAAAAATCTTTTGCTTTGACTTAACAGCAGAATCTTTTTCAGTTTGATCTAATTCTTATGTTCAGATCTAAGTAACTTGTAACAGCTGCTTCTGAAGATGAGATTGTGGGGAGGGGCCTAGTGGAAATTAATTAAAAAACAAAACAAAACAAAAAACAGGCAGATCCAACAGTTAATACATACATATATATTTTCTTTAATAGTTCATGGTTTCTTCCAAGATATGTTAGAAATGGTCCAAGATATGTCCCTTTTACTGGACCTCTCAGATGTTTTTCTCTTATGTCCTATGTATATATGTGTCCACTAATTAATTTGTAATTTTTATAAACCAAATTATCTAAAACTACTGGTTTGTAGTTCCACGGATTTCCTCTTTTTACAAATGTCTCCCATTTGTTGTCTGTTCTTCTGATTAAATAAGCCAATTAATGGTTTACCAGTTTATTTTCCTTTGAAACTTTGTGTCCATACTGTCCTTAATAATTTTTTTTTGTATTTTTTGTTCATTTTAATTTATAATCTCTTTCTGAGACTCAGTTGGAGACAGACCCTTCAACGCATTCCCTGTTAGAAGTGGTTCCAGCAGGATGACAACCTCAGTGATTATTCTGCAATAAAACAGACACAAGGAAAGTTCCTGTGGGTTTTGTGCTGGAGTTAAAATACAACTTTTGTACATTCATCATATATTTTCCAAGATGAAGCTTTGCCTTCCTGCTCTGGATGTGTTTGAATATTGATTTATTATCAGTCTTATTGTGCTCAGGAAGTTGGTCATGAGAAAGTTCTTTGGTCTTCCTTTATATTTTTATGCTTAAAATGCAGAGTGAGGCTTTTTGTTTGTTTGTTTCCCCCTGCTTTTCCCCCATTTTCTATCTTTTGCCACAATTTCATTTTGTTTCACAATCTCCAAGGCATATCTTTTTCTTTCTGACAACTTTCTTTACCTTACTTTTTGTCTATGCTAGCTGTGGAGGCAGTTTATTTGCTCCACTGTGTTGATTTCCCAGTAGTTTTTTTGGTTTGGTTTGGTTTGGTTTTGTTTTATAAAAAAAACTTGTTTGCATTAGTTCAATGCTGTTTTCAGCAAACTATTAGCTATTGTGCTAACATTGCTTCTCATAAGAGAATTTTCTGCAAATTATTACTGTTGTGGTATTATTACTTCTCAAAATAGAGGAAGCCACCCCAAAAGGTCAATCATTTACTATTTTTCAGCTTGGATTTTTTTTTCGTTAAGTAAAATAAAAGTGTTTTATGCAGTATGAAGAAATCATAAATCAAATTTATTATTTGCAATTTGGCATATCTGGAGCTGGCCTTTCAAAAGCAGAAATAATGCATCTTTTAGGAGTGCTACGGAAACAAAATAATAGGCATCCATAAACTGATAGATTTGGGGAACAAAGACATAAAGACTCTATTTGCTGTTTATTATTAACCAGAGATGGTTTTAATAAGCCATATGCAATATTAATTTAAGTGTTGAAAGTAATTTCTGTTAATTCCATGTTTAGAAGCTAAAGAGTAATTTAAAATTCACTTTTTCAAGGACAGCACCCTTATTTCTGATTCCAAGTTTTGTGCCTGCTATTGTATCCTTCTGGAGTTATTTTGTGTATTTTGCTTTTATGGCTAGAACAGGTGAAACCAATAAGCAACTTATAATGGTTCCTTAATTTTTTTTTGGCAATAATTCATGTGATTAATCTTCTTGTATTTACTTGACAAATGAAAATGAGCAGTGGGTTGGAATCAAGGTCACCCCAGTTCCAACTGCTGGGGACCAGCAGCAGCACAGACAAATGGCCAGTGATGGTAAGGCATGCTTTGACTTTTCACAAAGCTGCAAATGTAGTAGATGTATGGCTGAGTTGTTTGCAAACAGTGACCTTTAGCGGAATACTTAGTGTATATTCTTGATGGAAATCTTCTCTACTGGAGTCAGCGCATAATTTCTTAGAAATATTTCTTTCTTCGTTTCTGCCAGTCAGAGTGAAAAAGAAAGGCGGTTTAAAGACTTGACGTACATTTTGGCCTCCATTTCAATGTTCTGGCAGAAATTATTGGCAATTATATTAATGCGCTTGGCTTAAAAGGAGCCAAATGTCTTTCTGAGACAAAATTCTTAACTTCTGAAGAGGCAGTTAAGGCACTTTTGAAATCCTGTGGGGCAGATCCCTGTGGCTTTGGTTCCCCCAGCACAACTCATGTTGTTCATCTTGCTTCCACTTAGTGAATTTGCAATCTGATTCCATTGCAAACTTAAAAACGGCAGGTAAGCACAGTGTTCCAGTTCGAAACATGCTCAGCTGTAAGTGGTGCTGGAGGTAGTCCGGGGAAAAAGCACATTTCTTGATTCACGTGGCTTGTTCCTGGAGCTCTGGCCTGGTGCTGCTGTTTTGCTTTGCCTCGCTCTTCTCTCAGGGTGGCTGTCTTTCTGCTGTCAGTCCTGCTCCTGCTTACTTTCTCAAGTCTCCTCAGATTTTTAACATCCTCTAACATCTCTTTCAAACAGTATTCATCATCTTGTCTCTGAAAAGCAAAGAGGAAGGGAAGGTCAGTTATTTTTAATAGGAAGAAAAAAGTAGTGCAGCCATCATGCTGTAGGAGAAGGAGTCTTCTTCATTTTTCAGCATAACAAGGAAATGGAAAACCTGTTTCTGATGAAATTTTCAGTGTAGGGTAGTTCTCAGTGATTTTCAAACTAACAACCTCAGGTCCTGTACTTTCACGATGTAAAGATTTGTTTTTCCAAAAAGAAATAAACAAACACACTCCCCATCACACAAAGGCACCTGGTTCTTAGCTTACATTTTTTATATTCCCATTGTTTCATTACTGAAATGAAATTCCCATTCCTCAGTGGAATTATCCCTGGTTTAGGTGAAGGGAAATTGCATCCAACTCTTTTCATGCTGTTTTAAAAATAAAAATAGACAAATACAATGTTCATGGAAGACTCAGGGTGAACTACCCAGGTTTTCCTAAGTGCACTGAAAACCTTGTGCAAGGTGGGTTACAATTTCACTCCATTTATTATTTTAGCCTGCATAGTTTTACATATTCTGAATATCAAAATGTAATACAATTAATAGCAAATGAGTAAATACATTCTGAGTATATGTTGACTTTTATTTTTTCTAGGCATACTCTGTCTATGATGAAGACATTGGCTATTGCCAGGGACAGTCCTTCCTTGCAGCTGTGCTACTCCTCCATGTGAGTTAATTGCAAAATGAAAGCTTTGATATTTGAAGCCAAAGAACCTTTAAAATCAGTAGTACTGGAACATAGCGTTTGACAAATATTTACTCTTGTTTATTTGTCTCTGTTCATTTTCCTGTTGTTGCTTTTTGGCAAATAGTGAATAATGGCTTCTATCTTTATGGATGTAGATTTCATTTATCTAGGAGAAATCCGATAAATTATCAAGCATTCCTGTGTCAAAACCAGACACCGATGAGTTACATCTTTTCTTGGAATTTAATTCTTATGCAGGTAAACTTCCTTTGGGTTTAAGGGAGATATTCTCAGAGTAGCCAACAGGAGCAAGCAGTCTCATTAATTTTCAGTGAGACTTTTTGTCCTAAGGACATTTTGTAATATCTTTTGAATGAGAGCTGAATTTGAACATTAGTATTTTAGCCTGTAACCAAGAACTGTACAAACTTGGATCTGTCACCTCTTGTATATACGTATGTATGTGTATAGTGATAGGGAGATAAATAAACGGTTTTTATATTTGGCTTTAACTCTGATGATGTTTCAGTGCAAAAGAAGCAGATTCAAATAGTATGGATATTGGTGGATATTGTAAAGAATTTCTGAATAAAACTCCCCAGACATCAACAGCAACTCTAATTCAGGACATTGCCTTTTTCTATCAAGCTTTAATTAATAAATTATTAATCATGGTTGACATATGCTTTAGATTGTGGTTTTGGATAGGATGTTGATGGTATATATGTTACATATACTTTTCCTAAGGCATCAAGAAATCAAATTCTGATCAATTCAATTATACTTTGTAATTCCTAGTGAGATCTAAGACTCCTCGAATATTTATGGAGCATGACACACAGTGGAAGTGTTATAGAGGAGCTTTAGATTTCTCAGGAGTAAACCTGAAAGTAGTCAGGTTATTGCAGTCCCACATATGCTGCAAATCACCTCATCTCTCAGTTGTTTTGTGAGTAAATTTTTACCCAAAGAAGTTGTTTAATTTCCACTGGAAGAATAAGCCAATTGCAATATAGGAGGGTTTTAGAAATGAGTAGGTGTCACATTCTTAATGTTCAACTAATACTTACCTCCTCTCTCTTGGTAGTGTGCTGTCATTACGATAGAGAATCACCTTTGTTTCTAGTGTTTCTGGAGTTAGAAGAAATTGCCCTGTTATGTAGGGAATACTAAATGGCAATTGCACTCATTTTAATTTCCCCTTTATAATGTTTGCTTTCATAATAGGATATTAAACTGAAATAATCAGAGAAAGGGGGGAAGGGAAGCAGTGTCACTCATGTAAGTTGGGAGCTTCCCAGGATGTCCTTGAACTTGTGCTTTTCTCAAATTTTCCAACCGATCTGTATCTGTGAAAGCTTTTAAGATCCTCTCTAACTCTCCAGTCTTTGCATGGATTCTATCCCCTTTTCTTTCTCCCTTTTTTCTGGGACAGGTTATCATTTCTCTTCAGTGTAGATATCTTTCAGGGATGGCTGGGTAGCCTGAACTTCCATCCTGGCTTTTTGTGATTTTGCTGCTTTGGTGAAATCCCCATCAAAGATGAGCAAGTAATTTCTAATCATGGGAGACCAGTGTTGCCAACTCTGATAGTTTTACTGTTAGTCTCATAGTATTTGACTTTTTTTTTCCTCACTGTCTACCTCTTGGAATCATTACTACGTGAAAAAATAAAAATTCATTAAAAAAAAAAAAGCAGGTAAATTTCTGGCTTTTGTGATTCCAAGTAAAAATAATAAGGGACAAATATCCAAATGTTTAAAATCGGAAATGCCCAAAATAGGCATTTTCTTAAAAATAATAATAATAATAAATAGATAAACTTCATTTTAAGATTTTGAATTCTTGGGGTTGGTAATATTGGAGAACCTGCATCCACAGAGTGAGGACTCCATGGCCTCTGCCTGTATGTCCTTTGGCCCAGTACTCACCTCTGTTCCCTCTCCCTGTGCTGGGGGAGAAATGACTGTCAATGCACGTGTGTTTGAGCATGCAAAGTAGGTGTGCTTGTGCATGAGCAACTGTCATTTTATTAGAAATAATTGTTACCTTACAAAAAATGTACATGTGCTTTCATTTTATTCTAGAGCAGATTCAAGCTTTTTGGTCAGGATAAAAATTTTTCTTCCCTTTTCTTTGTCTGCAGCCTTTATCCACTGTCAGTGGGGATTGTTCTGACCAGATAAAATTGTGATAAAGAGCACTGAGATTTCTAAGAGCTTGTCCTAGGTGAATCTAGCCTGCACAGATAGCTAGCAGCTGACTTGGCAGTTCTTTATTCCAACTAGATATTTTTATATATGCTGTCTGAAAATGAAAATGTCCACATGTGGCCCTGGAGACAGGGCATAATCATAGGCTGAACTACAAAAGATAAAACCTGGAGGGTAAATATCAACAGACTAAAATTCTCTTTGAAAAAATACTGAGCTTTTATCTATTGCTGATATTTGATAAGGGACTGGCACGAGAGTGAATGAAGGAGTATACTAAAAGGTCAAGAATTGTCATTCTTGATACTCAATAATTGTTTGCGTTTGTAACAGTCTGGTGCCTGCAAAAGCAAGGTATTTTTTTCAAAGACCTGATTTGTGGCCTGCAGGGACTCTGCTTGTGCATGTCTCCTTCCTGTGTTACCTGAAGGCATGGGGGAAGAGGGAGATGGCAGCACTGGAGGTTTGATGACACAGGGCTTCCCACAAATTCAGCACTTTATAAGCTCAAGCCAATAAATTAGAGTGGCCCACACAGCTTTTCCATCAGTACCACCTTCTGAAATTCTGTTGCGTGAGAAATTTTGGTCAACATGGAATAGAGAGCTTATGGAGATATGGCTTCCGAAAAAAATCATAATGTTAATAGGGGAGATTGGTCCCTCCAAGCTCCCAAGCAGGTTCTGTTGGCAAAACTTGTTATTTCCTTATTCATCATTGGAAACCTGACTTCAGAGATTTTCATGTCCTGGGGTTTGGATGAAAGTAAGCAAGCGTTATTCTCACTAAGGGTTCTTTATCTTAGCTCTCCTGCTTTTTTCAGCTAACCAAGTTTCTTTCAATAGAAATCAGTGTCTTGGGATGTTGTTTTTCTTTTTTCTTTTTCTTTCCTTTTATTTATTTATTTTTTTTAACTCATGTTCTGTAGCTGAGAGTTGTGTGCTGGTTGATCTCGTACATATTGGCAGAAAGAATACCGATGACAGTTGTGTGGTTGTAGGGATGCAATACTTACATAAGCCTATGATCTGATCCCACCTTTTCTTCTTCAGAGAAAGTCTTACAGAGCCAAATCAAGATGCCCAGCAAGAAGAATAGTCTAATAGTCTAAATTCAGGGTGCTTTGCTGAAAATTTTAATATATCCCAGTTTTTGAATTCATTGTTCCTGAGGTATTTAAGCGTACGTGTGTGTGTGTTTCTATCTGTATAAAGAATTTCCATCCTTAGCTCAGTTTTCTAAATCATGTTTGTATATTTTTCCAGATGCCAGAGGAGCAGGCATTCTGTGTATTTGTGAAAATAATGTATGACTATGGCTTGAGGGACCTCTACAGAAATAACTTTGAAGATCTCCATTGCAAATTTTTCCAGCTGGAGAAGTTAATGCAGGTGGGGCCTGAGTAACAAATTATTCTACTTTCGTAAATGGAAATATTGGTGAGGAGACTAATGTTTTGCTTTCATAACCTACTAGATGATAAAACCCCTCTCCTTTAAGGTAGGATAGAACCAAAGCAGGGAAGTTTAATATCTGGATCCAAACATTGTGAGTCAGATTTATTTATAATTTTTTTTCTTTCATATACCAATCTTGCTGCTAATCTTTGTATCGAAGCAGAGTATGTATCTGTGCTTTTTTCACTCTCTGTTTGCTTACAGTCTCTCCTCCATGTTTTGTTATGCTACTTAGAGAGAATTTTTCTGTTCTATTGAGGCCAGCGTATCTTTTGGACTCCCACCATTAGTGTCCTACTTTCCATGAATTGTGTTGATGGTTAAGAGGTCAGGCAAATCAGGACATCCTGATGCTTATGAAATACAAATCAAGTGTAGGTCATTTTACAGATTTTGCTGTAATTTCAGTACATTGCTCTTTTTTTAGATGTAATTATATCATATTCAAAGCAATTTAAGTAAAAGGATGCAGGTTTTACACATTGGTGTTCTGACTAATAAGCACTTACTAACAGTCCATTAAGCCTTGACCTGGATTTCTGTTATTATAGTGAAAATTAGCTGCTAGAGTCATTTACCATAAATGAACATACATACTTCTGAGATTTGTTAAAAACAAACAAAAAAGTTCACAGACCACAGTTAATTGAATGATCTTTTTTCAGATTTCAAATTGTGCATATTTCCTACTTGATCAAGTACAATTTAATACTAATTAATTTGATTCTTAACACTGGTATATGGTATTTTCAATATTTATGTTATGGACATAAAGCTTTTTACTCTGTTAACAGAAAATGAGTATATCATCAGTGTAGAGTAGAATTATCGGTGATAATTTTGTGTTGCTTATATATGTTCCTAGTTAGAGACATTGTGTGATGAAGTCATGAACATTAGTGTGCTGTGCTGCTTTCATGCTCTGCAAGGTGGTCTATTACTTGTTTAGCAGAATAATTTACAAGAAGACACAGTTAAGAAGTAACTTTTAAAAACATATACCATGTATGACATAGATTTCACAACTGCTCTGCCTTTCTCCTGTTGAAGATTTTGTAATTTCTTAGTATTACCTAACAGTATGTTGTTTGATGCCATGACAGAATCCATAGTGAATATCTTACTACAAACTGTAACCATGGCCACTGAAAGTTATAAAGAAACATTACCATTGCTCAGAAGAAGCCAGGATTTCACTTTGTTACGTTTTTCAGTCTTTAGCAACCTGGTACTTACTGGCAATGCAGATGATGAACCTGAAGTAATGAGTAATACTGGAACATTTATTTTTTCCTTTACTCTAGGAGCAGTTACCTGACTTGTATAGTCATTTCTCAGACCTCAATTTGGAAGCTCATATGTATGCATCCCAGTGGTTCCTCACTCTTTTCACTGCCAAGTTTCCACTCTGCATGGTCTTCCACATCATTGACTTACTACTTTGTGAGGTAAAAAAACCTTGAATCAGGAATCCCTTTCTCCATCCCCCGAATGTGTTAAGAACTTTTATCTTTCTTTGTTTCATTTCATTGGAGTCATTTACAGTTTAATTTCAAAATGTGTGTACTAAATTCTTTAGAAACCATGGTTATATTGAGAAGATGTTCAGTGAAATGCTGGTTTGGTTTTCAAATTAGAATGGTGGATCGCTTCATTCTTTGCGAAGGGATCTAATTAAGAATATCTGATGTATACATCTGTTCTAATTTAATTTGTTAAATAATTTATTCAAAGTTAGGAATTCTAATCTTTTGAAGATACCTAGTAGGCTTTTAGTGGGAAAACTCTCCAGATCTTCTGATTCAGAATGCCTAAAGACTGTAAGGATATTGCATGCTGCTTTGATGGCCTGGTATTAAACAAATAATGAGAACTGTTAAGCATCTCAATTGAATGAAGCTCTTTCCTTCCTAATTTTTTTTTCTACTATTCCAACTAAGGAATGCATTACTGCAAGTACAGAATGGTGCATTTCTGAATTGTAGACATATCTGCACTTTGTTTAAAAAAATAGAATGGAATGGAAAAAAATGGAATGTTAATTTTGGTGAGGTGTTAGTACTTCTTTAAGTACTTCTGTTAGTACTTCTTTGAGTACTTATCTGAGCTCTGATTTTTCACAATGTCTTGATTATTTAAGTAAGCAAATAGAAAGAGAGCAGAAGTTGTTAGTCTTGTTTCGTCTTTGCCCTCCTTTTTGCAGAGATGGTTATGCAATAGATGAATATAATACCTTGACCACTTTTGAATTGTTAGTGAGCTCATTTTCAGAATGGACTTCTGGTGTGGATTTGATCATTCTTTGTTAGTTGAGTTTATTTCTTCATTCTGATATTGGTGTACAGTTCATCTCAGAAATAACTGTTTTAAGAAATCATCTGTCAAGAAGTACAGAACACCATTTCATGGTGGCAATTATTCTGCTAGCAGTATAGTTACATCCTGTCTTAAGCTCTTGCACTTCTTATTATATTAAGTTTGATGACAAAATACGCTGAAGAAATATTTCAGTCATGGTTAATATAAATTTAAAGTTTAGAATGAAAAAAAAATACCACACCCCATTAAATGTCTCACATCTGGCAGTGTTCATCTCAGCAGGTCTGAAAGAATTTCTCTGGGAAGAAAGGTGAAGGAATCCAAAAAGAAAGGGGTAGAGTCAACAGCAGAGTCTGCTAGGGAAAGAGAAACTTGTTAGCATCTGTGAAGGGTAACCACATAAAGCTAGAGAAACATCTTTTACAACAGTTAAAAATAAATCAGAAATGGTAAGAAAATTGATTTCAAATGGGAAGATACATACAGACATCTTGAGAAACAGTGGGGCAATGCGTAAACAGCATACTGAGGCAACAGCGTAGACTATCAAACTGCTCCTAATGTTCATGAGTCAACCAGTCTGGAGTAACAGGCAGTTAGTTCTGAGAATCTGTGAAAGAAGCTTAGATTAAAATCATATTAAAATAAAAATCTAGTTGGCCCTCATCGTAGAAGGAAAATGTTATCAAAGGACTTGGGTCTGTTCAGCCTGGAGAAAAGAAAACTGAGAGGGGATCTCATCAATGTGTATAAATACCTGAGGTGTGGGAGACAGAGGGATTTGGCCAACCTCTTCTCAGTAGTTTGTGGGGACAGGACGAGGGGTAATGGCCACAAGATGGAGCACAGGAAATTCCGCACCAACATGCGAAAGAACTTCTTCACGGTGAGGGTGACGGAGCACTGGAACAGGCTGCCCAGGGAGGTTGAGGAGGTTGCCCAGAGGTTGTGGAGTCTCCTCCTCTGGAGATATTCAAGGCCCGTCTGGACGCCTATGTGGGCAACGTGCTCTAGGGAACCTGCTTTGGCAGGGGGGTTGGACCCGATGATCTCTTGAGGTCCCTTCCAAACCCTACAATTCTGTGATTCTGTGTGATTCTGTGACTTGACAGAATAGGCAAGAAATCATTCCTTAAAAAATCATATTGTGAAGCTGTCTGTCCAGTCAGCCTCCAGAAGGAGTGAAGGAGCAGTCAAAAAATAATTTTGGTCTGCATTAAATTGCTCTTTACTTTATCTCTGAACAAACAGCATGCCTATAATTCCAGCAACTGGAAGGAGAAAAAACAGTTGCAGCTGCTAACACCAGAGCATATTCTTCTGGAAAAAAAATAAATCAAAAAATCAAAAAGTCTTTGAAGTCTTTTTTTTTTTTTTTTTAAATAAGCTTCCAGCCTTCTCATTAATTTTTCATAAATACAGATGAATTTTAAATAGCTTCAGTTTCCTTCCTGGCTGTGCTTTCTCCATATCTCTGTTCTGTCTGTCACTGACAAACTGTTTACATCACATGTGACTCCTATGAAAGAAAAATATTGGGGGAAGAAAAAGAGTTAAACCATTGCTGCCTGGGTACTGCAAACTGGTCATCCCAAGGGAGATTCTCTGGCGCCCACAAAAGTACTTGAGTTGTGGATGGACGGTTTGGGTCATCCAGGAATTCTTGGGTGAGATTTGTCTTTTTAGTTCTTGACTCTGGCTGGAAGAGTGACATTGATCATTACAGATACCTTTTAACTCTCAATCCAGAGAGGATTGGGTAGGTGGGCACATGTGCTTCCCTTGCTTGTGTTGTGGGATGGCAGCAGCCCAGCTGGGACGTGGCCCTCCTGAGCAAGACCAAATCCAGGGATGTGGCAGCCCATGAACTATTTGCTACATTGGGATATGAGAATAATCGAGAAACTTTTAAAATCACATCAAAGTGTGTGCCATTACATTGAAGGTCTTTTCATCATTCTCAACTTAAATATGACTTGATAAATAAATAAATAAATAGCCCAAATTCGTGGGAGTTTGGGACTTGCTGTGACCTCTACATGATTCTTTCATCCTGTTGTCTTCCTCTGACCTTTTTCTTAAGCCATTTTTTTAAGCTGTTGAAGATGTCATTCAACCCCCAAATTACCCAAATTTCCAGTGGCCTTAGAATACTGCCTTGATAACTGTAGGACAGAGTCTGTCACCCAGGGTCATCCAAGAAGGAAATGTATTGAAGTGATTTGTCTTTCCTTGGACAGCAACTTGAAGAAAATTTTGGGCTTGCAGGCTGGTAATCCATAGTGCCATGGTACATGTTATAAGGCTTAATACTTCATGTCTGACTGCCTGTAAAAAAAACAACAACAACAACAACAAAAAAAACCCCTGTAGATCCAGTTCAAAGCTTTTATATGATTACCAAAGTGCTTGCTTTTGAGCTTGGCTACGCAGATAAATTTGAACATGTCAGCATCAGCTGAAGATCTTTCCACAAGGCTCCTTTTAGCTGCCTGTTTCAACACTTCATTAGTCTACTTTTGCTATTTCTATTTGCATGAAAGAGTAACTTTACGATAAAAATCCAAGTGCTATGTGGACTTCTGGGTCTTATCTATCAATGTGATATTATGGTATTGAACACTTTGTGAGTCTGCTTTGTTTTGCTGCCTCTTTTTACTGCAAATTTTAAATTATTTGCTTAACTTTTAACATTCAACTTCCTTTTGCATTTTAAAATCTACAATTCAGAATTAAAATATGTGTTTTAGAAGCACTAAATAAGTGACATTAAGAAAAGGAGAAAAAAAAGGAGAAAAGGAGAAAACAGAAAGGAGAAAAAAATGGTTGACAGACAACTTAAAAGCATTTTTTAAAATTTCATGAAAATAAAATACTCAGATCATTTGGGGGATGGATGGACACACATACACACACACATTCACACACAAGCTCAAGGTTTTATTCGGTTATTACATGGTTATTAACCTGGAACTTTGAAGCTTTATTGCTAACCTGCCTTTATCTGGCTGTTTTTGTGTGCAGTTCCTGAAGATATAAAATACACAAGATTGTACATCTTTCCTTTCAAGGAGTATAAAAAAACCAAGCATGCTGCCTTTTCGAGGCTGGTACAGAAATTTATATATTATAGTGTCAGTAATTATATAGTCTTGTTACAAAAATTAATAGTTTGACTACTGAGCTGCGATTTTATGATCAGAACTGAATAGGAGAGGAAGCAACTGGTTATCTGTCACTTTTGAATATTAAATAATTCAATGTTTTCTATACAGCTAGTATCAGAGAAGTGAAACTGCGTTTCCCAGGACTACATAGCAGCACGGTGGAAGATGTTAGTCTTTGTTTATCAAGTATCACATTTTGAATTTTGTATAAAGTGGCTTTTATAATCAGTTTTGAGAAACTACCTGTGATGATTCAGGCTAAGGGGTGTGGGCTTTTATTATTATTATTATATTTTATTTTTAAATAGATATTAAATTGTGCCTTCGTGCTGATAAATGAGCACCTCTTGATGGTGAAACTGTGGCCCTGTGTTATATAGGTGTGGTGCCTGGGAGCACTGCTTTGTAATGAAACAATGAAAGCCTTAGACAACGTATAACTATTGGCACTGAGGATGTGGTTTCTGTCTTACGTGTGCCTTACTGAAGAAGGGATGTACCAGGACCCCCTGAGCCGTGTGGAGTCGCTCAGATGCTAAGACCAGCCATCGCTGCGCGTTCGTACTAACTGCAGAGCGGGTACCCCAACGGGCTGCTGGTTTGTGTCTGTCACTGCCAGATACTTCTGTGATCCCTTCAGCAGAGTTGAGAAAGAACAGATTAACATTTTAATTTATTAAACTTTCTCAGGAACTGAGTCAGGAACAAGCCCACTTCCTCTGTAAATCGACATGCAGATGAAGTGTGAATTAAGTAAAATATTGTGCCTGGATCTTTATCTTCTGTAGAGCTACAGGGAAAGATTTGGAAAATTTTTGAAATTAATGATCATTGTCATGTTGTTTGCATTTGTTAACCCTTCAAGCTGTGACAGTTTTAATAAACCTTACAACACAGCTGACAGGACTTGCTAAAAATCAAATCTATTTCAGTAAAAACACATTAAAAACAAGACTTAAGTAATGAGTAGATATAGATCTGTGCTGAAACTTCCTGCATTATTCCCGTGCTATTTACAAAAGTAAAGTCAATGTCATATGTGTGAGCTGGAAGAGGCTGGGGGGGAGTTGTTTGTTTTCCTTCTTATGAATGCAGACAATGTGACTGGCATGCAGACTGCGTCCTTCCTCCGGCCCGGTGCTCCTTGCGTTATGGCTGCTGGGGAGCCAAGTCTCCTTTTGGAAGTCTTTATCAGCCACTGCTCCTTCTTGCAAAGAGACTGGAAAGGATTTCTTTCTGAGGCTGTTACAGTTGGGTTTTAAGTGGCTTAAGATGAAGGAGAGTGGGCTGTGTCTCAGGCTGCAGATGGAAGAGACTTGGATTTGAACATGTGTGTCCACTTGGGTAACACTGGTGTGCTACCTTCGGGGCTTGCTATGCTGAGGAAGAAAGCATGCATGAGTTAGTTGATTTAAGGCCTTCCACACAGTGAGGCACAAGTTGCTATATAAAAGTCTTTATTTTTAAAATGGCATATACCAAGACTATTAGTGTCTGAAATGTTGTCTTTAAGGAGCATGTCCCAGAATAATGTTACAAAAACATAGCTACATTTGTGCAGTGTTCTTAAATCAAAGTATGACATGTACCTATACATACAGCTTGTGGAGAGTCTCTTATCTCCTAAAACAGTTGTTACTTTAAATGTTGTGAGGCAAAAGGATGCTAGAAAATCAAGGTGATCCATAACCTAGAAAAAGGTAAGGAATTTTAAGTTGATTATCTGGGGAATAGAAATGACTTTTCTGCATCGAGAAGCATCTGCTGACATATCAGCTGTTATCATCATCTTCATTGCAAAAACCTAGGGTGTGCAGTATGGTTAGCTCAGGTTTTCTGGCCCTGGATGCTTTGCTTTTATGTATTTAGGTGAATTAAGTAAATCCATGCTAAAAGAAATTTTAGCTTAATTTGTCTGATGACTACTGCTGTGTCATTTTTCAGTACTAGAAGATAAACTAAAAAGAATGAAAAAAGGATGTAGTATTTGATTGGGTGTTTTATAGATGAGCAACTTTCTGAAGTTCTTGTATGTGTGTGTTTAAAATGTTCAGATTATTATAATAAAGATTTTAAATTTATTTTCTGACTGAAGGCCATAAGAAGCATTGGGTGTTGGGATATAAAATTTCAATCAAAAGCAGAAATATTGGAGGTATAAAACAAAATGTTCTATATTGCCACAGGGAACACAAGATGTTCTATTAACTTTTAAAGCTATACAGATTTTATAAGAATTCAAGTGTGGATTGAGGAAAAGAGTATTTTAATAGAGCACATTCAAGAGGTTCTTGGAGAGCCACAAGATTTAACACAACCCATTACACTGTGTTGTCCAGCTGTTCCTGTGAGCATCCATAATTTATGTGTCTTCCATTCATAGCTGCAGCTTGTTTATCCCCAAAATAACAAGGCTGGTGATAAATGCTCAGCATGAGCAAAGAAAAAAACTGCCTCACAGCAATCTGCAATTCAAGATAACTTGTGTGAACAGAAGGTACCTTTTTGGTGATGTTGATAAATGTTGTGAACCCAAAACATTGGGGCTGCTTCTGTTCTGAGATGCAGGTGAAAAGTTGCTGAAGATGAGGGATCCAAGTGGATGACCTAGTTGTGCCTTACTGGGGTGAGACAGCTCATGTTGTATCACAATATGTCTCTGAATTATTTTCCCCATCGCTACTGAAATATTTTAGGCACTTACTAGTTGATGTTCACTTGGTTGATTTTTCTAGGAATACAGTTAATTTCCATAATGCTTGCTTAACACCAGTGCCATCTGCTGTATTTGAATAGCAGCATATTCTAGGCAGCTTTGGCAGTACTGAAAAGCACTTCAGAAGTAACTGAAGGAAAGGATCACAAATAGGAGAGTGATATTCTGTGAACAAATCCAGGAAGCTAAGCTAATCTGGGGACTGTTTTTAAAAGACAGGGTGGTGCAGCCTGCCTCTGCCCAAACACATTCTGTCACTTTGTACTTGGAACTTGAGGCCGTGCTGGATTTTTTGATGAAATACGTAAAATCAGAAAGTGAACTTTGCATTCAGGTTCATGTTGGAGAGGGGCAATGAAGGCAAAGGCAAGGGCCAGGGCTGTGTTGTCACAGGGAAAGGGACATCATGAATAACAAATGTTGGGAAAGAGATCAGATGGCACGGGGGCACGCATTTTCCTTATGTTGTGTGACTGGGGGAACATGCAGAGGGGAAGGAGACATGTCTCAATAGGTGTTCTGAACCCCTCATCTTGTCTCTTCTAAAGAAACTCGGGGTCTGGAAGATTTCTGCTCCTCTCAGTGTGTCTAATGGTCATCCCGTTTCCCTGTGAGAGCTGGAGGACCTGTCTGTCTACAGAGATCTGAGGTCTCTTTTTCCATCCCCTGATGTGGATTCAGGTTCCTTTCTCTGTCCCTGTATTAATCAGTTTAAGAAAGAGGGAGAGGAATGTCAAAAGGCCATCTGATTTAAACCTCTGAAAACCAGAAGAGCCAGGACCTGATGTTAGTAGATGGCTTGGTCAAGCAAATGGAGAAGGCATGCTGCCAGCCCATAACCAGCTGCCAGTAAAGTAGGAGCATGCCACTGCAGAAACGCCAGATGTCAGGGAGCAATTTGATATGTAGAAATGACTTAAAATCCCATGGCTGTAATGTTTGTTCTTTGAAAATAGTCACAGAAGCTGGACAGAAAAAGGGCTAATCTCATAGCACTCTTGACCTTCATCCAGCCTTAGCAACATCTTAGAAGCAAATTATGTGAAAGTCATCCAAAGCATCTAAATATTTACTAGCACTCCTAAATCACATTCATTTCTGTTAGAAGCAACCAGCCAAAGAAAATTTAATGCAAAATCTTACTTTTATGGTTTCCTGGTAGTATTACTCACATGCCTTTTCATGCTGTAAAATACAGAAAAATAGCACAATGAATACTGAATCCCATGGTACCATTTTTAATTATCTCCATGGTACCTGCTTATCTAATAATTCAGTCAACTGGTTTTAATTGGGTTTGTGTATTATTCACAGCATTGTAGTATCAGGATGGAGAAATGTGCATTTTCTTTCCTTCTTTTACATGTTTATAGCATTTCCTGCTGTGAGTTATTGTTGGAGCAATATATATGGGTGCACTGCAGGAAAACCAGTTTGCAAAGTCAACTATACCTCATACTTTAGCAGTAAGATCTCTGCAATATTTCTTTTCTCCGAGATAGCTGTTTAGTAAGAAAGCTGTCTGTTGCTTATACAAACCTTGATATTTTACACAATAATAAGATCATATTTTTGTAGCTTTTAGTTCTATGAAATCAATCCAGAATTTGAAAATTAAGTTTCTTTTGGCCTACTAGAGCAAGAATTGTGAAGTAATTTTCCAGTGGAATTTAGCAATTCTTTTTGTATGTGTCCATGATCTGCTAGGTTAGCACGAGCTAATAATTCAGAGGGTATGTTAGTAGCTAAAGCAATAACCATGACTGAACACAAATGCACATGTGTATGAGCTGTGCACAAGCGCAGACAATCTTTGTAGCAAGAACCATCCCTTTTATCTAGTGCCTTATTTGAGTAAGTTGGCCTTTGTTTTCTTTAGTTGCCTTGTTGCTGAACTTGAATAAATGCACGAGCCTATGCATCTAAGTAAAAGATTTAAATTAACGTGCACATCCCTGCAGAGTGTGCTCCAAGTCTGCATTACTTACAAAGAGAAATTTGAGCTTCAGAGCATGTATTTATGGTGTCAGCAAAGTAAATATATTTGTGACATTCCTAAAATTTGTTGTGTATTCTCAACATATTAGTTGCCAAACACGTTTTGCTGAAAGCAATCCAAAACATAAATAGAATTTTAATTCTCCTTTAGAGTTTGTAACCCCAATTACCCTCTACAGCTCTTTTGAAAGAGTGTGCAGTCAAACACATCATTATGAAACACTTTCAAATAATGAAACAATGTCAAATGAACTTCAGTGGAATAGCTAATCTCTCTCTCTCTCTCTTTTTTTTTTTTTTTTTTTAAAAAAAAGGAAAATTCAGTTATTAGAAAACTAGATCAGGTTAACTGGTTCTTGATGACATGTCATGTGAGTCTTGAGACTTCTCAGCCCATCCTTAAGTGCTTGTACATTCTTCTTCACTTGGTGTGGACCTTCAGGGAATGTTGTATCGATATCTTCCCTACTTCCCACTACATGTCACTCATATCTAGGAACAAAGCCACAGATAAGGGCGCTCATGTTAAATGAATTTCTCATACATTCTTTGAAGAGATTCACTTCCTTTTATTTGTGGAAATGATGCGGGGGTGCTGCCCTATAACCAGAGGAAGGTCTGTCAGATGATCTGGGCTGGAGAGGGATTGTTGCTAGTATTTAATGTAGCCTAACTGCCCAATAGGCTTCTGTCAGCTAAGCAAAGCTTTAAAATGCATGATAAATTCCAAAGTCCCCTGGGCAAATGTTGTCTAGATACTGTGTGATTAAATTGTTTGGCCTAACTCTTCTGTCTCCTAGACTAGGCCAGTGAGGTTTGGCCTGTGTGAGTTTGCTGCTCCCTCAACACCCTTTTTTCCTGTCACTTGGCAGTTTTGCTAGGTCAGATGGATAGCTGTGCCTCCTCGCTTCTACAGGAAGCCACTAGCACCCTTTCTGTCGCAAATCACACCAAATAAGACCACTTTAATAGGCTCTTTGCCATTTTTGTTTGTTACTCCTTGTTTCCAATCCTCTTTGAGGCCTTCGCAGAAGTCACCTCATTTCAAAGCGCACAGGAAGTCGAACTGAGGGCACCTCGAGGAGGGCTTCTGTCTGCACAGGGAGTCACGGCTGCAGAGGGCATTAGGGAATGGGGAAAACCTCTCACTAGAAGAAAGTTAACATAGTAAGATTTCCACTTATTTTAAGCCAGCCTTAATGTCAGCGTACGTGTATCATGCAGTTGAAGCATTCCATTTTTAGAGTCTTGGGAGATACGGTTTCAGGGTTTTGCTCATGATAATTAGCTAGAACCTGATGGAAAGTACAGTCTTTTGACATAAATTCAAACAAATGGGTGCATGATAAGCAGGAGCCTTAGAAGGTTGTAAGATAGCACAAGGGTCAGGACAGGGAACATTTCCATTTCTCTTACCTCCTTGACTGCAAAATAGCAGAGAGTTGTCTGCTTTGGGATGGGTTTGTTCATTCTTCAGAAGTCCTGAGCATAAAGATATCCGTGAAAGTGCTTGAGGCCTCTACGCAAGCTTAAGAGGGTTCATAAATAACACCTGTTGGAAGAAAGAAGATACTGTGCAGATGCTTGACTGGACAGATAAGCCTCTAGACAGGCTGTCGTAGGAGCTGCTGGGCCTTCTGCAAAATGCTAACTAAAAGTGCTGTGGGGGAGCATATCCACACACCGTGTTCCTGGGGCTGTTGCCCATGGGCTTCATGTCTGAAGCTGCACACTGTACACCCCTCCAGCACGTGCGCAGCATCAGTGAACCCCTCGGGCTGGGAAAGAAGAGAATGGCTGCATGAGGAACGATATGACACAATGATAGGCCCCCAACCGTTCCTGTGCTCTAATAACAGTTCTGATTTAGAATCCTGAATATTTTTAATTTTGGCTGTTGCATGTTAAACAAGTGAGTGTTTAGGTAATTATTGACAACTTTCATGTTTGCAAGGATGTTTTTAATATTAAGATGAGATCTTCATGAAATTAAAGCATTTACTTCAAAATGGGTTAAACATAGGACCGTTGGTTTTAAAGAGTAATTATCTAAAGCTTATTTAATATGGGCTCACTCTTCTTCCCCAGTTGTGGATGATTTGTATGTACTTTCATTTTTCCATTATAAAATTGCTGGAGGGATATTGCTAGCAATGATTTATATGTCTGGTAGAGATTGGTATTTTTGGTACTTCTGCTTCTAAAATAGATGGAGGAGTTTAAGCTGAATATTATAAATCAGTGTGTTGTAAATGAAGTAGGGTTTTAAATAAGAGATTGTGGAAAAAACGAGCTGAGCTAGCCTCCTTTTTCGTAATCATAATCATTAAACTTGGCTATATCAGAACAGTCTTCCATGCACTAGGAAAAAGTCATTCAAGTATGCGGATCAGTGGTTACACAATGAGTTTTTAAAATGGGTGGGTAGGGTGCTGCACTGGAAATGTAAAGCATTGTGCTGGAAATCCAAACACCTGAGCAGAAGCCTTCCTGAGGGTTACCAGATGCCACCTCCAATTCACCCAGCTGTCAGTGAGTATTCATCCTTCAGGTGCAGAAAGTCCAAGCTGGTCAGCATGGAGCTGCCATTGCCTGCACCACTTGCTGCCTCTGCTCTGCAATATTGGCTTGGTGTGGGAGTTACCTCTCCTGTGGAGGAAAGGGAAAGGTGCAGATTGCTTCCTGGCCTCAGGAGTAATGGGGTGCCAATGCAGTTCTGTGTGAACGTCTTAAGTCTTTTGGCTTTCTCATTTTTGGGTGTTTGTGTGTTGAACATCTAATGTAACATTAGGGAGTCTGAGAGCCACCCGGTGCCTCGTGGGGCAGGAAAAAGAGCTGGGGATGCTCAAGACAGGAGGAAACCCATTTCTGCCACATTTGTTCTCCATACAAAGAGTGATCATGAGGAGTAACAGGAAGGAGTGTGATCAGTTTGAGTTCATGAACAATGTGAGTTTCGGGCAAGTCAGAAAAAAATATTTAAAAAATAAATGAAGACTGGTTTGGTTTTCTTTTTCTTTCTTTTTGTTTTTCTTGCTAGTGCCAGAAAATACACAGGGCATGAATACCTCAGTAATCCAACAGCTATACGTTGCACCTAGTCATAAAATAACAAAATCTGATCAACCAGTTAGTTAGAAAGAAAACAATGTTTGTGATAGCTTGTGGTTGTGACTCTCATTTATACATTGAATGCTCATATTGAATCCTCTCTGTTAGTAAATAATAGTTGTTAATGTGTCATGACTGTGTACAATGAGGTGATGGCTTCAAGTGGATATTTGAAATAAAAGTGGGAGTGCTGTGAACTTAATTCACTGCTGCTGGTGCTCTGGTGTTAACAGTGTCATGACTGAAATTCACAGCCAGACATTTTTTCTATTAAAATGAAGTATAAAGAGCAAAATAACTATTGTATTTGAAACATTTGTTATCCCCTTTGGAAAAAAGTTTCCTATGAATGCTTTTTTGGTTCAGTCCTGCTGCAATTGTGACCTCTAGTGGAAAAAGCCAGTTTGTTACCATAATGATGATGCATCAAATTGCAAAGTCATTCATTGTGTTGCAATATTCATTATGTCTGATGTAGTAGCATTTCGAAGACTAATTAATGGTAAAATCCGTTCAAGGCACTGTATGTATATGATGACAGTATCACTTGCGTGCAAATCTGTTAAGACATTTTTAGATATCTACTCTGAAAGATGTTACAAAGAAAGATTTCTCTTTCCATTAAAGAAGCAGGCAAGAAGATATATAAAATATAATCCAGGATATACTGCAATATACAGCAGTCTGAACACAAAGGACATGAGGCCAATGGGATGAGGTTCAACATGGCTCAGTGCCAGGTCCTGTGCTTTGGCCACAACAACCCCATGCAGCGCTACAGGCTCGGGGCAGAGTGGCTGAAAGCTGTGCAGAGGAAAGAGGATCTGGGGGTGTTGGTGGATGCTCACCTGAACATAAGCCAGCAGTGTGCCCAGGTGGCCAAGAAGGCCAGTGGCATCCTGGTTTTGTATCAGGAATAGTGCAGCCAGCAGGACCAGGGAGGTGATCGTCCCCCTGTACTCTGCTCTGGTGAGGCCGCACCTCGAGTGCTGTGTTCAGTTTTGGGCCCCTCACTACAAGAAGGACATCAAGGCCCTGGAACATGTCCAGAGAAGGGCTACGAAGCTGGTGAAGGGCCTGGAACACAAGTTCTGTGAGGGGCGGCTGAGGGAACTGGGGTTGTTTAGTCTGGAGAAGAGGAGGCTCAGGGGAGACCTTATTGCTCTCTGCAACTACTCGAAAGGAAGGTGTGGGGAGCTGGGGGTCGGCCTCTTCTCACAGGTGACTAGTGATAGGAGAAGAGGGAATGGCCTCAAGTTGTGCCAGGGGAGGTTCAGGTTGGAAATGAGGAGGCATTTCTCCTCAGAAAGAGCAGTCAGGCATTGGGACAGGTTGCCCAGGGAGGTGGTGGAGTCACTGTCCCTGGGGGTGTTTAAGGAGTGGTTGGATGTGGTGCTTAGGGACATGGTTTAGTGGGTGACATTGGTAGTAGGGGGATGGTTGGAGCTGATGATCTTGGAGGTCTTTTCCAACCTTAATGTTTCTAAGGTTCTATGATAACACAGCAAATAAGAATTGCATGTGGTATTTTTCATATTTGGATGATCTTGAAGCTATTTATAAAGTTAAGTAACCCAGGTAGGTAGGCACAGCTGCCACTGCCAGACAGAGGGGGGTGTACACAGCAGTGGGGCTGCTGGCCCTTGGCCGGCTGTACATCCGGACCCCAGGAGCACTTTCAGCTAAGCTGCTCTAAAGGGGCATCCTTCAGTGTGTGTGCTCCCCTGGCCCTTGAGAAAATCTCAGGCTCTCGGTTGTCAAAATAAAAAGATGCTGAAAAATAGCGGAGGAATGGTATTTCAGATTTTTGTGTAAAACAAGTGGAAATGTAGTCTTTTTCACCCCTCTGTAGTCAGTAAATGAAGTGCTGTGTACTTTCTTTGATTTTTAAGTGATTGGACATTGCCATTGTATCATTTACCGAATGGATTTCTGTATACATGTGTTTCCAGCTTTTGTGAACCAGAAAGCAGACTATTTGATGCAGATATTGATTTGCTGACCTATGAAATGGTTTTGACTTAGGCTATTACCAGGTGTATTTTGTACTTGTGTTTTTTTGTTGTTGCTTTAACAGTTTGTGTGAAAGATTTTACATGATTAATCCTGGCTTCCAGTTACTAGGCAAAAATCTTATCATCTGGAACGCTTATTACATTTTCTTGAGAACCTGCTTATGACAATATTCTGCACTGTTCATGAAAAATATTGGGAGGAACCGAAAATCTGGAGGGATGTCCTGTGATATGCAAGGCACCTGGCTAATTACAGAGTGAGGTTCCAAAAGCTCCCAAGAGCCTTTATTTTCCCCAGCTGAGAGTTTGGAAGCTGGGCCTTGGGGTTTTAACGATGAACTTCAAAGTGCAGCAGAGAAAAGAGAGGCATTTCCTAGGGATTTGCAGTATCTCGTTAAAGATGCTACATAATGATAAGTGATAGGGAAAAGAGGTTTGTATATGGGGAATGATTGAAATCTCTTTCTTCTTATTTTTCAGGGTATGAACATAATCTTTCATGTAGCCTTGGCTCTCCTAAAGGTAAGCCATTGATTAGAAGCTTTTTTATTCAACTGTATGGAATGTTTTCTCCAGCTGAATGTATCATGTTGAAAGGGGATGATAATGGTGGGATTTCTGGGGGAGGGAGTAGAGGAGAAATATCACAGGTAGAGATGTCTTCAGAATTATACTTATGGTAGATTTGTTTTTATTAAACTTAATCACGTTCCAAAGTTCCAGGAACAAGGAGTGCAGTCTCAGGATTTAAGTGTCTTATGTGCAATTACTATTTAGAAAACAATTATGATTCACTTCACAACGTATTTCTTTTGTGGCTGGGTTCTTTCATATCAATACGCAAGAAAAGTACTTGAATATTATTTGGTATTAAATGTATTTAAAATGCCAAGAGAGGAATGGAAGCCTTTTATGAAATGGGTAACTTCTAGCTTTGGTTTAGGTGAACAGAGTTTATCTAAAGCACAAAAACCCCACCAACCTCTGGGTAAACCACTGGTCCTTTTGATGCCAGCGAGACAGCTCAAAATTAACTTACATCAACATTCACAAGTTGTGCAGTTATGCAGTTATGCAGCCTGGCTTTGAGACTGTGGGTGTACACCCAGTGGTCAGAACAACTCTTTAGAAAATGTGATGAGGGTTAGAAAGGACTAAAATCCTTAACTCAGACAAGTCATACTGCAAATTTATTTTTCACACCCAATTTCTTTTAACAGAAAATGCTCAGTCTTTTTATTTTATGTATGTTCCACAGTACACTGTTTTTCCAGATGAACATTTCTCTTTGGCCTTTCCAGGAGAGGAAAATTCAAGGAAGTATTTTGTTCGTGTTATTATAAAACTATTTTCTAGGCTAAGGAGTTTTAAGAGTTGTTTTCTAATTCTGCTTGTAGGGATTCTTCTTGTGCTTATGCAGGATTCTCTATCTGCCTCTTCTGGTAATAATGGGCTCTAAATGGTAAGGGAAGTATTATCCTGAGAAACTATTTCTGTATCACAGCCAGAAACAACTATGAAGAAGATACAGCTAAGTAGGCTAGGATTCTAAATCAGAAGCGCTCACATCAAAGCACATTTCCATAGTGGTACCAACACAGGGCTAGTGATTGTCTATCATAAAATTAACATTATGATTTGCTCTCAAGCAGGAATTGCTGTTCTGTTAGGGGGTAAAATAATTCCATACCTGGAGAGCTGAAATAATTTTTTCCTGTTCAGATGTGTTCATAACCTCTCTTAACCATTAGAGACAATGTGCTTTATTTTACTGGTCTTTTTAAGTTGAAGAATGTGAATACAAGTGCTGCAGAACAACAGCTTTAAAAGCTGTGAGTTTCTAAGGGCGTGCTTCTTGCTGATTCTGAAGCAGGTGAAAACAATTTGTAAGGGTTTGTTCTATGTTAAAACAGAGCTATTATGTTCTCATCCTCAGTCTCTTATATTAGTTTCAGTTTGGAAGAAATCATTCATCAGTGGAATGTCTGAGTCTTTACTCTGCAAATGCCAATTTTCTCACATTTTTGTGAAGTGTGTGCTTCTCAATCCCTCACTAAATAACAACAGAAAGCTTTTAGATTGATCTTCCTCTTAGTCAATGCAGTTTCTCATTGTTACAACCAGCTGCTTGTATTTAAATTGAGTGGCTGTTGGTTTTGAAACGACAGTACTACTTCTGTGACCAATTACCCGCGGCATCTCGCTGCAGAAAATAAACATGTATTTAAGACACAAGGGGAATCCTTTCCCTTTCCGCCTCCCATATTCTGAGTATGTTTGCAGCAATGAGCAGCTAGCAGATTAAAACTCTTTAGCCACGGAGGCCATCATTTGTAATAGGGCATTAATCAGATTTATCGAAGTAAAAACAGAGTCTTGTTTTTGTGTAGCATCCCAATGCTATGTTTTCCAATGCATGTCGCTTCAGCAGGCACTGCTCGTCGGTGTGCTCACCAGTCACGCTATCCAGCTGGTGGCAGCATTTTGCAATTTGACATTAATCATTCTGTTACGTCATGTTGAGACTGCACCTGAATTAACATTCAGCGAGCTGAGCTAATAGCATAGACAACCCTTGCTTTTCATTTGCTGAGCATCAGAAAACATGATGAAACACTGGGGTGTGAGAAGAGCCCTAGTGTTGAGAAAGGCAGCGTAGACAAGTGTGGTTCAGAACAAGTCAGCAAGCAACATTGTATTGGTATTTTCACTTGCAAAATCCCCATTAAGACTGGTAGCTGAGAGTGACAGAGCAAAATGAACCATTCCAATGCCAGCATATTTTCAGGTCTCTTTTGTCATCAGCTAGTTAGTTTGCTTGTTGGAAAATACAAAATAAACATGAAAATCTTCACATATGGCAAGAAAGAAAAGAAAAAAAAAAGAAAAAAGCAATAAGCTTTGTTTCATATTTGCATGTTTCTGTGTTTCTGTAATTATTTCCATAAACTTATGTTTCTGATCTTGCTACCTCGGGAAAAAAATAAAAAGCAAAATGCATGCTTTAGTTTCGAATTAGCAAAATGAGGCAAGTATTAAAATATGTGATGTGGAAAAATCAGGCTCTAGATTAGGTTACTACCTACTGACAAGGAAAGGAAGTTTCATTAACTGGAAACATAAGAAGGAACCACAGGTTTTTAAGATAAGTCTACGTCCTAACGTTCTTTCCAGGGGATGCTCTGCTCCTAGCTTGTGGCTCGTAACAACACTCAACGGCTAGGTTGTTGAAACAGCACTTTCATCCGTGTAACCATTAAAAATGCATAGCTTAATGCCAGAGTAAAGACATGGTTTTCATTGGTAAAGTACATGATATTCAAATTGAAAAGCGTAGAAAATAGTAAGAAATTTATATTATTCTGCATCTGGACTGTAAAGGACCTTCTGGGCCAAAGAAATGCTTCTCTGCTGAATCGCACCATTACGTGACATGGCAGCCATTTCATAAGCTAGTAACAGCAGCAATATTGTTGGTGGAAGGCCATTTTTTGCTTTTTGCATTTTTTTTTTTCTGGAACATTACTCTTGTTCCAGTCTAAACTTACTACTGAGCTTTTTACACTTCCCTGATCTTAGATCAACGGTATCCTTTATCTTAAATAACCCTCTTGCAGAGACATGCTGGTGTTTATCACCTTCAAGTATTTATAGCTATCAATCATATTCTTTACTAAACAAATCAGTATTCTTGGTATTATTGAACTCTTGAACATCTTAGTAGTGGTCTTCTGCATCTGCTCAAATCTGTGTTCATCTGTTTGGATGTGAATGACTGGATCTTTGAGAGAGGTTGCGTTGTGTTTCCTGTGTTGACATTGTATTCCTTATTTCTAGAAGAATCTACTTTATCTGATTACCATTAGGATTGTATTGTTCTCATATGTTTGTATGGAATAATATTCATGATTAACCAGTGTGATCCACAAATCCTGTTTCACCACTTTAGGTATGGAGGACTTCAGTAAGGGCAAAAATTTTGAATAAAATTATTCTGTACCAAAATACACATTTACATTTCACTTCTTAATTAACAGGTTACAGATTATAAATTTTGTTATTTCACTTCCAAGGCACTAACTTCTTTGAATAGACATTTGACCTAATCTGTCTTGGATTTTGTCTGTGATTTATCTCCTGCATTACCACTTAATGCCAACCCAGAACTTTAAAATCAGATCTGAAATCTTGTTCTGTGTTAAAGGCATAGCACAAAAATTTATGCTCATGTGAATCAGGCATAGCAAAGATAGCCAGAGTAGTGATTCAGTCTTGTAGGCACTGGATTCTGTTGTTCGTGGTTAAGTTACACGTGTTTCTTCAGGGAGCTATGTGGCTTGCATTGTAACCCAAATAGCAAGTGTCACATCCGTGAGGATAAAGCCTCCTTTTGTCACTCAACACATGCCTGGTGCTGAAATTACCGCTTGCCACTATCTTCATTTGCCGTCTTCACTTGCCACTATATTCATTCTGAGTAGCAATTGTCAGCTGTCACTTATATGTAAAATTGATAGTTTTTTTCCTGTTTGCATCAATTTACACTTGTCTACATTGACTTTTAATTTACCGTACTATTTCCCAGTCATTCAGTCTCTTACAGTCCTTCTGCAATTCTTTACTGTAATCCCGTGTCTTTAAAACCCTGAATAATTTAGTAACATTTGCTAATATTGTCACCTCGAGATTCACCCTCTTTTCCAAGCCATTTAAGAACGGGTTAACCTGCATGGACCCCAACACAGATCACTGTTGGAATCTGCTCTGAAAATTAACTTTGTTGTGTTCTCTCTAATAATGTTAAAGATGTAAACGTCACTAAATTCAGATTACACAGTCGTGATTAGACCTGGAGAACACAAAGGACAAAGTAATTTCTGATAAGAGTTGAAGCTCTCATTGTGGGCATGATGTAATTGGTATGGATTTTCAGAGTTGTTCTGGTGCAGAATTTGTCTTATTCTTTATAAAAATAAACTTGAAAGAGAGCTTTCTATTTTATTCTCCTAGTTTTAGATTCTATTTAGCTTTTCAAAGCCAGTTATTTTTGCCACTAAAACACTAAACACTAAAATGTTAAAGGCAATCCAATTCCTTTTTTTTTTGACAGTTGACATAGAAAAGAGAGATGTTATCATACATAGGCAATTAGCAATTGATATAGCAATTATGAAATGTTCAGTGTATCTCAGTGCTGACCTTTCAGTACCATACCCCATTATCATAAACATTTTATATTCTTGTCAACATAAAGCACAGGATAGGAGGTAGGACTAGTGGTGCTTTTGCAGGGAAGATGGGGACAGAGGGAAGATACACTTGGCTGGCCTATGGGAGACTGTGGAGAATGTGTGGGCAGGGGAAGCAGAAAGGGAGAAAGGAATCCATGGCACTTACACGCGTGTATAACCCAGTGCCAGGGGTATGGATAGGAAGGGCAGAAACAGAGAATTGTACTTAAAAGACCGGATAGTCTACAATATGGAAATCAAAGCTCAAATAGTAGGTGTTTAGCGTATGGTATTCTACTTTGTGTGCAAGTTACTGCCTTCTGGGCCATTTTCAGGTTTTAAGTTGACTTCGGTAAGGCCCTTCTGAAGAATACAGGACAGCAAGCTAACGGTGGGGTAAGAGCAGTGCTGAAGGCACAGATAGGAGCAGTGAAGTCTACGTGAAAGGAAAATCACAATTCCTCATCAGACATGAATAAAAATAAGATGCAGTGTTCAATTAGGGTGTGGAAGTATCTGAGAATGGCAGGGAGTGTAAAAAGTCTCAAAGTGCAAATCTAAATGACAGATCACTGTTGTGCTGTGTGAAGAACTGGCATGATTTTTTCCCACGTACTGTTTTGATATTCCCCCCCCACCTTCTCTTCCAAAGAAGAGGCACAACAACAACAACAATGAAAGCCACAAAGTTTTTGTAGAATGAGAGCTGAAAAACCTAATAAACACTGGATGTTGGATTTTAGCTGATAATTCAGTTTTTTCGTGAAGCTTTGGAACTTTTCAGGTTTTAGAGACCTCTTTTTAAACAAGTAATCCAGGCCTGATGTAAAAATTGTAATGATGGTAGTAGACCACATCCCTTGGGATGCTAGTCCTGTAGTTAATTTTCCTCATTCCTAAAAATTTGAAACTTATTTCTAACCTGAATTCATCTGGTTTTAGCCTCTAACTATTGGATCCTATTACAACTTTCTAGAATTAAAGACTTTAATTAATAATCACTTCATTCCATTATTCATAAGCCCAGACCTTACCCAAAGTGAACCAAATGTGAAACTCTGTAAAGATGAGAGCTAGTAGCTTATTAAGTTTGATTTATGCAAGAAAAAAATTAAGGCTTTCTATATGGACAGCGCTCTGAATTCTCTGCCCACAAGTTGTGTTTGGTCACCACGGACTCTTCCCATTCACCCCTGTGCTTCCGGTTACTTCTGTATCTTCCTTGTTTCCCAAAGCACACAACAGAACGCTCTTATTTCTTCCTTTTAATATTTTGAGTAATATTTTCATTCCCATATTGAGGATAGAACCTGGATGTCTCTTGAATATCATGCATGACAGCAGGTGTTTAAGCTAGATGTAAGCACTTGAAAAATTCCAAAAAAATATGAAGATCTACTTTCTTTTCTTTAAACCCCGTTGCCCTACAAACATAGTTCAGTGAGGTGAGACTTCGAGCTGTGATGTATAACTGATCGTGGTCCTTGCCTATGCACAGAGCACAAGCTCAGCCTGGACAGAAGCGCCATCACCTCTCTCTTCACAGTCCTGCTCTGTGCTCTGCTCCGTCTGGGAGGGTTTCCTCTGCAAGGCAGTGTTTCACAGCCTGCGGTACTTCTTCAACCAGCTTTCAGGTGACAAGCTGTGTAAAAGAGCTCGTTCAATACTGCACAAAATTTGCTGGTGCTTTAGTCAACTTCAATCCCATTTTGCCCCAGGAGAGTTCACTGAGGCCTTGTTGTTGTCAGCTGTTGTCTCTGACCTGTGACTTCTGCTCTTTCTGCTGCATCCATTCTCCCACCTGCTTCACGTGTCTCCTTGAGCCAAGGTGACCCATGTGCATGGGGAGATTTTCAATGATATCGTCCTTTTTTCATTTCTTCTTCCAAGAAAATTTGCTTGTATTAGAAAGGAGTCCAGTGTGGGTGCTGTATCAGACTGTATGAAATGAATTTATTTTTCTCTGCATTTTGCAGTTTTTATTTACGCTTGTTCATGGCATATTAAAATTAATGTTCATATTTGAACTACTTGTGAACATCTTTCTTATTTCAATTCAGCAAACCCAAGCTACTGATTTTTACTTTACATTAGTATTTTAAATGATTTTTCTTGACACAATAGACAAATGGCTTTTATATCAGAAATAATGTATTTGCAGAAGTGTTTGCAATTACTGTGCTTTAGATCTCCAGATCTCCTTGCAGTATTTTAAATTATCGCCTTTCTCTGTGTTGGAATCTGTGCGATATCACCGCTGTGATGGAGAAGTGTATTGTTCTGTTACAGAGCCCAGGTTATAATTAGGCAGTGCAAAAGGGAAGCAGCATAAAAACACGCTTTCTAAAATACAGAACCGCAGTAATAGCCCACTGCGTTGTCCTTAACCAGATGGCAGAGGCACCTGGCCTGTTCCCCGCACAGGGAAGATGCGAGGCAATTTAATGTGTGACATCACAGCGTTTTCCTTACAAACGTGCAGTTAATTTCTAGAACCAATTGAAATGCACATGCTGACATCATCCCCTCTCTACTGATTGTATCCAGGTTTAGAAACGCCTCTGGAGAAGACAGTGCTGGAAATGATCGTTATTTAAATTATTTAACTCGATCCTGCGCAGGCTAGGGTATGTCTCCCTGGCTTTTCAGAAGCCGGCTGCTGCCCTCCTCGCCAGCAGTCCCTGGCGGTGTCCTTGCCCCTCTCCAGTTCGGCAGCCTGGAAGGGAGGAGGGTCCCTGCCCTACCTGCCCGGCTCCGGATTGCACTTTGTCTGTGCTTGCGTTATTCAGAAGCAGATCGACCAAAAGTCATTCCACTGCCTGGCAGGCTGATTTCTCCCTAAACATCGAGTGTTAGAGGACGCGGTTCATATACACGAGCCTGGGATCCGGCAGCAAAACCCGTCACAGTTGAATTGATGTAAGGTAGACGGGGAGGGGGAGCTCATCCGTCCAGCCGCTCACTATTGGCTTCTTATTACGGCATTCTCCCCCGAGACGCACGCTGCATGCTCATTCACCCCCCTCCCAGCCCCCTCCTCTCCTACCCCTTCATTACTGATGCACAGCAAGAGGCAGCAGCAGCAGCCGCCACGCTTGTCACGGATCCGAGCTTGCAATGAGCTCATCCTTTTCTCTTTGCAGCTTCCTAACTGCCCTGGCTTTATTGCTCTTATTGCTGCTGCTGTCTGCTCACTCGCACAGTCTCAGACACGCTGAGCCCTGAGAGCTCTCCATTGCTTTTCTTCTGTCAGAGCTTTCCTGCACTCATTTTCTGCCATTTTCCTGCTTTTTAGGTACATTTTAGATCCATGTTTTCTTTGGTTTCTTTTTCAAATCTACTTTGGACTCTGGCTGAGCCAGAACAGTGGATCATATTTTTCCTTGATTCTTAGCAAAGATGCTTTTCTCGTTTTGAGAGTGTCTGCTGTGCTGTAGACGCCCGTCTGAACCGATATCAAAGAGCTCAGGCTGCTCTTCTAGCACTGCACTTTTTGAAATTGTGGTTAAAAGCCTGTTCTTCTCACTCTGGATACTTACTACTTACTGCTCATGGAAGAAGGGGTACCTTGCAAAACCCCAGCTGCCAAGCTCACACCACCTGTCAAAAAGTCACAGGACATGCATGACGAGAGAAGCAAGCTGGTGAATGAGTATGCATGTCGGGTGCTGGAACTTCTGGGGATGGGGCATCGCCTGTTTGTGCCTCGGCTGCTTGCGGTGAGATCACGTTTTCTTGAAATTAATTCATTGTGAATTTGCCATCTTTCCTCCCAAACCTGCTTTCCCCCCAGGATTCTTTATGCTGAACGGAGGTGTGAGAGGTCTCTTCTTTTTTTTCTTTGGCTTCTCACAACCCTAAGCACCGACTCTTCCTTCTTCCCAGTAGACTGGGAGGGCTGAACACAGGTCCTGCTGGTGGGAGCCAGTGCCACTCCTTCAGTAGCTCGAAGGGTCGCGACCAGGTCTGCATTACTAAAAAATCTTTTCTAAAGCTGTGAATGCTTTTGTTCTCAGTTCTGCAATGACTGCAGATAAGCAGCATACCCTGTCTACTTCTAGGTGCTGATGGAAAGTGCGTTAATTCTCGGCAGTTCAAATCTTACACTTGTGACATTAAAGGTTTGTTTTAAGCATTCATAGCATTTAAGCTGTGTTGATGTATTTTGGTTTTCTGCTGTTTCTATATTTGGTTTTGACAAGGCAGGTGACACCGTGTAAAAAAAGTTTAAAATACGTGTGTGGAATTATCTGGGAAATAAATTGTTAAAGATGTTCTTATCTGTCATAGCAACTGATGTCTGTGTGTGAAACAGCCTGAAATTGGCGTGGCATCTTATGGTACACAGAAGTACGCCTTCATCATTGCTGCTGCTGTACAAAACACACCCAAAGCCACAAAATAGCAGAGAATCCGAAAGTCGGCAACTAGCCCTAGCTGGGTCTGCTCTGGGGTGCCATAAACCGAGCTACTGCCCTGGGGCATGCCTGCTCAGTGGTGTGACACCAGAATGTCATTTTTAATGTGATGCCTGGGAAAAGAGTGCTTTTACTGACCTGTACCATGTTCTTGTGGCTTGGTGCCTTTCCTTCATTTCCACGCCCTGCGTAGTCCTGTATCATGGTGTTATGGAGTGACCTGTCTTGCATTTTCATCATGCTGCTGAACCTCTGCTCTGTGTTCTGCAGTACCCTCAGATAAATGACGGTGATCTGTGTATTGTAAGATGCTCAAAAAAAAAAGAAAAGAAAAAGCGGGTAGCTGAGCCTGTGTGTTCCAAACGTTGTGAGATGGTAGGTACAATATTCGCAAAGTCTTAAATTGCTAGTAAAGTGAAGATGAATTTGGATACCTACAGGCACTTGTAGAATTGGGCGTAGTGCCTGCCGTAAGGGCTAATAATGCATGGCTGAAGCTGCTGTATTTGTAAGCATTATGCCAGTCTAGCTCAAAGTGCACCTAAACCTTCTTCCATCCCATCCTGCTGCTTTAGTGCTGTTGGTCTCCTGGGCAAGGACTGCCAAATCATTCTGAATTGTCTTGTGATGAGCTCTAAGGAAGCAGAGGCAAAAACACAAAGCTCTTTTTCACTTGACTTAATCAGGCTTTGGAGCTGGCCCTCCTGATAGGGCATACCAGGGAATTCAGTGTACTTCAGCAGCCAGATATCTGAGCTTTGCTGAATGACATTATTTTATTTATTTAAAAAGGGGGGGGGGGGGGGGAGAAAAAAGGCAAAACAATACAAACGATGCTTGTGTTATTAAAGAGCCTTGATTTGTGAAATGAATGTGGTTTTCTGCCAGGTTTTATTAGCTAAATATACCTCTTTTGACATATATCCCTTCTGACATATACCCATTCCATGGAGGAGTAGAGGCTGTTTCTGATGATTTTTAAACAAATTAGAAAAGCCTGAGGACCAAGAATTTGTACTTTAATCAGAACTAAAGATACTTACTTGGACTTTCGTAAAATTAAGAACTAGATTCTTTTGTGCATACATAAGCATCTTCCTCTGCTGTGGTTTGGGGAATAAATACCTATGACAGGCAGAATATATACCATTGTAGTGTTATTTGAAAAACATAATCTGTAACCTCAGAAAAATTCAGATCACCTACTCACTGGCATCAGTTATATGTGATGACGAGCAAGTGGAACAGCACTAATTCTGTGTGGGTTTTTCCCCTTGGGGATATCTGTGGGTGGGTAGAGCTAGGAGATTTTTTGTTTGCTCTTGCACACATTCATCAGTATTTTACGGGGCAGAATGAACATTACCTTTCCTAAGTCTGGGTCTGCACACAAACACTGGTGCAATTTCGAGCAGAGGTGCACTACTGTCTGTAGGCAGTGGGCAAGCAGAGGATCCCTGCTGGATGCCAACTCATCGTGCACAAAACCTCAGCTAGGCCTTCTGAAAAGTTTTGCCTATAGCCAGATTATATTTTTTTCCCGTGACACTTTTATACCGAGCTGTGTTTTACAGAGAACACAGATTTTAACAGAAAAAAAAAAATATTTGTGACAGTATAGCTTTCCCAGCAAAGAGCATAGAAGTGATACCAATAAAAAGAGGCTTTTGATGGATCGTGTTGGAAGTGCATGCCAGCGCGCCTGTGGCAGGGTAGCTTTGCCAGTCCATCTGTTCCCGGCCTGGATTCCAAGTCCACCCCTCCTGGTGCTCCTTGGAAGCTCAGCAGGTCATCTTCCTCCTCTTGGAGCCATTTAACAGATCTCAGGTCAAAGGGCAGCGCAGCGCAAAATTGTGCAACATGCAGCATTGCAGTCTGCTGCTACCAGTGGGAAGGGAACCATCAGGTTAGAAAAAATACCTCCCATACCTTCATGTTACACTGCAGGTTCTACAAGAACTTAAAACCACACAGTGCATGTTAAGGATTAAATGTTATAGTCTACAAAATTAGTGTAAAAGTACATGTAAGCATTTTGAATTTTCTGATAGCAAATTTAATAGTGGAGTAGAGTATGGCTGGATTCTTCTCTGCCTTTTACTTTGTCTTGTACCTGATCCATATTCCTTAGATTGTAAAGCACACACTTTATGTTCACTCACATTCTATAGAAATTCTGCATATATATACTGTATGCATAGAACACTACAGAATTTTTTTATCTGTTTGTGTAAAAGAGGAAGAATTAAATTAAGGAAGTGCCATGTGGTTGATCTGAAATTTCTTCTGCTCTATAAGTTCCCAGGTGGGAACAGGAGATTCGGTTGGTACAGTCAGTAAGGAATGAGACTGCAGAATTAATAATTGAAGACAGAAAAATTAAATTAAAGAAAAAAGCCAAGCCTATGTCTTAATCACATTTCCCTAAGTATTTTGGAGATGGCAGTAGTAACACTATTTACTTTAAAATGATAATAATAATAATAATAAAAACATTATTTAAGTCTCAGAAAAAAAGAGCTGAGGTGATCTGTTTTTCAGAACTTTGCAATTTCACAGGACTTTGTCTATTGACTTGAAAGTTTGCTGACTAATTCTGCAAAAGGGCTTTTCCTAAGTTTCAAATAATCCAATTAAGATCATTTTATGAACATATTGAAATACTTAAGTGATGTGGGAAGGACATGTGAGGGAACATGTATAGCCAAACCCTAAAAAGCAAGCTGAGGGTTCAGAAGTTCATTGGAAGTTCACGTTATGTTCATAGTTCTTAGTGCGCCTCGTCTTTTACTTGTTGTTTTTCTTTATATATTTTATACAAAAATATGATTATTTAAGAATTACGACTTGAATATTAAAAAACTCCCTGAAGTCCCCAAGTGCCCCAAAATACAATGTACCTGCCAAATGTGAATTATCGCTTCATTAGACTTACAGATGGTTTATTGAAATGAGTTGTTCAGGAGATCCATGAGCTGAGTGACATGAACCAGCAAATTTACAAATCTCTGCCTGTCAAACAGCTGCCAAAAGGTGCCTGAAATGTCTTTATGATTTATTGATTAAAATCACAAAATGTCAAGAAATGTGAATAATAAAACAACAACAATGCTATGCACTTTTTGTACTGCATATATCGTATATGTATAAAAAATGTATATGCATATGTATTTATATACACATACTGATTTTTGTTGTTTCCTGTTTTTAATTAGTACCTGAAAAGCTTTGTTTGCATAATTTAGACAAAAAAGCATAAACTGTACAAAATGCACAACCCGGTTAACATTGCTCTCAAAAGATTACTTTGATTTCTTCTGATTTTAATAGTGAAACTCTAACTTTCTGGCCAACAGATTATTTTAATGAAATGAAAATACTCAGCAAAGTAGGAAGAGCTGAATGTTAGGGGTCTACCTCTCACTTTATTGAACTATATAATATTCTGGTTTATAACCTCCCATGACTGTAATCCTACTTCAGCAGATTCCATCGTAGAAGTTCTCATTTCCATGATTCACCATGGTTTTTACCAGATTTTCACTGACTACAAGTTTTTCAGGGTTGAGATCTCAAAATTCTCAATAGCTTCGATATTATGAGAATAATTTGTTTTGGTGTTGTTAAAATGTTATTCTAGCAGTGATTCAAACAAAAGCCTGGGGAAATAAATCTGACTATAAATTTTTACATGTAATCACTGTAGTTCTGACACATTTGCCTCTGTCATTATGGCATTTATTTTTTTAATGACGTGCTATGGACACAAAAGGTAGGTGCATCTGCTTTTCTAAAGTTTAGTGGGGTGATTTAATTGTTGATTATTAACATTTTTTTAATTTTTTTTTTTCTCCTCTGATTTCAAATGATAATAAAAATAATAATTCAAAACTCTCAATGGGAGTTTTTAGAAAAAGACTTTTTTAGAAAAATTTAAGAAAAGTTAAAATGAAATACAAAATTCAGATGAAAATTTCTAGTCATGCCCCCTTAGAAAAATACTTGCTTAAAATTAGGATAGCTCATCTCCTAATAAAATGGTAAAACTTTGGCAAAAAAAAAGTGTGTTTGGTGTTTGTTTAGTGCTGGGAGCGAGTGTCCAGAAGTCGTAATTAAAAACACCCTCCCACTCTGTTGGAAGCACACAGCAAGCAGCCTGTCTTGGAGATTACCCTGGCTTGCAGCATTGCACTATCTGAGCACCTTCTGCGTAAAACGGATAACAGTAGCCACAGGGGTTTTACACATTGCTTGGTGTGCCCTTGCACCTTGGTCAGAATTGTGGCCAGGGCCGGGAGAGGCTGCGAGGAAGAAGAGGGGACTGGAAATGCAGCAGCAAGCTTGACTCCAAAGAGGGCAAATGTATAATGTTGTAGGGAAATCTGTTTGACCCATACGGCAAACACAGCTGTCAGCATCACGGAGAGAGAAGGGGGGAAATCACTTTGGAGTTGGCTGGTTATTAAACCAATTACTGCTTTTCTAGCACCATTACCCAGCTGAACTTTGCCCAAAATGGCTCGGTTGTCAGTGCGGCTTCTGGCACAGAGCACTGCTTGGTACCAGCAGGTCGCCCCAAATACTGCCCGCTGTGCATCCGAAGCACTGACAAAGCCTCAAGCATGGCGAAAGCGTATACAGCCTTACTAAACCTTCTCCAGAAGAAAAACAGCGTGCAGAGGAGGAAATGGATGTGTTGGCCATAGCTATGTTCACGAGTGGGTCTGATTCATTAGATACCTAAGTGCACCAGCTCTCTGTCAACATGACATCGGTCTTGTCAGATGGAGCCTCAGCCAGATAGTCCTTCTGCCAAATTTTTGTGGACAGAATCAGATGTGAGAGTTTGTAAAACTGAGCATTTCTCATCCATGTCCTGAAGGCAGCTTTTGTTGTGTCCGTGTAGTGATGACCCAGCAGCTTCCTTGGCTGCAAGTGAAGGATCAAAGAGATCTTGAGGGAACTCTGAGCAGCTTGAAGACAAAGTTAGAAAATGCTGCAGTCAAAGGGAAACAGATCTGCCAAAGCAACTTCAGCTGCATTTAGAGTTTTCTCACTCTTACCTTGTGATTAATGTAGCGGAAACTACTAGTAAGTCTTCAGCAGGGTGTACGGTATGATCATCTCCAGAAATACATAGGGCGATAGATAAATGTGCACAATGGATATTTTGTTCTTATGTGGTCTTGATTGAGGAAGCCAAAGGACACGTTGCTGTGCCATCCCCATAGTGGAAGGTTGGACACCGAGCAGTGATGATTATGGGTGCTTGGGTGGCAGACCTCTGATGTCAGCTCATGTTCTCCGCTATCAGAAATGCTGGATAACCATGAAAATGCCCTCTTAAATTCCGTGGTTCCCAGTTATGTTCATCATTTAAAATCCATTCAAAAACCCTTCTCCATTTCCCCATCAGATAAAGCTTGGTCAAACTGCTATGTTTTTGTGGACCCTCTGTGCAGGCTGCTGTAGCATTTTTAGCAGGACTGTGGAATATGTCAAGCCATGTTGGAAGCTTGCTGTTGCATGCTCGTAATATCTACAGTACCACACTGAAGTTCAGTTTGCTTTGGGAAGCAATATACTTGTACTTTTAAGAAAGTGTTTTACATAGTAGGTTTAATTATTTTCATGTAAATGAGCTACTGAAACTAGTTAATATGATACATAGGGAGGATTTGTAAACAAAACCCATTAGTAATTTTTTTCTGTTGTAGTGAGAATTAAATTTATTTCTACTTATTTGAAACAAATTTAACACCCAGGAGAAATAAGACTTCATCTAGTCTCACCTCTTTCATGACAAGGATTGCTGTTTTCCCAGTTCTTCCAGTGCAGAGCCAGATCTGGTGTGTTTGGCTGCAGCGTGTTTGCTGGAAAGAGGTTGTCTGGAAGCAGCAAAGGGTTTTGGGTGGGTGAGAAGTTAGCTAAGGAAAGGGGAGCCCCTTCAGCAAAGGGGCCTGTGTCTCTCTGGAAGTGTCAGCCGAAGTGTGATGGTACACAGCTCCAGCCTCCGTGGTGCTGCTCTGTACACTGGCATGTGTTCCTTTGTTCCTTCTGGTTTAAAAGACATTCACATTTTGAGGTGACGTCCTGAATGTCTTGTCTGGATATACAGTCTCTGTGAACCTTTTAAAGGAACAGTCTAAAGGCTTGCTTTTGCATATCTATAAAATCTCCTGGTATAGTTCTCTCATCTCCAAAAATTAATACGTTTGTCCCTGACCCATGAATCATATTACTCCGTCAGTAGCAGAACTGGATTAATGCTGAGTGTTTAACATTTTCTGACCTGTTAGGCTTGATACCACAGCGAGAGGTACAGTCTTATGAGAGATATAGAAATAAACATGTGAAACATTTTCTGGCACAGTGTTCTTTGAGAAATTGTGTCACAGACTTCTACACATTGACTTGCTGATGCCTCTTATGAGTCATATGCATTTTTGCTTCTGCTGTTCATGTCTGCAACCATATCTATGTATCTATGTATTATCTTTTTAGGGTAGCATTATAAAAATCAGCGATGTTCTAAAGCGTAAGCTCTCTAAAAATGTTACAGATTCTCCTAGGTTTTTATTGTTTGCTTGGTTTTGTTTTGTTTTGTTTTGTTTTTTTTCCCCTTACTCAGTTTCATCTTGACAGGCTTAGCCAGAATCCCTTTCTTACCCTGCAGGTACAGAAGGATGAAATACATTAATGTGCTGTAGTCCTCTGATTGTGCTGCTCTGCCTGGGATTCCTGGGATAAGTTTTAGCCTCTGTCTTGTTTTATGAGAAATGGATTAGAGAGCCGATTTTAAAGAGGATGTTTTTTGGGCTAATGTGAATTTTGGTGGTTTGGAATGCAGTCAGTAAATGACAAATCCAGTAAAAGAGCATGACTACATGTTCTCAGTGTTTAGAGTAGTTCTCTGTGTTTAATTGCAGACCTCAAAAGAGGACCTTCTACAAGCTGATTTTGAAGGAGCTTTAAAATTCTTCAGGGTTCAGCTGCCCAAGAGATACAGAGCTGAGGAGAACGCCAGGAGACTGATGGAACAAGCTTGCAACATTAAGGTAAGGGCAATTTTCATTTCCGCTCATTCACCCAGGGTTCTTACAGAAAAAGTAAGGTACAGTGTATAAGAATGACAGTAGCACATGCAAAGTAAAGTAATGAAATCATTAATTTATTACTTTTTGTATATATATGTATATCTGTACACACTTGTTATATTTAAAGAAAGTACAGCACAGAGCTTTGGCACATGCTTAATAATTAAAATAGTAAACTTACGATCAAAAAATGGAATGGTCAAAACTTGCTAATTCATTGATTTATAGTGATAACACTAAACAATGAATCAAATATCTGATGATCATCATGGTTGTATATTATTTGTTTCACCCCGAAGCTATTTATTTGCAGAATGCCACTCTCTGTATAAAACAATTGTAGTGGAGTAGAAACTTAGTTTTGTTGGTCTATCAAGCTTACCAAGACAGAACATCTTTTTTATGTTCTATGCTACCAAGACGCCCAGAAGATGTACTCTGTACACCCAGAGGATGACCCAAGAAAGAGCCATGGGATGGGTTTTAACATTTGATCTTGAAATAAGTGGTTTTGTTACTTCTTGAAGTGTGAGCACTGATGGGAAATGCGTGTTTGGTGTGGTCCAGTAATGGGCCGAGAGACCATGACCATAATGAGACCGTGTGAACAGAAAGATTGCTCCTCTGACACTCTGCTTTATATCTCTCTCAATGTGTTTATTCACTTGCTTTTGTGCTGCTTGATTTCATAGTTTGCTAAATAAGGTATTTTTTTCATACTGATTAAAACACCAATCGCAGGTGAGCCCCCTCCCTACCCGCCTCGCCTCCCCAGGTGCCCTTACACAATAGGTTTGAGGCCCTGGAGCTCAAGGGACAGGGTGGTGAGGATGTGGGGGAAAGTCCACACAGGAGGCTGTCAAGGGCAAGAAAGTCAACTCCATGCCTCAAGACTTCCTCCACCAGGAAGGAAAGAAGGGCAATGGTCATAGGCAACTCCCTTCTGAGGGGAACAGAGGGCCCCATATGTCGGCCGGCCTCTACTCTTAGAGAAGTCTGCTGCCTGCTTGGGGCCTGGGTCAGGGACATCACCAGGAAACTTCCTGACCTTGTTCGCCCCTCTGATTATTACGCGTTAGTGATAATTCAGGCTGGCAGCAATGAAATTGCTGAGAGAAGCCTGAAGGCTATCAAAAGGGACTTCAGGGGATTGGGGCAGTTACTGGATGGAGTAGGTGCGTAGGAGGTGTTTTCCTCTATCCCTTCAGTGGTGGGGAGGGATACTGAGTGGACCTGGAAGGCCCAGCTGGTCAATACATGGCTGAGAGGCTGGTGCCATCACAGGAATTTTGGTTTTTTTTTGATCATGGGGAGGTTTACTCGGCACCTGGCCTGATGGCTGCTGATGGGTCCCAACTGTCTCAAAGGGGGAAATGAATTCTAGCCCTGGAGCTGGCATGGCTCATTGAGAGGGCTTTAAACTAGGTATGAAGGGGGACAGGGGGGAAATGAGACTTGATAGAGATGAGCCTGGGGAAGCAGCCCTGGGGTTGGGGGTGAGGGCCACGACACAACTGAAGTGCATCTACACCAATGCACACAGCGTGGGCGACAGACAGGAGGAGCTGGTAGCCATGGTGCGGCAGGCAAACTATGCCCTAGTTGCCATCACTGAAACATGGTGGGACCACTCCCACGACTGGAGTGCTGCAATGGATGGCTACAAGCTCTCCAGAAGGGACAGGCAACTCAGGAGGGGCTGTGGCATGGCTCTCTATATTAGGGAGTGTTTTGATGCTGTTGAGCTCAGGGTTGGGAATGATAAGGTAGAGTCCCTGTGGGTAAGGATCAGGGGCTTGGCCAACAAGGTGGACATCCTGGTGGGGGTCCGTTACAGACCGCCAAACCAGGATGAAGAGACAGATGAGGCGTTCTATAAGCAGCTGGTGGAAGTTGCTCAATCGCCAGCGCTTGTTCTCATGGGGGACTTCAACATCCGGGACATATGCTGGAAATACAATACAGCCCTGAGGAAGCAGTCTAGAAGGTTTCTGGAGTGCGTGGAAGACAGCTTCCTGACTCAGCTGGTTAGGGAGCCTACTGGAGGGGGTGCCCCACTAGACCTGCTGTTCCTGAACAGAGAAGGACTGGTGGGAGATGTGGTGGTAGGGAGCTGTCTTGGGCAGTGACCACAAAATGGTAAAGTTCTTTCTGAAGTCAGGAGGGAGGTCAATAAAACTGCTACCTTGTTCTTCTGGAGGGCAGACTTTGAATTGCTCAGGACACTGGTAGGGAGGGCCCCTTGGGAGTCAGTCCTGAAGGGCAGAGGGGCCCAGGAAGGCTGGACGCTCCTCCAGAAGTCTTCAAGGTGTAGGAGCAGGCTGTCCCTGTGTGCCATAAGATGGGCCAGCGGGGAAGAAGACTGGCATGGCTGAACAGGAACTTTTGGTGAGTGTCCGGGAGAAAAAGAGAGTTTATGTCCGGTGGAAGAAGGGGTAGGCAATGTGGGGAGAGTACAAGGAAGTTGCCAGGATATGCAGAGAAAAACTCAGGAAGGCCAAAGCCCAGTATGAGCTCAACCTGGCCACTGTGGTCAAGGATAACAAAAAATGTTTTTAGAGATAGATTAACAGCAAGAGGACGGCCAAGGAGAATCTCATTCCTTTACTGGATGTAGGGGGGAACATGATTGCTGAGGATAAGGAAAAGGCTGAGGTTCTTAATGCCTTCTTTGCATCTGTCTTTACTACGAAGCTGGTGAAAGCCTGGAACACAAGGCTATGAGGAGTGGCTGAGGGAACTGGGGTTGTTTGGTCTGGAGAAGAGGAGGCTCACGGGAGACCTTATTGCTCTCTACAACTCCCTGAAAGTAAGGTGTGGGGAGCTCGGGGTCGGCCTCTTCTCACAGGTAACTAGTGATAGGACAAGAGGGAATGGCCTCAAGTTGCACCAGTGGAGGTTCAGGCTGGAAATGAGGAGACATTTCTTCTCAGAAAGAGCAGTCAGGCGTTGGGACGGGTTGCCCAGGGAGGTGGTGGAGTCTCCGTTCCTGGGGGTGTTTAAGGAGAGGTTGGACGTGGTGCTTAGGGACATGGCTTAGTGGGTGATATTGGTAATAGGGTGATGGTTGGATCAGATGATCTTGTCTTTTCCAACCTTAATGTTTCTACGATCATGTGAGACAGTGGGCCGTGCCAGACTAATGTTTATTCCAGACAGAAAAAAGGTTTTGTGAAAAGATATCTGTAAAAATTGGACTTGAGATTTGTGCTCTGTTGCTGAAAGAGAGTATTTGGGAGTAAAAGACTACAGTTTCATTTTTAGTGTTCAGTCCTTTGCTCAGTTCTTTAAAATGAGTAATTTAAGGATTTATCAAGTACAGTAACATTATGTTGTTTACTGAGTGCATATTTTTCTGATGAGAGGTTAAAATAGAACTCCTCATGCTACTTTTTGGAATAGATGTTTATCGATTTTCTTGGGCTTGCCTTTCTAATTTTCTTCTTGTACAATACATTGCAAGCCATATGATATTTTTCATGAATTTTTCAATTTGTACTGGGTATGTGTTTCTAAGATGTGTTTTATTGGAAAGTATTTTGAAATGCATTTGAGGCAGATGGTAAGTGCATAGTGCCCTGAATGGGTTCAGCACGTGGGGCCTTTTAAAAGGAGGGAGTGAAATTCTGAGCTCCTCAGAATTTCCTGTAGGTGGATTCAGGATCAAGAATTATGATTTGGGATTAGCAGAGATGGGAAACAGTAGAAGATTCAAGCTACCTTCTGCTGTGTTAATGACAGCCCACCCTTGCAAGGAGTCTAGCTGGGTTCTACTTGCTCACTGGGCACGCAGTGCATTCCTTCATTCAGCGTAAGACGTAGCAGGGGATCAAAACTGTGTCCTGAGCAGTCTTCTGATAGTTAGGCTCAGAACAACTAAGCCTGTGGAGAGGCGTGTTCTGAGATTCAGAGATTTTTAGTTGTTTGTCATCAGGATTAATAGCATAGTTTGGAAAACTATGGGAGGAACTCTGGACATCGGGGGATGTTGAAATCAGTGAGTAGCATCTGGGTACTCTCATGGAGAACTGAGGTGGTCTGAAGTAGGGTCATGACTCATCTTAGTTCAGTGAATGAAGGTTTGCTTACAGCAGCTCTCTGCCTTTCTGAGTCACAAGCCTGCACGTGGGGTAATGCAGTGCCCATTTCCATCAAAAGTGGCAGAAAATGTGGAAGACTTACATGAATGTAATGCAACAAAACCCAGCACGAGATCTTATTGGAGGAGAGGGTGGTACTTACTTGGACTACATCTGTTTTCACTCACTTGTGCTCCTTCTGTCATGGATTTCACACACGCCAGTGGCCACGCACTCACCACTACCAGGCCTCCTGCTTGGCCAGGTGCACCTGTGTGTGGTGAGGAGGGCCGGTGGTTGTAACGTCCTCACTATGTCTCTTGGGTTCCTCTTGGCCAACGTCAATAAACTGCTTGTTAGGCAAGTTTTTTGCCCTCTTTAAGAGCGGGACTTTTCTTACGGCACAGTCTTTTCCCGCAAAGCTTGCTTCCTTCAGCCTCTGGATCAGTCACGTCGCTGCCCCTTGCCTCTGCTTCCTCCTTGCGGGTGTGTTGGAGGCTTGTGGCCTGTTCTGGTGGCAGGGCTGGTGCGTGGCGGCTTTGCTGCCCTCTCCAGCTGGCTGGGCATCTCTCGTGGGGCCTGAGCAGTGTGCGGCCTTCTGCTCGAGGTGTGGCAGGACGCTTCTCCTCATCTGCCACTTGGGCTGCTGTCTCTTCTGTCCTCGTGTGTCAGCGCTTGCCCTTTTCCTAGCCCTGTCTCTATTGTTTCTTCTAGTGCTTTTGCAAGCAGATGCTGCCATTCGTACTTCTTTTAGACTGCTCTCAGTATTTGTTACGCATCCCTACTGAGTGATTATGTGGTGCCTTGACTCTGTTAACTTGATGTCCCACATTAAATTAAAACACAAGGGTTGAACTGACTTCACATTCACAGTTTTTATTTATTTGGATCATTTTTCTCACTTTTGCCAAGTAGAATGTCTTTAGAGAGCCAAGTCTGAATCAAGGGAGCGTGACCTCTGACTGCAGATGGCACATTAACTGTTTGATAGGCAGTAAAGAAAATCAGCTCATGAGGAAGAAAGTGATGAGGAGTAACCAACATGGATTTATGAATGGGAAATGATACTTAACCAAGCTGATAGCCTTCCATGATGAGATGTCTGGCTTGGTGGATGAGGGGAGAGCTGAGGATGTTGCTTATCTCAAGCACAGAAAGACGCTGTCTCCCATAACATCCTCATAAACAAACTGATGAAGAGGTGGACTGGAATCTGGCTCAGTTGCTGAGTTTAACAGGTTGTGGTTAGCAGGGTGAACTGCTGGAGGCCAGCCACTGGTGTTGTACCCCAGGGGCTGATACTGGGATATTCTTCAGCTTCTTCATTAATGACCTGGAGGATAGAGCAAAAAGAATCCTCAGAGAGTTGCAGATGATATATTATTTTTTAACTTCAGTGGTGATCAGACACAGTAACAGGTTGTCCAAAGGGAGTTGTGGAGCCTCCATCTGTGGAGATACTGAAAACACAACTGGTCCTGAACAGCCAGCTTTACCTAACCCTGCTTTGGGTAGGTGGGCTGGACAAGATGATCTCCAAAGTTCCCATCCAACCTCAATTGTTCTGTCATTCTTTAATTAGTTATAACGTGCTCTTTATTTACAAACAGGAACTAATAATTACAGAAGTTGACATGCTCAAATAAGAAATTACGGTCTTGATAGTTATCACTACAAGAGGTCCAAGGGACTGCAGAGGTTACGTGAAGAATAGTTGGCTGTCTTGTTGAATGCAGCAAAACCTGTTCTGTTAAAAAAGGCAACAAACAAAACCATTAAACGTGTATTTTCTGTTGTATAAATCAGGCACTGTGTGTCTTCCACTGCTTCTCACTAGTGTATTAGTATTTGTAGACCAAACACCAGATGTTTGTAGGGTAAGCATCACACAGTAAGTGCCAGGGAGTGTTTTAGGTTTGTAAACTAATGACTGAGGCATCAAAACTTGAGAACAGTCATGGTGTAGTCAGACTTCATATTCATGCTATATCTTTTCCAATATTTCTTCTTTTTTTTTTTTAAATTCCCAAATTACTACAAAATGGGAGCTTTAACAAGTAATTATCCACCTCTTGCTTTTTTTTTTTTTTTTTTTTTTTTCCTGCCATGAGCTCTGTCATGGTTCTAGAGAAGGCAAAAGAAAAAAGGCGTGGTGTTTTTTCCCCTTAGTTTCACACTTAAGTTTAACTCATGATTTCAGGAGCTAACCCTTAGATTTTAAAGGTGCTAAATTGGAAATAGTAGTCTTGTCATCCTATTTTAAGAACAAATTTAAAAGAATTAGCATCAAACTCTTCCTTGGGAACAATTCTGTGAATACAAAGAAAAAAATCCTATTAATTGAAAATTGTATTTAAAATGTGCTAGAGCCTGTCTTATTCAGTTAAGGACTATCCATGGTGATCACCCACCAGGTCTGAATTTCCATCATTTACCACTGAGGAAATCATTGTGATCAAAGTCAGTGGAATTAGAAATAACGGCAGTATTTCCTGGCATGTGATCGTTGGATAGAATTCCATGGTTTAGGAATGTTCTGTAGTAATTCATACTATAAAATAATATTGCCTAAGAAGCTTCCTTTTGGTTTCCACATATGTGTGTTAGATAATTGCAGAGTAGGGTCCCACTGATACCTGGCTGATGTATTATATCCATCATTTGCAGAATATAAGATTTATTTAGGTGGAAGAGACTGAATTTGTGAAGATATCTGCTGAGACTCTTACGGTAGATAGAGACCTGCATTGCATAAATTTCCCAGCTCAGAAACAGCCAAACAGAGGAGAAATACATTAATCCTCTAAGTAGGATGTCAGATGCTAATTTAAGGGCTAATAAAAATTTAATAAAAGATGAAAATGACAAAAGATTAAATTTAGAGTTAATAAATGGGAGATTTTCCTCCTCTGTTTCCTGTTGGTCTTCTGCTCTGTAATGACCATACCTTCCATTTTGCAATGGCCTTTACAGAGGGAGGGGCATATTCCTCCCAGAGCATCCAGCAAGCTTTACAGTTGTAAAAATGGGCTTGAGGATGATAATTTCCTACCTGACCAGAGCATCTTGCATATTATGTGATATGTGATAAAGAGTTACCCTAGAATGATGAACAGTGCTTTTTGTGCTCATGCTTTTGGGGTGATGGTGGAATTCAGAGTTTTTTCTACGTGTCTGGAAACTCAGTGTGATGAATGAATGAAGAAAGAAAGTGTTTATTCTAGACGAATGAAGGTTAAACCTAATGTTGCTGTTTTATTAAAACAACAACACATTTCACATACTAGCTCAATCCGTCTCAGTTACGTTTTGCATCTCCTAATACAATTTCTCTTGCAGAGATCTGTGTATGTCCTAAGGAAAGTGTCATGTTGTTTGATTCTAATACAGGAAGCCTATCACCTCTATTCTTACGCTTGACTTCAGTCAGTTGAGCTGTAGATTGGGACAAAGTAAGGGGCATTGTGAGATTTTCTCCGTAGGGAAATGTCTTGGTTTGACAGTACTTGAGTGAACTCAGAGAGTTCTGCTCATTTCTGTCCTGGGGTCTTTCAAAGACAAGGAGTTGGCATTCAAACTGTGTTACATTGCAGATCTAGAGATGCCCTGCAGCTGAGCACAGCAGACAGGTAAATGGAGAGCTACCGGGAACGTCACTGTAGGCAGCCACCTCTCTGGGCCTGTGAAGGTTGGGGGAAGCCATGGGAGAGGCTCTACAAGCACTGAGTAAAAGAACCTGCAGGGCAGATTGTGTGATTACAGGGCAGCTGCTGCAATGACACCTTCCTTTATGTAGCCCAGGAATAGCAGTGTCACCTTTTCTACTCTGTCATCATCATGAGTGGCTGGAAAGACCTGGCAGACTGAAGTTCTTATAGGAGAAGCCACTTCCTAGCCATGTAGCGTTCTCCCCTCACTGGAGGAAATGCAGCTGCTCAGCAGACCCAGCAGTGCTACAGGGTTGCTGCTCTCAACACCTCAGAAGCAAATGGCCTTGAGAAAAAAAAATGGTGGCTTTTTTCAGTGTGTAGGTGGGTTTACTTGGCAACGTTGTGGTAGCAGGGGGCCATAAGGGTGGCTTCTGCGAGAAGAATCCAGAAGCTGCCCCATGTTAGATAAGGGGCCTGCCGCTGACCAGAGCTGAGCACCCCCACAGCTGGTCTTGTAACAAAAGCTGTGTCTTGGCTCATGGAGAAACTGCATGAGCAGAGCCGAAGGTCGGTAGCAGGAGCTGTGCAAAAGTTCTCCTTTCAGGGTAGTTCTTTGTGTAGTTTTAAAACAGACTTACTTTAATAATGTCGCTATTTCAATGTTTTGAATTCAAACCGATGTTTTGAAGCTAACGCCTTGCTGTTGTGGGTGAATTACTTTATTCACACCTCTGTTGCTGTTTTATCTGGAAGCAGCTTTTTGCAGGCATGGTTTAACAAGGAATTACTTGTTGGTTTATGTCAGTTTTAGTGGAAAAGAGGAAAAATACCTCACTTGCTCTCCTGTTCTCTCTCTAGTACATCCTCTCTCTTTGGGTTTGTATGTATATATGTGTATTTATCTAGTTACTCAGGTTTTCTTGCTATTGTGAGAGATGGTAAAGCAACACAAATGCAGCAGAAAGCAAAAGAGATACTGTGGAAAGGCTCTGAAACTGCACAAGCTTTTTATTCCTTTGGTTCTTCCAGCAATATATCTAATTCATCTTCCAATATAAAGGACAGGAAAAAAATTGCTTATTTATTAACTTCTCAAGAAAACACCAAACCAAACTGAAAAGAATTGTGTTTAGATCTGTAGAAAACCCTGCTGTGTCTGGATGTGATTTCTTATTAAAAGCCAATGATCAATTCCATTTATGTCTGCGCTGTTATCTCTGTAGTGCAGGATCCTATTGTCGCTGTAAGGAGGGTCATGTTTTTTAATGCGTGCTCTGTTTTCAACTTTAGCTTCTTCCTTTCTGCTTGGCTTTGTGGTATAATGCAGCATGATGACCTGGCATCTGAAAATCATATTAAAGTGGCAACAGTGGTGCAGTGGATTTAGATGTTTAATACTATTGTCACCTTGCTGATAAATGTTAACAATGTAGGCAGAGTCATGCATTTAAAAAATCACTTTCAGCTATGAAATACTTATTTGAACTCTACATATCTGGTTTTCCAGTGAGCAGACATGATGCTTGCATTCAGTAGTGAGGTTAGATTTTCATGGTGTATAAACATTAGGAAAACTTCTCTCTCTCTCTCTCTCTCTTTTTTTTTTCATTTGCTTTGAGTTGGCATTGTAAATTGAATCAGGTCTATTGGTAATTTTTATCAACAGGGAAAGAATATGATTTTCTTATTAATAATTGCATATAATCACGTTTTCACATTTTAACCATCTAAAGTATCTTTGCAACCAGACTGAATACAAATTCAATACAAATTTTAGTGTCATTGTAGTACTCATTTGTCTGCATGTGTACTTGTACTTCTCAGAGTAATGCCATCAACAAGAAGAGTGTTGAAGGTAAGGGTTTTTAAAGTACTATATAAGTTTGAGATGGAAAATTGGATAGAAATATCCATTGTCCAGATTCCCAGCAACTGTATGACAGTATATATCATTAAAAGATTTGCACTGGATAGTGTAAGTTTAGTTGAGTAAGGTGTTGACATCTGGAAAATATTCCAAGCGTTGACAACTGAAAACTGTTCCATGGTGCAGCAGGCCGCAGGTAGTGTATATTCTATGTATTTTAACTTTCATTTTGTTCAGCTTCATGCTGTCAGGAGTCACAGCCGTCCAGGAGGACAGATGTTTCCCCTTTCAGACCCACAGAAGGAAGGCATGCTCAGAAGGTCTTTTGGCTCAAGCTTCTTGAATCTGGCTCTTTCCATCTGCATGAATAATAACTCCTTTGCATCCTCAGATCTTGGATGAATAACTCCTCTGTTTCTTCAAGAAAACCTACATGCTTTTTCTAGTAATGTCTCAGAATATCTGTGTGTGATAATTTCTCTCTGAACCTGCATTGTTAGCTCTCACACGGGAGGAGGATGCAGCCATAGGGTCAGATGGATAGCACAGAGGTGCAGATTATCTATAGAGATTGCTTTCCTCCAGAGTAACCTTAAATTAACCTGACCTTAATTCAGAATGACTGGGCATGTCAAACCTAGCAAACGTATTTCATTGCATGTTGTATTTCCAAAAAGCTCATTTGGATTATGCAAAACTACTACGATTTTAAATTGAAGCTTTATTTTTTGTAGGAGAAACTCCAGATTTTTTGGAGAGGAAGGGGAAAATAAATGTAATCTTCCATCCTCTTTGTGAAAGGGATGCTGAAAATAGTACAGAGAACAATAGATAAAGGTGGCATGGACTCTCACTGACATTTCTGTCTTCTGTCATCTTTGACACGATTTGTCTAAAATAACTCAGTTCTATGAGTAAGAGAAAGTGAAATTTTTTCCCAGGTTCGATAGGACACATTTGAATCCCATATGCAGGTTGGCTGGGAGATTTTGTTAGGTCCTGACTAACCTCCTGTATGGTGACGAGTTTGGATATTGTACAAAAAGTTTTCTATATCCAGTGGTCTGAAGGACAGGTGGTTGCAGAGTATATAGAGTCACAGTTAACACTGTGAGCTTAATAGTCATCTTAGTTGTTCTTTAGAAGAGAAAGTCTAAACTCTCTCATCCTTTGAAGGAAAAAACACCCAAATAAAAGAGCAACCTGTAACTGTTTCTTCTGAGGGATGCCTTGAGTCTGAATATGGAGAAAGACTGTGATGTTGAAGTCCAGCAGGTTTGCAGTACCTCTTGTTCACAGTAAGATGTGTTTCTCTTTTAGACACTTCTGCGATGCACAAGAGGCTGTAGAGGAAAAACAAATGTATCCCAGGATCGATACTTATGACCAGACTGAAAAATAAACAAAAAGCTAGGCTTTCATGTTTTGTGGAGGAAGACGTAGTTAAAAGTGTAGGTTCAGAAATGTCTAGAAATGAGCCCCATGCTTATATAGGCCAAACATTCCTTCAGCAGCAGCAAAGCTGTTCAGGCTTAAGAAGGCAGAAACCTTCCTGGAGGTGGAAATTCATCTCTGCTTCTCTTGGACTCATTCAAGCAGTCAGACCTGAGGAAACAGGTAGCATCTCAGTGGTAAGCAGCACAGCTTACTTCCGAGGTAACTTGGAAGAAATCTTTCTTCATATACAAAAGACCCTGGTGCCAAGATGCTGAAACCTTTGCTAACCTAAGTCTTTGTCTTGTCTGTGATAACCCATTTTTTAACTGCAGGACCCCACAGAATATAGTGTCTTTATTCTTTTACAGCTCAGTTCCTGTACCCAGATAAATTCTGTGTTCTCCCTTCTGAACGGTGGGGGAAAAAGCTCTGTTGTCTGTTGTAAACTCCTTGCTAGCAAAGAGAGTTATCGTCTATTTCTATGTCTAGAAATCTTAGATAATTTGCATTTGGAAGAGATTACATTTTGGCAGAAGTTTCAAGCTGCCTTGTGTCATATTTGATCAACCTTTCCGATATGCATCTTTGTCAGAAGTACTGTGATTATTTCGTTTCTAAAGATGTTACAGAATTTAAAGCTTAAATTATTGGAAACGAGTCCTGACTTAAACAAACCTCAGGTAATCCAGAGTCAATTACTACTGCATGGGGTGACTTAGGGGAAAAAATGAGCGATTCATTCTCAGTGTAGTGTAGAGGGCAGTTGGGTCTGGTCCGTTATCTGAGAAATTAAATAAAGTAACAGAATTCTGAAGCACTATGCCATACTGAGACCTAAAGCTAAACTTTAAAGAATAAAATAATAATAATAAATAAAGTTAAAAAAAAAAAGACAAAGGTTGACAATGTTCCCTTTTTTTTTTTTTCCCCAGAGCTTTTGCAAATAAACAAAGAAAAGACTCTGAGGACAGTGTCTTTGTGCAGTTTTTTGCTGGTGTTCGATTTCTCAGGCACCTGCAGCTGAAGTTCTCCACTTTAAAAATAAGTGTACAAACAAAACTAAGTATAGAAAAGTGGCAGTATGCATTTTATAAATGCAAAGGTCTGCAGTGACGGCAGCTTTTAGAACTGAAGTCCCTATTAATAACTTCCCATTACAAAACCTGGGTACTATTTTTGCCATTATTGATACGGTTCTAAGTTAAATGCAGTGAGTGATTACTTGATTGTTATCTAAGCAATATGCAGCTACTGGAGTAGAAGTTTAGCTGAGTGCTTTGTAAGGCAATATTCACATTTTTAGGATTTTCTTGTTGCTTTGCTTCAGGATTCTATGGTGTCCTGAAGTTAATTCATTTCAATTTTGCTATGTTATAGGCTTGTTTCTCTTGTGGAGAGTAAGTTGTGTAGTAAATATAGGGTTCAACTGTTTATATAATTTAATTTGTTTGTGTTTGGGCTTAAATAAATGCAGGTGTATTGAGGACTTGAGGAACTCTTGGGGGCTTTGGGGGGCTGGGAAGGGGTTCCTACTCCTCTTTGCTTACACTTCCCCAGTTCCTTATCTCCACAACAAAAAGTAAAAGGATAGGAAAAAGTTAAAAAGCGTTACTGTGGGTCAGGTCGTTGGGAAACCTTGCCAACATATCAATGATTTTTCTGTTCAATTGTTTAAGCAGCAGATGAAGATTCAGTCCTCGTAGTGGTTTCATATCTGTTTATAATTCTTTCAACTTCTTTGCTTACTTACTTCAATTTCCTTGACAACAATTCTAAACCAAAATTTGACTCTGCGAGTGAAGTTAGTCAAAAGCCGTGGCGAAAAAAAACACAAAACACCCAAGCAACGGAGAATCTCATCTCTGAGTAATTAATCAGCATAATACATACTCTCTTAAATTGGGAAATGTAGGCCGCATTCAGTGTGCATACATGACTCAGGCCCAAAGACAGCATGTCACATTGAGTCACCCAGTTACTGTGACAACAGAGCTGCAAACCCGTCAGCTTCAGCAGACCTTTAGCCCAGCTGCATCTGCACATTTCAGCACACTGTAGGGGAATATTCTTCGCTCCTTTCCCAAACAAGAAATAGAGGTGTGCTTCCATGAACAGAAATATGATGTGGCTGACATAGCTTGGAGGCCTTGACCTCTAAGAAAAATAAAACTATAGCTAAAGTTCTTAGCAGAGTCAAGTGATTGTCTGAACAGTTCTTTCTTAATCCCAGAAATCCTTTTGTTAACCCATAGCTTAGAGCACAAGATCAATGACCTTATTGTCCGTCCTCCTGAGGAACAATTTTACAGCAGTCTGAGAAAGCCACCTGATTGTGCCTCATGGGATGCTTCATCCTTACACAGTAGGGAATATCGATTATCTCAGCTAGTCAACAGTCAGGGAAGAAATTGGAAATGGATCAAGGCTTTGATTCCTAAGTGGCTAACGAGAATGCTTCGTCCTGCCTGCTCACGCTGACATGCTCCCTCTCTTCCCAAAGGTAGCTGGTTGCAAGATACTGTGTTCAATAACATCTGCATCTTCTGATAAGCTATCTTCCTCACTTTAGGCTCTTTTTCCACTGTTAATGGCACAAGAAAAAAATATTGTCAGGCTGTTAGTTTTGATGACTTTGCAATCTGTGTGACCTGTCAGAAATGAGAAAAATCATCACCCTCTCAGTGCTGTATTACTTTAAGTAGTCCTGAAAATAGTACATGTGATTTCTTTATTTGTGACGTAGAAATGAAAGGGAGCTTCTTGCACTGAGGAGCTGCAGTTCGATGCCTGCAGAATATAGATCATAGCAAACTGGTTGCAAGGAAGAAAACAGTCATCCTTACATAGGCCCATATGGACACAAATCTCATCACTTTGAATAGCAGCAGGATGTTCAGAGGCACTTTGGGCTTTGTTTCTCTTGTAATACAAGGTGAAATTCAAGCGTGTGTTGTAAAGAACTTCCTCCAAGTGTACATAATTTGTTCTTTCCTTTTCCAAGCACAGCTTGAAGCAGGGAATGTTCCTTTCTGAGGAGGAAGGACATGGATCAAGAAAGTACATCTTGCTGGGGACAGTTTGCGTCTCCCCCAGCAGGGTGCTTTGATGATGGGCTCATGCCAAGGCAGTGACTCTCTAGCCCAGTGGAATCTCTTTTTGCAACCTGTTTTGTCATTCTGCCCTGAGATGCACCAGAGCCTTCTCTCCAGCTGCTGTGACAATCCTGACCACTTCGGGACTCGACCAACAGATGCCTGGGGAAGACTGGAGGAAGTGGCCCCAGGAGGGTGTGCTGGGGATCGAGGTGCTGCCTGGACTGGGTAACCCTCAAAAATCCTCCTCCTCTTGCTCTCTGACAGCAGAGTAGCTCCTGACCTGAAGCGAAAGGGATCATCACAGACACCACCAATTCACTCCGAGGTGAATTAGGAGGACAGGTGGCTGTGGAACGTGCCAGAAATCCGTCTTGCATTCTGCTTGCGCTCATCAATCTCTCTCCATCTGGCAGCTTCTCCTCCGGAAGCAGACTGAGGCCCTAATGGCCTAAGTGAGCAGGAAACAAGCAGCACATTTATAGATTGAGTGCTGGGCTGAGAGCGCACATAGTGCTCATCAGGAACCCTGCTCTGCTGGGAGTGGCCAGGAGTCCCTCTTTGTTTTCCTTCCAGCTTTCTTTATTGTAACATCCACAACATTTCAGTAAGAATAATGTCTGATAGAATTACTGTGTCACAAACAATGTTTACAGACTACCTGTTTAAACAAGTGAACTATTTACCTGTATGCCTTACAGGTTTCCAGCCTTTGATCCACAGTATGAGAATGCTATACAAGATCTTGTACCATCATGGGAATTTGGGGTCGGGGGAGAGGTGGAAAAAAATGAAGAATGATTTCAAGTAAGTGAGGTGAAGGATTTCATAGGTCCTTACTCATCCAGGAGCTTGAAAAAGCACCTGCCTTAGGGTTAGGTGTGTCTGGGTTTTGTATTTGTTTTCTTTTTGTTGCTTTTATGATAAAAAGCAAGTTATAAGGATTAACAGGAGGATAAGCAAGTCTATACTTTTTGGAAATAACAGTAATAATGACTCTTAACCTTTTTATGCACCCTACACTACACTAATGGACCTAAACTGGTATTTTTATTCTAAAGGCAAATTTGTTGACATAAAGAAAGGAAACTTAGCTGCTACAGAAGTGTAAAGAACATACAGTAAACTGTAATGTAGGAAGATACTGAGCTTTTAGTTTAGTGGCCTTGTCCAAGAAGATACCGAGCTTTTAGTTTTGTGGCCTTGTCCAAATAGGAAGTAATTACAACATAATTAAATTCTGAAAGTCTGGAAACCATGATGGTTGACAGAATGACATTTTAAGAGAAATAAGCATATGTTTTAATACATCTCGTCCTTCAAGCTCCTAAGCATTGTTGATCCTGTCTGCTCTTCCAGCTTCCCCTTCTCTTCTGCTCTTAATATACTCTCTATCCTGCATATACTTGAGCTGGCCTCTGCAGGCAGTGCAGGCAGCTGCTTGCCATGCAAGGAAGACTGCTTCCCCGTAAACTGGGGCTAAGCAGTGGAAAATGAACAGTGTTGGGTCATAGCTAATCTTTTAAATAAAAGCCTGTGTGGTAGAGAGTGATGTGAGCCAGTTGCTGTGTGTTGCTTTGCCCTATAACTAGTATATTTGTATGAATACAGCAACATTTTTTAAACTCTCTGGGGAGGTTAAAACCTGAAATGCACGTTGGCAAAGATTCATTTAGGAAAGGTGGAAAATTAACTCCCTTTTGAGTTTTGTTAGTGTTTGGTTCATATGACCTGAAATAAGCACATCTCTCTTAAGTCACTCATTTTGCTCAAGTTCAGAAGCTGTATGCTCAGACACAGCTCTTTGGCCGAGCAAAAAGGAAGAGCATCCAGGTGTATGAGATTGATGTACTTCTCCAGCAACATGATCACATTGTTCCCAACCAATTATAGTTGCCTATAGGTTGTTTTCTTGTGTTCATGTACTGTGAATATCTCAGGACAATCTGTTCTCTCTCCGTGTTTCTTTCCTCTGAGACTCATCCTTACACCTTTGATAGATTCTCTTAATAGGCTCATTAAGGAAATGGAGGGCATCTCTCCTAAATGTTTGCCAAATCAGGAAGCCTCAGTTGCCTTCTTTCCAACCCCAGACAAATAGGAAAACAAAACATTGCCAGAGGTGCCTCAACATGTGGAGCTCCCCAAGGACCCAGAAATCATGCCCGTAATTATGCGGTTTGAAAACGGCCAATGTACTCTACAATCGGTAATTTACTGCTACAAAACATGATGGCTTGTAAAACAAGTTACCGCTGCTCTTTTTGTGTGTAAAAAGCAGGGGAAAGGTCCAGTTAGCATTCCTTTCCTGACCTGCCTGCCTTCTTGCACCACCTTCCTGCTGGTTGTGGAGCGGGGATCCACAACTGTGAGGGACCAGCTTCATATGCATTTAGCAGTGGAAACCAATTAGCTGTTGCAATCTGGCTCCAGATTAAGTGACCCGGAGAAATCTTTCATTCAAAACTCCTATTCGAGGCTCCTATTTCCATGAAATGTGTACCCACGTTGTTCTTGCTGTTCTCATTACTCTGTTCTCTGTAATAGCTGCTGTCTGTGTAATGATCCTCGGTGGCCGCATGGGGTTGTTGCAGAAGGCTGGAGAAGCAACATGATTTTGAAGAATTATTTGGCCAGAATAAGTGGGTCTGTAAAGCTGAGATTCAGTTACTTGAAAGATTCACAGGGAGCAAATTCCTTAAGTGAATGCTGAGATGGCATCAAGATAACCCAGAGCTGAATTAATGGGGAAATGTGTTAGATAATTCTGAAAATGCAGTGTACAGTCAACTGTCACTTACATAGCAAGGGTAGTCTGATATGATTGGGTTTGAGCTATTTAAGATTGTTAACAAGTAATTAACCTGTGAGGTGACTGGAATGGACATCATTTTAATCAAGGCTGAATTATTAACATGCCAGGTGTGCTTTGGAGTTTAGCAGGACACAGGCAGGACAAAGCCCCTTTGCCACTTTAATTACAGCCTCCCTCACCCTCGGGAAGCACCCTTAGAAGATGCCCGCCGTGTCAGCTTATCGAGGCATTGCTCTTCTCCCCCTGCCTTTCAGGGGACACCTCCCCGGTCCCACAGAAGACAAATTGACAGTAAACCTGCTAATTCCCTGCAGCTTCAGCCTGCAGCAGCCCGCCTGTTGCCAGGCAACCTCCAAAGTACTGACTAGGCCGCAGGCCTCTGCTTGTCTGCAGCTGGCCCTCGGCTCCATGGCTTTATTTGTGCACTTCACCTCTTTATTCAGCTAAACAGATTTCTTCCATAACACGGAAGCAGAGCTGAAGGCCTCCGAGTCGCAGCAGTGTACCTTGCCTATCCACCTGTCTTTTCTCGAGCAGCGCTCTCGGCCCTGTTTCTGCTGTTTTTCCTGGCCAGCAGCTGAGCAAACCCTCATGCTATTTGCCAAGCTGCAGCAGCAGCCCCCAGGGTGCTGGAGGTATATTTTAGAGGCGTAGCTGGCCATGGACCGCTGTACTCGGTGTGAATCTGTTTGGTCCCAACAGTTCTTGATGGATTAAAAACAATTAAAAAAAAAAAAAAGGCCAGGCAGCTTTAAGCCATTTTTATGTTTGGTTTATGTCTGGCTGCTTTGACTTCAGCTGTATCTGTGTTGCAGGCTTCATGTAGCCCAAGTAGGTCTGTGAAGAGTGAAAAGATGTTATCCCCTACCTGGGAATAGCCCTCCTGCAGAAGCAGTTACACAGGAAGAGCTGCATTTTTGTGGGGTGCGGCTGGGCTACCAGCCAGGGCACAGGTTTGCCTTCAGTTGTATCGGCTAGAGGAACAGGTTGCTGCTAGAGGATTTGTTGTACAGACAAACCAGCAGCATGTCTGCAGTGGCTGCACCTGGATGGACAAAGGAGAGCAGAAGCGGAACGAAGCCATTTTTTCTGGACGTGCTCCTGAACTGGGGGAAGGTAGAGATGGTTTATGTGCGGCATCCCATGTTGCCCAGAGGATCTCCTTGCCAAGCTAAAGTCAGCACCACTGGTTTTCATGGCTTTTCACAACCAGGGAAGCGTTAAGTGAAATAACAGAATAACAGAGTCCAGCTTTATTTGTCATGGTAGCATTGGTCACACCAGCATGATCGTTCAACTCCAGGGATAACTGGTGACAGAACTGCTGCGCTTTTCAGTAAGGGCTTGAAAAGCTGTTCAGATATTCTCACAAACTCCAATATTTTGCACCTTTACTCCATGCTGTAGAGCTTGAGAGAGAGGAGAAGGAATCCTGTAGAGATTTATTTAGAACAAACAGCTACCAAAATGTTTTTTCTTCCTTTTTTCCTTTTATGTTTTCTACTTTTTTGTTTCATCATGCACACACGATATTAATGAGCTGATTGTCTGGATTACACTTCTCTGACAGCTGTTGCCTTATGGTCCTCTCCCTACTGCCTTGGCTGCTACCAACTGACAGCTTTTTTGTCTGTCTGTGTTGTAGTTTTCATCACCGACTTTTTGGTAGAAAGTCATTTTTCTGCTTTGGTTTTCCATCCATTACCTGACCCTCTCTGGAGAAGAACAAAGACAAGCACATGAATGCTTTGTTTTGTACATGCAGTCCAGCAGAACAGGGGTTGTGTACAATGCCTAGTTTTTTTTTTTTTTTTTTTTTTTTTTACATCAAAGTAAGATAAGGAAGTTGAGGTTTTAAGTCCAGATTGAATTTTGGCCGTACTTGCTTTAAGCATTCAGTTACCCATTTGGAAAACTAAAATATTTCTGGGAGTGGTTTGGCATTCTTGTATTAGCTGTATTCTGATCTTTTCTAAAGGAACTCTTGATCTTTTTGTCATTCATGACACATGTTTATCACTGGGATGTCATGTTGTGCTATTTGCATTAGTGTGTACATCTTGATGCCATTATTCACTTAGAGCCCTGAAGTTTCCTGTGGGCTCAGTCAAGTATTTTTCTCAGGTGTACTTGAGGCTGAGTTGTGAGCAGAACAGAGGAAGCTTAGAGCCATCCAAAATGCCCTAAAATAACTTCTACTGGCTTGAGAATTTGTTTCAGGTACTTTTAGCAAGATTGAGTTAATGGATCTTAATTTCATTAAATGAAGATAGAAAGAAAAGGATCTTTCATATAGGAAGATGTCAGATGTTTTAGGGAGTGGAAGATCATGATTAATACCCAGAAAGAGGCAAGTGGCTAGTGTGGATGGGGATCCCTACCCTTCTTGTCATTGCTCTCCCTACCTGGTGGACTTGGCTTTTGCTCTGTACATTCACGGGGTGTCAAATTAATATTTCATAGAGTCATAGAGTGGCTTGGGTTGGAAGGGACTATAAACCCCCAATATATATACCCCCATATTTCAGTCCTGAATTTTCAAGTCAGGGCAAAATGCAGGGTGATCTGCAGTGCTGAGAAAGGATAAAGTATACCTGGCTAAGAGAGATGTTGCAGGAGATGTAGCTGCTCTAAGGCTACAGGATCAGTATCGGCAGTGTTCTTGCACCCAGCCAGCTGTCTGTAACCTGGAATCCTGCAACTCTGAAAGATCCAAGAAGAGCACAGGAATGCAAACAATACTGACGAAGGAAGCTCAGGTCATACATTCCTGACAGATGGCCAAAAGTGTGGAGATACTAAGATAAGGTGCTCAGTCTTTAGCTCACAGTAAGCTTTTTCTTTTGGTGCTGTTTTACTCCATTGTGAGAGACAAGAAAAATCTGACTCAGACGTGTCTTGTCTTTCTTTATATATCTTATAGTCCTAAACGGGGATAATGAAACTATTCTTTTATTTTTCTCCCAACATGGTTCAGCAGAGATAGCATCCATCTCAGTAATGTCAATACTATGCAACAAAAGGAATACTCTGTATCACAAAAATTGCTGTTGCGATTTGTTCATGTCACTCACCTTAAAACCGTGAGGGGACCAGTTCATGTGCTGCTAAATCAGTTGCCAGTCCCCAGCCAACTCTCCCAGTGCCAGGAGTGTTGCTAAGTCTGTAGTTCTCCAGCTTATTGTAAAGTTCTGCAGTGACGTGTTTCTCTAGAAGCAAAAAATAATGTAACATACCAGTAAATCAACAACTCGGGCTGAGGAAAGTGATCGAAAAAGGTGATCAAGTCTATCACTACTTTTACAGAGTAATTAGAAGAGGAGCTTAGGACATCTGTAACCTTTCAAAACATTACATAAGTCACTAGGATTTACATTACATGTAGTATCCATGTGGAGACAGCAATATAGCTTTTCTTTTTATGTTAGTTATTAATTAGCTTATTTTTTTTTATTGGCTTATTTTCAGGTCAGCATCATGTTTACACTATCGGATAAAATAGCATGATTCACTATTGCTGTAGGCCAAAGAAGGAACCTTAGGGCTTTTTCTTGTTGTTTCCAAATGAGTGAACAAATGAAGACGCTGATTTTCCCCCTATTCATTTGAACTGTAAACCCAGAGTTGAAATCTGATGGAAGGGATCCTTTGTGAATACCAGTGGTTGGCAGGCTGAAGCTGCTGCCCTTTATCATAACCAACATTAAAACTGAGAGAAGCAGAAAGTGAGAGGAGCCAAAGAATGATCTCTCTTAGTTATTCACGGCTACATGACCAACTTTCCCATTTTTAGGCTTTTTTCTGTTTTTCTTAGGGATTGACTTTCACAGACAGCGAAAACAATGATGCTGATCATATAAAAAGTGTAATTTGGAAAAGCATTACGGAAATTTATAGTAGAAACCTCTTTTTTTAAAACTTATTTTTGCAACTCATCATAAATTTTATTGCAACCTTTGTTTTTGTGTTGTTGTGTTGGTTTGGGTTTTTTCCTTCAAATCAAGCAGAAATTACCTCTCACTTATTCCATGTACTTCCCTTGGATTCCTTTCAGAAGGAATTATGCTTAAACACCTCCCCTCTATACAAGGCACGTTGAAAATCAAGAACGGGTTGAAAGCTGTGGTTCAATTTTCTCTCTAAATATAGCTCTTTTTTTTGGACGTTGAGGGGAGTCAACAGCAACACTGAGCAAGCTTCCAAGGGAGCGCAGCCCTTGCACTCATGGCAGAAATACCAACATCAGCTTGAGCAGTACGTTGTGTGCAGCCTTCGCACAGGGATACAAAGAGAAAATGTTCCCTTGCCCCGCGGACATCTGTGCTAAGCTGGACCAATTCTTGTCTTTATTTTTTTTTAGGGAGTGTCTCATTTCTTTTAGTTGTGTAGGTATAATAATAGCAATAATACCAGAGCTGTAGTTCAAAGTTTAAATAAAAGATAAACTTGGAATAAGACAAATGAGGAGGCAAGAAGGGTATGTTGAAATATTTCAGGTCTCTGCTGGCTGAAATACCTCATTATCATGCAGAGAGCTGTTCCAGTAAAGTGTGTAAGAACCTGCCTTCTCTCCCCCCTCCACACATACCATTTGAGCTCTTCGAATAAGCTTATTAATAGTCAAATTGAGACAAGTTAATCTTTAAATCATATATAAATACAGAAGCTTTTCCCATTGTGGTATTTTGAGGCATTAAACACAGATGCAGATTTTCACAGTAGGAGACTAGATCAGCACAGTTAAGCACTGAAATAGTTTGTCTCCCAAATCGTCTTCTGAGAACAGAATTTCCCTTTCACTGTACTAAGTGATGATGAATAGGGATTTAGCAGCAAAGGGTAATTCCAGGCTTAGATTAGTGGATGGTGCTGGTATCTTCTATGGCTGATCAGCTTGCACAGTCCAGAGCTGCTTCCCTCCTCTGGATGCGACCTGTACAAGTCCCTCCATCTTCTCCTCTGGAGGACCACTGAGACTTCTTTCCCAGCAAACAGATCTCATGTCAAATGCTTTCTATATCTGACCCCTCTTACTCATCTTTGGTATGAATATGTACTAGCGAGTATGGTTTTCTGGACTTTTTTCGCAACATTTCATCCTTTGACCTCCAAGCTAATATTTTCGTCTTTAACTCCAGCATAGTGGGACACACTGCTCTCCTGGAAAGCAGCAGTAGTTTATATTTTTAATGTATAATGCATGAAATAATCCCACTTCACAGTCTACAAGCATTCCTCAGTCTAGACTGCCTCTCACAGTCAAGCTGTCTGATTTCTAAACCTCAACCACCAAGATACTTGGACTAGTCTGTCTGGTTTAGTCTGGCGTAGTTGACACCGTGTGCCATTTCCTGCTCATCCACATAATTTCAGCCTTAATTACTCTTTATCTCATCTTCTAAGTAATCGTACTCCTGATTTATTTTTTGTTTTGGGGATATACCGTTACTATCAAAATGTCTCACCTTTTCCATTCAGCTTTCGTCAGGGCTCCAGGTAGAAGATGGCCACAAACCTTTCTGGGGCTTCACCATGGGGTTTTACATGGGGCTTCAGACAGAGGTACCAGCACAGCCCCTGCCTAACCACTGCAGAGCAGGGTGGGTTATAGTGGTTTTGTGCCAGCCAGCTCCAGTGTTGTGATGGATGGAGGATGCACTGTGGTCCTGCTTTTTTTTTATTATTATTATTTTTTGGACTACAAGAATTTCTCATATGCGCCTGGCTCCACAGTCTTCTGTTCTTTCTCCTTTTTTCTTGTCCCAGGCTAAAGGGCAGGTGCAAAGTGACCATAACTGAAGATACTAAACTCCTGTGTAATACAGGGCTCATCAGATGGCATTCAGGGAAACATGCACTGCACAGCCCTGCAGCGTCAGACCTCCCTGGGCAGCACAGTGGTGTGCTCGTTCATAAGGCGTTTAACAACAGCACTCTGGAGAAAACTCGACAGACAAATTAATAACAAGAATAACAAGAATAGTGATAATATCACCTGTACTTTTGCACTTTTCCTGGATTTTGCCATTATTAATCTTCCACCGGAAGGTAGATAAAGACTGTTAATCCCTGCTTAGGGAGGTAAAGACAAATTTGTGGGTATGTATCTACCTGGAGAAAGAAAGTCAGGAGTGGGGTTTAGCCTTGAGTCTCTTCGTGTGATGTACACCACTTCTCAATATGCTATGAGACATTAATTAATGTCGATCATTTACTTGAAATGGAAAGCCAGTTGGCCATGGATGGAGATAGCAATACAGATCTATACTTATTGTATGATTATTGCCTGTATGAACAACTGGTTATTTTACCCGGATGAATTTTTTGCTTGATGAAATTGGCTCTGCTTGCATTGGCTTGCATGCTATTTGGGTGAAATCCCAGAATCAGGCCACACTGAAATGTGTCCAGAAATCCAGTAAGTAATTTTAAGTGCAAAGCACTCCTTCTACAACTGTTATGCTAATTTTCTTGAAAAATACTTGATCCCATTTTTTTTCTTTGAAATACTAGTTGTAGCGATAAATTCAACAGTTTTAACATAAAATTTCCTGTGTGGGATCAGTTTATTACAGAACTTAGTTCTTAATGGCATTTGCCTGGTCAAAATGTCATACACGCCATTGTTCAGTTCTTGGATTAATAGCCCCAGAGAAGATGTACCAGAGACGTTTATCAGATTATTTATCTTTGTCCCTTTGGCAGCTGGAGGGACCTGTTTGCATTTATTTGGCTCTGAGGGCACAGATTCAGGAGACGCTGGCCTTGGCCTGGATCATGTGTGAGGTTCCCTGGGACTTCCCCTACTCCTGCCCTGCTCCAGCTTCCCTCCCTGTGTAGGTTATGAGTGCCCGCTGCCACTGAGCTGGCAGGAGGTAAAAAATAATTCCCCAAAGAGATGGGGCAAAACATGAAACAAGTGGCGGATGTGTGCTGCTGTGGGGGAAATTATGCCATAAGTCGGGTTAGGAATTTCTGTTGTCTGAACGGTTTCTGTGTGGAAATCTGTGATGCAAACCAGTGTGACCCCACTGGGAGTGCCATAGGATCAGAGCGGCCGTTTGCACGTCGTGAAGCTCATTAGGAGCATCTCTTGCCTCTGCAAGTAGAAAAAAAATCACCTATTTTCCAAATATAATTGGATGGCTCGGAAGGACTAATGCTTATCTGTTGTAAGCCTCACTATGTTATATTGGGTTCTACATTCAATGCATGCCCTGAATGTGCTGTAAAATCTGTTTTCTCAAAACCCAAGGACTTCCAAAAAGCTTACAGTAAGCTTCAGCATGACTTTTACTTGGAAGCAAAAGCTGCTCGGGGACGTCTGGCACCTTCCATGTGCTGCGCCCCGCTGCCTCCACCTCCCGTGACACCGCAGCTCTTCGTGGGGCCACGCAATAAACCGCAGGAGGAATTCGGCTGGGTGGGAGCCCTGTGCTGGCTTCGCCTCTGAAAAACACGAGCAAAAAGTCACCCCAACTCCTGTACAAGCTTTTGGCAGATGAGAAGGAAGTTCACGAAGAGAGATGGTTTTGCCAGATAGCTGACATCTGAGGAAAACTTAGCTGAAGAGAGGAAATCACTTCTGGTGCCCTTAAAAAGTGACAATGGCAGTATGGAAAAGAAATATGGAAACAGAAATTAAAAATGTGAATTTAATTAAAATTCAAAAGAGAGTCGTAAGTTAATTTAAAAGGCTGCAGAATATTCTGTCATGGACTGAGCTGAATAATAACGAGTGTGTACCTGTAGTCTGGCATCCAGTTATGCTGCTTTTTAATCTTTTTCAAGTTCATATAACTTTTAGAAATCAGATGGGTGGGTTTGTTTTAGCCAGCTTCACACCCTTGTTTAGCTGTAGTCTGAGCTGTAGTTTTGTGTAAATGTCAAACTTGAAATGCAGACTTGACACGAACCCTTTAAAATTGCAGGCAGTAAGAACAGGCTCTGAGAAGCGGAGCCAATACACAGCGCAGAATTAATTGAGAATATGCTTTTAAAAATACAGGGAGTGACCTTCAGAAGCTTGGGGGGCTGTCAGCTGGCTTGTTATTCTGCCTGTTGTGATTTTGGTGGTGAGGCTGATAGTTTTAGGACTTTTTTCCCGAGCCTTGAGGATGAGTTAGGTGCTGCGGGGAAGACAATCCCTACGCAGCAGCTGTTGTGGTGGGAGCAGGATTAGCTTTTTGTGGGCCACACAGGTGACTGGGAAAGGCTGGAAGAAGGGTAGCTGAGCATTTTCTGCTACGTTCATTTTAATCCTAATTTTGTAAAGGTTCCTGCCTCTTTTACAGTGAGTTTGCAGCTGATACTGCTTTCCTGTACGACTGAAGCAGATGAGGGAGATGGTACCAGCCTTCTTCATTGTCTGTGCTCCCAGTCAATAATGCAAAAGGCAGAGCTGGCAACATAAATGAAGAACCAAAGGCCTTGCCCCTTTTCCTGCAGCAGGCCACACGTTTACACGGAGGGGGAGTGCGCGGCAGCATCACCGGCTGGGCGGAAAAGCCCCTGCCTCAGCAACTGCAGCCCTGCTGACCTCTGCCACCGCTGGAGGGAGGATATTCACTCCTTCCAGAGGGCTTTCATCTGTGAAAATGAGGTTACAGTTTTACCCGCTTTCATATCCTAAGAATGTGGCATGGCTGCGAATGCTGCGGGTTTACCCGTGGAAGTACATATGCTAAAGCACATCAAGCCCAGATTTTTCCACACATTGGGAGGATTATTTTAGGAGAAACACAGGTGCACACACCCACTTATTTGGGAAAAAAAATAGGCCATGCTATTTGACATTTTAAATAATAAAAATAAAACTTGGAGATGCGATTGCTGAACCAGCCTGATCAGCCTGAACCTGCTGGCTGCTTTTATCAACTGGCACAGGGCATTCTCCGTGAGCAATGGCTTAGTATTCAGAGCTCACTTTGAATCCAAAAGCACCCCTAGAGGTATTCCTGATGTCTAAAACCGGAACAGAGTTATTAATAAAATTGTAGCATTCTTGAGGGCTACACAGCACAATAGTAAAGGTTTTGCTGCTTAATCCAGGGGATTGCCACCATTGTAAAGGTCAGGTAGACGCTCCCCCACCTCGTGTCCCAACACAGAGGTTTCATCTGGCTGCAAGATGGGCACAGCAGAGACTTGTGGGGGGCAGCAACGCGACCTGTGCTCCATCAGCCGTGACAAAGGGGGCTTCAGGTGGGACCGCGAGTAACTTACATGCATGCTGAAAAGCTGGGGTGTTTGCTGTGCTCCGATGGTCAGCTGGTCCTCCTTGGGTGAGGAGAGAAGGTGACTTGATTTTGGGATTCACAGTGTTTGACTCTGTATGAAGTCTTTTTCACTGCTGATTGTGTTGGAAACAGTTGTTACTGGTCACTACTGGGTAAGGGAGGTACTGAAAGAGCTTGATACTATCATTATTCGTTCTCATTTGGGTGAAAAAAACACCCTGTAAACTTACCCTGAATGCTGCCAAATGCCATTTCAAGTGCTATGAAAAGAGTGTTATGTTTCCTTATCTGAAGGCTGCTGTAAACTTCCCAGCGTCATTAATACAAGAAAAGCAAATGGCAGAAAGTGACATTTCAAAAGCACAGCGGCAGGAACGAATGCTTAGCCAGAAACTGCACATACCTCACCTAAGTAACGCTTTCCCGTCTATCAGAAGATCCCATCCCTGTCAGCTAGCAGTAAGACATTCCTGGGGGTGGAGTGAGAGTGAATTTATCTTGGGAGTGAGCAGGTTTTGCTTTGCTAAGCTAGCTGGTTTGCTCAATTCAGGAATTTTCCATTCACCTCTGTTATCCACCAGCATAGAAATCCCAACAAATGTAATTAGGGCTACTGACCTTAATTAGTTAACGGTTATCTGCAGCTCACCTGTCCTTCTGCGAGCTCTCCTCTGTCATCCTGACTGCTTGGGTGAACCGTTTCTCCAAAAATTGCTGCTTCGGAGGTATGCTTTCAAAATATGTCGTGTAAGGGACTGTGCTCCTGTTCCTTGGGGAAGGCAGCTGCAAGGTAGACCTGGTGTTACACAGAGAAGTGCTGTTCGATTCAAAGCTGCACTATGTGTTTTTTCAGTCTTTTGATAGATTATTCATCAGTTCAGTAGTCCGAAATATTTGTGGGGGGCAGACTGTATTGAAATTCTGGCAAGAATGCGTGGTGTGGCCTGGGGAGGTAGTCACGGGTATCTCCGTGCTTGCTGCCTTTTTCTTTCCAGTGTTTGCTTCCGCCAGTTTAACTCACAAGTTTTAGTCTAACCGGCTTGAAATACTTATTAAAATTTTGTGCTCTGTTTCATGTTGTACATAGCACAGACTGTTAACGTGAATGCAAACTGCAGGTTCACAGACATCTGGAGGCAGCTCAGCCATCCTAGCTTGAAATAACAGCTGAAAAACATCCTTTTTAAAGTGAAGATACGCATTAGCCAACATCCAAAATCAGTTGTTAGTTCCTGTGATTGCTAGTTAGATCATGCCAAAATTGTCAGCCCTCTGTTAAGGAGATATGTGTGAAGAATTACTCAGGCAATGGTACATTAGAAGGCTGTAGATTGAGCTCTGTTAAATCATCGTACCCCTTCCGATGAAGGTGAAAAAAGGAAATAGAGATTCAGGTTCTTAATTCCTTATAAATAAAAATGCCTGTTCTCTAAATCAGCAGAGGGATCCGAGTAGCTGCAGCTGCTGAGCACGTCTGATAATTTGCATTCCCCACCTCCTGCCCTTATTGCAGAATTAAATTGGTCCCTCATTAACATGGCAGTGTTTGTTGTTACACTGCGCGCTCTCTCCCCTGTGCATACATGACTATTCAAATGTAATCTCAGGCCCTGCTCAGAGCCTCTGAGCGGTTGCCAGCGGGGCGGGGGCACTGTGGGAAGTTATTTTCTTTACCTCTCACAACAGGTGCCTTTGTCAGTGCGCCGCGTAGGCACCCGTGCTCCTACCTGGGCGAGCCGAGGAGCAGCGCCTTGGAGCATTACGCTTCTAACTTCTACAAAAACAACAAAAAAAACACAAAACACAAGGTGATGAAGCCAAAGAGGAAACGGTCATTTCAAGTACTTCTGAAAACGTGACCAGATTTTAGCATATCAGGTATGATTTTTTTTTATAGGTGATGCAAAGAGCAAACCTCTGAGCTGGATGTTGCTTCAGGATCTGAATCTGAAGTATCCCTGCTGCGGGAAATAATTGGAAAAACTCTGTAAGCCTTTGAAGAAGGATAAAGATTTTTTTAAAAAAATTACAGAGGCGTTTCAAGGAAAAAATACCTTTCTTCATCCTGCAAGGGTTAAGCATGATCAGAAGCTGCTTTAGACTCCAGGATTTAACCTCAAGTACTGCATTTTTGTTTGCTATAAGCCTATTAGAATTCTCCCTGTTTCCTAGCAATAACATGTAATTTCTCCCCCTATTTAAGTGAAATACATGTTGGGTTTTTAATCCTGAACGCTACAGCTGTTGCTCAAATTTCCTATTCAAATGCAAATAGCACCTGGTTCTACTTAGACATCCATGTAATCTTTGACAAGGATACTTCAAGAGCACAGGAAAAAGAGAAAAGTGAGGTGCGTCTTACCCTGCTTGCTCTGGAAAGCAAGAGCGTAAACATCTGCTACCAGCAAGTTGAACTGGATACTTCTACCAGGTTTGCAGCACCCAGCACATACTCTTTTTTGGGACTAACGCGCATCTGAAGTGATTTATGCTTCTCGAGCAGGTACAACTTTTTGTATTTTTTTCCAGGAAGAACAAAAGGCTTCCAGAGAGGAGAATGTAGCAGAAGAATCTAAGCAAAAGTGCTGGCTTAGTTAGAAGTTTTACTTTCCCAAAGCACCCTGAGAGGAGTTTCTTCTGTGGATGTTTTGTTTTTTCAAACTATTTATTATTTTCTAGATTTTCGTTTGTAGCTTTGAGAATATTGATTTTTAAAGATTTTTCCAATTTTTTTCCTCGCACTAGCTTTTTCTCTGTGTCAGATGTTACAATAAGTGAACTGGCAAGTCAGAAGTAATTTGGAAGGCAACTTTGCTGCTTAGGGCTCTGAGACAAGATAGCATATTGCTTAACTGAAAGCAAAGCGGTCCTGGATTCAGGTTAAAAACCTTCTGCTGTGAATATTTTCAATTGGATAAATTGGTTTTATTTCAATTGTGGAGGTTCAAGCTTATTCAAGGCAGATTTTCATTTGCATTTTGCACAACTGTTTTACTGTGTTATGAATGGAAACTGAAGGACTCTTTTGTGGGGGGGTTGTGACTCGAGACCATCATCTTCCTGCGAAAAGCAAGGAGCCAAGTGGCACAAAACACTTTTCAGCTCTGCCTACAAGAGAAGGTGAATGTTTCTTAAGAGTTTCAAAGGGGAGATTTAGAAACTCCTGGAAATCTCCAGGGAATGTTTGAAAGAAATCATCATAACACCGTTCTCTGTGAATTTAGAAACAAGCCAAAAGAACTAACTCCCTGGGAAGCAAACCTCTGCTGAACAAGAATATCAGCTTTTTCTGGAGGAAAGCTAGGTATAAAGAAAAAACTATTGTTACCAAGTTTGAGAAGAACAGAAGGGATTCCAGTTCTGCTGCCAAGCACTGGTGGATCATTTCTTGATTAATTCTGATCTGGTTTGACTACTGCTTTTTCATCTGCAGCCTAATACTGGAACTTAAACTACTTGCCAGGATTTTTTCAAACTTCAGGAGATGCTTTTAGCAAGTGGGCTGTTGAGAATATGAGCAGGTGTTTCATATGTGCTTCCTGTAATAATAAAAGGCACCCTCGAGAGGAAAGCCTGTGTGGGAGCTGATTTGCTAGGTCATATTTTCTGTTGTGACACTCCTTCCTCGTTAGCTTCTTCAGGTGGGTGTGAACAACTGACAAAGAACTGAGCCAAGGTTCAGGCTTGGATCGTGAACCTGCTCTCGCTGCTAACGGCAGCTTGCCGGGAAAATGATGGAAGAGATCTCCATAATGGTGGCTTACGATGCCCATGTTTTTAGCCAGCTGTGCGATGAAGACTTTCTAGCCAATCTGGTGGCAGTCAGCAAACCCAAATCTGTGGTAGGTGTTACTCTTGCTCCTTTGTCAGTAGTGCTTAAGGTTATACTCTTTACAGTGGTTCAGTTCTTCTGCTGAAAGCTGTTTATTATTTATCTATTTTTTCTCTTTATTACCTTTTCAGCAATTTACCTTCATCAACAGAATTAAAATTAACCCTTTATTTCAGTGGAGATAAGATTATTAAATAATATCTTTCTGGGTTGCTAAGTTTAGAAGAGGACAACCTGCTCAGTAGCAAAATAATTGAAATAATATTTTGGAAATCATATTGAAATAAACTGAACTCTTCCAGCAGTGGAATTGGTACTAAATGCTGTAAACTCTTCCTGTGTCTGAGCACGTCAGTTAACAGTTTGGGCCAGGTGCTCCGTGTGCACCTGGGGTCAGTGATATAAGTCACTGTCAGTCACTGAGTCTCTGAGGATGATTTAACACCTTTCTATGAACTTCTGAAATCACCTTAAGTACCTGTGGGAACTTCTTAGTCAAATTGTCACTTACTTTTTCCATAAGTAGCATATTTGTGTAAGTTACATGCAGTGTGAGCGTCTTCTGCCCCCACGGAGATCCTAGCTCTTCTAGGGAGCTGCACTGAAGTCGCTGGTTTGGACTCCAAAATTTGTTGCCAAAATTCATCTTTGGTCTCAAATCGTACAGCTGAGCCCCTGTGTGAGTCAATCAACCTAGAATGAGTTGAAAGAAGACTTTGAAAATATATGAATGTCTAAATGTTGAGCCTAGCTTGAAAGCAGATACTGTTCAAATTTCACTGTGAATACAAATCAGGCTAATTATTTAGCAATCCAATTAAGCATTTGTGTTTGCAGATTTTGGTCTGTGAATGTGTTTGTATCCACGCACAAGTACATCTTAAAGCAACCCGAGGTGGTTCGTTAAACTGCAACAAAGGAGGTGCTCTCAGAAGAGAATCATTTTGCTTTCTTGCCACACTGTGTAAAACCTCCCTGCGTGTATTTCCTGCTTGGGTTTTTCTGCCTGTGCACGATCTCATCTTCTGCATCTCCCCCAGACCCTCACACCTAAGCGACGGTTTGCCCAGTCCCTTTGGTTGAGATGCCCTTCGCTGTCTCACCCAGACTAGCGTGCATGAGGCATGCTGGAGCAGTTGGCTAATCAGTATGTAGCTAATCAGCGTGGCAATCCAGATAAAGCTGTGTGCTTCCACGTGCCTTGGTTAGAGACCAGGCTCCACGTAGCTTTTAACTTAGCCAGCGTACCAGGAGCTGCCTGCTGTGCTGGGGTCTCCCGGGTGAGCTGACGTGCTGCTGAGCTCTGGGGCCAACCCTAGTTGGTTAGATGTGAATCCACGTGGTAAGAAAGCACGTCACGGGTGGCTTACCTGATAATTTAGATCTCGGAAAAGTGCTGCTTAAATGGGTTCAGTGGTGGCCTCTGTGCTGTATGGCTTCGGAACAGAAACAAAGGACGGTGCCTTATGGACCTGGCTCTGGGCGCGTGGATTGTCCTGGGTCAGGAGCACCACGTAACAGCTCCGGCTGGTGCCCGCCCTGCTGAAGAGGCGATGAAATAACTTTTCTTTTTAATGATTTTTCAGTGAAGTATCTGCTTACCTCCTAGCAAACAGAAATATTGCGAGAGGGAAAAGTATCATTATTAATGTTTTTGATCAAATACGAGTGGTTGACTTGACTGTAAGAATGTGTTCTTAACGGCTCTGCTGCTTCCCTGAATTAAGGAGCATTAACATGTTTCAGTGTGTTATGTTGCCAGTCACTAAGTGAAGTCTTTTTTTTTTTCTTATCAGGATTTACATAGGAAATATCTGCTCTTTAAAATCATTTTTGAAATATTTAAAATACGCTAACAGTGGTGCAGTCAATCTAAGTAGGTTTAAGATGAAGCTCAACAAAATGGTGATAGGATTAAACGATGCGTGGGAGCCTGTGCTACTATGGGATGACTCAAAGTTTCTTTCGGTTCGCTGTTGCTACGTTAAATCATGGGACAAGCTGCCAGTGGGGATATGTTGGGGCAAATCCTACTGACTGTCCTGGTCGCTTTACCAGATTACACCAAAGTACATACCGTCTGTAAAGTAAGGTTCTGCAGAACAAATCTGCAGAGTTTTCCTTTATTTTGAGAGTTTGTTACCGTCACAGGTGTTTTTGTAATTGGGGATTCATCTGTTTGTTTGCAAAATCAAGGCTTCACTATTTTTCAAGGTGTTTCTAGTATGCTTTTCTGGCTGCAGAGAAAAGTTAAAATAGGATTCCAGTTGTATTTCCAAATGGAAAATGGGAGCGTTTCTGTGGAAAATGTAGCAGTGCTTTTAGTGTTGCTTTCATGCACATCAATACCAGACAAGTTAGTGGGAGTATTTGCTCTCTGTAAGAAACCTTGTACAGTACCAGCAGGTATTTGCTGTGTGCTTCAATGGCAATTAACTCAGGGTGGTATTAATCCAATTTCAGTGTTTTGGGGGAATAATGAAAAATTATTTAAAATAGAGGATGCCATAAAGGTAGATGATCTGAGGTAAAGTTTTGTTAGATGTGCCCCAAAGCAAAGCTGCGTGACAGCAGTCCTGTAAGATATCTTTAAGATATCTTGTAAGATATCTTTGTGAAAACAAAACTAGTCCTGTTGCAGTGTGACTGTGGCACCTGGGGGTTTTGCTCTGTAGTCTTGCTTCTCTGCCAGTTTGTGTCTTAGGTAATCACTTGCACCTGTGCAAAAGGAGTTTGCACTGTTAACCATCACAATATGGTCTCCAGGAGGGGCAGCTGGCTATGGTGAGAAGGAAGCATGGGGAATCAGACAAATTGTGTAGGTAAGCGTGGGACTGAGTTATCTTTCCTTTAGTTTGCTATATCCTTTAGGGAACAACATTTCTTTATGTTACTCTGAGACTACATTGCACAGAAGTGCAAAGAAGCATGTAGGTTGACTGCTGTGTTAGTTTGTGCAAGAACCGAGTAGCTTTCCTCTAGGGAATTTAAATTCCCAACTTATCTGCAGAAAACTTGGATCCGAGGAGTTACAAATGTGCTGTGCTAAGTGGTATAATCCTCTTAATCCAGGGTTGAAGGACATTCGTCTGGAAAGCTTCATTGTATTCTCATTTGCCTGCCTGCCTTGCCCCTCTATTTAGGGGGATTATCAGGCATTTTACAGAAATCCTTTGTGGTTAGACACCAGCAGACCCTGCCACAATGATTTCTCAGTCTCTGTTTCCCATAGAGGCTGCGGAGGCAAACTGAGGAGGTCAGAGCGGGCAGGTTCGCTGTGCAGCGGGTGGAGAGCTGAGGGGCCTGGCCGATGCCCAGGGGGCAGGGGCCTGTGGCCGGACCACCAGCAGCTGGCTAGAAATTGTTTTGGGGGGTGCCAATGGGGTCAGTGCTGGGGGTTGATGCTGTCTAACATCTTCAGGCCTAGCCACTGGCAGAGGATGAGCCCTCATTTTCAGCTGGCAGAAACTCGGTTTTCAGGTGGCAGAACCTTGAGGGTGCGTCTCAAGTACTGAAGCCCATACAGAGCTGCCGGCAGAAAAGGGATATTCCCAGCCAGAGGGAGTTCGGCAGGGGGCTACAGAGAGGGCAGGGGGCGGCCTGCGTGAGGGAGTGATGAGAGACCAAAGGACCAGAAGGCTCACAAGGGATTTAACTGGCATCTTCTGCCACCTGAAAGATATTGTGGAGAAGATGGAGACAGACTCTTCTCAGAGATGACCATTCCTCTTGCATTTTCATTGTGCATGATTGGCAGCAAAGCAAATTCTGGTTTAATATAAGGGAAAGCAATTCTGCTGGGGGAGCCCCCAGCATCCCCATCCTTGGAGACTCAATAATTGAGCTCATGCTAGAAGCTTTCAATAATTCAAGCTAGTCCTGCCTAAGCGGGAGGCTGGACTGTGTGCCCAGTGGAAAGCCCTTCCGTTTCCCTTCTCCGTTTTTCTGTGAGTTTGTAGTTCTGTCATCTCCTGTGGGGTCTTGCAGTTAGGAGGAGCTGCCAGCACATGAGAACCACGTTTCTGTGGGTGGTATTATCCCCAGCTTGCTGCTGTTGCTGCTGCCAAAAGAAGAAAAAGAGTTTGGGTGGTCACTGTTATTAGGATTGGCTCTTTTCAGCAGATTTAATCCTCATCTGTGCCCTTACCATTATTCTTCCCTTTTCTTTTCCCTTCCCAAAAGAAGCAGGGATCCAGCTCTCAGGAGCTCTCTAGGAGCTCTCATCTCTGCCCCTGCTCCTCCATAGGGCAGGGTCAGATTCTGCCCTAATCCTCTCACCTTGTCTTTGGAGAAGCATAATTTTTCTTATATACATGTGTAATAAATAAGGAATACAATAATAGTTTGTTTTAAACAGATAATCCCAGAAAAAAAAAAGAAACATCTAATCATTTTTGTCTTTCCCTTCCATTGATAATTCAAGTCCCTTGTCCTCTATGATAGCAGCACTCGGCTATGTTTCCTTTAAGAATCTGGATTTTTAAAACTTTTGTGTGTTTCACTCATAACATGTCATCCTTGTGGTTTCGATATCTTTGCTGCAGTTTCTTTTACCAGTACAAATCTTCAGTCTCCCCAAAAGTCAAATGAAGCTTGTTTATGTGAAGTAATAAAGACAACGGATATGATCTGAATTTTTATTTATGAAATAATACATACAACTTATTATGCTCTAAGGAGTCAGCTCTCCAATGTTATCTTCTTCCCCTGAAGCTCATCAGGATTTGAAACAGGTAAAGAAACTGCTTGTGTGAAGCTAATTAAATGGGCTGTAGTGTCAGCCTGTGGTTTGCTTGGTAACTCTTGCTTCAGATTTGACAGTCTGACTAATGAATGTTAGTTGGGTAACAATTTTTTTTTCCTCATCAAGACTTGATTGACGCCTTTGGATGCTAAAACTAAGCACATTTAAAATAAAATGCCTTATTTCCTCGGGTTTCCTGTGTTTTAAACTTTAAAATTTCAGCATAATTAGGAAAACTGGCACAGCTTCCACAGCAACAGCGTGAAACACCTGTACCTCCGTGGCCATGCGAAATCCTTTTAGGCCAGAGAGGCGTTAACCTCCCCGCAATGGGGATGCTCCTGGTCCTTTCTGCTGCTAATAACACAGACTTAATTATGGAGCAGGTGCTTGTCTGGTAACACTCAAAGTGCTTGTTTAATGTACATAAATCCAGCCCCAAATGTGCATCTTATAAACAGTGGAGAAGCGTATGTTTTATGGCATGGTACTGTGTAGCTGGCATGTAGTTTGACTCTTCTTCCTGCCTAGCTGACCTTCTTCACTCATTAAACATGAAAATGAATAATTGGTACTGAAATACCTCGGGTTGCTTGTTTTTACATTGCATCCCATTTGCTTTCTGCTGTCCTGGACCTCCAGCTTATGGCGCTGAAATGTCTTGGCAGCTGTGTGTTACTGCTGCAGGGCGAAAGTGGTCAGAGGCGAAGCCGCAGCCCTCGGTGTGGGGGCAGAAAGCAGCCAGCTCCCCACTGCGCCACCGGCTGGCAGCTCCCTTGGGTCCCTGCTTGTTCCTCTGAGGGTTTCCTCTTTCTGCTTGGCGCTCTGTGGTACAACCCGTGTCTTGCAGCGTCGTTGAGTAGCCCTTGGTTGTCACTGAGGTTCGATTGCGAGTAAATGAGAGGGGTGGTTCATCCTGCCCGCTGCTTCACAGAGGTCAAGGCTAGACTGGTCTTCATCCTTGGATCATCTAAGCTTCGTCTCTTTCATCCAGTTCCATTCCAATAACACTCTTAAACCCAAAAGCATTAAAATGTGAGTAAAGTACCTCATCTGGAAAAACATCTAGCTCGTTTGAGTGTAACAGGAGGTATGAAAGTAACAGGAGGTATGAAAGGTATCATTTTCATGGTAGTCTGTTAATCTCTCCCCATTGAAAATTATGTTCCTCATTTAGATGTATTCAGGTTTCAGCTTCCTATCTGGGCTCTGGCATGTGTTTTTGTGTCAGAATACGGCTTCCTGTACTATTCTGTATTTTATCCCTACGAAGGTACTTACCTGCTGCGACCAGCTCAGCTCTCTGCCCTCTTTACAGTCTGAGGGGCTCGAGCTCCTGCCCCTCCTGCTGTGGGGCGTTTACCAAGTGCACACAGCAGCTTGGTGGCTTCGCTCTGCATCCTCTTTGTGCTTTTTTTTTTTCCCCCCAAGTGCATATCACAAAAACCAGATGTAGTGTTGGCCTCAGTGGTGATTTAGGGTTAAAACTTTTTTCCTGGTTATTTCATTTTTCCTGTCCTTGTGTACCATAGGGTTCCCACTGGCCTCTGTTGCAGCCTTGCACTGAGGGTGAGATTAGATTTCCTTTGTTGCAAAAAAGGTTTATTATTTCCCACCCTTCTCTTTACCCTAGTTTTTGGTCACAGTCCCACACTGCTGTATTGCTTCCTGAGAGGTGCCGAACCACCAGCTTTTGGGGCAGTGTTACAAACGGAATCATTGCAATTAAATAATAATAAAAAAGAAGTTACTTTTTGAAGGATTATTTCGGTCAGCTTGTCATCGAGCAGTGGAGGAGGAGCCCAGCCCTGCCCAGTGGATGGCAGGCTGTTCTTGCAGCCTGTGCCTCCTGTTTGCCTGCCCCTAGTCTCACAGAGCAGAAGGGTTTGTGGGGTGGTACAGTGCAAGGGGGGCTCTGCTGGGACTCACCCCAGGATTGGAGGGGAGGCCTGCTGCTCCGGGGTCGGCACAGTGAAGTGCTTCACAGGAGTGAGCTGTTTGACAGCAATTCAAACACATCCCTGCAGTTTTCTGGTCCTCCCTCGTGTTCTTTTCTGTTCTTCCTAGCCACGTGTCATCTGCAGATTTCGTCAACAGGATTGGGTTTTTTGCTTCCAGGACACTGATGTAACATCTAACAGTACCGGATCTTGTATGAGTCCCAGAAGAAACCCTTTTGAATGTCATTAACCAAACATGAAAAATGTCACTGAGTAGCAATTGCCTTTGTAGTGGTGTTTTGTTGTTTGTTTTGACCCATCTCCTAAGCTTTTAAATTCATGCTATTATATACCCTTCTGTTGTGTTTTTTTTTTTTTTAAATCTGTCATGTGGTAGTGAACCCGGTGCTAGAAAAGCCCATTATAGCTGTAAAGTTACTTTCAGTAGAGGGAAAAAATAAAACGGCATCTCCACTTCACAAAATCACATTGATCATTGATGTGGAACCAGCCACGTTCCTGTGCTAGTTATCAGCTGGATCCTTATCAGCTTGTCAGAGCTGGGGTGTGTGGTTTTCTGGGTTTCAGCTAACCAACTGAAGTGATCCAGGTGATTTGATTTGTGCCTTGTAAATATTGGTAATAACAGAATTTTCTTTTAGTCGAAGTGAATATCTACTGTGTTCAAGGCTTTACTAAAAACGAACATCAGTGGGCCAGAGACATCATCTGCTTGTTCTGTCAATACTTCTGCACTGCCTGAAACTGTACAGCCTGGTTTCCAACACAGCAAAGCTATTTTCTGGACACTTCTGACTTCTGCATAATATTTTCGAGCTATATTAACGTATATGAAAAGCAGAGGAATCCTCTTGTTTCCAATATGCTCTAGAATAAATTCTTTATTGGCCTTCATTAGGCTGAACTTGGAACTTTTTATCTTCTGCTTTTAACTTTTTTTGTCAGTAACTTTGTTCCTGTTCAATAACCTGTATTATTTTCCATTTATGTCTTCTTTTCTTCATGATTAAATGTGCTTCTTGCTGTCCTCATATAGTAATTGGATCAAGAAAGATTGAATCAAACAATCTTTCTGATTAAGCATTCAGGAGTGGGATATTTCAGTATTTTTGAGCTTCATCATTTTCTTCTTAGAAATAATTCCAGGAAAATTGATACAGGCTTTCCTAGGTACTCTAGAAACTCCACTGCTGTTACAAGCACATTTGGGAGAAGTAGTGTGAGATAAGTTTCCAGACGTGATCGGTTCACTAAGCCTTTAGGTTCATTGACCTTGAATGTGTTGGGTATCAGTATGAATGTTTGCAACTAAAGAAGTGTAGGTGGCGAGCTACTTTGCTGTACTAGGCCACATTTCATAATTGAAATACAGAAATTAAATAAAGTAACAGCTTATCAGAAGTCCTATGGGAGGCAGCATGCAACTTGCTGCTCTTCCCACAGGTGAGATAGGACAGGTAAGATCAATACGGCCCCTTCAAATCTGTTAGATACAGGAGTTGTCACGAGATGAGAAAGTGAAGTCAGAATAGAGGTTTGAAGCTCCTGAAGTTGAGCCCTCCAGCTTTCTTACCTCACTTCTCTCTTCTGTAGGTTGCCATTAATGTAATACATTACAGCTTAGTTAAAGCCATATACAAAACCCAAACCTGTGTGTGCAGTCATAAGAGATGCAGAGTACACATTTATCCATTTTCTGCTAATATCTCCATGAGGTTCATCCAATTTGAAAGGAGTGCTAAAACTAGATAAAAAGGAAATTCATCTCTTTATAAAAGCCTAATTTCTTAAGTATTAGAAGATGAATAAAATGTTCATACAGGCAAATGTATTAGTTAAAATATTCTGTCTTCGTTATCTACAACTGTTGTCACTCTTTGAACCCTGTTCTCAGAAGAATTTGACACATTTAACTCCCAACCTTGTCTCTGGATGTATGTTCCAGTATCTCTTACCCCGTTGTTTGTGCTTTCATGCACCGTTCAGTATGCACATCTTTGTTTTTCTGCTTCCTCCTAGCTGTGTCAACGTGAACTTAGCATAAAAAAAAAAAAGACGTGGAGTGCTGGTTATGCTGGTCATGCTGTTGTAAAGCTGTAGGCTTGTCTTTTGTGCTAAGAGAAATCCCAGTGGTTTAATTTCAGAGTAGCATATTAGGTAAGTGAAGGCAGAGTTCAGCATATGCACAAAGCGTTGTGGTTCTGGCAGTCACTGCTGAGTCATGAGGTAATGCAAGTTGCAGCACCAGGGAGTTTGTTCAGCCTTTACCCCAGGTGCCACAAGAGCGTGTAGGCAACACCAAGCACACGCAGATGGTCCAGGTTCAGGCTGAGCTGTCAGAGCTGTTGAGGCAGCACGGAGTTTCGTTACCCACCAGCTGGGTGTCTGGGTCTTTTCCTGCCAAGAGGAAGGGGAGATAGAAGAGGCAGGCCTGTGACAGAGAGCTCGGAAAGAAAATGGGGCTGTGCTGCTGAGGTGGGGTTGGCACCAGAGGGTGAAAAAGGTGGGAGTTAGATGTTGCTGCTAATGTTATCTGGCCTTTTCCACAAAAAGTGGTGGTTTTCCCTTTGTATGAGCCTTTTCTTTTGTAGAGTCCTTTCCTGAGTGGCGGCAGCAGCCTGGGTTTCCAGCTGGCCTTGGCATCGTGGCCATGTGTGGCCTTCAGCCCCTCCTGCCTGACGCACGCCTCCTGCTGCTGCCAGTGCCGAGATGCTGCTGGGCTTCCACCTGCTGGATGGCGAGGTGGCAAGTCCTGGTTCATCAGCAGTGGGTTAACCTGGCAGTGTCTCAGGTAGTCGTAATGGGTAAGAGCAAGCCTTCTGTGTAGGGGGTTTATAGGTTGTGTTGGCCACTCAGTACGCCCGCCTTGTCTCTCTAGGGGCCGGTGAGCAGCGGTGCTGTGCGCTCCCTTCTCCGGCAGCACTCACACCCTGTCACCGGGCAGCTGATGCTGTCAGACTCTCCGAGCCTGGCCTTCCTCAAGTGACCTGCCAACTCTGTGACAAGAGGCTTTGCAGGTCCCACATAGGCTGAAAAATATGTAAAAATACGGCAAAAACCCTCATTAAAGACATGGAGGAAACCTCGGCAGATGAAGGATTGTAAAGCTATCAGAGCGGGGCAAGCATTACTTATCAGACTAAAATGCTACCTCAGTGAGCGTTCCTGATACCTGGGAAACTGGACAGTGTCTCACTTGTGTTTTCAAAATGCCTTCATTTATTGTGCTGTTTTAAACAATTAGGTTTTTATTTTAAGGCTTTTAGCAGTGTTTTTTTATGGGGTTGGGCAAGTAGAAGGAAGGCATGGCTTTTGAGAAGATGTGGTAAAAGTTGTGTTAATTACTGAAATGGAGGTAAGAGTATTTGATGTAACAGAAATGACTGCGGAGCCCTGAATGTAAGTGTATAATGATTCAGCTGTAATAAAGAAGAGGTACATATTTTCTGCTAGTGAAGTAATGCACTAGAAAATAATTGCTCTTAATAACCTGGGGGCTTGAATTATTCATAAAAGTAATGAAAGGTGTTTTTAGCATCAAGGACCTCACCACACATCAGAGAAATCTGACTGCAATTTTAAGGACACTTGCAAATTTAAGTGTGACACCAGTAAGATTTTCTTAATATTGTGATGCAGAGTGATTGATGTAAAACAACATTAACAAAAAGAATGCATGCTCAGAGAGCACCAGCAGGTTCCCCACTGATGAGCAGAGCTAACTTGGATGTATGGCTTATACTTGCGATCCTCCAGCTCAGGAAGAAGACTTTTTTTTCTTTTTTTTCTTTTTTTTAAACGATCAGCCCTGTGCTGTGCAGGCAGTGTGACAGGAGACAAGATGGGATGCGATAATTCAGCAGTGTCCTACGGACAGGTGGTTGCATCAGCCTCGTGGCAGGCTTCGGGTGCATTCAGCTGAAGGCTTGTTAGCTGCAAGCTGTTGGTTCTGTGGGCTAAATCTGTTCAATGGGACAGGCTTTACAGCCTTGATAGTATCAGTATTTTTTACCTGGTTACTGATCAGTTGCTAGTCTCGCATTGGCAGTTTCCCGTAAGTGTGCCAGTGGATAGATCTGTGTTAGCGTCAGGATCCTACAGACAGGGCTGGAAAGGGAACAGACACAGACACAGATTTCTAGGTTGGAAGAGACCTCAAGATCATCGAGTCCAACCTCCGACCTAACACTAAGTACTCCACTAAACCATATCGCTAAGCTCTACATCTAAACGTCTTTTAAAGACCTCCAGGGATGGTGACTCCACCACCTCCCTGGGCAGCCTGTTTAAATGCAAAATGGCTGCTTGCTGACAAAGTGGGTGTAGCTGTTTCCTTTCACGGTGTGCATCTCAGTACTAAAGCCCTTATCTGTATGAGAGGAAGCAGTTTTTGTCTGTGAGCAGCTAGACATCCGTTGCAAGTATATAAAATAATCAGTCATTTCTAAGCGCTGCTTTTAAGCCACGCAGGACGTTGGGTGTGGTTTTTTTGTTGTTGTTTTGTTTTTGCTAAAACATAGTGTTGAAGTGGATAATAAACCCTCCATAACTCAAAGTGCAAACAAATTTTTAAATGCTGAAAACCAATTTGGGAATCTGAAGGTGGATATTTTGAAGAGTCTCTGCCACAAGGCAGAACATGCCTTTCTTGAGCCTTTTTTTTTTTTTTTAAATGCAGATTCCCCTGCAGTCCATATATGTGCCTCCAAAACACAAGTACTGCAATGAGTGCAAAAGTACGCTCCAGAGTTCAGAGCCACAGCTTGGGGAATCTGAATTTCTTGTTCTCTTTCCCTGTGTTGCTGGTGGATTGCTGTATAAAGAAGCTTACCGAATATCTTTCGGGCTCAGCTAACTCTTAACTAAGTTCACTATACTGTTAACTGAGCCTAACTAAGCAGATCTGTAAACAGAAGGGCCGTGGCAGAATAATGTGTTATGCCAGGTTCAGCAGGTTTAGATGAATGGAAATATGCTAGAGACTAAAGGCTGACAAAAGGATCTGCTTTTGGAAATCATCCAGTGTTGCTGATCGTGGCTACTGCCATTTTGAATCACAGCAAATTGTGCGGGTACACTGTAAGTTTGCAACCTGCCTTTCCTCTTTTTATAAATTTCTATGGGTGTCTCAGCTGCAATTGAGATATTTTAATAATGGGGTGATGTGAAAGAGTTAAATAAAAATAAAATTTCAAAGCAAAGCTGATTTGCTTTGCCCCCAGCCAGCATTCAGCCTGGATTTGTGTTATCCTGAAGCCTCTCTTCAGGAGGTCTTACACCTACAAAACTGCCAAGGAGGTGGTGTACAGAAGGAATAACCCGCCCTTCCCTGCAATGAAGGCACACTTAGGTGTGCTGTTTTGGAGCAAGCTGCTTTGCTGATATGAAAAGAGCATCCCTGTAAGTTCTTTTTTACAGCTACAGGGTAGCGAGAGATGCTGCTCTGCAGCAGGCAGCCAGACGCTAAGCACGCTAAGCAGACGATCTCTCCAGCACAGTGGACCTTTCCAAGGAATTCCAGGCAACATCTCCTTCCTGTCTCTGTAGATGGTAAAATAGCATCTGACATTCAGGGCTCTTACCGTGCTGCAGGCAACGCGTGAGCGTGAGCAGAGTAACAGCAGTGCGGACCCACCTTTATCCACTGCGATAGAACCGCAGGTTTTGTGCTGCAAATTTCCCCAAAGCCAGGCTGCAATGAGGATAATGCTAGAATCAGATGATAAGAGGCTTCTTCACAAAAACTTTTTGCCCGTGTTGCCCTAAACCCAGGGGTTATACAACATTCAATGAGATTTGTGGTTGTGTTTTAGAATGGGGATGTCAGGGTCCTGGCAGTGATGCTGCAGCAAGGAGAAACAGTGATGACAATTGTTCCACTTGATTTCAAACCTGCAGTGAAACAGCCTGTTATCAGCAAGCCCTTCACTGCACGGTGACAAAAGGAGAGGCGGGAATCCTTCAAACTGTGTTCCAGTTTGTGCATTTTCTTTAGGAAGAAGCTGATTTTAATCCCTACATTTCTTCTCCGTATGAATGCTGCAGAATTTCTTTCTGCAGACTACCCAGTGTGAATGGAGTTTTGTGAGAAACTCTGATTTGGCCTTTTTCCTGTCAGACTTCATGCTTGTGGCTAATATTTCACTGGAGATAAAGTCATTCTGATTGTTTTGCATAATGTCTATATATGACATCCCACTCATCCCCTTTAAAATCTAATCCAAGAGACAAGTCTGTTGTACCAACATGTTTCTGTGGGTTTTGTTTTTTCTTTTTCGTTACCGTAGCCTCCCAAAAGAAAAATAAATTGCTTATCTACTTCTGCATCTTATTTCCAGTGACAGATCTTGCAAGGTGTTTCTTCATGCCTTTTGCCAACCATGCTTTGAAGAAAGGATGGTACAGCTATCCACAGCAATGACTGAATAGTAAAGCACTGAGTCAGTTTCTTCGTGTATTAAATTTGAGTCTTAATTTGGCTTAATGAAGTGTTGAACTGGACTATTCTTCCTTGAATCTGATTTGTCTTTTAAATATGAAGTATTAATTAGAAAAAAGTGATACAGCAACTTCAACTGTGAACAAAGCCAATGCATGAAATCTGGTTTCATTCCACTAATCCACTTTCTGAGGTTCTGTTTAAAGCTTGCCATCTTCGCAAGACACACCTCAGGGAACCAAGCATCATGTCAAAATTAGCTTGCTTTTAATATTGTTTTAAACCATCATGTGAAGAAAACTAAGTATGCACAAGCGTAACTGAGATCCCCTCGAAGGGCGCGTGTAGCCGTGGTTTTGTGAGAGCCACTTGGAGCCAGCGCTCACTTGCAGAGCGAGGGCTGGGTGCTGGTCCTGGGGTGCTGGCCCTGTCCCCTCCAAGCACCACGTGTGCTGGGGAATGCTGAGGCGTGTGATGGACGGGGAAAAAAGGGAAGCAGGGCTGTAGGGTATCTGTGGCTGCTGTCGGTGCGCGCCCTAATCTCCTGTGTTGGTCACCAGCACGCCGTGTAACCCCGTCTTTGGGGGAATGCAAGTCCCTGGCATCACTCCTAAATACCAAGTGCATATGTAGCCAGGGAAACAGCAAATTTTCGACTACTTCAGAAACAGGAAAGGAAGGCATCACACAGTTTGGGCACTGGCTGTGTGTCCCCAGTGTGTTTCTCAGAACCAGAAGGTGTGCAGAGAGAGCTGAATGCTGACTGCACTGGTCTCTTGATGGGACTATGTATTTTTGGAGTCTTTATGCAGTGCTAGATAGCAAGAGAAGGGGGAATGGGGGAAAGATGCTCTGCTTTGTGTGGCACTCTGGTGGTATTGGAAATTAGAAATCAGGTAATGGGATTTTTCTATCTGGTTCAGCCTCTGGCTGTCCTCAGCACGTTCAGGAAATCACTTTACATCTCTGCTTCCATTTCCTTGGCTGCCAAATGAGCATAATGATAACTACCTCCTCTGAGTGCTCGTGCTTCATTAGAGCAATAAAACGTTTCAGAGGAAGGGAGTCATAGATGTGTGATTTATTAATCCAGCAAGGTCAGAGTGAACTGCCTGTAAACAGTAAAAGAAATTGCAGAATGAGGGAGAGGTCTCCTGGAGCTGAGTGAATGCTGATGCTCGGCATGCTGCCAGTGAGCAGGATTGCCAGAGAAGGTGAAGCAGATCTTTCGAGTCTTGCCTGAACAGGGAGCCAGCTGAAAAACAAGTATTTTTTCTCACCTGCCGCATATCAGCTCACTGCAGTGACTCCTTGGATGCTCCATGCACCTGTCTGTTATTTTATCCAGAAAGAGGTTTTGTTTGTTCAGTTCTTCTGCATGGATGTTTTATTAAGATGCTCTGCATGGCTTTTTCTGTATGTGTGACTAGTTGTGATGTGACCTTATGCATGAAGACAATAAAATAAAGTGAGTCAAGAAGATACTGAGATAAACAGATGAGCAATGTTTATGAACCATGAGAGTCTCCTAAATTTGATAACCATCAGTTCTAGCCAATATGTCTCGTGGTGCTAAAGAAAGAAGAAATCAGTATTACAGAAGCTTTTACAGAAAATTTATGAGCACGCTTTGTTCAGGAGCAATCCACGAAGACTGAAGCACAGCTAGCGCTAGGTGCTTATGGAAGGGCTTAAAGAGAAGTCCCTTGCTGAATTCACAAACTGTTTAAGGGCATTAAATTAGGAAATATGGAAACGGGCTTTAATTTTGTTGTTGTTTTAGTTTAGCAGTGTATTTGCAGGAGTGCTGTAATAAAGTGCTGTAATAAATTATGAAACTCCTTTGAATACTGTGGCTGAACAGACAATAACAGTGTAGCCTGGTCTCTGCCAGAGTTATTAAGCATACCTGCTCGGGTTAGTATTTTCTGGGATAAGTGGATTAGTATGAACTGTTTCTCTAATAGGACTTTCCTCCCCCAACAAAATCCTTAAGATAGAATTTCACTGTATTTAGGTACTGCTTTCCAATTAAGACAAGGTTATAGCGTACATTGGCATTGCCATGCCAAAGCCAGGATATTCTTTTGATGAGCACGGAAGCCATTTTCTAACTACAACACTGCATATTCCCATGTACCCCGATGCTTTGATCCCGGTTTCAGGCATATTTACTGTTAACACTGGTAAAGAAACATTGGCACGCTGCTTGCTGGAGAACAGACCAGGCGCATGGACCCTGCGCTTCGTCCCAGCACACAGCTGCTACGTCCATGGGTAGCTCTTGTAGGAGCTGTGAACTTACCCCTGCTGTGGCCACAGAGGGCCCAGGCATGGTCATACTCACGGCTGTGAATCAAAACTGAAGAATGCAAAGGAGAAGAGATGAGTGGTTGGTGGGAAGAGTTATGGGGTGTTAAGACATGCCCTCAGAGAGTTTGATTCCTGCTGAAGGATTCATGTGGCTGCATGTGTGGGATGCTTCTCTCCCTCTCTCTCTGTAGTGAGAGTTATTTCTTATTTGTACTTTAAAAGCTTAGTTAAAAGCACCAGAATCAGGAAAATATTTAGTTGAAGAGATCATCTCCTAAGTCTCACCTGTGTTGCACCTTTTTGCCATACTGCCCCACAATGTTTCCCTCATGCTTATCTTAATTTTGTGCTGGTAGCACACAGGAACATAAAATGACAAAATAACACAAGAGAGCTGGGTCTGGAGGATCCTCATAATGCTCCAGCCTGGGAGCCTTGATCTGTTTCTCTGGGTAAGATTAAAGTAAGCATTTTTGAAGGAGGGAATAGATGAGGCTTTGGATGTGCGATGGGTTTACAAAATTCAAAATTCTGTGCTGAACTGATTTCTTATTCTTGATTACTAAATAGCCTCAATGGTTTCAAGTTGCAGCTAAGACAAAAAGGGCTGGTTGTGCACCTTGTGTGTTGCCCAGTTGAAAAGTAAAAAAGCGCCTCTGATTAAATAATTTTTATTTCATTGTGGTTTGCAATACTGAGTGATAAAAATGAAATTCTCGTCTGTACGTCCAAAACGCTGAAAGTTTTTGTTTCCCCTTTGCTTTGTTTTCGGGGGGGGTGGGGGGGGGGTTAAGATTTTGTCTGTAATTGTGGGCATCAGCATGGCTTTGTTAGCGCTGTCTGCTTCTCCAGGGTAGCTCCTTGCACACTCTGCTGTGCAGGTCACGGGTTTCACATTTTCTCCTGTACCTCCCAGAGGCCTCTCTGCAGTGATGCTGAGAACTTGCTGGTCCCGTCCTGTATCGCAGAGGAAGGAGGTATTGGACTGAAAACCAACAGCAAAACTACATGTAAAAATGTATCTCTGCTCATTGGCAGTAATTTTGTGTCCTCAGGCAAGGTGACAGTGGCATGCCCTTGCACCAGCAGTTAGCTAGAGAAGATCAATACATACAAGAGGAAGAGACAGATACATAACAGAACAGGAATACATAACAGATCAGAAGGAGCATGTATTTACAAGTCCTGATGGTATGTTGTGTTAGTGATCTCTCTGGATACCAGCATATGATAACGGGCAGCTTCTTCTTGTACAGCAGAGATACAGTAATGCTGTTACAGGTCTCCAGAGGGAGGCAGGATGGCTCATAACGCATGGCGTTACCAATTAGGTGAAAGTAAAGCAAAGGATCTCCATGCGTTTAAAAACATACTTGGGCTCTGTGTGTACCTTGTTTCAAGTTCAAAGCTGTGCTTTCCCAGAAATCAAACTCTCTGGGACTTGACCTTTCTGCAGGGTTGTTTACCAAATGGCTTGTGATTTCTATGTTGTTGCTTTGCTATTTCCCTGCTGTGGCTGGAAGCGAGCACTGCAGCGTCTCCACCTTAGCCTAGGATTCTGGTGCCAGACTGCATGAGGGCATTGGTTACAAGCTAGTAATTTAGACATTAATACTCTTTCAGCAATAAAAAACATTACTTTGATCTCCCCCAGGGAACTGTCCAGTCCTTTTGCATGCACGCTCCTTTCTTCTAATCTCACTGGTAGCAGTTTTTTTTGCTAAGGCACTGTGTTTTAGTGAATCATACATATCAAAGCATATTTTCCTCTTCCCTGTTCTCTCAATCCTGTTGTTTGTGGTTCTTTCCTTCTTGTTTCTCTCATTAAAACGTCTCTACTTCACTCTCATTTTCTGCTAAGTATTTGAAAAATTAACAACAGTAGGCGCAGAAAGATTTCTGCCAGTGTGAACTGTATTGGTAAGTGTTTGACATGGCTTGCTGAGTAGGGAAGGGGGGGCAATGGGGAGCTACTTTATTCAGCAGCAGCTTTCCAGCACTTGCTTTGCTTCCTGTTTGCAGGCAGAGCTTTCGGGCAGCCTTTCCAGCATTTCTCTAATCTCTAAATGCATGTCTTCCAAATGTGTTCCACAGGTGCCAACAAAAAAGCTGAAGAAATATGAGAAAGAGTACCAAACTATGCGAGAGAGTCAACTGCAACAGGAAGATCCCATGGACAGATACAAGGTACGGGAGATGCTGTACGGGAACCTGGTTCGTTGGCTAAATTATGTGGGAAGTGATCTAGTTGTAGCAGTTAAGTAGAGGTACATGTACCATGCTCACCTCTCTAGGATATGCTGATGCAGATTTTAGGGAATTAAAATGGCAGGTGAAACTCATCCCCTTTCTTGAAAGAGCACTTTGAACACTTGGACTTAGTGTTTTACAAGAGTATTTGAATCACAATTTGTTACTCTCAAGACATCTTCAAATAGCCACATATAATATTTTTCTTCTTTCAGTTTATATGTTTGTAGGTAACTCTCCTGCTGTTGCGCTTTTACGGGAGATCTTCATGAGACGCAGAAACAAAGGGTGATTCTCAGCTACAGACACAAAAAGGAGAAAATACACATTGTTCTAGCACAAGCTGTGTGCAGTAACATCCACAGAGACTTGGAAGATGAACTCTTCCTTGACTGATATGATCCTTGTTTTTCATCTGTTTGTAGGAAACGTTAGTAATTTTTTGTTAATATAATGCCTAGTACAGTGGGATCCTGAGCTCGCCTGGAGTCCTAATGTACTACTGCAATAGAATTCATAGTAATAAATATCCTGCTTTAGATCAGCAGAGGAATAGAGCTTCAGTTATTAATATGATAGCTTGATAGTTCACAAAAAAAAGAATAGTTCTGAAATTTTGGATCAGTATTGATTATCTTTCTGGTGTATTTATTTTATTGTTACTGCTACGTTCTGTTGCCATAGATTTTTGTGTGATGGAGGTTCTGCCTCTGTTTATACTTTACATAGAGTTCAGGATTCATTTATTACTTGCTTATTTTAAAAAGAGGTTAGATTTCCTTAGGTGAAGCTGCCAGAGTTGAAGCACTTTACTGCGTATTGCCCAGTTTTGCTGGGAATTGATGTTGCTTACACACACCTGTATTGTTATCCTGCTGTTCTTCATTGTGCCTTATTATGTGAAATGACATTGCTGTTGGTATAGAGTATGCCTGGAATGTGGAGTAGTAAATAATAGGGCGTGCAAAGGTTTACACAGTATGTGAACGTAAGGAAAGTACACCATGTTCAGAAAACCACAGTGTGAAAACCTGTGGCAAAAGACTATGCCATGCTTCATAAATAGGATGAGATAGAGTTACAGTTACAGAGAAAGTAAAACTGACTTTTTTTAATTTTTATTTTTTTAAAGTATTTACCTGTGAATAACGATGTTTTAAATATAGTTCTTTTTATGTTAAGGAGTGTACATTTTATGGTTCATGAGGACCGGGACTGCTGTAGCAGCCAAGAGTTGTTAACCAGAAAATTTATATTAAAAAAATAAAATAAAAATTCAGTGGTTCACTCATGCTACTGTGGAATTAAAATAATGCTTAAAACCCAAAGAAGGCTTCTTTAAAGCTCTGTAGGAGCACATTAACAAGTTAATCTTGGGCAACCGACGCTGAAGAATATTATCCCCAAACTGCAAACGAGGATATAAAAAGTGGCTCTTTGGCCACTGCCCGTGTGAGTCACTGTCACAGTCAAGATCACAGCCCAAGTTTGGGCTTGTACTTTTGTAACTCACTGGATTGGTTCTGCTCTTCCTACTGATGCTGTGATTAGAGAGAGGCTCCGTAACTGGTTAGCTGCACATTGAATGCAAAGTTTGGACTCATTTTTCAGCTGATGGATGTCATGGAGAAATGCTTGTAAGTGTTCCCTGCTCCTTGTCTTGCTTGTGTGATTTTATTTATGTGTCAGGCTGAGATTGGTGGGAATGGACATTTCCATAGTGTTTCCTTGTGGGCAGAAAGTAAAGTCAGCTTCACTTGTCCCTTAAAAGATCACGCAGCAGCCCATATGCTTACAAATGCATTTTGTTTTGGCAGCGTCAGTGCTAGACTCTGTCCAGCTGGGCTTGATTTGGGAAATGACTGAGTCTCCACTGCTCTGAAGAGCTGGTATTGCCTCTGAGCATTGCTCTGAGCATTGCCTCTAGCATTGCTGCTAGCTCCCTCTGGCCTTGTGTGCTCTCTGCCTGGGCTGTGCCCCCAAGGCCCATGTTGTTATACTTTTTACAGCTTCTCTTCCAGAACAAAATGTTATTTTCATTTACTACCCAGGAAGGAGATGTTTCTTAGATGCATGGAGATCCATGCCGAATATTCCTCTTCCAGGTCGAGGAGGAAACGTGCTTGCAGTTTGTTGACAGTTTTTAGTTGTACCTGTTACAGATTTGTTGTTTGCAGCGTGTCACAGTTCTTGTTGCCAAAAGAGATTTGTTGGGACTATAGAGATGTACCTCAGCAATGGGGGTGCGTTGGCACTTCTGAATTGCAGTGAGGAAGGATGTCTCTCCGTGAACTGACCTTTTGGGCACAGGAATGCTGGGGCTGAGGAGCCCCAGGAAAGATGCCCTGTGCCTGAGGGCAGCAGGGGTGTATCCAGCCAGCTGGCAGGTGCTGCTCCAAAGCCACCAACCCGAGTGCTCCGTAAGCTCCAGAAAAGGGCTGGTTTTGCGATGCCAGGCCTGCTGTTCACCAGTCATGTTTTCTTGACAGGTCAAGGTCATGTGCTACAATAAGATGTGTTACATGCCACAGGAGTTCCTGCGCGGCTCCTGTTTCACGTGTTGATTGCAGTAGACTTGATTTACCAAAAGAACAGTATTAAAGAGAGCAATGAGATTTGGTGTTTATTTTCTCCTGTATTTACAAGTATTATGCAGGAAAAGTGTTTTGGTTTTTTTTTTTTGGATGTTTTCACAGTCAACTAATTTTATCTTTCATTACTCATAACAAGTTATCACTCATATTTTTGTCAGATTTTAAACGGGTGTAAAAGTAAACAAGTTCTAAATTCCTGTTTGCCACCACTTTTCATGATTTTTAGTTAAAATAAATTAAAAATTGCCTATAGAAGTCAATAAAAAAGTGACCTGTATATGCAGAAAAAATAGCAATATGATTCAGATTGATATTTTTCTATTTTTTTTTTCCGTGTTTAAGAACAGAACATCTCATGTAACAGGGTTGTGGTTGATTTGATAAGAAATTGCTGAAGTTGGATTTAGGAATCTTTGATTTTAAATAAAAAGGATATGTCCATGCAAAGTTGGCTGGAGTTTTCCATTCAGACCCTGCCTGTGCCCAGGGTTCTGTTCTGAGGGTAGAAATGCATTTTCATCTGTGGACTTTGTTGCACGACAGAGATGTTGTCTGTCCGAATAAAGGTAATTTGGAGATAACAGCCTTTTGTTTGTGTCTTCAAACTGGAAGCAAAAACTAATACACTCGTCATTTTTATTCAGAGTCCTGGTAACTGAATGGTAACTGCCATGAGGAAAAACGTAAGGTAACTCCTGATGTAGATTTTTTGTTTGTTTGTGGTTTTAAGAAAAAGGAGAAAAAAAAAAAAGTGCTATGGCACTTCCAGGAATATTTTTTGAGTCAACAAGCAAAAAACACAAACCATCTCCAGGTGCCTCTGTTTTGCTTCCCATAAAAAGTTTTCCTGGGCAGTTTGCTGTAAAAGCCTTTTGGCTTTCTAGGTGGCATTTTACAGGATTTTCCTTCAGAGCTGTCTTCACAATCCAGAGCTCTTTCCAATGGGCTTACGAAGACTTCAGTTTGCTTGCATCCAGGAAAGTGAATTTTAATCCGTGCTTTCATTCTGGCACTGAGGACCTGTTCTTGCCCAAAGATCTGTGGTTTGGGTGTTTGCTCATCAGCAAATGTGACACTGAATTGCTTAACAAGGTTTGTGGCTCGTTACACCCAGCTTGAGTAGCAGCATAGAGAGAATACCTCATCATCACTAATCATGTCTGGTATCGCTCCTTCATGCTGGCTGAATGGGAGCAAAGGGTGGAGTCTAAGCCTTTCAGTCTTCCTGGGCTGAGGCTTGCCTGCTGCTCTCAAGTTTGCCTTCTTTCCGTCAAGTATGTAATGGAAGTTGGAGAATATCCTCTTTAAAAATAGGAACCAAAAACCCACTGAAGATTTGGCTATTTTATTTTATTTTGGCTGGCTTTGTTGGTATTAAAAATTATTTTATATCCTGTTTTCACTGTCTTTACACCAATGGTTGAAAGCAGTATTTGGTCTGTGACTTTACTGGAGGTAAGTTTTTTTGTGTTTGTCCGTACCAGCGGTGTTTGTCCCTTTTGGAAATGCAGTATCCTCCTTTTAAAAGAGTTCACCAGATGCCTTTTGTAACAGGAAAGAGGAATTTGAGAAAGAGGGAATCTTGTGTTTTAATGATCGTAGAAACTGGGTGATACCGAAGAGAAGGAAATCGTTGGTATAGTCAGTAAATTGTTAGTGGTGTCTAGAGAAAAGGCAGGAAGCTGTCAGTTTACACCAAGGACAACTAACAGGTCTGACTAGTTGGCTCATGTCAGGTTACAAAATACTGCTTGCGAGTCCTGCTATAATGAACCAGCTCCATCTATTGAGCTTCATTCCATTGCAACTGGTATTTTATAAAAACCCTGTGTATATCTCAGAGGCATCGGAAGTAGTTTGCTAGATACGAAAAGCACTGTTTGATATTTTTGTCTTCATTGTGTAATGTTAGGTTTTATTTAGACGTAAGCAGATAAGAGTTTCCTCCTGAGGAAGGAGGCAGTTTTTCACTGCTAGATCTGGGGGGAGGAGCTGGAAAGGACAAACCATCTAATCGCACATACTGCCCTGTGTGGAGGAAGAGTAAAGGTGGCCCAATGAGAGACTCAGCTCTTAGCTATTGACTGGATGTCCAAGGTAAGAGATATTTAACTTGTTAAAAATGTACCGTGTAAATTTCAGTTTAAGAGGAGGATAGCGCATTTCCAACCACGTAGCTTGCTTTCCACTTGTCTGCGAATGCAAAGCAGGAACTCTGAACTTCACACCGTGCAGCTTGCTTTGCGGACACAGAAGCTTTTGGCAAAAGCATAGCAAAAATGTTAAAGCAAACTTCTTTCTGGGTTATTTTGTGGAAGTCTATTTGCTGATTCCTTGCTCTAAGCAACATCCCTATGAAAAGGTATTGGTGCTGTAGCACCTGACAGTAATACAGTCCTGATTTTGTCCCAGTTTTTAAGTGAACTTATGACTTTTTGGTAACTGCTCACTGACAGACCTGTGTCTATAAAAACCAACACTTCTTGGATGGTCTGAACAAAATACAGAAATAAAGCTTCATTGGAGTTTTTTATTATTATTATTACTGAAGATAGCAATTTGCTGTTATGCTTCAAAGTATATATAATCCTTACAGGATAATTTTACTTTTAAAAATTCCTTGTCTCAAACAGAATGCAATGCGATTTAAAAAAATCCCCAAAGTTAGGTGTCTTTTAGCAATGGTTATTTTAATTGCGTGAAATCACAAGTATTTTAGAGTTTCTGTAACAAAACAAAGTTACTTAAAGTACAGTCTTTTGGGGAGGAAATGAACTTACTTTCCTGTAAAGGGCAGTGCACAATCCACTTACACAATAATGTCCCATTAAGGAGAAAGTATTTGCAGAGGTTCTGCTTCCTGCCGCAGAGGAAGCTAAGACAAAGAAGAGACCTTTTTTAGCATCCTCTTAGAACTGTAGTTGTCCTTTTTTAAGACAAGCATGCAAAAACTTTTTGCAACAGATGAAAAACAGTTGTTTCACTGCAGTGAGCTTTGGAAAGAATTATTTGAGCATAGCTGGTGAGCAAGAGGAAGTGAAGACTGGTGAATAATATGCTTATGCAAAGAAATCATGTTTTGTAGGAAAACATTCAATGAGCAACTCTTGGACTTATTGTGTTGTTCTAAGTGCTGTTAATATATTCCCTTTTACTGTATGTCTTTGGAGAGCATAACCTTTCAAGTGCCCTTTTTGAGATATTAGCATGTAGGTTACTGTTTCTCCATCTATAAACTTCCATGTGAACTTCACATTTTTCTTGAGTTTCCATAGCAAACAGATTCCCTTTCCAGTCTCTTTTGCAGTCACCATGTGACTGAATGTCAGCATTTTTTTTTTTTTTTTTTCTGTCTCAAAATCTGTTTGAGAAGGGCATCTGTATCAGGCTCACCTCGCTGTGTTCTTCTGAAGCCAGGGGATTTGATATGGACTCCTGGAAGTCCACCAACCCACAGATACCTTCTGAATATAATTCTGCTTCTCAGCCCTAAATAACGGTCACATAAATTGATTTTTAAGAAACATGAACTGCTGGGTTTTTTTTTCCAATGCATTTCCTTCACCAGTTAGTGCTCTACGTAGTCATTTCTGCCTTTGTGGAGCGGGTAGGAGGTGCGTGCAGGGGAGGACCAGGGCCTGCAGTCTTGAAGGTCTACATTTTGTGTTGTTGTGCATCGTGGGCAGAACAGGTTCTGGACTTGTACTCAGGGACTGATGTCCCCTCTCCATCTGGCACTTTTTCTCAGCAGGTGTCCTGTAAAATGTACCTGTTGTCACTGGTGCAAGTTACAGAGAAAGCGTACAGGTGGATGTACGTGTTATATGAGCTATAAGGAGTTCCCTTCTAAATGCTGTTCTTTACTGGTCCCACAGAGGACGAATGGTTGGTACCACGGCATCTGCAGAATGGACTATTTTTATGGATTGCCTGCAGATGAGGTTTTGTAAAATGGAGCAGAGGACAGCTTTCTACACGGAAACATTATTTTGAGTTATCTCCCTGTTCACTGCTGCTGGGTGGGATTTTATCTGTCTTATTTCTTTTGATGAGGAGGAATCAGAAAGCAGATGTTTTTATTGAGAGGACTATGTTTACTTTTGACAGAGAAACCCTACAATCAGTCTGTCACTCACATGACTCAAACATAACCATTGGGATGTAAGTGGAATTGCTGCATTTGCACTGCTGGCTTAATTCACTGTTGTTTCCCAGAGCAGCAGTCCTGTCTTAATGTGCACTCTTTGCCTTATCAGTGTTTTATACATACAACATATTCGCTTACTGCTCTTTAATATCAGTAAGAGTTAACTTCCTCTTTTGGTTGTTCCTTTCTTTCTGCAGAGGGAAAATCGCAGGCTCCAAGAAGCTAGCATGAGGCTGGAGCAAGAGAACGATGACCTTGCCCATGAGCTTGTTACAAGCAAAATTGCCTTACGGAATGACCTGGACCAGGTAATGCTGAAAGAGATGGCTCCAAGCTCCAGCTTAGCAATGCTAGTTTTAGTAGCCCTGTTGTTTGCTCAAGTGAAAGCATTTACACAAAACTAAAAGCATTGGTATTTGTGCCTTTGTTTTCCTGACAACCTTAATTCTAGTTGCTGTATCTCCACGTGGATGCAGGCATAGGCATACACAGCAGTGTATTATTAACATTGACCGCACCTTCTCTGTTGCGGTTCATTTTACAAAATGTAAGCCATAATCTTTTAGGTAGGTACCAAAGAGCAAATGTTTACTGGAAAAAGGTATCACATATTCCTCGAAAGACCGATTTTAAGGGAAGTTGCTTTGCAGAATGTCTGCTACCTTACGTGGATCTATTTTTTTCACAGCAATTTCAGTATAGCCAACTAAATTAAAAGATAATGAAGTGGTGTGGTATGGAATACAGGAGGGCCATATTCCACCACCCCTCATGATTAGCATCTTGCTTAGTGAAGGCTGTAGTGCCTCTTACGATGTAAAATCTTTTCCTGCAGGGGTCTCTCAATTTGATTTTCTCTATTTATTTGGCTTCTTTATCTAACCTCAGAATTGTAAACATCATTGACCACAGTAGTGTATTTCTATTTAGTCATACCCTTGGCAGCTAGGCTTTTCTGATGTGGATTTGTGTGATTCTAAAATTCTGAGGCACCTTGGCGAGCAAGCACGGGCAGATAACCACTTTGCCTGCTGGAGTGGGCATTGTGGTGTAAAAGACAAAAACACTGCATCGAGGTGCTCTGTCTTCCCCAGGAATGTAAAGCAGCTTTATATCTGCTTCTGCCCCTGCTGTGTTCTGAAGTATCATGACAAAGCTCTTAGACATGTACCTTTGCCAGCCCCATTCTTTGCTCTCCTGCATTTTAGCAGTTTTTCTGCAGATGAGTGGCTCCATTAAGTGTTCTCACACCCCACCTCAGTTCAGTGGCACTGAAAGAAAAGCTTTGTGCTGCTGCACTCCTCACTCACAAGGAGAGGTGATACTGTACACCATGGCAGGTGCTTGGAAAACCTGGAATGACCACATAAAAGGAGGAAAGATTTTCAGTTGATCCTCCAAAGTATGTCCTAAACAAGTCTTCTGTCAAAAATACCTTTGTTATCCCTGAGCTCTTTTGTTTTGAGATGTCAGCCTTATCCCTTGTCCGTTCTGTTGCTTCTCATTTTTCCTTTCTGCCATACAGCCTTGTATACACAGTGAGCAATGCAGGAATCCTTAGTCCATCTCTTCAGATGAGGTTTTGGTGGAGCTGCTTCTGTTGCTCACAGTCACCACTAACACCCTCATTAATAATTAACACTGTAGCAGTAGATAAGCTAATACCATCGGTAGTGGAGAAAAACAAAGTGCAGGTCAGAGACAATATCTGCACTGTTGTTGCTTGTAATATCATTTTCCCTCTTGTATTTCCAGCAAGTAAGTAATATTTGACTACAGTCATTGCCTGTTCTGCTCAGTAACTGGGTGGTGAAAGTGATGTGGTGCAGTATGTATCTCCCAGTTGGGGAAGTCAACAGAATATATCCAGTTGTTGAAAAATACATTTCTCTCCTGGTGCTCAATCCGGAGATCAGTGAGGATAGTCCTCACAGAATCCAAAAAATTCCCAGTATGTATCTACATAAGCTTGGCCCTTTAAAGAAAGGAGAAAGTTTGTATTCTCCAGTACGCATACAGTATCAAGTTTCTCCAGGAAATAATTGTTAACAAACCTTTTTTTCTGATGGTTCTGTTTGTCTCTTATACTTGCCTAAGCTCTGATGCTTTGTAAGGTACAGTGCAGGCACCTAGCCTGAAAGATAGAAAAATGAAATGAGTTATCTAAAGTTAGACAGGAGCTGAATCATGCTTCCTTCTCTTACATTAATGTCATTCCCAACAAAAATATTTTATATATTGTTTGGGTATATATGGGTAACACTTGACAAAAGGGTCCTTTTCCACAGCTGAAGCACAAAGAAATAATTTAGAAAACAGCTACTTGAAAAGGGAATTTAATTTACAAAATAGGCTGGGTGAGCCATCTGAGGGCAGGAAAAGGCAACTCTAGATCCTGAAGCTGCAGTATTTGTGAGATCTATATACACCAATACACTTATATTGGCACAGATAACATGATTTACACCAGTGTTTCTAATTCTAGGCTGAAGACAAAGCTGATGTTTTGAACAAGGAACTTCTCCTGACCAAACAGAAACTAGTGGAGACAGAGGAAGAGAAACGGAAGCAGGAAGAGGAAACCGCTCAGGTAAGGCATTCTCCAGTCTTTCCCACTAAGCTGAATGCAAGCAAAAGGATAATCTGAAAAGCATGAATGTATTGCGGTTATGGAAGGGATTTTTGTCTTCAAAATGCAGTGGCAATTAAAAGTTCAAAGTGCCAGGGTATTTTTTTTCTAAGTACATGTTTCAGTGTTTTCCTGAATGTCCAATTTTCCATATCTTACTCCCCTCCTAGTATTGTAACAATCATTTTCGTAGGTGGTAAGCAGTCACAACTAAGGAGGCACGGTCAGATGTCTCTTAATTATCTAGAGAGGGTTACTGGAGGAATTGTTGCCTTCTAAGAGGCTGCTGGTTCACTGAAACAAAGCTATGGGCATTCCCCTCAGAAGTTAGAATCAACAGGACACAACTGAGGGTTGGAGTGATTTTGCTGCCCAGACCTGGCCTCACTCAATTGCAAAATGTTTAGTCTTAGTTTTTTGATCCTACATATCTTATGTGCTGAATACTGATGTACACCTAAGTATGCTTTGAGAGTGATACAGGGACTCTTATTTTTGCCATTTGATAACAGTGACTTTAACAATCGATTTTTTTTCTTTTTTTTTCCTCTCCCTACAAGTTCTGTGTTTACTATATAAAAGGCAGTGGAGGCCTTCATCCTGCTGAAATGGCTCTCCATGTTTAGTGCTTCTTAACAGTGGAGGAATGAGTTAGCTGGCACAACTAAAACAGATTCCTGCTTCCGTTTCTGTCGGCAACTAAAACATTTTTTTTCTCCTGTTTTGGAGATGAGTGTGATAGTGCTGAGAGGTTCTTCTCCCTGTTCCATCTCCAAACAAACAATTTGTCTGCCCAAACCTTGTGTGACAGTGTGCAGAGGGAAAACAACCAAACAACCCAGCAACAAAGCATGTAACTGTGGACCATGCTGCACTATTTAATGTGGAGAAAGAAAATTCCTGTGTAGGACAGTTCTCTGAACAGTGATACACTGTATCACAGTATAGACTTTTTTTTGTTATCGTAGGTGTTCGTATATTGAGTAAATCAGACTTTCTTACCATTTTCCAGTTCTTCAGAAGTAGAAAAAGATGTAGAATTGTTGTACACACAGCAAGACTTTGAGAGAATAATTTGATGATGCATTTTGAAAGCTTTTTTTTTTACAAAGTGTACTGTGTAACTTCTCTCCTTCAACTCCTAGCTGAAGGAAGTCTTCAGGAAGCAGCTAGAGAAGGCAGAATCTGAGATTAAGAAAACCACAGCCATTATTGCAGACTATAAACAGGTAATGGTTCTAGAGACACCCTTTTTTATTTATTTGTAACCTTTTTTCAACCTTCCCTGAGAGCTGAAATTTTAGAGTTGCTTATCTCATCCTTTAAATAAGATACATTATGTTTTAGGCTTTCAGAAAGCATTATAATTTGTGATAAATCTTTTTGATTTTCCTAATGGTCTGCTAATTTGGGGAATCGAGAATAACCTGTCTTCAAGCTATTTTTAGTACTGTAGGATGAATGTTTCTTTGTTGTGTGACATAATGCAGTGGAAACATCATAAACCAGTTAATCAATAAGATGTTCTGGTGTCCATGTTCAGGTTCTGTATTGAATGCTGCCATTTTTTTTCGGTCTCAGTTATCCCCAGCAGTGGATTTGTTAAGGGGGAACACACATACCTACCTGAGTGAGGCAGAATTTAAGAAATGGTAGCTCTAAAAAAAATATGCTAAAAAGCTTAAGTAATATTTTAATAAAATAAACTTTATCTAAGAGACTGCTTTCTCTGCTCCAGATTTGTTCCCAGCTGAGTACCAGGCTGGAAAAACAGCAGGCAGCCAGTAAAGATGAACTGGAAGTTGTGAAGGTGAGAGTGATGCCTCTACATATAGGATGGCTCTAACGCAAGTGTGGTCAGTGACACAAAAAAAAAGGGGGAAGTGAAATTTATTGCGACAACTGTGACATCCAAACAGCTGCACTGATAGCTCCACGTGCATTTTTCATGCAATGTGAATAATTCAAGGGTGTATCTCCCTCCAGTGTTCTTTATCTTGTATCATACAGGCTGGAACTCTCAAACTGAAGTGCGTATAGATTTTCATGTAGAAATGTATACTTTTGGCAAAAACATACAGAGGCTGTATTTACTTAGATGTTTTCTTTAAATGAAAACAAAAGATGGCTCTCTAGAGGAGAAAACGTGCTGCTACTCTAGCATGCATGCTGGAGGGGATCAGTATTGCTATTAAGACACTGTTTATGTGGCTTTCTACACTTGCCTACTGTGTAAGTTAAGCAAAACAGTTTTAAGTAATTAGCACAACTTGGTTCATACCCAGAATTTCTATAGCAGTTCCTCCTCTCCCTTCTCTAAACCCCATTACTAGTATATGCAGTGATGGTAAATGTTTCCTGATCAGGTAGTAATTCCATCCCTCTTCTGTGTCACTACTGAGTAGGCAGAATCATTTTCTCTCTGCTATAACTTCTAGTTTTTTCCTTAGTACTCAAGCTGAACCTGATTTGTTGCTTTGTGGTGACAATTTTTATCTGCTATTCATCCAAAAATACACTAGTATAGATGTTCCTATAATTTGCTGAACAGTTCAATATCCTGTGTTTGTTTGTGACCCAGACCAGCTGTGCTACATCTGCAGCCATGAGCGGCTGGCTCACCTTGCCAGGTAGCACGAAAACTTTACTACTGCGTGTCAGATGTTGTTAGCAAAAAGGACCATCCCCTAGGAAGCTAACCAAGCATCAGGAAGGCAGTATTGTCCCTTGCAGCAAACACAGGCTGACTGCTTGCTTCTGGAAATGTGGAGAAGTTACCTGGGTTTCTTGGAAATATCAAAATCTGTATGAATTTGGTCAAGTGCTTTTGTGGAAGTTCCCAGCATGTAATTTATTCTTCTGAATTGTGCTGACATAAATACTGCAAAATATGAAAAAGCTTTGGTAGCAAGAAGGTTTGAGTAATGAAGAGGAGCAAAGGCATAACAGAGCATGCTAAATAGGCTTTAGGATTTCTTTATACTGTTTCATGCACTCAGAAAGTTGTTCAAGAACTTCTCAAATTCTCTTAATGTCAAGTGTGAAAACTTCAGCACAGAAAGGCAGTCTAACATTAAAATGGCTCTTCCAGGAAACAGAGCAACTCCTGTAACATGGATTAAAAATGAGCTTTCTGGCTATTTCAGGGTAAAGTGATGGCCTGCAAACACTGCAGTGAGATTTTCAGTAAGGAGGGGACACTGAAGCTGCCTTCTCTAAGCACGGAGAATAAAGGCATAGAAACAGATGACGAGAAGGATGCACTGAAGAAGCAGCTGAGAGAGATGGAGCTGGAACTTGCACAGACCAAACTGCAGCTTGTGGAAGCCAAGTGTAAAATTCAGGTATGTGGAATGCAGGTACTGCAGGGTAGTCTCCTTAGCCTTGTCGTACTCTCTCCAAGTTGATCTGTGTAAGTTATCAATCATGGGGAAAAAAATGTTGCTAAAGGGAGCATATGCCTGTACCTACTGTATACCTGTGAACTTCCAGCATCTTAGGATTGTGGTTTTTTTTTTTTGGTTTTGTTTGCTTGTTTGTTTTTAAAAAGAGAGAAGAACAAAATAATAGAGATTTCCATTTGTATGTCTAAGTACTGTCTCAGTGATTTCAGTGTTTTTCTCCCCAGTGCCTGGGAGGTTGCAAGGAACTGAGTCTGAAGATGCTCTTTTTTTTTTTTTTTTGATCAATTCTGACCATTTTGCTTTCTTAGGAGCTGGAGCACCAGAGAGGAGCCCTTATGAATGAAATCCAAGCTGCCAAGAACTCTTGGTTTAGCAAAACTCTGAACTCTATCAAAACTGCCGCAGGCACACAGCCACCACAGCAGCTTCAGCAACCCCTGCCACCCAAAGAGGGCAGTACATAGTTCCAGCCAGACCTGATACAAGAGCACAAAGAACACAACTGAAACCCTGGAGGATTCTTCCAGTGGTCTCTCCTCTTGGGTAAAGGACAAAAGGCAGGAGTGCAGGCTTGAAATGAAATTCTTCAATGTTTTTCATTCATTCTGATGTGATCCTTTTCAAAAGGGGAAAAATATTCTGTTTTATGTTGAATTCCTACTTCCCAAACTGCCTTGCTGAAAGCCACGTTCTGATACCTTCATACTTTTACACTTTATTTTATATGACTAGATGTTAAAATGAATAAATAATTCAAAACTAGTTCTTTAATACATGACTAATTATTCAAAATTATTTTTATCTTGCATAGAAGGTTGGTTTTTTTTTTTTCTTCTGGAGGAAGAGAGAATGGAAAATGTAAAGTACTGCAGCATAATCTCTTCACAGAAAGCACAGTGTAACAAGTACTAGTGTGTGTGTGAGTGTCTAGGATAACTTATGCCCTGGGACCATCTCAGAAGTTTATCGCAGTGACTACGTCCTGCAGAAAAGCACTTTTTGTAAAGCTTAGGCCATAGCAAAGAAGCAAAGATAGTCTTGCACTGTCTTGGCACAATTGTTTGTGAGCTTCCCTGATAATTTCATAGTTTTGATCGTTTTTTCTTCAGAAATGCAAATAGTGCAGTTCTTTGTAGCACTGAGTAGCACTGTTGTTTATTTACAATTGAACTGGAATTTAACATAGTTACCTAGTTCCCCTTTTTATTTCATGTTTATACTAAGAACGCCAAGAAAGAATTCCTTCCACTGGGAGAAAGGGAAAACTGTTCAACATTTATTCAGTGGTTTTGCTGATAAGCCAAGTGAAAACCTTGCATAGTTCTGACTTTTTGTAAGTCCTGTGCAATAAAGGGTAGCTTTTATGAATAAAATTAACAAAACCTTTTCCCTGGGTCCATATTCAAATTTTGAGTTTTACACAGAAGTGAGGTATCAAATAAAACAAACAACAGGCTTTTGCTGCACTGATGAATAAATCACCACAAAAACAAGATCAATTTGCTATAAATATTTGGCTAGGAAATGCTATATCGGTATTACTTATTTTTATAAAAACAAACATTTTCAACTGGAATACAAAACTTAGACTTTTCCCATGGGATAGACTTCTCTGATGATTCCCAAACCTCTCTGGTTGTTTTATATCTCTAAGGTAAGAAAATTCAAAAGTGTTTGTTTTGATTGAACATAAAGTGTTTATAGAAATACTTCTTTCATGGAAAATTAAACTATTGCTTGAACTGATAGAATATTTTTTTAATTATACTTGTCATGTCTATAAGGTGGTCTTGCAGATAAATATCATTGCTGGACAAAAGGTTGTGTATTAATTGTTCCATTTACAAAATTGTTCCAAGTACATTTGTTCTCTTTTGATCTTTTTTAATTCAAAGGAATGCCATATCTTGTCCGTTTTGTACAATAAAATTTAATGATACTCATCTGGTGCTTTGTTGTCAAGCATAATTGCGAATTACTTCAAACAGGGTGGTACAAATTTAATGTTTACTTGTGCCAGAGGAACAATTCTGAAAGGCAGTCACTTGTTTGAAGTAGAGATCAAAATACAATCACTGTCCTGACACAGCTATCCTGCGATGAACTTCTAACTCTCTTCTAAGAATACGGAGTTTAAAATGTTGGTATTTTTTAAAGTACCTGCAAGAACAGTGATTATCTGGAAACCTTAACAGGGTGAGGGGAAAAAAAAAAAAAAAAAAAAAACAGGAAAAAGCAGAAGGGATCTCTTTTGCAAACAGAAAAAAAAAATCTTTCTTTTCCTAGTCACTTGCTAATAATATTTGCAAAGATGTTTCCATTCTGTGGACTATCTAAACCTAGCATTATTAACTCACTTATCAGTACCATTTCACACTTGAAATAAACTGTGTAATAAATTTGAAGTGACAGTTAAGAACACTTGATTGGTACGTTGAGAGTACTGTGCTGATGAGTGACACCAATGGTTGGACAAGTGTCCACATTTCTCGTGTCATTTATCTTAAATCATACTTACAGGAGGATTTAAAACCTTGATTGGAAAAATGCAGTAATAATCAAAAAAAAAAAAAAGTTAAGACTGTGATTCCCTGAGCAACTGAGTTCATGTAACAGCTCACTGCTGCTCAAAGACCTTACCCCTCCAGCTCCCTGATGTACAGTCATGTCCCTGTCCTTTTTATGGCACTTACTAGAGGTGATTCAAATTAAAAATAATAAAAAAGTCTTGATTTTTTTTCCCCATTTAGTCTTTTGCCAAGTCAATGTGTTACATCATGTAAAGGGTCCAATAAGAGAGAGTGAGTGGATGAGTGGAAAATGGGAGCAGTACTTCCCCAGTTCATCAAAAAAGAATTGTTAAATAAGCTTCCGTGTTTCATGAAACTAGCTTTGGCACACCTTCATCCTTCTCATTGTAATATCTCTCTGATTGTGGAAGTTGAGTTTCTGTGAGAAATACGTTTGCTACCTGCTAGCCATGATGATTTTGAAACCCTGTAGGATAGGAACTGGCTTACCTTGTGCCTCTCACAGCAGCAAAAAAGTTCCAGAAGGCAATGGCTGAATTATCCACTTTTGGCAATGATGTAAGGGCAGTAAGCGACTTTCACCTTCCATCTGTGCATCCCAGGTAGCATTTGTAGCAGAGGCACCTGGAAGAGTAATATTTATGTGGAAACTATCTTCTCAAAATTACTGAAAGAATGAGAAAAATAGTTCTGTGTCATTATCTTGATGAATGAGCATAGTTAAATTCAGAAACAAGGAAAGCAGCAAAACTGCAGGATTAAATCAGGCAAGCTAAAGCTGCCTGCTGACTGTACATGCTGTTGAGATACACAGTTTCTTGTAAGAAAAAAAGTCTGTTTTAATTAGTCCTTTCAGCAGCGGTTGATGGAGTACTTGCTAGAAATACTCATATCCCAGACCAACTGATCTGTCAGGGATAGCTGGTTCAATATTTAGATTTTCAGAGGGAAACATCATCAAAGTCTTGCTGAAACTTATTTTCATGTGGCACTGGAACCCACTTCTTAAGATTAGAGTGAATCATTTCTTTTTCTCCTGAGTCAGTATCAAACTATGTATCAACATCAAAATTGTATTGAAGATAATTTGAATGTTATAAATATATCTTTATGGAACTAAATATTATTTTTTAATTTTATTGAGAATACAAAGTTCTGAAATAAAGCCTTTACTTTGATTAGGGACAAACCTCCAGAGAATATTTTTAGTACAACTGCTTTATCTTGTCAGATTCTAATCTTCTCCTGAGATGCCCAATACAATATGAAAAAAAAAAATAAAAATACACAACTGCTTTTTTCCACTTTAAAAAGTATTTACTTTGACTGTAACACTTTACAGGATAAATGAAGCAAGGCTGATTTAGTTATGCAGTACATCTGTGAACTAGTCTTGGATTATCTTTGTGACTCAGACTTACTACACTAAAGTAATAGCACTTCACTTACTTTAACAAATTCTAAACGTACCTAGAAAGAATTAAAGACAGTAACATAGAAAATATCATGGGTGGCTTTAATCCAAGAAACTGCCTGAGAAACTGCAAAGTCCCTGAGGTCCATACCTGTGAATGTTTAGTAAAACCTGTATCAGGAGAGGTAGTCAGCAGTGTACTCAGTACTACCAGCTGACAAACGTTTCTTTGTCTTGCCTGTTAATTAGTATATTCTCTAAATTGCTACACCTAATGTACATGTTAGATAAGCAATTTTTTTCCTTGTTAGACATTTTAAAGAATTGTTTTGTTCTTAAAATTGTTCTTAAAACTGTTTGGTTTGCCCTTAAAATTTCTTCTAAATAGATGCTTTCACCTGTGCCATTGTGTGAAAAACAACACGGAATAAAGAGCTGTTTACAACAGGAGAGGGAGCTCCAACGTCTAACACAAATAATTCAGGCCCTTGACAAAGCACAACGGAGCCCATTGACTTCAGTGTCCCGGTATCACTCGCTGACTGAACATGGCACTTAGAAGTCAATACAAATCTAACTTTATCGGCATAAAAAACTTAAAAAACACATCAGAAATTGATGCTTTCTCCACAGGAAACAGGGAAGTCTGTTCCCTTCTTTAAGCAGCTTCAGTGAGATCTATGAAACTGCTTGTATGTGTCAGAGAACTATACCTCTTATTTTGATTTCCTGTTAGACTCAAGGATAATTGCCATACTTCTATGTAATCTAGTAAGTCTAAATACCTTTGGCATTGAAAACAGAAACTCTGTTGTCTTACAATGCTGGTTTTCTCCCAGCTGCTGTAGGGAAAACCCTACTATATGTCATTTTGGTTGACCAGTATGCCTCTGTTACAGCTAAACCCTGCAGAAGAGGCTGTTACCCTTACAGCTGGCTGCACAAAACACACAATGCTGTGCATACCCAGGGCTGTGGGTGCACACAGCACCAGGCATCACGTTGTTCTCGCAAACGCGAAGGGTTGAACTAGATTCTATTTCCATCTATTATGCTAATACCCTACTGGGAGCTGTCCCGTTACCTCTTTCCAAGTAACAATACTAAGGGGAGATACAACGAAGTACTGATTTTTGGACCTTTCAAGTTAGATTATGTATACATCACAGCAGCCATTAAAACTGGGCTAATCCATAGTTGGTTTTGGGAAATTCAAAGAATTTAGAACTGGATGACTAATTATCAGCATTGATGAAGAGCCTAACTTTTCTAACTCAGAAGTCTACACAATTTGTTTCAGGATCATGACTTAAGACATACAGGTTAATCGTCCAGGAATACAGGGCTCTCCATTTCTCCTGGAATCCAGCTGCTTTGCGACTGAATGTATTTCATGCTATTTTTACCTGGGAAAAAAATAAAAAAAAAAGATATGGGTAGAGAACTAGAACATTACTTCCTCTTATTTTCTTATTCAGTGGGACTTGCTTTTATTTAACCTGTAAAGGAATATATATGTATCTTTGGAAAACTATATCTTATATATAGAATAATATATAGGAAACTGAATCACAAAGGGATAAATACAGCAAAAGGATTTGGTATCACAGACTTCATTTGTGGTTTGATACCACCAGAATCTTGAGCTGTACTAATTTCCTTTCAGTTTCTCTTATTTTTGTATTTTATATGATACATGGATGCTACTACCAATGAAAACAAAAGCAGATGTTCTCAGCTTTTTCTCCAGATTCCAATTCCCTCCTTCCAGTAACTCTTAGGGACACACTGGTACTGATACCACCTTCAAAACTACCAGGAGCTCTCTTGAGCTTTGGGAATTATTGCTTTCCCATGTAAGAGGAGTCTCTGGCTTATTTAAACAGGGAAAAGATGGCAAAGCAGAAAAGGGTCTAATCAAGTATGATTCTGATCCAGAGTACTTTGTCTGCCATTCAAGGTGGCTTCACTTCAGCACACGGAAAATAGAGAGCAGCTTCATCGTGCTGATTAACAATGACATTTTCCAGGTTTGTAGTTGCATTCGTTATCTGGTTATGGCCCTAGTTTATAAAATATACTTTACTAGCTAGACTTGGGAAAAAAGAGGATTATAGTGCTGTAAGACATTTAACTGAGAACAGCTTAGTACTGCCAGTTCTTGTGTAACAAATCCATGTATTATATAAAGTATAATACAGAAATATAAGTGTAATGCTTGTTATTAAAAGTGCAATTTAATGTACATGGTCACAACAAATGTTTACTTTTTTAATTGTTACAGAATTGTTTGGATCAGTACCTTGTTATCATTGTGTGAACGATGCCTTGTAAAATAAATGGAAATGCAAACAAAATGGGAATAAGGTGCTTATTTTCATAAGCCGCTTAAATCTGTTTGCAATAGCAAATTGCTGAGTTGGGTTTTTTGGTACAGTTCACTCCACTTGGTTATTTTCAAGCAGCACTGTTGTGCTAGGACACTGGCTCCGCAGACTAGCTGTCCGAAACGTGTATGTTCCATAGCTAATTCCCAGCTGGCAGCATAGCGTACCCGGGCACAAGGATAACCTGTACCACAGGAATCCAGCGGACAGGCACTATGCTAGAAAGCGAACAGGTCACCTGGGTACTCCTCTCCAAATGCTGCTCTGAGTCTCCAGCATAGAGAACACACTAGTAAATACACTTTTCCTAGAAGTTGTTCATATACAGCAGTGGGGAAGCAGGAGTGGCTGTTAAGGACTTCATGCTGCCGTAGCAGTGTGCAAGAGAAATGGGCAGCATGCCTGAAGGAAGAGAAGCAGGGAGCAGGAGGAGCCATCAAGAGACAGAAACCCATTAAATAAGCATGACCATATTACATTTTTCCAGATAAAATCAACTGGCCCAGCTTCAAATACTGTGGCTGAAAATCTGCAAGCTGAATCTCAGTACTAGGAACGTTAAACATGACCACAGAGTTGGTTATTACAGCTCTTCAGTTAGTTACTAACAGTTTCTGAAGCACTGGACCAGAGGGTTATGTCAAACACTTCAGTACAATGTCTGTTAAAACTGATTTGTGGAATTCAGCCTTGAAAACCAGTCCTTGGCTTCAGGTTTTCCATGATTTTCTTCTCTTGGGATCTATTCTTTCCTCCATACCTCTGAAAAAAAAAAAAAAAACCCTCTACAGATTAACTCCTGGATGGCCACTTTAGAAGAGGAACAAAACAAAACAAGAAGCCCCATAAATCCATAAATCAACAAGCAAACTGACATTCCTCAATTTCATAAATTAGGTGTTAGTATCTGGCACTCTTTCATTTAAAGAAAGTTGCTTTTCAAACACAGAGTGGCTGAATCCTGCCTCAAGCTCCATCTTTTTTATAAGACACCTAGAGGAAAACGCTGACTCTTCCACTCACAATCCTTCCACCACTGAAAGATTGTCAATGCATTTTATTTTTCCTCCTCTGGGGAATCTCAGTGCTTCAATGAGACCTGGGAATACACAATTATTATTATTATCATTATTATTTTTAGTACACTGACTCAGTAACGGTGGTGAGACACATTTCGGTATACTTTTCCCTTTGAGCACCTCCGGTAGAAATAACTCAGGAAAGCCATTCCATGTCTTCTCCACAAGAGCACCGTCTGTCACCAAAGCTCCCCCTGCCCACGGCAGGGTGCCAAGAAAGACTTCAACAATCGCAAAAAGCCTGTTTGGGTCGCTTCGACACGGCCGGGGCGGGCCAGGAGCCGCTCCCTCAGCTACCGCCGGGGCGCTGCCTCAGGGCGCAGCTAACGGCCGCTAACGGTCGCTACCCCACCGTGCCCCGCGCCATGTCCGCGCCCCTCCCGTTCCGTTCGGCCGGCGGAAAGTGGCGGCGGGCTCCCGGAGGAAGGGGAGGAGGCAGCCGACGCCATTTCCGCGGGGCGGGAGGCCGGAAGGTTCCAGAGGAGTCCCGGAGCCGCCGCTAGGGAGGCGCAGCGCCGCGCAGCACCGCTCGCGACATGGCCGCCGCGCGCGAGGAGGTGAGCGGGCGCCTCCATCCCCCCCCGCCGTCCGCGGGCCCCGGGCGTGCCGAGCCGCCGTGAGGGCGGTGCGGCCGGGCCGCGGCTCGGAGCACGGGGAGAGGGCACCCGCGGGGGCAGCGGGGTGGGGAAGTTAAAATATTGGTGGCCGAGGGGTGAGGAGCAGGCGGCCTCGTGCTTAGCAGGGCGTGGAGGGGCGGGCGGCTGCTGAGCTGGTAAATCTGAGGCTGCTGCACCTGGTAGGCTTGGAGGTGCTATAAAGAGTTCAGCAGTGAACCTGGATTAAAAAGGAGGGTGTAACTTATGCGTGTTGTGATCTCTTGTTTGCAAACCAGTTGCAGAAAGATTTGGAAGAGGTTAAAGAATTGCTTGTGAAAGCCACGAGGAAGCGGGTTCGTGATGTGCTGGTGACAGAAAAGCACAAGCTAGAGCTAGAAATCAAGAATCAGCCTCTACCAAAGCCAAAAGATGTGGTAGAAGAAGAAAAGTCATCACTAGGAGGGTACACGGTGAAAATAAACAATTATGGTAGGTTTACTTTTCTTAATGCTTTTTACAGCTTAGGCATCTCCCTGAAGAGAAGCCTAGGTGGCATTAGTGTGAGTTACAGTTACCATTTAGTGCTATAGAGAAGTTTTTGCAAATATTAATTTCATACTGGAGACCTTACTTTAAAAGCTTCTGTGTGCTTCCTGTGCTGTCCCAACCATGGTACATGTTAATTCTGCTTGTGTGATAGTTGTTCTGTACTGGTGGAATGTCTTAAGGGTCCCTGGTGTATCAGCTAGTATTTTTCCATTGCCTAATGCTTAGTAAGAATTAAAGAGTGAGCTTTGGCTTCTCTGCTTGTCATATAGGTGAAAGGAGAAGGAATTGCTCAAGGTACTTGCTGTGCAGCAGAAAAGTGGGTCATGAAAACTGCAGCAAAACCAGATCTCTATCTCTGACTCCCCCATACGTATACAGGGTTGCTGTCCTTTTACCTGAGTTGATACATGGCTTTTCACAGAATTTAGAAAAGTTAGGGAAAAGGACTATGTGTGGACCTCCTTTTGCTCTTGAATTATTTCTGTCTAATTCACGTCTACCTCTTGTTTCTCTGAAGATTGTTTTAACAAGGCATAGGTTGTGGTCATTGTGGGGATGTTAGAATGGAATGTGTGAAGTTTATGGATGGAAGCTAGACCTTAATCTTTTTCACTTGCAGGTTGGGATCAGTCAGATAAGTTTATTAAGATTTACATCTCTTTAAATGGAGTTCAGAAGCTTCCAGCTGAGAATGTGCAGGTGAATTTCACAGAGAGGTGAGTTGATCTTGCTGCACCATGCCAGGAGGAGAGCACTGTTGAAGAAAGTTATTTGCAATGCAGGAATGTGTTTTGTTGAGTGCTGTTCTGGATCAGCCATGCCCAATGCTTCCCCCCTCTTCCCCCTTATATTTATTTACTTAGCACATACCCTTAAGTATAGTCCTCCTTAAAGTGTTTTTTTTCCTTTAATTTAAAAATGTTTGTTATACCTCATTGTGCTTGACAGGGTATGCAGTGTTAGCCCTGTTTTTTGATGGTAATAGAACTGAAATGTTGATTAAATAAATCTGCTTTTCCAAGGTTGTAGGAGGCCAGTGAGATAGAAAGAACCCTAAAGATTTGTTGTGAAGTCTGAGTAGGTCCTTTTCAGTACTCAGTATTAAATCCAGTTGAAGATTTGGAAGCCTTGAGTAGAAAGTAATTCAAGCCAGGTGAAGTGCCCAAGAAATAAACGTGCTAAAGGGCTTTCAGACACTGTTTTTGGTGGCAGGGTAGAACAGTCTTCCACCAGCTGGAATATTTTTATGCCTTCCCTCCCCCCACCTTCTGGTTCCAGGTCGTTTGATCTTCTAGTTAAGAATCTGAACGGGAAGAACTACACCATGACCTTCAACAACCTCCTGAAACCCATCTCTGTGGAAGGCAGCTCTAGGAAGGTCAGTGCATCCCATCTGTTATAGATCTTTAGGCCCCTTACACAGTACCGTGTTTGCTGACTAGTTTAAGAGGTTCAGCGCTAACCTTCAGTCTATAAAGCGTCTTCCCTATGAACACGATCCGTAATAATCTGTAGCTGTCACAATTGTGGAATCGATCTCTGGAGACCATGGGCTTCTACCCCAAAAGATCATGAATAGATACTATAGGCTTTTCTAAATAGCTTTCCAACAGGATTTCAGAAATAATTAAGCAGAAAATTCCACTAAGCATCTGTTTGTGTTCTTTGCAATTTTAGAGTAGACTGGAGGCTTGACAGCAGACTGAAAGCTTGGGTAGCTTAAAGAGGTACAATGCCCAAAACAGTGTCTAAAACTAGCTCTGGCTTTCTTAGGGGTGCATTGCTCAGCATTGAACACCAGCAACGCTTCACTGCTGATGACTGCAACTGGTAATGCTGTTCTTACTCTGCTACTTGTAGCACCTTTGAACCAAAGCACGTTATTGAACTAAATAATAGCTCAATTTGAAATTGCGCTAAAACTAGGCTAGTGTAAAATTAAAACAACTGAAATAAGTGAGAGTGATGTGCCAGTGATTTTTAATACGCTGCAAAAACAAGCAGTGGTCGTTTTGCTTTCTGAATTAAGCCAAAGCTCAAGCAGAACTTCGTTTGCTGTGGCATGCAGAGGTTTTGTAAAATTAAGGTCAGGGTTGCAATTAAACAGTCTTTGCTTTTAACTTGCAGACATACTGCAAGATTAAGCAATGCCCTTAAACTAGTTTCTTACCCTTGGAGAAATGAGTTGGGAAAGCATCTACCAAAACAGAGTTTTCTAAAAACTCTTGTAAATATAGTCACCAGACAATTCTGGATACATTTAGTATCCTAAAAATTACTGAATGGTGCTTTTACAGCACTGTATGTTCTTCTCTACCATAGAATTAGTACTATGCTATAGTGTCAGTATTATAATACTGTGCTAGTATTACATCAATCATGCCATGTAATCCCTCCACCATGAGGTTATGACTTGGTGTCCTGAAGCTGAATAGATACTGTAACTTCTATATATTACCTAAAATCAATAGCAGAAATAAACGTTTCAGAAATTTGCAGGGATAGAAAGAGGCTTACATCATAAGCTCATCTTATTCATTGTGATTGTAACTATTATCCTTTATTAAGTATTCTAAACTCATGTCTTGCTGTTCTCCGTACAGATAAAGACGGACACAGTCCTTGTGATGTGTAGGAAGAAGCGGGAGGAAAAATGGGAATGTCTTACTCAAGTGGAAAAAGAAAGTAAAGAGAAAGAGTAAGTGTCTCTGCACTCCTCTATCTCATCTTCTGTTAATTGTTTCCCAAATTGCTTTAGGACAGTGCATTTCAATTCTTCTCTTGCCTGTGTAGTCAAACTGAGAACTGCTGTTCTAGCGGATAAGCCCATAAGGTATTTGAGAATCATTGGGTTAGTATATATATATAATTACTTCTTTTGGTGCGCTTTTAGTGCACTCTTTTTTTGTGGAGGGAGGTGCACTTTGAGCAGCTGTCAGCTGTCTGCCACTCTTCTACTGAGTTATTGCTAATGATGAACATTGCATCATTGGAAATGTGATAGATAAGACCTGCAGTGAAAGTGCTAGAGATAATTAACCAAATAGAGAGTCAGTTATACCTTGCTGGCTGCATTCCTTTCAAGAACTGCTCTAGTGAGATTGACTGTTTTTAAGCTAAGTATATATTCCCTGTAGCTATGCTGGTCAAAATAATTATTTTTTTTCATATGTGTTTGAAGTGCCTGCACAAAAACCCCAGTATCCTTCTGGCAAAACAGATTTTTGCTTACCTGGACCATTGTACAAAATCTCAAGCTAATTTAGATTACTTTGCTTCAAGTGTTTGGGATCCTACATGCAGCTTAGGTGCTGGATATGAAAGGGTGATAAACAACAGCAGGAGATACCTGCAGACTGGATACTTTTTTTAATATATCTAAATAGAAAATTTTGTATATAATACTCTTCTATTGTTTTACAATAAACACATTTTCATCCAGAAGAGTGTGTATACCCACCTTGAAGCGTGGAAGCACTCACTTTTGAGACACTTAGGCCTGCCAATGACTAATCACTGTGTATCTCTGTAGGATGACTTGCTTAAACTGATGAGTCCTAGCTAACCAGAGCAAAACTATTTTCCCATCCCAAAAAACAGCATTGGAGATCAGAAGGCAATTTGACTACTGATACGCGTTGCTGGAGGGACTGGCTCATTTTATTTAATGTCTTATGCAGAGAAGTACCATACGCTGCCCAGCCTGTCAGGACTAATACTGCTGCCATATTCAAAGGCTTGGAGATTTGCAGTATGACAAGTTACTCACTTTCTGAAAGCGCTCAGGACTTTGAGGCTGGTAGCTAGCCCCATACTTGGGTAACTTGCTCCCTCTGCTGTTTTATTGTCATCTGCATGTTTTTCAGGTAGCCTGCAGCTATGCTAGTTACTACCTATGTTGGCACGTTCTGGGTCTGTTATGTTCGGGTACTGCTCTGTAGGATTAATTCCGGGTGGTGCTTCAAGGGTCATGTTCATTGCAAAATGCTTCCTGTTATCCTTAATGGGACAGCTCGAAGTGGACTTGCACTTACTCTGAGTGGACCCTTAAGGATTCTCTCTCTTTATGTGGTGACAGGTATGGCTGAAGACTTCCACAGTCTAAGACTTTGCCAAAGCAAAATCTTGTTACCGAGGTGTTTCTAACAAATATTAGTGTTTGGTTTTTGCAGAGAATTGTTAGATATGCCTCATATTCTTGTATGTATCCATCTTGCAGGAAGGCTGCCTATGACACCTCAGATCCTAGTGAAGGGCTTATGAACCTTTTAAAAAAGATGTATGCAGAAGGGGATGATGAAATGAAGCGCACCATCAACAAGGCCTGGGTTGAAAGCAGAGAAAAGCAATCCAAAGGAGACATACCAATGGATATTTGAAAGTACTCTAAGGGCCGCCTTAATATTGATCTTCCATGTGAGACTGACTGTGCTGCAAAGATCATTGTTTACACAACCTTCTTCCAAGCAAAGACAGTCATTTTCCATTTCAGGTTGGAGAAAATATTTAAATAAAATAGCTTATAAAGCATTTCCTTCAGTCAAGTGGCTCACCATCTCCTGAAGAGTGGAGTGTAGGTAAATCCTTACCCCTCCCTGAAAAAGCATCTCAGATGAGTGGAGTCTTTTCTGAAACTGAGAACAGAATGTAAAAGAAAAGGAATCCTAAACTAAGACGGGTCAAGGCCTCTCTGTTGCAAGTGACAATGGTACCCATCTGGTTACTGGGACTAATGTCATGCTAACTGCTGGGGTGGGTTTTTTGATTACTTGTGGGAAGTTGTGTTGAACAGTAAAATGCGGTAAGTGCTGAAGAAAGTAGAACCACTATCTCAAGACAGTGCACTTGCTAGTAGAGCAGAAAAAAATATGTTTATGATGTGGTATTAAAATTGATCGATTACTTAGAAACTAACTACTGCCTGTTTAACCTCTTACGGCTTTTGAAAATGAAAACAGCTCTTAAACCTCTGTGCTAATTCTGACCTCCTTGGGGCCTCTTTGAGGTGGCATCAGTCACAGGAGAGCAGTGAGCTGCTGATGCTAGCTAGTGAGTTCACCCTGGCTCTAGCAGTACATAATGAAAAGAGACAAGCTTCGTTATCTCCTATCAACTTTGAAGAGTTTTAAGGTAACAGAGTAAGTAGTATATTAAGATAGCTTATGCTCCTAAATTTGACAAAATTGAAGGTGATGGGTTGCTCTTAACGTGCTGCCTGTGTCTTCCATCTGATGGTAGTATGACTTGGCCTGCTTAATTGCAGCCTCTCCCTGCTACTGCGAGGGACAGAGTAGCCATTTCCTCTTTATTGCCCTGCTTTGAAGAAGAGTACATGGCAAACATGAACTTAGCAGCAGGCTTGGCTGGGGTTACTGTTTCCTTCCTGCTTCCTTCTCATGTCTTTCCTGAGGACAAATTTATTTGATGTTACCTGCCAAATTAATCAAGCCATTACTCTCCTGTTGTGGTCTGGACTTAATTGCTACCTTGTAATTAAAGAACTGGACCAAGCTCTGCACTGTAAGTAGGAGAGGAATATTAGCATGTTGTAGTTTCTAACAGATCCTTTATCCACTCTCTGTTTGTACATGTATTAAGTTTGCATAGCAAGAGTATCTAAACCTAAGGCCATGTTTTATTTTTCAGTTCATGCTCCTTGTTCATGGTGGAATACTACTTTTGCCCTGTTCTGCAGTTTCACTTATGCTTTTACCCAAATTACCATCGTGAACGCAATCGTATGGTGACAAAAAAAGTGCTTAAATGAGCCTATGCTGTATGTCTTTATTTCTGATGTTGCCCATATCACAACTCACAGATTAGTTCTGCAACAGTGATTTTTTTCTCCTCTCATAATAAAACTGCCTTTCACACAGACCAGCTTAGTACAGTTATCAGCTGATTGACAAAAAGCAGCACACAGTCACAATCTAGTAAATGCATTTAATGAATTAGCATGGCTCTTCTTCCTTCTGTATCAGTGTGATGCTGGGCTCATACACAGGACAGTCTTGAACCCACAAACTGAGCTTGTGTGCTTTCTGCCTCAATGTACATCCATGCAGTGATCTACCACATGGCCCTCTGTATTCCAGACATCTGAGCATGATCAGCAAAATGGCGGAAAATGATTCTGCTCAGCCTCCACCGCCTCTTCACCCCCCGAGGGCGGGATGTCAGGACACACCTATTTCGGATTCTCACAGGGCAGCTGTCCCGTGGCAATGCAGCAATCTCTTTATCAGCCACTTCCTAAAACAGAAGACCACAGCACAGAGTTTAACTATGTTCCCTGGGAATATGAGGTCTTATTTCCAGACCTCAAAGCTGAGCTGTAAAATAGGTATCATCACAAGCTACCCTTACCTCATCAGTATGCTTGACCTTTTGATAGTAAACTTCCTCCTGCCCTTCCTTCTGGGCATCCTAACAGTGAATGTAAGATGATCTACAGGGAGGCCTAAAATTTAAACTTACTACAAACTGAACAAGCTCAAGCCAAAAGTAAAAGCTGAAACAAACTGAACAACCTCAAGCCAAGTAAAAATAGGGTGGGCTAGTCCTTTAAGTTGAATTGAATTTAAATCCGTTTCTTGTTAACTGCCTTGCTGTGTAATATACTTTGATGTCAATAAAAGGGATTTCACACTTCAACAGGTGCTACAGGCAGAGAAGGACAAGTCGGAGTGTCTCTATTCTAATGAGAAGGCTTAAGAACGTTCTTTCCCTGTACAAGAGAGGAAAAATAGTTTTCAGAAAGCACCAGGTCGCAGCAACTAAAATTTCAGAACAAGTATGTTCAGCCAGGAAATGCAGTCTAAAAGAAGATGCTTGAGGTTAGGTAAGCGTCTTAACTGTAGCACTCTTAATATGCTAAATTTTTAATGACAGAAGGGCTTAAAGAATCCTGTGGTAGGAAACCATGGTGGTTAAATGAAGGTCTGATGCTGGACTACAAAAACTCCCATTATGTTGCAGGAGTGCTGAAAAGCAATGTCAGGCTATCTTGTAAGGCCTTCAAAAGAGGACAGGATCAAGAGAGCAGCCACGTGACTTTCAACTTTAGTAAAGGCAAGGTCAGTGGGACTTTTTGTCTTGGAACATTCTGCAGTTACTGCTTTTGATGTCCCATCATGCACCTTACTTGTGTATATGCCTGTACACGTACAATTTATCTGGTAGGGCCAAACACTCAGTATTTTTTTTAGCCTTCTTAATTCCTAGGATTTTTATTAAGAAAGCAGCCTATGCTTTCAGAGAACTCACAGCTTCTTCTTTTAAGATGTTAAATTTGGAGTCCAAATAACATTGTGTAGAGGAGGTAAAAGTTACTTTCCTGGAGCTTTTGTTTAATTCTAACTGCCGCTACAACTGTGACTTCAAAAGGTGACAAAAGCAGCTGAGGAATACCAAAAACAAAGCCAGTTGCAATCTGGTCCCCCACCCTCAGGAGAACATTCAACACAAACTAGACTTGCCAATAAGATGGTAAAATCAGTATATAAAAGCAGATTCACATACTTTCTCTTCCAGGACTTTTAAGAATGGAAGTATATCCCCGCAACTAGGCATGATCAGACCACATACATACATGAATGTTTTAAGAGTATTTCAAACACTTGAAAATATTCTTAATGCTTTCTAAGGAAGGCTGACTGCAGGGCAGTGAATATGTATACTTTTAAAAACATCTAGCGCCCAGATCTGATGCAAATTTTATGTGCTTCTAGCTCATGCAAAAAGTTAAAATTGCCTATTTTTAATTAAATAATGCCAACAAAGCCAGGAGCATGCCCTGTTGTTACCACCTGGTCCAACTGGTCAGTTTTTAAATGCAGCGCTCACAGCTGCACTAACAGCCATGGAGCACTCACAGTGTGCCCTGCAGGGCCCAGCTGAGGGCAGCGGCCCAGTACCTGCAGCTCCTTGGGCAAGATGGTGTTCTTTCGGATGGCGTTCATCCGCAGCCGCTCGTCAGCGTACTCGTACGCCAGCCTCCTCCTCTTCACATCACGCAGCATCCTCCAGTCCACAAAGTAGCTCCGCACTTGTCTTGTGCATGGTGAGGGGAGAACCTAATTTAAAAAAAAAAAACAACACCCACACTCGTTTCGCTGATTTTCCCAATTCAAGTATGAATTAATCCCATAAACTTGTATTTGTCGGACTTTTCCTAATTCCTTTCTCACAGTGCAGCTCCTAAGACGTTTCGGATATCACGCGTTTTAGTTCGCAGAAGCCAGCGCGGAATTTACCATCCAGCAGGCACAAATAACCTTACAATTTAGCCCCCCCCCCCGGCCCCGAGTTGTTCTCAGGTGCTTCCCCCGGAGCCCCACGGGGGCCGTGCCCGCCTCCGCCTCGTCCCGCGGCGCCCTGAGGCGGCCGGGGCGGCGGTCGGGGGCTGCCCGGGGCGCTGACCTGCCGAGCCGCCCGCAGCGCCCAGCACAGCGCGGCCGCCGCCATCTTCTCGGCACCACGCCTGGGCCCCCGCGAGCGCCACTAGCGGTGGCTGCCCGGCCTCGCCCTGACTGGAAGCCCGCCCGCAGCCCCCAGACGCGGTGCTGTCCACTCGCATCGACAGCCTCGGTGGTGCTTGTGAGGGGGGGGAAGTTAAAAACGTGGCGTGTCCGGCTGAAAACTCACAGCAATATGAAGGAGTTGCACTGTAGAGAGCTCTGGATGTTGGCTGTAGCCGCTCCCTGAGGCGAGAGCAGTGCAGGAGTTTGGAGAGGTGGACGCCAGCAGCGGTGGCTGGGATCTGTGCTCAGTCTCTCCTGCTATAGTGAAACAATTTCCTCTGCTTTTCCACCCACAGAGTGGGTGGAAAAAGTAAAGAACCCAAACCACTTCAGAGGGTTGTGTTTTATATGCCAGTGCAGATGTCAGCCTCTGTAATACCTCCTTCATTAGGGTGAATGGGCAGCTTCCACAAAAACCTCTGGACCCGTCTTCCAAAAGGATCAGAGGTTGGAAGAGGAAAGTTTGTAGAAATGACAGGGGGGAGAGTTCCATCAGGAAAATGTGATGCAGTGACATTGAAGCATACACCACATTATGGGATCATTTTCCAGGAAAAAAAAATAAAAAAAGCAACATAGCTGTCTTGCCTATCATATTTTTTAAAGAATTTCTGCATCTGCTTGCTTATGTCCTGGGTTTATTCCTGAATTTGTAGCAGTGTGTTGCCTTTTCTTTTTCTTTCAGCTCATGAATTTGGGTGAAGTTCCATCATTTTGTGGACAAAATTGAACAGTCATGGCCTTCAATAGTGAAAATGTCTGGAATGTTCTGCTTCTGTTGTTCTTCTTAAGTGCTTTATTGTTTCATTAGAGAAACTGTCTTGTTTTAACAAGTGGGACTTTAGCTGGGCAGTGTTTAAAACAAATCTGTGTCCTGATTTTAGGCAGAACATCCATTAAGACTTCAATGTTGAATTCATAATTTTTGAGTACATTTTCAGTTTATAGGAGTTTGCTAGATTCATCAGAAAAATCATATGAAAGAGTGGATTCCTCCACAGTTTATCATGCTGATCGTAGTCTGTCACCTATTAGATGCTGGCTGCATTATATGGGCCCTTTCAGCACAATCGGGAAGAAATGGTCAGCTTGGCAGACTAAAGCTGCCTAATTTTATTAGCCACACTGCAGTTGGCTGCAGCAACAAGTTCCACAGTAACTTTCCCACCTAGACTGATGATGCAGGTGATAGCAACCAGTGAAAAGAAGCCATTTTTGAAGCTGATTAAGTGGTTAATTCTCTACAGCCTGCTCAGTTTCTGGCTGCCTTGCCAGCCAACCTGTTAACTGTTTTTGTCCTGTGGATGTGCTCAGCTGATACAACTAGTATATGTTACACAGAGAATTAAACTGGTATAGAGGGGAGATGTGTGACTGGCATGGAAACAGGTTTCTGGTGTTTGCAGGGAGAAAGATTCAAGATTTATTCCCTGATGATAAGGTGTATAATTTCCTATTTCTGCATCTTTCCAGCTGGTAAAATCAATCTGTAGTATATAGAGAGTGAAAATTAATCAAGGAGCCAGATGTGATCAAAGGGTGTTTGTATATTAGACCACATATTCACTTACTTAGTATTTTGTCATATTTTCCTTAGGTGTCTGTGTTATTGTTAGATGGTCCAGATGAGCAAGGAACAGGTAGAGTAGGAGAAGGAGAATTATTATTTCATCCAAAGCTAAAGCCTTTCTCAAGTCTCTGTATCGCATCAAACAGTGCAATCAGCACCTAACAAGCTGTGGAGGTGAGAAAATGAGGTCCCTTGAAAGAATACCATGTTGAGAAGGGTCTGCTAAAGAAGATTGAGGAGTAGCAGCAGCTTTGAGTTGTGGTCCCTTTTTGGTGGGATTGCTAGGTGGGATGTGTGTTGGAGCTGGTCACTGTCTAGGGTTAGGGACTGGGTTATGGTTCAAATAAGAATTTGGGTTAGTGCTTGGGGAGAGAAAAGTGCAGACCTGCCGCGTGAGTGGGGTTGGGAAGGGTCTGCTGAAGAAGGATGTGTACCCAAAGCTTTGGGTTTTAGGCCCTCTCTGGTGGGATTCCTATCTGGGATGTTTGTTGGAGCTGAACCCTGTCTAGGTTAGGGTCTAGAGAGAGAGAAAGTGCAAGAGCTGCTGTGTGAGTGGGTTTGGGAAGGGTCTGCCAAAGAAGGATGAAGTGTACCAAAAGCCTTTTGGTTTTGGGTAGTTTTGAGTCTTTTTGGTGGGCTTTCTGTGTGGGGTGTGTATTGGAACTAGTCACTGCCTAGGGTTAGGTTTTGGAGAAAGTGCAAAGCTTCCTGGAGAGTTTATGGTGTTTTATTTTATGCAAGAAAATGTGTTTTACTTCACACCCTGTCCAGCTGTGGCTAAAATCTTCATGTGTATAGATAGTTCTTACTATCTTGAGCTTTTTATGGACAGTTTCTTCTTACAGAGAAGTAAAGCAACTGGTCAGAGTCCTTGGATAGATTTTTATCTAAAAACATGTCTGTATAACACAAATGCTTACAATTATCTTCTGGGTACCTTAGTAATAAGGGAAATTCTTCACTCAGAGGACAGTGAGGCACTGGCACAGGCTGCCCAGAAAAGCTGTGGATGCCCCATCCCTGGGGCTACTGTGTTCAAGGCCAGGCTGGATGGGGCTTTGGGCTACCTTGTCTGGCGGGAGATGGCTCTGCCCATGGCAGAAGGGGTGGAACCAGATGATCTCTAAGGTCCCTTCCAACCCTCCTATTATGCTAATTGTAATTTTTATTTGAGTATTGCTGTTTTTAAAAAGTGTTATGCTTTTGCTCTTGGTATTGACTATACGCGAATTTCACACCTTTTGTTCTTCAAAATTGCTTTTGAACGTGTGGGTCTTCACAGCAGTGCTGAGGTGTTTTCTGCCACGTGTACAGGTCTGGAAGGGCTTTCTGTGTGAGGTGGAGCGTAAAATGAATAGGATGAGCTTCTTTCTGCTGGTAGGATAGACTGACACTGAGTGAGGTATCCCTCCCAACCCCCCCTGAGGCAGTTCCCCAGGCAGTATGTGGGAAGGAAACACCCAGAGACCTTATTGGTTCCTTTAATTTGGAGCATGGGGACTTAAATTCACTGCAGGGAGCAGTGGAGTGGTTTGCAGCTGGGCTGGGAAAAGAAGGGACCTCAGTGAGCTTTCAGCTTGCCCAGATTGGCTCCGCAAGTTGCGGATACATCAGAAGGGCTCTGTAACGGGCATCTGAAAGTACTTGAAAGGTAAGAGAAATGTTTTATTTTATTTTTTAACCTCTGACATTCTTGTTGTTGTTTCTGAATGAAAAATCCATCTGTAGTACATGCCCTCTAAGGGTTTGAAAGCCTTACACAAACATCAACAATCCTGTGTTACGGGGATGTATTATTACTGCAAAATGTGTAGCGTATGGAGTAGTAGTTAGTGTCACTCCTGGCTGAAGGGATTGAGGTTTAACATGTTTTCTCTTCCAGCGGTATGAAACCTGCTGAAGGAAATGGGAGTTTTGCCATTGGCTTTATTGGAGGCAGGCTTTAACCTACAAATTAGTTATTTTAGAATGCTTATTCCTGGCAGTTTCTATTTTTGGCTCTCATTTCTGTGTGATAGTGATTGTTTTAAAAGCCCTTTCGTTCAGCAGGTCTTTCTGGAATTTGATCACATTCACATGTTATAATCGCAACAAACACTCTTAATGGTTGCTTGGTATTTTCTCACCCAAAATCTCTTTCTGTGCTTTCTAATGTACCTTTTCACAGACTCCGTGGTGGAAGTCAAGTCAGTAGAAGGTCTTTACCACATGAAATGAAATAGACTACTGTTTCCACAGTAATACCACTTTATTGTTTATACTGGTTATATATATTATATATATATAAAAGACATTCTGTGGATAAGTACAATTGATTTAAATACAGGTGTTACAACATTTTTGAACTATACATGCAACAAAACAAAGACTTGCTTCACAAAAATCTAGCTGACTTAAGCTGGAAACTACCGATTTAATGGAAGAGAGCTAGGGAATTTGTTACAAAATGCCCATTTATCCTAACCAGCAAATGTGAAAACACTGTTAAGCCTCTCTGCACTTTCTAATGAGTATGTACCATTTTGGAAGCAATCTGTCATTCACGTATGAAGAGTTAGTATACCTTGCTTATCAGACATTGCAAAAGAATTTGCATAACAGAGTATCTGTTACTCCTCTTGTGTTCCTCAGGAAACCTCCCCTGGCTTTAGGATGGTTAGATGTTCCCGCTGTTCTAACTCAGCAGCTGGGAAACTGCCACCTCCTATGTTTCCAATACTGTGGTACAACTTGGCAGCTTCTGTTCTAGCTCAAGCTTGCAAAATGCTGTGCACAAAAAATAGCGTGACATACTGGCCCTTGGTACTTACAAAGCTCAGGTCTCAGCCCATGGCTCCTTTTTTTCTGGCTGTTTTCCTTCAGCTTTAATTCATATTGCTTTTAGTGTTGCTTTGCATAACTCTTGCTGTGTCCATAAGTACATGTTCCTTCTGCTGATTGGCTAGGCCTCCTGGTCCCTGATAGTATTGGTTTTATTTCTCCATGGTCTTCTCTTCTGGGGACAGTTCTTTAATCATCCTCCAGCACGGTTAGTTCCCCACATTGCTCAGTCCTTGATCTTATTAATTGTTTCTGCCTCTCTCTTCCTTCTGTAACCCCAGGGCTGTCCTGGACCTGCATGTCCTTTCTCCGCTCTCTTTCTCTCCTCTGTCCCATCTCCATCCACATCACCTGGGTGACACGCTGCTAGTATTCACACCTGGGTCTTTGTCAACTTCTGCCTTGATTGGACCAGAATCCAGTCATGTATTGCCCCCAGAAGTTCATGCTGCAAAGGTCTGTACCCCAAACCCTCAAGCACTGACCTGTAGGGTGGAAAAAGGCTTACAGAGTTAGATCGTCGAAGTCTTCCTCAGTAGTACTGTAGGTTCTCTCCAGCTTTGGTTATCCCGTGCCTTCCTCTATGAAGGTTAAAAAGATGTGAGCAGAGCTTCTTCCATCCCTTTCCTTGGGAGAATATTCTGTAGCCTAATAGGTCTGACTGCTAGGCATTCTTTCCTAAATTCTTCGGTTCCTTAGTCTCCGATTATCACTAGTTACATATATGATGTGATATTCTCCACAACGACTCAGTTAAACCCGCTCTTTTTAACAGCAGGGGAAAATCTCCTTATTACATGATAATGAAGCCAAAATAGCTGTCCTCCTCTTTCATTATGCTTAACAGAAATGCTTATGTTCAGGAGTTTTTCCTCTTGAATGATCTCCAACCCCAGGAAAATCTGAGATCAGTTTGTGGTTTTCAGGAAGCCCTAATTAGTAATGATATCATGATGTAACCTCGGATGGCATTCAGAACTCCGTGCTGAGAGAAGGGATTTTGTGTGTGCTTGGGGGGGATGGGATTGGGTTCAGGGGCCTCATGTCCAGAGGTCTGGAAATAAAGGAGAAGGAGATAGGGAAGAAGCCCTGCCTAAGCAGGGCAACATACCCTTTCTCTACCCTCCTTTTCTCTAACAAAAAGTTAAATGTAGTAAACACGTGCTGAACGGAGGGGAAAAAAACTAACAAAACAAGCTGCTCCTTGGGAATGAGAAGCAGGGATGATGCCTTTATTGTATTTAATTCATACAAGATAGAAAAATGAAGACAATCTTGAAATCCATACCCTATTTTGTTGGATGTCAGTGATTTTGCTTGGAGGGAGATGAGGTAGTGCTGTAGTGGTTTGCATGCATAATATGATAGTGGTGGTGTTTTGGTCTGTGTTTAGCAACCAAAGCCTCATGTTTCTGAGCATGAAGAAGACCTTCCTGTACAATGGTGGGTGTGGACCTAATGGCAGTGATTTTTCCAAAGTTTTGGAAGGCAGATACATGGATGTTTCACAGAAACAGTTTATTTTTATCATAATCGAGGACCGTGTGACTTTCAGAAACATAATTATAATAGGAACAGCAGAGGAGCTGAAAACTTAGTGTTTTGTATGGTTGTTTAGGAGTGGAGTCTGCTGTTACTTCAAAAAGTATTATCTGGGGGATTGCTATTATCTAGATTCAGATGTGCTGTTACTATGGATACATATTGACCAAATGTTTTCTAGTTGTCACTACCTAATTTAGCACTTAAAGTTTTTTTTTCCTTCTGCTTGTGCAATGAATAACATGACTGCTTAGTAAGTCGCATATGGTGGCATTTTGTTTTTGCATCCTGTGAGATGAAATTCAAAGCTTTTAACCAAGTATGTATCACCTTCTGTACAGACTGACACCGTTAATGCCAAAATTCAGTTTGTAATGTGGAATAAGCTAACAAATAAATTTAGATTTCTAATTTTATAATTTATCCTGTGTTTGTTCAGTTTCTCCCTTCCTGTTGTTCTTGTGTAGAAGGTATTCATTTCTGAAGTCCAAAATTCTTCTGTGGTTAACAACATAAAAGTTTTACAGCAAACAGTTTTGTTCTTGCTAAAGACTTTACCTGAAGACTTTAACCTAAATGTTTGGACTTCACTTTTGACTTTTAAATGTCAATGCAGTTCAACAGTAATATTTATTTTTAAGTCTTAGTTCTGATATTTAATCAGCCTGAAAAAAAGCTCTTCCTATTTATGTCTGCAGGGTAGGAAAGAAATAATATTTTTGAAATAAACCCATTTGTTTTCCTGTACTTTTACAACTTATCCTCACCATATATTCACAGAGTTGCTCTAGTAGCTTCTAAATGAACCTTGCTATTGCTGAGATAACACATCAGATATTGAGTGAAAGCAAAACAAACTTCAAGTTCCCCAAGCAGAGCCAGAGTTCAGGTACACAAATTGCTAACAAGTCAATTTAAAATGGAGGAAATGTTTAAATTCCCCCAATCCAGGTAACAGTGTAGGCTATGTACTATATTGGGCGAGGAGGCTGGGTTTCATTTCATGCATCATTTGAGTCCCACAGCTAAAAAACAGTGACCTAAAGGGCCTTTTTGAGGTCATGGACTAAGTCAGAGGTAATCAACATGAGAGCTTGAAGCTGCAGGTAGCCAGTTCAAATGTCTGTCAGGACAGTTGTACCAAAAGTGAGCATTTTGAGAGACTTAATGAGGTGAGGTGAGGCAAGGCTGGCAGTCCTGTCTCTACAAAGCAGGTGTCCTCAGCTCCACGGAAACCTCTTTTCTGTCTCCAGCAGGCAGATGCAGAGATGGGGACTCTAAGACTAGGGCTGGCACTGTGTCAGGTCAGCACACAGTGTGTTGTCAGGCCCTGTGCTGAACCTGGTACGTTTGGCTGTGGATGTCGGGAGAAGGAAGTAGATGTTGGACACTGCGACACATCTGGGCATGAGTCATTTTCCAGCTGCAAGCAGCCGTATATTTATGCCAGTGAAAGCTGTTCTGCGTTCCCACTGCTCTTAGCTGACCTCAGAAAGTGCTCTACTTGTTATACCGAAAGATAAATGACAGCTCTCTGAATTTTTCATGGACACAGCATCACCATAGTTGTCAAGCTTCTAGCTGAAAACCGTGCAAGCTGAGGTGCTGCAGGAGATCACTTACCATGGCCTGCCAATTGGTGATCTGGATCACAACTAGGAAACTGATACAGTGGCTGTTGTAACTGCAGGGGGATGAAAAGAGCTATGGTGTAATTAATAATTGCAGAGGACTATGATATTAAGTGTCATTTGATAATTGCAAGTTTAAAGCTCCTAGTCAGGAGTTCTAGAAGCCCTTTTGCATGATTCATCCAGCATGACTCTTTCCAAGGTAGTGACCAACTTAGTACTGAATCAGGACAAAGTAGAGAAGTTGTCTTCAAAAAAAAAATCATGAAACCCAGCTTTATGACCACATTTCTTACATTTTTCTTCTTCTTGAAAGTAGCTGTGCTGTTTGAGGGATCAGTGCTTCCTCTGAAAACCTGCTAGATGGATTTCCGGAGCTGGTTTGCCTTCCCAGTTGGGGTATTGCTGTGCTGTGCTGTTCAGACACCTGCAGCTCAACTTCCTGCATCTGACAACTGCACCAGCAATGGTCAAAGAATATCCTTCAGCCACTCCTACAAGATTGACCTGCCAGCGTCCTCCCAGATCAAGGTGGAGGCAGATCCACTGCAGCATGCGGACAACAGTGAGGTGCAGCTAGATCCTGGGGAGGCTGAGGAAAACGAAGAGCAGAATATCATCTTCAGGCACAACATCCATGTGCACTCACCCAAAGGGGACTGTGAAACTCTGGCCCACATCAAAGGTCTGCTTGAGAGGATGGAGAAGCTGGAGAAAGAAGTGGCAGAGCTGAGAGAATTCTGCAGCCCTCAGAAGTGCTGTGGGGGAAGCCAAGGTACCTAACAATTGCAGTATCTGTTTTTTTTTTTTTTTTTCCTCCCACATATAGCCTGCTTTCCTCAGAGATCTGGGGACTGGAATCCATCTGTAAGGGGTTATGGAGGTTCCCTGTGAGTGAAATGCTTGAGTCCTGCGGATGGAGTGGTGCTCAGGGTTTTGTGATGTGAAAAGAAATCTGAAGGTCCCAAAATGCAGTAATATGCACCATTTCTGAAACCAGTGCAAGGGAAATCTCCCCAGGCATGTAGACGGGAGGATTCAGTGGAGGAATTTTGGGGTAGGGGAGAATAGAAGATGAAGAAGGCCCTTTTTGTTACTGTCTTTCCTTTCTCATTTCTGCCTCCAGAATTCTGCAGTTGTTGAGAATCGTTAGCTTTATTTCTTCCTTGATACCTGACTAAAAGAAGAGCAGTTTCTGGTGCTGATGTTTTGTGGCAGCCACTGGCTCTGCCTGCAATCCCAGGCTTATACAGCATGGCCTATAAGAAAGAATTTAACAAACTGGTGTTGTTTGAGGAATGGATACAGGGAGAAGTGCTAAGTCCTTGGATACGTGAAAATAAAACAAACTTATAGCAGATGGGAATAATGTGCTCTCGATCTTTATAGTAACAGTGGTGAGCTTCACTTACAACCAGGAAGGTTGAGGTTAGAGGCTGTGAAAAGCTTTCTAATTTATTGTTTGGTGTGTCTGTGGAATCTGTACTGCTGCTGACCCTGGACAAATGCACTGGGAAAGACAAGAGTGGAGCTGGTCACTTTTTGGACGAGGGGCAGGTGGACCATGTGATGTCTTCAGGTCTTTCCAGCCCATGTTTTCCCATGATAATTAAGCTTTCCATTTAGTGACGTTGAACACATCTTCTCATTGCTCTGTTCCTAACTTTCTTCCTTTTCTTTTTTCTTTCACCTGCCATCCTGGTGCTCTGGCCAGGCGTCTCTCCCTGCAGCGGCCACGGGACGTTCCTCTACGAGACATGCAGCTGTAAGTGCTCCGAGGGCTGGGAGGGCAGTGACTGCTCCCACCCCACCTGCCGCTGCCACGGCCGTGGGCGCTGCGATGGTGGGAAGTGTGTCTGTGATGAGCCCTATTTTGGTGAGGATTGCAGCCAACAGCTCTGTCCTGAGAACTGCAGTGGCAACGGGATCTGTGACACGGCCAGAGGGGTCTGCCAGTGCTATGAGGAGTTCACTGGAGAGGACTGCAGTGAGAAACGGTGTCCCGGGGACTGCAGTGGCAATGGGTTTTGTGACACAGGAGAGTGCTACTGCCATGAGGGCTTCTTTGGCCCTGACTGCTCCCAGGGTAAGACAAGCTTGTGAGTTATTTCTGCCTCCTTTCTTTCATTCTGAGTTTCCCTTTTTCCCTCCCTGAGAAGAACTGGGCTAATCCCATAGGCAAGCCAAGCCTGGACTCACCATGTTTCTCTCCAAGTTCCTGCTGGGATTGCACTCAAGGATTGCTGAGTGGTCCATATCTTCAAGAATTGCCTGGAAAACATTTCTGAATCAGGGAAAGGAGAAAACACAAGTTAAAGTACAAACCTACCTATGTATAGCAGCTGAAGGAGAGAGCAGAGCTGTCTACAGACCCTGTAGTTAGAGGGAATCAGAATCTGTTGCTTGATGTACAAGTGAGACAATAAGAGGTAAAATCATGCTTGCTGCAGTGTGTGCTGCTTGTCAGTAAGGTAGTTGACTTGGTAAAATGTTAGACAATATATAGAGAGCGTTTAAATAACCACCCTTTGAAATGAGGTTTTTAGGAAGTTCTCTTACCCTGATGTGTTGTTACAAGGTGGTGGCATTTGCCTGAGAAGGCTGGACTGAGCTCGCCTGCATCCAGCAGAATCTGCTCAATGCTGGGTGGCTCGGTGCCTGTTCTGAAAAACCTATAATCTCCCTTAAACCACAAGGTGATGCTCCAGGCCTTAGCACTCAGTCTTTTGCCCTGGAAGCCACTTTTCTTTCTGAGCACATCAGTGCTTAGTCTAATATTTCACAGCTCCTCAGGAAGGAGAGGTAAGTAACAGCTGCACACTGTGCAGCAGCTGGTGTTCAGCAGGGGTGTGCAGTGACCTTACTGGCAGGTCTTTAATGTTCCTTGTCATCCTTCACCTCTCAGACTTGACCTGTCTACTTAGACCTGTCACCGTTTATACAGATTACTAGCTCAAATTCCTCACCCAAACGAGTGCTCTGCATGAAAACTTTACTCTTTCTACCCCTTCTGCACTACTTAGAGATTTTTCTCTGTGGCTTCAGCATTCTTCTCTCCTTTCAGCAGACCAGAATTTCCTGCTCAGGAGACAGCAGCTTTATAAAGGTGGAGAGCAGAGAACTATTCCCCATCCAGACTCTCCAAGGGGCTGGCTGGGTCCTCTTCCTTACCTGACACCTTCTGTATGTTTTACACTCTGTGAAAGTGGTTGCTGGTCTCTGAATATGTGAGTGAGCAAGTGCTGCAGAGCTAATACATGTTGCGTGATCTGTTTTGCTGTTTCTGGGCACTGTGCCTCCCTTCCTGCTTATTTTAAGTCCAGAGTCAAGTGGTTCTCATGTCAGCATCTGTAGCCAAACGCCCACCTCCCATAGCTGTCAAATTGCCTTTTCTGTTCCAGTTGGGAGTAGATTTTTGCTTCCTGGGACACTGAAACTGAGCACTGTTTTTGTATGTCTCAGATCATGAAATAATGCATCTTGTTGTACATTGCCATGGTAACTGGAATGTCTGAACATGCCATGGTAACTGGAATGTCTGAACATCTAGATTTTACTTTCAAGCATGCAACAGTATAATTAATGCGTTGCAAATCCTTGCAAAGGAGAAACAGAGGACAAAGACACGTTGAACGGGAAGTATTGACTTGTGCTCTTCCGAGACTTCTTGTTTACTGACCACTCCAAAATACTGCTGTGGGATATTTGAAGGTGAATAAAAGAACAGTTTAAAATGAGTGTATCCTTAAAAAAAAAAAAAAAAAAGTTGGTGTCTCAGCACAATATTAGTTTAATCAGGAAGTCTGTGTTTGATGCCATAATCAGGAAAACAGGAAGGAAAACAAAGAGGGACTCCTAGCTGCTCCCAGCAGAGCAGGGTTCCTGATGAGCGCTGTGCGCTCTCAGCCCAGCACTGAATCTATAAATGTGCTGCTCGTTTCCTGCTCACTTAGGCCATTAGGGCCTCAGTCTGCTTCCGGAGGAGAAGCTGCCAGATGGAGAGAGATTGATGAGCGCAAGCAGAATGCAAGACGGATTTCTGGCACGTTCCACAGCCACCTGTCCTCCTAATTCACCTCGGAGTGAGTCAGTGGTGTCTGTGATGATCCCTTTCACTTCAGGCCAGGAGCTTCTCTGAACATCTCCTGGGTTTTGTACAGTCCAGGAATTATTTTCCAGTCCATAAAAGGAATAATTAAATAGTGACTTTCTCATTCAGACAGACAAGGAGGTGAATGTTTGCTCTACAGATGGATGCTTTCTTTCTCTTCTAGTGCTTGCTCCTCAGAACCTGAGCCTGCTGAACTCCACAGAGGACTCCCTGACTGTCAGCTGGGATCAAACGATTGATGTGGATAATTATCTCATTAGCTATTACCCTGTAGAACATGAGATGTTGGTGAAACAAGTCCATGTGCCCAAAGAGCGGCTCAGCTATGAGATTGTGGGTCTCCACCCCAGCACCACATACAATGTCACACTTCGTCATGTGAAGAAGGGGACTACCAGTGAGCCCAAGCATCTAGAAGCAAGCACAGGTAGGACCTGACAGTCTCTTTCTTCAGAGTCAAGATCTGTAGATCTTTAAATTTAGTTTCAAGCAACTAGAGCAAATGGCTTGACTTTGCAGGTTTTCAGCATCCTGTCTGAATGCTGAAGAGCAGTTTCTCTTCCCAATCCCAGTCACAGTTTTCTGTTGTTCTCTTCTGGAGAGTCTGTCTCTAGATCTGTGTTGCTGGAGCTGAAAGTATTGCAAATTTCCTCTCTCTCCTTTTATCTTGTCCAAATTGGACTGGCGTTGACACCTCTGAATTTCAGGGAATCCATGATGTTGCCCACTGCAAGGAGCAGAAATGAAAGCATGCAAAAAGGCAGCATGTTATTAAGACTAACGTACTGTTTGACTGGATGAAGAAGGGACTTCAAAGTAGGGAGGACATCATCTCTAGGTACTCATCTGCCAAAAATGCCCGCAGCAGCAAGTTTTCCTCATAGTCTCTTTCCAGGACTGAATGAACCTGATGTTACTGAGAACAGGAGGTTGCATATGGAAAGACCGTGTTTGAAGCAGTCTCTCTAGAAATGAAATGATATTTTATTAGCAACTGATAGCATGCTGGCTGCCTGCCCTTGGCCAAAAGTGAGAAGGTGGATTATTTTGACTTTTTTTTTTTCTAGCACAATAGGTGGGAGCTGAGAGCCAGAAAACTCTTGAGTTGGCATGTTATGGATAAAACTAAGCCTTTTTAAATATTTATTGTGCTGTACTGATGTAGCTCTTCAGTTTGGCTGAGGAAAATGTCTCAGGCCTAAGAGAAGGCAACTGGGGAGGGAGGAGGACCTTATAGTCACTTTCTGATGCTGATGCTGCTTCCTCCTGGCACTCTGCTTTGTCCTTTTCAGTCCTGTCACCACTCAGTGCCATCTGGATGACGGAGGAGATGGAGCACTCCCTGGAAGTGGAGTGGGAGAACCCACCAACGGATGTGGATTATTACAAGCTGAAGTTCAGATCCCTGGTGGAGATGGATGAGAAACAGGTTGTGGTGCCCAAAAGCAGTGACCCCAAGAGCAGACACATCATGACTGGTGAGTACTTGTGACTATTCCAAATTGGGCAAGGACAGGGAGAAGTGGTAGGAGCGATTGATTTTGGTCATAGTCCTGAGACAATTCTTCTCTCTTCAGTGTTCTCCTTCACCTTCTGACCACTGTAGGCCAGAGTAAGATCTACTGGGATTCCCATATCCCATAATAATGGGTACCTCCACAAGGAGAAAGTTTCTGTGCCCTATGGATAACAGGTTTCAAGGCATTCAGCTTTAATTCTGTCCTTGTCAGAAATAAAGTATATTCTATTTCAGAGCTGGGAATACGGATGTTAGGGAAGTCCTCGCTTACTGTAGTCAATGTAGACCCTAATGGCAAGGCTGGAGTGCTACCAAGGCATTCTCAAGACGAATGGAAGTTCAGATAGAAATCCACGTTTTACTTTGATCTCTACTGCAAACCTAGAATTGGGCAGACTAAACAAAATAGCTTTGTTTAAGAAAAACTGCTGTCTTTCCTACTTGTTGGTAATGCTCCCTTTTGCTCTTTTCAGGCCTGAAACCTGGCACGGAGTACGAGGTCACTGTCATACCCGTGAAAGATGGTAAAGAGGGGAAACCATCCTCAGTGAGTGGCAAGACTGGTAGGTGGGAAGTTTCTTTTATGCTAATGATGTTACTACAGGTTTCAGGGGCAGTTCAAGGTTGCAAAAGGTACACAGTTGGCTGCTTTCTTCATGCATACTGCAGTCAGGGGTACTTATGTCTTGTTTAAGCTTGTCTATGCAGTTTATTAAACATTAAATCTAGTCTTAGCTCAGTCTTTTGCCTTGGTTTCAAAGCTACAGTAATTTTACCCTTAACTTGAAATGAGCTCAGAGCCAGGCCCAGCAGTAACTCTGAGCTTGCTTGTTCTTGCTTTCTCTACCCAGACCATTGACAATTTGACCTCGCTGAGACCTAGCACACAATTTCCAATCTGTGTATGGCTGCTGCTGCTGACTACTTTGCAGCCATTAGCCGCTGGTGATTTGTCTGGCCTCTGAGCTCAGGAGCAATAAGAAAGAGGATAAGTTCTTCCTTCTTGTATTCCCTGACTCCAGCGTTATTTTTCTGTTCACCAGGCTGTGAACTGAACAGTAGTGGATATTTTACCTATAAATGGCAGCACAGTCATTTCAGACCTGTATGTTTAAGCATGTCTGGAAAACCTGTTGGTTCTTTGATGCTTCAAACTCTTCAAAAACATGGCAGAATGTTTTTCAGCTAGTTACTGAAAAATATTGCAAAAGGGAGCCTGAAGAATTTTGAAGTCTCATTCTACCTGTAAAACACCGGAAACTCTGAAAATCGATTCTCTTACAAAAGGGAGGGTGAGCGGCATCCAAAGACTGAAATATGCCAAATCAGGCCTGACATTCCTGAGTAAATTGTTCCATTAAAAATAAATTGATGTAAGACAACAAAACCTACAGCCTTTCCACTGTCTTTTTAAGGCTGTGCTTCTCGCACATAGATTCTGATTATTTGGAACTACTATGAGTTAGGGTTAATGATTCTTGTGGGTGCCTTTCAACTCAGGGTGTTCTATGATGGTATGATTCTATGAACACACTTTGATCATGTCTTCAAGCTGTTCTTCACAAACATGGGGGCAGGAAAACTTCTTGAAAAGAAAAAAATCCACAATGAATAATCCTGCTCATTTTCTTATATAACCTCTGAAATTTGGGGCTAACACAAATACCAGTTATTGCAAGAGCCAACACTAAACATCGCCTAAGATAGCTGTAGTCTGGGGGAGTCTGAGAGACAGGTCTGCAGGGTAGGCAGAAAGGAAGGAGCAACAAATGGCTGACACCAGAGACCCAGAAAGGATGAGTGCTGTGAGGAACGCAGGCGCAGAGGTAATGCTAGAGTCATTACCCAAAGAAAGAGAGGCAAGAGGACTGTAAGATCTTCCTACAGAAAGCAATGGAATGTTTCATCTAGATCATCTAGAAAGTGGAAAAATCTTGGTTTCTTCCCACCCTGACTATTCTGGCTCCTCATGGATGCCTTTCTTTCTTGAGGGGCTGTAGGGGGAGCCTGGATGACTGTTATAACTGGCTAGAGCAGCAAGGCAAAATGAAGGAAATTTGTGCGTGCTTTGACAGGTATAGTCGTGGTTTCATTTGGATGGAGTTTCCTAATCCTGCATTTCAAAATGTTCTCCCAGGAATTGATAGCCCAACCAATGTGGTGACAGACCGAGTGTCAGAGGATACAGCCACTGTCTCGTGGAATAAAGTCGAGGCTCCCATAGACAGGTACATGGTGAGATACACTTCAGCTGATGGGGACATCAAGGAAATAGAGGTGGGCAGTGAAAACAGTATCATCACCTTACTGGGTCTGAAGCCAGGCATGGAATATATCATCCACATCTGGGCAGAGAAGGGTCCCCAGAGGAGCAAGAAGGCCAGCACCAGAGCTGTGACAGGTAAGTTGTAGCAGCAGCAGGAGGAGGGAGCTAGGTTTGAATTTCAAACTCAATTTATTAATGTTACTTGTTTCAGTACAGCTTCTGCATTGCATGGGTTTTTAATAAGGCAAAAAATTCATGTCATTTTTACCAGTGTGGCTGAACAGATCTCCAGCTTAGGAGAAGGTTCTTCCTTTTGAGTCCTGTTATGGACCAGTTACTGTCAGCAGCGAGAACAGTGAAATGCAGCCAAAGCTAAAGCCTTATAACTGGAACATGTAATTCATGCCTTGCCTTAAAAATGCCATAAACCACCTCCAAGCTGTTCTTTGGGTGACTCTTGTGACCTTGCCCAGCAGTACTGTGGGCTCATACAGATTCTGCACAGTCATGGCAGAGTGTTTGTTAAAATGGAAACGCAGATGTATTGGTATCATGGCATAAGGTAAGAATCATGTGGGGAATCAAATCTCCTGAACAGGACATTTGGTCACTGTCCCCTGGTGGCAGGGAGCTTCAATTGCAAGGGTGCTTGCAGCAGCATCTGCAGCTGGACTGGGAAACTCCTTGAAGCACTGTTTAGCGCAGTTTTTATAATTCAGCCAGCCATGTGGCCATGCAGGAGCAGTTTCTATCGACTGTTTGCAAATGTCTTGTCTCTGCAATTTGCATTTCTGTGGCAGTGTACTGGGTCTGTGTGGGCTGCTGCAGGGAAAGCTAACTCCATCCCAGCCAGACCCCGTACAACCCAGTACAGTGGTTGTGGTGGAGTTCAGCTGCCTAGCAAGGTAAAATGACCACAGACAGGCGTTACCAAGGGGAATGTTTGGGATGCTCCATTCAGGATGTTTAAGCAGATAAGTTCAAATAAACATAATTGGTTTTTACCAATGTGTCAAGAATGGTAGGGCTTGCAAGCTGTTAGCCCCTTTGTTCTATTTACCTTACTCCATATCCAAGAGTAAAAAATGATTTGGGTGCACAAATGGGATATCCAATGGGATTTATTTAAGTATTGGTTATTTGTACTGTGATCAATACGTGGTTTGTAGCAAAAGACAAAACTTGTATTGGATCTGTTGCCAGTTTGAGCTGGAGGAAAAGCAAAGGAGCTTTTGGATGCGCAAGCCTTTTTTTAGGTCTTTGCACACAGAATCATTTCCCAAAGCTCATCTGTTTTTCAAATATATTTGATAGTCTAATAAAACATACTACCTCTGCCTATAAAACTTATGTTGTCTTAAATATTTAGACCATTGTGATCACCACAGTGCTATACTAAAACTTCTAATAACTACTTCCGCTTATAGAAATCGATAGCCCAACTAAGCTGTTGACTGACCAAGTGACAGAGGATGCAATTACTGTTTCCTGGAAAAAAGTCCTGGCTTCAATAGACAGATACAGAGTGAGTTACACATCGGCTGATGGGTATACAGAGGAGAGAGAAGTGGAGAAAGACAAGAATGTCACCATCTTAGCAGGACTGAAGACGGGCATGGAGTATGTGATTCGTGTCTGGGCAGAAAAGGGAGAACAACAGAGCAAGAGGGCCAGCACTGAGGCTGTGACAGGTAAGAGGGCAATAGGGTGAATTAAGAGCATAAACGACAGCCCAGCTTTGCCTTAATGCTGAATAAGCCCATCCCAAGGCAGTTTCACAATAGAGGGGGATTCAAGCTTAGCAGATCCAGTCTTCAGGTTAATGCATCTTGCTGTGAAACCCATTCAACATTATCACAGAGACACCCTAATTACCTGTACATACTACAAATAGGCTATGTTGCAATTACTAGTAGGGATTAGTGGTCTTCACCTGTGCAAACGATGCTATTCTAGTGTCTCTCATGTATTTGTATAGTCTTATTTCAATTTGTTAATTAGTTTATCCTTTTTCAAGGAATAAGTTCTTTTTTGCAGGGGAAGAAATTGGAGTGCAGAGAGATTAACAGCATGCAGGATGTCTTTTCTTGCAATAGGATGATTAATCCTAGTTCCTCAGTTGTTCTTACCATCTTGTTTCTTTCCTCTCTGTGGCCAGTCCCGGTTAAGAAGATGTGGTTTGCCCAGTGTGAGGGTTGTTGGTACCATTGCAGAGCTGAATGTCTGTATCCGTTACAGGAGGTTGTAAGCGTTTACAATACCCATGCTCTAGGTCAGGGACTTGCTGAAGGGAGGTGGGTAAATGTGCAGCTGGGTCATGCTGGTCTCTTTAACAAAAGAGAAAAAAAAAAAAAAGCAGTCCTGTAGGTGAGGACTCCTGGAGGAGAGTCTCCTGGTGAGGAGTCCTAGAGGTGAGTCTCCTGGTGGCCCAGCACAGCCCGACTGTGACAACTTGTGTTTTTAACTTCTCACTCTGCAGATATTGACAGCCCCACTCACCTGGTGACTGATCAAGTGACAGAGAGGACAGCCACTATCTCCTGGGACAGGGTCCAGGCTCCCATAGATAGGTACACGGTGAACTACACCTCTGCTGATGGTGACACCAAGGAGGTAGAAGTGGGGAAGAACAAGACTGCCACAACTCTGATAGAACTGAAACCTGGCACTAAATATGTCATCTACCTCTGGGCAGAGAAGGGAACCCAGCAGAGCAAGAGGACCAGCACTGAGGCAGTGACAGGTATCTCAGGAGAATCTCTGTGGTACTACACAACACTGTGATGTGAAGGTGATCTCTGTTTCTGGCCTGTTTCCTTCTGGCCTGTTGCAGAGCATATGCTAGACAGCAGTTCATCTTGTGGTCGCCTATGATGAGAAAACATCCATGTTCCAGACACCTTCAGACAGAAAGCTTCAGATAGAAATGGTGTCTCCCTTTGAGTCAAGAGGAGAAATGCTAACTGCTTTTAGGAACTAACAACTGAACTGATCTGTTAGTTCAGAAGCTATCAGACCAGCGCAAGCTTCATTGTGCTTTAGTGAAGCACTGTGGTCCTCACTTACCAGCACTATCTGCTGATTTTGGTGTCCAGGTGTGCTGAGCTCTGCAGGTGTGGCTGAGTGCTGCCCAGCAGTATATATTGCTGCTGTTGAACCCTGCTTAAACTTCAGGTGGTTCAACTAGTGCCACTAATAAGAATGGTGTTTACCAATGAATCCGGACTTGGAAGGGAATGCTCCCGTTTTACTCACCTTCTATAACATGAAAAGAGAGAATTGTCTGAGCCCAGAAGAAGTCTCTTAAATATCAGTAATTCACGTAATATAATGAAGGCTTTTGCTCACAGGAACTGGCTGCTTAGCTAGGCTGAAGACTGACTGACTGGCAGCTTCCTGGGAATGGGGGATAGATGGGGCAGGACACAGGTCTCACTGTCCTGATTAACTTGAAACCAGACATGGTGTACACCATCTATATCATGGGGCTTTAGAAAGCAAGAGCTTTAAAGAGCAACATACGTGTCTTTCAGTTACTCATGCTCTATATTCCACACTTTATTTCTTAGAAATGGACAGCCCAAAGAATCTGGTAACTGACCAAGTGACAGAGGACTCAGCCACCATTTCTTGGGATAGCGTCCAAGCTCCCATAGATAGGTATATGGTGAGCTACGCTTCTGCTGATGGGGACACCAAGGAAATGGAAGTGGGGAAAGCCAAGAGCATTACAACTCTGACAGGACTAAAAGCAGGCATGAAGTATACCATCCATCTCTGGGCAGAGCTGGGAAGCAAGCAGAGCAAGAGGGCAAGCACGGATGCACTGACAGGTAACTGTGGGTGGAAGGGAAGAGAACCAGGGTAGAAGAACCCCACTCACTAGTTATTGTACAGTTTTTGATCTCTGATTGCATTACTGGGTAATGAAGATCCACAGTGGTAAACCCATTCTGGAGATAAGTGCGTGATTATAGCCTGGTATAGCAGAGACTATTATAGGCTGCAATAGAAGAGGCAGATGTTGTAACACAGTTGTGGCAGCTGAGTACTGACCTTATTTCACTTGTCCTTAATCAAAAGTGTGCAGTGCTTTGCATGCTGCTATCAAGCCTAACAGTAACAGAGGTTTAACATCCGAAAGTTAAACTGTCTTAGATTCAGGGACACTTAAAAATAATGGCCTGACTCATGACCCTAGGTTGGTCCTAGGAGACTGCAAAACAGGCTTAAATCTGTCCTGTTCAGTCAGCCATAAGGATTACGGCGTTCTGGGAATATTTCAGGGTCACTCCACATCCATTGGCCTTGCTAACGTACGTTTTCTTAGTTTCTGAGTCAAGCTGGTGTGAGATAGAACAGATAAAGCTTAGATTTGGGGCAAGATGCCAGACAGTTCCCCAGTGCTTACAGAGGTTGAGGGCAGCTGATGGGGACAAATGGAGATCTGTTGAGGCAAAAAGCCTAAGCCTGTCAGGAACTGGAAAAATCAAGGAGAGTTTCAGCAAATTGAAATGTTCTTTTTTTTGAAATAGAATGAAAATGGATGCACTTGGAAATTTCACAAGAAGTAAAACTGCCCGGAAAGGGAATGCGTTTAGCATCAGCAGGGATATTTTTGATATATCTACACATTTTTTTCCTCTTAGTGATATATTTAAAAAAAAAAAGACACCTCTGATAAAACAGTCCAACTTCTGATGAAAAAAATATATTTCTTAACTCTAGGTGATGGTTGCTTGTTCCCTATCATTAAAACAGGCTGTAGCAGGGAGCTATTCTGTAGTAGTATCCTGCAGCTGTGGAAATTGCTGGCCTTTAGGAATAGTGCTGTCAAATCTGAGGACTGTCTCTAAGGCTGCACTTCCCATCACTTGGTTTTTCTAATGGATTTGGTACCTTTTAGCTCCCTCTCCTGTCCAACAGGAGGTGTACATGTAATGAGCACCTCTGAGAAGATTTCTGAGTCATTTCGTTTAAAGCAATTGTCTAGTAGTCTCCCATACCAAGCATGAGAATAATGACCTAATGCTTAACTCAGGAACCTATTGAATTTGCGGTCTTCAGTTATAATGGATAACTTGTGTTTTGAACAACATGTGTGACTTCAGAGTTCTGTCACTTCCTTGTATTTGGTGTTTTGATTTCTCCTCCGTTTTTATATCTTTGTTAAGATAACCCTATATTTGGTAACCCTATATACACAGAATCCAGAGAAGCCACACTGCTCTGCTGTTCTTTTTTATCTAAAAAAGACGTGGCCTGGCCTTGTCTTCCTCTCTGGCCTTCTCACAACTCTAATATTTCATTGTTGCATTATAATCCTTGTTACCATTGTCCTCGTAACACTCTCCAAGGTCTCAGAAATGTTGTTGCCTGGTTTACAGAGACAAGAACAGAATCAAAGGGCAAGTTAAATGGGAGGCCCGTTGTCAACCACAGATCTATGGAGGAGCAGGGAATTGTGCTGAATTACTCAGTTGTAGTTTGCCATAAACTCAGGCATGCTTCAGGGTTGGAGCACTCTTCCCTCAAGGCCAGCACTGCCCACCAAGTACCCTCCCTCTAAAACTTGGAAGGTCATACGAACCTACTGCTATTTTCTTTAAGATATTCCCCAAACACCAGAATATAGCAAGCATAGGATGAAAATCTGCGAGAGGCTGCTTCCGTTAGTGTTACTTCTAGCTGAGCTTTAGAAATTTGCTTTTATCATTAGGGAAGCACTGGAGCCCTGTTGTGGTTATCTTATAAGACAGATGCTTTTTGACACTTGCTGTGAACTGCCTTTTTCTCGGGCTTCTCAGGCAGGTGGATCAGGAGCTCCTAGGCCCTTGGGAGCCCCTGTACAGTTGAGCCAGTTGCAGGGCTACAAAACACCCCAAGTTGGATTTATAACAGACCTTGCCATGGTTGGTCTAGGCTGCTTCTTGCTAGCCATGAACTTCACCGGGTAACTTCTGTAGTTCCCAGGTAACAGGATCAGGCATTGAAAGCTCTGCCCAGGCTCTATGATGGGGTTGCTGTCTTTCATTTAAGCAAAGGGACATGATTCTTCATTTCTTTTTCAATAGAGATTGATCCTCCCAAGAACCTGCGTGTATCAGACGTGACTCAGTCTACTGGTGTAGTTACCTGGACTCCTCCTGCAGCACAGATTGATGGTTATTCTCTGACCTACCGGGGTCAAGATGGCGCCAGCAAGGTATGGTGAATTCCTCAGCCCTGCAGAACCCACTGAGATCACCCCTGGGGTTATAGGCTCTGCCAGTTGGAGCTTGTGGGTATATGGACCACGGGGAAACAATTTTGAGGGGGAATCTATGCTATCCATAGCCTGGGGAGGCAGAGCCTAAGGAAGGAAATGTGTTACTGTCAGGAGTAGAAGCTGCGGAGGGACTTTGTGATGGTGCAATGCCTCTTCCCAACAGATGTTCATGGTGAAGAGAACAGGTTTGCGGCTTCTTTTTTTTTTTTGCTTTTCTAACTTGTTACCACATGGAAGAGCAGCACTCAGCAGGAATAAAGTAACAGCGTCGTAACAGTGTTTCTTGAGACCCTGCTCTAATTCTTCCTTCTGAGGAAATGGACTCCACATCTCAAGGGTATGGAGCCAGTGTGTGCCTGTCTGAACTCTACAAGAAAAGCCCATAAATAGATGCAGAGCGTGAGGCACTGTAGTCCAGAAAAGCTAAATGCTGTTCAAACTTGGGTTGATCTTCAGTCTGTTTTATTTGGCAGGCAGTGCAGCTGGGTCCTAGTGAACAACGGTTTGTGCTGGAAGGACTGGAACAAGGAGCAAAATACACCATTTTTGTGATGGCCTATAAGGGAGATCGTCAGAGCAGAAAGACAGACAGTACCTTTTCCACAGGTAGGATCGGGCCTTGGTGTTACACTTTTCCCTGGGCTCTGCAGCTGTTGTGTTTTATGGTAGAGGTCAGGGATGGAGTTCCTGTTCTACAGACACACTGGGAAACTATGTGATCAGAAGCAAGCCATCTAGTGAGTCAACAGCTTGTCTTCTGGCTGATTGTCCGTTCTAAGCCACACCATCTGGAGGCTTGGGAACACAACAGGATGGAGCAAGTGGAGATTGCCCACATTGGTCAGTGCTGCTGGTAAACCTTGCTGGCCAAGGGCAGGACAAAGCCTCCTGGTGAGCTGCCAGTGGGCAGAAGAGATGATGATAAGCTAGGGATCTTTCTGCACCGTTCTCCTAATAATAGGGTGCAGTTGTATAAGTACTGTTGTGGCACTGGGCAGCTGCCTGGGTTGTTTTCAGAGATCAGGATAAGTACACCAGGGTGATAGCAAATCACACAAAATCTCACGCCAGCTTGATGTGGGAGTCTCTTGTACCATGCCAGTTCTCATAGCGGCTGCCAATTGTGGACAGGTTGTGAGATGCAGAGAAAATAAACTCCCTGATTACTGGCATTCCCACCATCACAGGCAAGGGCTCCTTGTCCTGCTCTCACTGTGACCCAGGACTGCGCCTCCTGCAGCCTCTGGTGGCCCCACTCATGTGCCAGCTCCCAAGTAGTGGGGAAGGCTGCCTGCAGCTACCTGCTGGTGCAGCTGGGCGCTTCCTTTTCTTTTCATCCAGAACCATTGTAGGAGATTCCTAAAGGTGTGAGATGCCTGCTCCAGCTTCGTGGCCTGCTTTGCTGATGGATTTTGTCTTGGCCTCTCTCTTCTCCCAGTTAGTTTCCTCTACCCGTATCCAGCAGACTGCAGCCAGACACAGCAGAATGGAGACACCCCGAGTGGCACGTACACCATTTACCTCAACGGAGACAGCAGCAGGCCGATGCAGGTGTACTGTGACATGACCACCGATGGAGGCGGGTGGATAGTGAGTGATTCTCTGATTTTTTTTTTTTTTTTTTTTTTTAAATGAATGTGGTCAAGGGAAGCTCATACTGGGCTTAGCTGATGCTTTTTCCTCTGCTGCCCTGCTGTGTTTCAGCTCCTGCCTTGATGGAGTAGCAATGTTTTAGGAAGGGAGGTGGATGTTGATGGATAACCCTCAGACAGCCGGTAGAAAAGCTGTGAGAGGCTGAGTGGCTCAAAAGCTTGACAGGGAGATGCTGGGCTTTTCATTACTTGGTCATGAGTGTGACTCAAAGCTTTTATTGTTGCTGATTGAGGGTAATCACTGAGTTATGGCAGTTTAACATGCTACCTCTTGCCAGTTGGGGCACAGGGGTTGTTGAGGATGCACTCAAGTCCCTTTAAAAGACAAGTTAGTACAACTTAGTCAATTTATTGCAAAAGATCTTTAAGCTAAGCTAGGTTATCTCATCTTGACCACAGTGTAAGTTTACATGTGTGGACAGTTAATGCATTTCAGCTGATGGTAATATTTTAAATGCTAGTACTGTGAGCATGCACCCAGACTCTGACCACACAGTGAGTCACTCAAGGGAAGCTGGAGGGAGAACACAGGCACTTTGAGGTGAGGAATTTGTGTAAGGGTGAAATAACGAATCTGAGATTCTCCCTAAACGACCAAATAAAATATCTTCATTCCCTTCTTCAACTTTTATTTTCAGTGATAAGTGATTTTCTCCACTGAAACAAATTGTGTATTACTGCCCAAGTCCTGCTGATTCTGGTGAAGTTTAGAAACCTAAACGTACCTCTGTATCTTGTCCATAAGCCTGATTTGCCCAAGTGTTGAGATTTGCAGGATCCCTGCCTGCAGGGATTGGTGGAAAAGTAAACTGTAAATTTTGTACAACTAAGTATTCACCCCAGGTGTTTTTTCACTCTGCGATTACTGTAAAGGAGGCTATAGTGAGATGGAGATGGGTCTCTTTTCCCGAGCACTAAGTGATAAGACAAGAGGAAACGGCCTTAAGTTGTGCCAGGGCAGTGTAGGCTGGCTGTTAGGAAAAATTTCTTCACTGAAAGGGTTGTAAAGTATTGGAACAAGCTACTCAGGGAAAGTAACTGAGTCACGATCCATAGAGGTCTTCAAAAAACATGCGGATGTAGTGCTTAGTGACATGGTTTAGTGGGGGACTTGGCAGTGCTGGGTTAAAGGTTGGACCAGATGGCCTTTTCCAACCTTATTGATTATATGATTCTTTGGAGTCAGAAAATGAAAACGAATGCATATGTATCCTGATCAGCTGCAGCATGCCATTAGCTAGATTTGTCTGTTCCCAAACACTTCACCTTTCAGACTGTATTTGAATCACGATGAGGATTTCTCACCCCAATACTCTATCTCTCCTCGGCCTGCTGTGAACTCTCACTCGGCAATTCTTGCTTTGCAGGTGTTTCAGAGGCGGAACACAGGCGAGCTGGATTTCTACAAACGCTGGAAAAATTATGTGGAAGGCTTTGGAGATCCCACTGGGGAATTTTGGCTTGGTACAGTACAAGGGTGTTACTGGTGAAGAGCTGAAGATCAGCTTTGTAGAAGCACTTAAATGTTGAAATACCCAGGCCCTGCTGAGCCTTCAGTCCTCACCTGTCAGTTTTTGTCTTCCCTGGAAGTGCCAATGAAACACTGAGGATCTGTAAAGGCCTGCTAAGTCTTTCCACTGACATGTTTGGCGTTTGGAGTGGTCCCAAAGCAAGCCAAACTCTGGAAATGTTTATTTCAGGCTTGCATGCTCCTATAAGAGGAAAAATAAAGAAAATACAGTGATGAAAATGTAAAATCCAGGCTATTATACAAAACCTAGTGTGCTCAGTCATTTTTTGTTAGCTAGCTCTGCTTGGATCAGAGAATCCAGCCCTAAATAGGTCAAGGTCTTTGGATCAAGAGTCTTTAAATGTTCTTAGAAAAATAATGTTGCACAGTCTATCTTGTGCTGCTTTAAGCTGTTTTTTTTCTTTTTTTTTTTTTCCTGACAATGCTATCTCTTGCCAGAAATTGGGATAAGACAGCATAAACTTGGCAAAATGTCATGACAGCATCAAGCAGGGAAGGAGGCAGGCAGGAAATAGCTGATTTAACCAAAATGGCCACAGGGTGAGATTCCAGGACTGCAAAGGTGAACAGGCTTTTCCCTTTTAAAAGTATTTTTTTCTTCCCTCTAGGTCTTGACCAGCTGCACAATCTCACAAGCAGCAGCCCCATTCGCTATGAGCTGCGGGTGGATCTGCGGACAGCCAATGAGTCTGCCTACGCTGTCTACGACTTCTTCCAGGTTGCCTCCAGCAGAGAGAGATACAGGCTGTTGGTGGGGAATTACAGAGGCAATGCTGGTGAGGAGTGCCTGCGACTTGTGCTCTCTCTGCTTCACACAGGGGAGCAAATGCTGGGGACTCTGTGTTGGTTTTGCCAGTAGCATGGCAGCTCGTTAGGTCAGGTTAGATTGGATGTGGCTCATTTTGAGGAGAGATGTCTCTACTTCCTAGGAGGGCTGAGGAGAATGTGCCCACAGGGCTGTCTCCTGTTGAGGACGGGAGAAAGTTGCTCTTTCGCTGGGAAGAGAGCTGCTCTGTGACCCAGAGAAACACCAGCTGAACAGGCAGACTGTGAAGCAGTTCCATGAGATAACCTGCCCCTATGGGGGAGCAACTTCTGGGGCTCCCCAGCTGAGAAATGCAAAGAATGTTTTTTGTTCAGAAGGGGAGTTTGCTCAGCAGAAGTATCTATCCTGGTGCTGGCTTCTGCCACTAGCAAATCCTTACTGTTGCCGTTGTGTCCGTAGTCTTCCACTTCTTAATGTCCTGCTGCCCTAAGATCTTCAGCACCAGAGCACCCAGCCCTTGGACATGGCCTCTAATAGCAGTCAATTAGAAATTATTCTCCAGCCCCATCCTGCGTTGTTGCTTTTCCCCTGACAGGCCTGCTTCGTTCTGCCTGATATAAACCCTCAAGCTGAGCAACTGCACTCCCTTATTCCTACTCACGTCTGCAATCCCTTCCCTTAGGGGATGCCATGACCTACCACAATGGCTGGAAGTTCACAACGTGGGACAGAGACAATGATGTGGCTCTCAGCAACTGTGCTCTGACACACCATGGCGCGTGGTGGTACAAGAACTGCCACTTGGCCAACCTTAACGGGAAATACGGGGAGAGCAAACACAGCGAGGTGAGTGGCACATCTCTGTGTGAGGGTCAGCTCTTCTCTCTAGCCTTAGGAAGACCCACAGAGGGTGGGGGCTATAGCAGGACAGATTGCCAAGGCTATTTTAACTCATTTCATGTGAAAGGAAAATGATCCATAAGGAAGCTCATGGATCTTACCCTGCTATTCTCCCTCGATCCAGAGGGTTTGAGCTCACAGCCTCCTGATTCCTGTGGTGGACGGAAATATCTGAGGTGGAGCTGTTTTGACTTCACGGGGGAACAGAGAAAAAAAGCAAGTGCTTTCAGCGCATGCCTTGATGTGCATCTTATTGTACAGGCTGATTTTGTGCTTGAAGACAGCTCAGTCCAGTTGGGTTCCAAACCAGACAGATTTAATTTGTATTGGGAGTGTCTGGAAAACTGATTACAATTACAGTCAAAATCTGGTGAACAATAGCATCTCTGTTTGGGGGGGGGGGGGTTAAATGGTATTGGGGTGGAGGGAGAGTGGCAAACTCCTAGCACTTATCTGCATGCTTTAATAAAAGACATTCCTCGGTCTTTTCCCAGGGGGTGAATTGGGAGCCATGGAAGGGCCATGAGTTCTCCATCCCTTTTACTGAGATGAAGATCCGTCCTCAGTCTTCTAGTAATGAGTCAATCCTTGGGAGGAGGAAGAGAACTCTACAGGGAAGGAGGAAGAAGATCAGGGCTTAAATTGTCCTCTGTGCAGGACCCAAAAATTATGATTTGGTATTTCTTAAAGTTAGGTTTGGATGACTCTTTCCAATACTTTGGAAGCAACTGCTGACCAACTTGCCCCAGAAGTCTCTGTGTCTGCAGCCCAGCCTGCTTCCAGCCTTTGGAGCTCCTGATGGGTGATCTGACAGAGACTGGGGGGGGCTCGCTGGGGGCATTGGGCTTGTAGCTTCCCTGGTTGGCTAAATGTGACAAGGACCTGCTTGATCCAATGTATGCAACTTTTATGAATTGCACATAAAACAAGTGTTAATACATGCTATTGTTTCTTAAAACCCAGCTTGCTGACTCCTCGATTCTCTGGTGCCATCCACTTCAGACTTCAACGAAAATAAATTTGACCCCACTGAAAAATGAAAGCTCCCTACGTCGTACCAGAGAGAGCTTTCCTGAGACAGCCTCCTCTCCTTCTCTTGGTCTGTAGTCCTTGTTTTCTTTCCCCTCATCTTCTGGGGCACAGCATTCCTTTCTCTTCCTCCAGTCAAACTGCTGGGCTTTGGGAGACATTGTCAGACTGCTAGCAGGGCTCATTAACCCAGGCAAAGTCTGTAGTCTGGGTTCCTCAAACTCCAATATCACATCTTTCCAAGTAAAAATCCTGCTCTATATTTAGCTTGTCTCTTCTTGTCTCCCAGTCAGACGAAAAGCCTGAGGAGACATGCAGTGAATTAATGTTCACGCTCCCAGATAATGCCCAGAAAGGTGAGACTGTGAGGGCTACACTCCTCCAAGCTCTTCCTACCATCCCAAACCTCTACATAACGCTTGCCTGATACAGACCATGAAGAAAATTCTCTATGTGACTGTTCCATCTGCCGCCCTCTGCTTTTTCATTAGCAGTGTGGGTAGCCAGTGATGCTGAAATCATATCGCTTATCATCTGACACTAAAATGAGCATCTTGGAATTAGACTGATCCTGCACACTCTCCCTCAGGCTTTCCTTTCAGGCTGTCTGCAGATTCAGATGGGCTCCAGCATCTGGTTTCACGTTTGGCTGCTTTTTTTTTCTTCACACCCATAAAGGTGAGTTTTACTTTCTTGCCCTGAGCGGATATGTAAATTCTGGACCACCAGCTACAGCCAAGGAAGAAGTAAGTATGAGCTCACCAAACGATGCTTGCTTAAAGGCTTGCTTGTCTGAGCAGATTGGAACGTGATTGTCCTATGTCTTAGTGGCCTCTTCTATCCCAGTGCTAAGCCGAGCAACGTGTTTTAAAGAATCTTTCTCATACTGTGGGGAAGCAATAAAATTGCAAATAAAGGAGGTCTTAAAATATTTCTATCTTCTTTGCTTTGGGTGGTAGAATTATTATTCTTTTCAATTTAAACTAAGCTTTCTTTACAGAGGTGGAGCAATACCCAGCATTGCCAGAGCTGTGTGGAAAAACTAGCACCATAAAAATTAGTCCTTTGGAGTCTGCTCTGGAATGGAGACAGGGACTATGTGATCTCTTCATGACTTGATACTGTAAAGCAATTAACTGCTCTGTGGCTGGTAGGACCTGGCTGAGGAGAGCTAGCCAGAGAGTTTTCTCAAAGGTGAGCTCTAAATTCTTTGTACTGCTTTCATTTCTATGTTGCTTGTGGGGGTGGGCAGGCAGAGACTCAGCTGAGCTGCATGAGGATGTCCAAGCCTCTTCCCCTCCCCCCCCCCCCCATGAGGGAAGGAAGAGAGTAATGGAGGGAGGAGAGGAAAGGAAAATTGCACTTGAAGTGTTTTGCAGCTCTTTGCTAAGAGCGTGAGAAAAGGACATGGGAAGAGGAGGGAGATTCTTTTTTGTGATGGTCAGTTAAGGGACATGGTGTAGGTGTGAGGCAGGTGAGCGATGGGGGCCTGAGGACTAGCCTTATGCTCAGTTACTCTAAAAGCAAGTGTGCGCTCTAAAAAGCAGCAGGTATGACTGCTCCTAGCAGTTCTTCCCTGTGCAAACCACAGAGGCAAAACATGATCCTCCTCCAAGGCTGAAACTTACTTGGGAGCAAGGAATATTCTCTTAAGAAGGCTGAGCTTTGTATCTCAGAGCTAAAGGCAAGTGAGGCACCTTATTAGCAGTTTCTGAGGTGGCATTTACTTTTCCCTCCTAAGTATGGGCCCTCTCCTTCACTCGGAAGGGCAGTCACTGGCAGCTGCTAGAAGAGCTATGTGGAAAGTCAGTATTTCCAAACAGCCACGGGATGGCATCCTCTCTTCGTGCTAGTTTAGGAGAACGTGTCCTGTATCCAGCTGGCCTCCATGGAAAGACCTTTTTGGGGTTAACCAGTCTATTACAGCTTTAGAAGCTCAGACTGCTCCAATAATGCAATTTCTTTGCCTGCAGGAGCTGGCTGGTCTGCTTTGAAGGCTTGGGCTGCTTGGGGTAGTCCCATAAAAATTTCACATCCTCTTATTGCTCTTGTTTTGGGGCTATACCCAGCCCTGCAGTGGTTGTGCCTTAGGGCCAGAACAGCTTCTCAAAGCTTCTGCCTTGCAAATTTTGTGGACAGTGAGGTCTGCAGTGTGCCCAGGGCAGAACCTCAAGGCAGTGCATCCTTCTGGGACTGGCATCACTGGTTTGATGGGGACTGTGCTGTTGATGGCCATGCCAGGACCCATCTGCTGTGTTACATCGGGCTCAGCACAGCCACTGCTGCTGTTGGTGCTTGGAGGGCTGGACTCTGCACAACGCAGCTGTGTGGAGGAGGTGGAATCCTCACCCACCTCCCCAGGTGTCCCCCCTGCTTCCCATAGGTGTTGTGCTCTGAATGGTGTAATTCAGCATTCACTGGGCTACGGAGAGAGAAGACAGGAGTGTCTCACTGCACCAGGCGCTTGCTTAGGAAGCAGCCATGGTGCTCTTGGTCATTGCTTCAGCCTCTGTTGGCTGAAGAAATAGCAGAACACTCAATGAGAATCCAATTCTCCCCTCCTAGTGGTGTTTTAGGAGTGTGTGGGGCAGTTTTGGCACTCCCTCAATCAATCCCTGGACTGTTCCAGTTTAAGGGACGATCAACTTGACCCCCTCGCCTCCCCCTTCTCCCCCCCGCCCCCGGGGGCAGATTTTATTTTTGTTTGTTTCCCTGGAGGGGGAGCTCAGTGCAGCCGCCCACTGCACCATTTGGGGAAGCTCTGGTCCTGCTGCATGCCTGGCGCAGACAGCTGCGAGGAGCTGCAGACACCGTGAAATACTTGTCTGATGAAAATCAGCTGGGGTTCACTCTGTGCTGCAGACCCTCCACAAGGAAAAAAAAAAAAAAAAACACCCTCTCTGCAGCCCAAAATGCTGCTTTTCTTCTTTCTGCTACTTTTTGCCCTTGGGGAGAGGAGCTTGACTGTGTTCATTAACAAGGCGGGGCTGCTAAACTTGATTAAGCTAAGCTGTTTCTTTAAGAAAACATCTCTGAGCTGCACAGCTGGCTGCAGACAGGAAGGCACAGAGCCTCTGACCACTGAGCTCTCCCACTGTCTTATCTAGGGCCAGGGCACAGATACAAGAAAAATTTTCCTGTGAAAGTAAACATGACTGAGAGCTAGAGATACGGCATTTGATTGCAGTTTTGGAGTAATTTATTTTTGTAAAAAAAAAAAAAAAAAAAAAAAGGCAAAAGTTTATTTTCCCCTGTTGCATGGACTCTTTAGGAAAATAAGAGGTCTATGCTGAAATGAAGTTGCGGGGAGGCAGTGCAGAGGTGGCTGCAGCGCAGGGCCCATGTGGCGGCGTTTCCGTACCATGCTGCTCTCGCCTCCTCGCCAAGGTGGGTGCTGTGGGGTTGCCCCGCAGCCGGTTCTTGGTCTGGCCGAAACTGGGGAGGAATACCTGGCCGGGGGACGGATGTTTCTCTCTGGGATTAGGTGCGGCAAAGCCTCATTCTTCCACCATTATATGTTGCTTCCTGTTTTGGAGGAGGAGGGAGTTGCTTATTTCAATGGTCACAAAGTAAAGTGGGAAATAAGGCACATATGGGGGCAATTTAAGCCCTGTGTGAGGAGGAGCCTGGCCTCAAGGCTGTCACCAACGCAGCCAGACGGAGCCAAGCCCTGTGATGTGACATTAGCGTCACCGCCCTGGTGGAGGCGGACAAACTGGGGCTGGGTGACACAAGTGACCGCTGGGAGCTGGTGGCTTTCCCACCCGGGAGCTGGGAAAAAGGCACTGCCTTTCCTCAGGCTGGATGTGGCCATGTCCAGCAGCTCCATCCAGGCTTGTCCTTGTGGGTTTGGCTTCTCATCCCCAGATGTCTGGCTCTGGCTGGCAGCTCCAGTCTGCACCAGGGGCTTTAAAAAGTGGAAAAAAGCAGCAGGATGCAGGGCAAAAAACGGACGTGGCGCAGCCTCTGATCACATCTGTGCATCCCTCGCTGGCAAAGCAAACTGGGGGAGACAGAGCCTGGTGGGATGGAGAGCAGGGGGGCAGAGGAGACCCGCCCCCACCACCTCCTCAGGAGGTAGGTGTGGGGGGAGCAGAGGGTTAAAACCTGAGCAGGGCTGAGAGCTGGGTGTGGGCTGGTAGCTGCTGAGGCCAGCCGAGCTGTCGCTTGTCCAAGGGAGGTGACAGAGAGATGAGGATGATGGGGATGGAGAGGGAAACAGGTGTGGGATCCAGCTGGGTTGGAAGGACAGGATGTACCCTCCAGCACATCCCAAATCCCAGATGCAGCTGTCTCAACAGCCATGCAGCAGCTGGGAGAGCTGCCTGCCTGGCCCCAGCTGGCAGCGGCATGCGCTGGTGGGTCTGCGCGTGTCCCCAGTGCGTGGCACAGGGCGAGAGGAGGGCTGAGTGTGCCAGGCAAGTATCTCTGCTGCTCCGATACCGATTCAGTGTGCCTAGCCCCCTGACAGAGGGGGCCTTTGGTCCTGCTCTTTAGTAGTCATTCAATAAATAACACTAATGCCCGCAGCTAAACTGTTACACAGCCTCAGGTTGCGTTTCTGCTCTTGCAGGAGCATAGAGGTGATGCAGCCTTTGCTGCAGCACGGTGGGCTCTTCAAAGGCAAGTCTGCACAAAACAGTCTTTCAAGGAACATTTTTGAAGTGCTGGTGCAAAAGGGCTGGTCTTGCAGCCTCCTCGCTCCTTCCTGCCTCTAGGCTGGGTGGTAGCATGGCCTTCTGCTTTGCTGCCTTAACTTGGGTCCTGAGGTCTCTGAGGTTGGGCTGAGTGCATCTCGCGATGCTCTTATTGCCTTTGGTTTGGGGGCCGGAGGGGATGGGACGCCTTTGCACTGTGCTGTAATGCTGCACTCGGCTTGCTTTGTGACTCCAAGGTGAGGGGATGCACAGCCCGGTGGTGGGTCACCCCCCCGGTGCTCGGTGGGACCGGTGTCCGCGCACACGTGTGTCCTTCACCGGGGTTTTGACCTTCGGGCACACTGCTGTAGTGCGGGACACAAACCTGCGTCCAACTGCCTTGCTCTGTGCTGGCCCTTCGTTGCTGGGCTCTGCCTCTTCTCAAAGTCACTGTGAAATGGCAGCAGTTTTGGCATCTCCTTGCCCCTCGTAGTGTGCAGCTGGAAGGATCGGCAGCATCTGAGGGGACAGCCCATGTGTCCTCTCGGCCGCTAGATGGGCAAGGATGGCCTCTTGTCCAGCAAGAGCAGCTTGGGCTGAGCTGAGATCCACAGGTCCTCTTCATCCTTCTTCTTCTTCTTCTTCTTCTTCTTCTTCTTCTTGTTCTTCTCGGTGTGTGGCTGCCCGGTGCTGCTGGGGCTGCCTTTCTTCCTACTCCGCTGCCGCCGCCAGCTGGAGAAGCAGCAGTGGCAGCAGATGAAAATGGACGCAATGAGGACGACGAAGGGCAGGCCCATCAGCACCACGAGGCAGACAGTGTTGAAGACTCCCTCCTTGTGCTTGGTGCGGATGAGTTCCAAGATGGAATTAAAGAAAGAGCTGATCTTCTGCTCCATGTTGGCTCCTAGGCAGCAGGCTCCCTCCGCTTTAAGGCCCCTCGGGATATGTTTGGCTCCTGTAAAGAGCTATCGGGCTTCACAAGTAGCTCTGGATGGTGCCTGCAGAGACAAGAAATCACACAGGTCAGGTGCCTGCACCCTTGGCATTTTTTTCCTTGGAGCTGCCAGCACGGCCAAAGCCTCTGTGGGATGAGAGGTCTGCAGCCACAGAGGGGTCCGGCCAAGCGTCACTCCAGGGAGGAGCGCTTGGTAGGTGAGAGCCTGCTGAACCTGAGCAGATCACCCATGGAGTGGTGTGAGGCCCCAGTCCCTAGAGAGCAGCCTTACACCCAATTCCGCCTCTGTGTGAGCAGGGGCTGTCTGCAGGAGTGGGATGAGCCTTGGCCCGGGATAGAGGAGCCTCTGTGACTCACCTGGAAATTGCTCCGAGGCTTGGGCAGGGCTGGGGAGCATTTTTGTGGCATGACGCGAGGTTTTCCTCTCCCTTGGGGAGGGAAAGGTGCTGTTGAGCCCCAGGTTTTTGGGGAAACCCTCCTGCAGGCAACCCGCCATGGAGGCAGGCAGCAGTAAGGGAGCTGCTGCCTCCACTCCCAGCTTCCCTCTGGTCCTGCCTTAGGGCCAGACAAAGCTCCTCTGGGGGATTTGAGCCCTGAATTTGAAGTTTTGGGGTCACTGAATTATGGACTGTGCAGACAGAGAGCCAGCAGGAGCAACATCAGGCTCTGATACCATGTTTCACCCTTGCTCCATGTTTTACAGCGGTGTCTCTACCTTTGCGTTGCCAGCCTTTGGTATTCAAGCCCTACAGCCTCTCCAGGGACTACTGAAATCCCTGTGTGCACCAAAGGGGAAACTGAGGCACAGTAAAAGGAAAACCACGACTTTCACAGGGCTACAACTCAGCTGTACAGCCTGAACCCCGGTGACGTCCCGGAGGAGCTGCTTGCCATCACCAGTAGCCAGACCCAGGGTGAAGCAGAGAAATTTTGAGCAGAGCCAACAGCCAGTGGCAGCTGGGCTCCGCTCAGATGACCACCCAATCTCTGGGTCTCTGGCTGCTCCTGCAGAGACTACCCTCCTCCAGGGAGGAACAGCCCCAGGCTGCTTTTGCTTGAAGCTTCCGTGACTGCGGTGCCCTCGTTCCCCGCTCTGAATCGTGTTTATCGCTGTTGCAGCACCTGCTGCCTCCAGGATGCTCGTGAACCAAGCACTGTGGGTTTCCGCTGCACTTCGCCATGCACATCCTCCTGCCTAGCCTTACAGTCACACACTCTCCTAATGACCAGAAAAGCCACCCCGTCTGAAAAAGAAACCAAAAGAGCCCCACCCAGCCCTAAACATAGCCCTTGTGACACCCCCAGAGGAAGCGGGGCTCTCCAGCAGGGGCGGTATCTGGGCAGGCAGGCTCCAAGTGGCAGCACTAAAGGGAAAATCCTGCCTTTGGAAGCGCAGCATCTTCCGCTTCCTGCACGCTCAAAGGGAAATTAAAAAAAGGGTTTGCTCCCAGGGGAGGTACAGGATGGCCCCCAGGTGCCCATTGCTGCTTCTGCTGCCCCCAGGTTCTGCACGGGGGGAACACAGACGGCAGCGTCTTTCAGATGCTCAGTGTCCCAGATTGCCTCGTCTCAGAGGCCTTTTTTAGTAGAGATGTCATAAAGGTTAAATGGCAACACAAACAAACAGAGCAGCTTTCCCTTGGCCTGAACCATCTGCGCGAGGCAGGTCTGCCATTTATCCATAAATACCCTGGCGGTTTGTTATCCAGGCAGGAACATTGGCTCCTATGGTACACTTAACTCCAAAAAGCAAACAAACAAACAAAACAACAACACAAAACCAACAAATGCCTTAGTTTCAGACAAAACAGGATGTACAGTTTTATTCCTGCACTGAGCTGCTTCGTGTTTACTGCCTCCGAACTTCAGAGGAGGGAAGGAGGGCTGGGACTTCCTTTTAAGCTCATAATTAATTGTTTGCAGTTAAAAAAAAAAAAAAAAAAAAGAAAGAGAAGCAGAGTCCTTTGAAATGTTTCCACTTGAAAATGGATCTGAATGTGCTGAAAAAAAGCCCTGACTGGTTGTTTTTGGGACGTGCCTGGCCCGGAGGGACCTTCCTGGCTGAGGCACGCGGGGAAGCTGCGGAGCAGCAGGTCCCAACCCGAGCCCACCGATGTGGGGTAATGGCACCGGGGGCTCCAGAGCAGCGACCCGGCAGCATCCCTCCGAGGGGCAGGCGGTGGCCCTGGCACTGCCCTGTGCTGAAACCACAGCCCCGGCCACCTTCTAGCATGGCTCCGCAGCTGGTTTATAAACGCCTTTCTTTTCGGTGTGCATGGTCGCCTTTTGTTTTGCAGATGAAGAGATGTCTATGCGCTAAAGAAAGGGGTTCTTCAGTTTTAAAGAACAGAGGGGAGGCAAGAGCAGGAAAACTGATGCCTTTTGAGCCTGTGAGCGCAAGGGGTTAGCTGAGGCCACTCATCGCTAGCTCAAAGACTGCCTCAGTGCAGCCTCACCGTTTCAGAAAATCGCTTAATTTGGTGAGGCCACAGCATCTCCCTCAAAGAGAGAGGATGGAGAGGGATGCATCCATGCTATGGCCCGTGATGGGCCTGAACTCAGAGCCCGCGGAGCTGCTGGCAGTAGCTTGGCTGTTTTTCTGGGTTGAGGTACAGGACCAAAAATTGGGCCAGGGAGGCGCTCGGAGACAGGGCAGTGTCTTTGGGAGGGCTGCTCAATGCCCTGCTAAATGAGCTCTTTGTTTTTGGGTAGCCAGCACTGGCAGCACGTCAGGGGAAAGCTGACACGGTAACTCACTCGGGAAATCCTGTGGCGGGGACGTGGGGCTGGGGCTGCTCTCCGTGCCTCTTGTGTAAGGTTTTATTGAACGTGGGTGCCCAACGCCAGCTCTTTTAACTGGCGTCGGCTGGAAGCGAGCCGATTTTCAAGGGCGGGGAGCATCTCCTGCGTTACGGACGGCCGTGGGTGGAAAACAAGCGCAAACTGGGGCCAACTGTGCTCCCGGTTGGGCTGGGGAGGCAAAGGAACCAAAACACGGAGTTGCCTTGGCAATGCCAGCCCGCCCATGCCTGAGACAGAGCGACCGCAGCGCTGGGGCCAGAGGTGAAGATTGCAGGGAAGCGACAGCTCCCTGCAGAGCGGGGCTGGGACCTGCTCCGTGCCCGGCTGGTGCGGACTTCTCCCTCGGGGCCCGCTGACACAGCCGGCACAGGGGCGGCAAGGCACGCATGAAGGGAGGACGTCCACTTTCCCCTTTGCACCTGCAGGCTTGAAGGGAACCCGCGTGAAATCTGACACTGAGGGCCAGCAGTTCCCTTCCTCAGCTGTGCCTGCACGCTGCCCTGCTGGAAACGAGGAACACCACCAGCCTGGCCGGCCGGCATCCCGAACCCACGGCAGGCTCGGGAGATGTTCCTCAAATGGTAAAAAAAAACACAAACGCACACCAAAAGCCACCACCCAAACCCAACCCCAAGCGAGGCTTCGCCTTTCTCCCCTGCCACCCTTCCAGCCCGAAGCGGTGCAGGCGTTTCCACCCCCAGCACCAAAACTCCCGCTGCGGGCGCTGGATAACAGGCGCAAAGCGAAACTCTTCCGCAGGCTCGGCCCCAACGCTGCTGCCTCCTCTCTGCGCTCCCCACCCCATCCCACCCCATCGGCACGGCCACCACCGGCCCCAGCCCGGCCACCCGAAGCCCCCCGGCGCTGTCACGGCTCCCGCAGCGCTCCCCCGGGCTCAGCCCACGACCACCACCCCTCAGCCCCTGCCTGCCCCCGACCTGCGCTCCGAGGCCTTCCTCCGTCCGCCCCGCGTCCTCGGCCAGGTGCTCGCCCGAGCTCCGCCGGGGAGGCGACGACCGCGGGGCCCCCCCTTCCCTTCCCTTCCCTCCGCCCTCACCCGGCCCGGCGCGGGGAGGGAACGGGCGCCCGGCCCCGCTGCCTCCGCCCCCGGCCGGCCCCCCCCGGTCCCCCCCGGCCCCGGGCCCGCCCCGCCCGGGGCCCGCACGCACCCCGCGGCCCCTCACGGGACGGGCGGCGCCGAGCGGAGCCCCCACGGGAAGGCCGGGAGAGTGCCCCGAGAGGGGCTTCGGGGAACTCCACAACTTTATTTATTTCTGGTTGACCAAAGCCAGCCCCACGGCCAGGTCGTGGGGGGCCCAACGTGGCTGGGGGGGCTCTGTGGGGAAACATCCCCGGCATCTCCCCCAGCGCCCGCGCCTCTCACGGTGCCAACTCTCGTCAAGGGGCACCGCAATGGCGTCGGGTTGGCGTGGGAGGCTTTGCGCCACCGCCCGTGTTTTGGGGGCTTGGAGCCCGCCACCTGCTCCTCTCACCCGTCCGCCACACTTCCCGCAGGCCGTGGGGCCGCCCTGGCTCCGCCGGTGCATGTGCTGGGCGATGGCAGCGGGGGCAACGCGAGCGGTGCCCCTGGGCAGAAGGTGCCCAACGTGCCTGGGCACTGCGGGACGCCTTCGCTGTTTTTCAGAAGCGGCACCGAGTACGAGGAAGCCGTGACTCAGAGGCCGATGAATCATTCCCACGCCGGATTTACGTTGCTTTTTTTTTTTTTTCCTCCTGGCCCTTCAGCTCAGGCTGAGGAACCTGTGGAGACCTTAGTGGGAGTTTTGGTCCTTTTAAAGCTAGAACAAGATCTAAAAGTTTGCGAAACGCTGAAGCGCCGCTGGCTGGCAGAGAAAACAGCGCCAGTAGTGCGTTGGTGCTCCAGGCGCGAGCCTACGCATCCCATAGGACCCACGAGAGCTTGCAGCAAATCGCCTATTTTTACCCAAAGCATGCAATCCCCCAGGACTTTTTGTTTTGAACCCAAATCAAGGGCAAAATCATGGCTGGAAAGATGCATCCCACAGCGGAGAGCCCTTCTTGCCCCAGCCCCTAGCCAGCATCAACCGGCATGCATTTGCTGCAGCACTGCTTTTCAGGCGAATGTTTACTACATTCAATTGGAATTGTTAAGTGATGTTAATTCCTCCTTGCTCAGGCTTCCCAGCAAACGCACCGCTTGCTGCAAGCTTTTCCCCGTGTGAGGTGTTGCAGCCTTGCAGCCTCACCCCCAGATTCCCCGATTTTGCCTCCCCAGCAGCACAGACAGGAGCGGCCGCAGGCATGGGCACACCTTCCCCTCAGCTCTCTGTTTGCACACACTGGCCCAGCTTAAAGTAAGCAATGGAAAACTCTGCTCCCAGGGAAACATTCCTTTCATTTTTCCCCGATGCTTCTGCCTTTTCCTTCCCTCTACCCCCTCCCAGCTATTAAAAAAAAAAAAAAAAAAAGGAAGAAAAAAAGAAAAAGGGAGGCTGCAGCTTAAACACCAAAAATAAAGCATGCCCAGTCACTCGCTGGATAAAAATAGCAGCCCTTGGTATTTATTTGAACAGCAGCAGTCGCCTTTCCTGCTTTGGAGCAAAACCTGAGAGGCGGGAGGAGGATGGGATGGGCGATGCTTTGGGGGAGAGGGTGAGCATGGAGCAGTGCCTTGGCTGGCACCATGGAGTTTGGGGTCTGGGGGGCTCAGTGGCAGCCTTTCCTCTCCCAGTGTTTGCTCTGCAATTTGTTATGTAAGTGGGAATGGGGATCCCAGTGCCTGTTGCCTCCCAAGGCTTTTTTTTTGGGGGGGGGGGGGGGTGTCAACCACCTGCGTGGGAACAAGCGATGCCAGGACGCAGCCTCGGTGCCGACAGGGTTTTCCGGCCCCAGGGTCTGTATCCGATCCCGCTTCTCTCCATCGCGATTGCTCGCTGCAAGGCGGCCTCCCGGGGGTTAACGGCTGTGAGTGGAGGTGCCGGTTGGGTTGGTTGGATTTCTTTCTCTTTATTATTATTATTACTTTTTAATCTCATGCTGCTCTGAACACCTGGTTTCTGCCTGATGCTGAGAGCTGCCAAAATTCCCTTTTAGGCAAAAAACACGTTCGTGTTTGTGGGAGCAGGGTCGCAGCTTGCCCCCCCTCCCAGCTGTGCTCTTTCCCTCGGCTGAGCAGTGCCATTGGGCCCCCTGGGTGCAGCACCCCCAAACCTGAGCCCAGGGGAGCAGTAAGAGCTGGGCGAGGTGATGCCATTTCTTTAATGATAAGCAACTGCCTAATTAAAAAAAAAATAAAAATTTACTTTCCCTTCCACTCCTGCCAGTTGCAAGTCGTTTCTGTGGGACATGCCACTTGCTGATGCCTCTGGGGAGCTGATGCTCAGCTCTGGTGGGGCTGGACTACTCTGCCTGGTGGCACCGGCCCCACGAGGGGCTTGGACCACCTCAGATGGGACTTCCCAGATGTGGCTTGTGTCCCACAGCTCTTGGCCACCTGGGGAATTTGGCTGCCAGAGATGAAATCTAACCCGAAACTTCCCTGCTCCAGGAGCAGCAGCCCAGGATTTGGGGTGTTTGAGCTGTTTTGCAGGGGGGTCCCCGTGTACTGCAGACCCCTGGCTGCCAGTGCCGGTTGGTGGCACTGCCCCGAGCTCCCCCTGCTCACACAGGCTCTGCGGGGAGGATGCAGCTGGGTGCCGGGGGAAACGAAAGCGAGATGCAAATTGTGGGAGGTGAAAGAGGCAAAACATGCCTGAGGCCTTCCTCTTGCAGCAGCTTTACCTCTTCTTGCCCCCCGCCCCAGGAGGGTGCTGGAGCCGGTGGGCAGGGGCAGTGCTGGGTCACGGGTGAGGAACCGATACAAGATGGCGAGTGGGCAGACACTGGCTGCTTTCGGCATGACTCGGGTGCCCTGGGGACGTGGGAGCAGGAGGGTGGCCCAAGGCCTGTCCCCAGCAGCAGGGGGACGTGGGATGCTGACGCTCCTCCATCCTGCCATGCCACTCCTCGTGCCGCGGTGCCTGTTCCTCCCCCCCACCCCCAGTTTCCATCATCTGCTCGTCAAATCACTAATGATAGGATTTCCCACCTTATCCCTCCTTCTCCTACTTTGGGGAGGGTTTTTCTTGCAAAGCTGCTTTCTTTTCTCCCCCCTCAACATCCTCTTTCGTTGTGATGTCACCAAGGCTGGGGACAGCATGGGGACAAGGGGTTGTTGTGGACACTAGAGATGGCTTCTGCATCCCTCGCTCTGGGCACGGGGACGAGGTGAAGGGCAGAGAAAGGAGGATGGTGGGGTGGCTTCAGGAGAGGAGGTAGCAGGCTGAGCGGGTTAATGCTGCAGCTGTTCAGGCTGTGGGTTTGGGACTGGTGTCTGCCAGCCTGGTCGGGGACCTTTGTCCATGCTCCTGATGTTTGCTGGTGGGACAAAGTTCTTGAGCATCGCTCATGCAAGAAGGGGACTTTGGTAAGAGGGCTCTGATGAAACGTTTCAGGACAAAGTGCAGACAGCGGGGCTGGTGGCTGGGTGCTCTGCTCGGGCTGGAAGAGCCCCGGGAGAGTGTGGCTGCTGTGCATAGCCCAGGAGGGAGGTGAGAGATGTGAAATGGCACCGTGCAACCTCACCTCGTTCGGTGCTGGATGCGGACTCTGGTGGGGCTGCCATCCAGCTCACTCATCTCTAAAAGGCTTTGTGGGCCTTGCCCGGTGCAAATCAGAGCCATTCTGGCCCTGGCCCTGCACTGGGCCATTGCCAGAGCAGCACACAGGGGACGTTGAGTGCAGGCAGCGCTCGGCCGGGGCTGCGCTCCTGTTCCCGGCAGCGGCGGGGCTGTGGCCGTGCCCTATGCGCAGTGGTTCCTTTTTTTTTCTCTCAAATTGGAGCGAGAAACAGAAGTTTAGTAACCACCGCTAAGCAAATTCCCCTGGTTTTGTCTCTCCAAAATTAAATTTCACAAATATAGTAGCAGTCTGGTGGAAGGGCTTCTTTCAGGCTTTCTCGTCCCGGCTGGCGGCACAGTGAGTGTGGATATTCAGGAGGAGGAGATCTAAATAAAGCCTCTGCGAAACGAAGGGAAACTTCCCATGCTCTCTGAAATTCAGACTTGTCCCGGAGATTTTGCTAAATCAAGGTTTTATTCTTCTTTCCAAGGAGCATGTTCTGCTGGTGGCAGGAGGCTGCCTTGCAATTTGGCTTTTGAGGGGTTCCTTCGTGCCGGGGACAGATTTGTGTTTAAATCAGGAGGGGGCTTTAACCGAAGGTGTCAGGGTCTCCAGCTCCGCTCCCGAGCACTGGCACTGGGGGGTTGGTTTCTCTAGCTGTGAACCGCAGAGCTGAAGGCCCCTGGGAGCAGCTGTGTTTGTGAACAGAAACTGAGGCCAAGGAGCAGCTCTGCCCCCGGCTTGCTCCTGCTGTTCCTGGAGCCTAAGGACCAGCCCCCCTGACCCGACTGTGGGGTCTCTTTGTTCTTCTGAATGGGGTGCGGGGGTAACTTGGTCCGGAGGAGACCTCAGAGGCTCAGGTCCCTGCTGCCCTAAGCAGACAGGGTTGCTCAGGGCTTTCTCCTTTCCTGAGAACCTCCAAGGATGGAGATTGCCCAGCCCCTCTGTGCTGGACTGTCCCCAGAGTTCCTGCTTTTTTATTTTTTTTAATTTTTATTTTTAACCCAGTTGCTGTGCCCTTTGTATTCCTCCTTCATGTTTCTTTGCACACTTGGCAAGCGCGAAGACCACGTTCTCCCAGCCTGGAAGAGCCTCGTGGCACAAACCCGTGGCATCCATGGCCAAGCTGTTGGGACACAAAAAAGCAGGGGGGCCCTGGGTAGGTCCTGGGGGCGAGTCCCTGGTGGGAGAACAGGGTCAGGGTTTGGTGCCTCCTCCCATGGGGTGGGTGGGGGTTAGGGGCAGGGAACATGGACAGGCGGGGACACGGAGAGGCACACAGCTCGCTCCTTCAGTATCTTTTATTAATGTATAGAAAATGCATTAAAAAAAGGAACTATACATAGCCTAAGAGCGGTCAGGACTAAAAATACTAGTTAACAATGGTTAACAAGCGTCGATCCCATTCTCCCAGCTACATTTTCATTACGGGGTGGGGAGGGTTGTTTAATATATTATTTATTTATTTACTTTATGCATTTATCTGCTTTCATCTTCCCCCTCATTTAGCTGCATTGGTCTGTGTTTTAGTTCATTAGAATCTGTCCAAGGGATTTCATTGCCTCCATTCTTCCTTCTTATCTGCGTATGTTTGTTTTTATTTGTTTATTTATTTGTTTTGGATTTTTGAAGCAATCAGCACAATTGCAGTGTAATGCCTGCACGCAGGGGACTGCTTTCTGTTGGGCTGGTTCTGTTTAAGTGCCACCATCCTTCTGAGAAGCTGCTGGCACCTGCGGAGCTTTGGGCTCGCACCCCCAGGCTGGGTGCCGAGGGGGCCTGGAGGGCAGCATTTCCCCAGGGACGAGCCTTTTCCCCCCGTATCCCCAGACCTCTCCCCTGCAAGGGGCAGGGAGATGCCACCGTCCCCACTCGGGCACCAGCTGGTATAGGGAGGGGCGGGAAGGTGGCCCAAGGGGGTGCAACCCATGCATGGGGGGCTTGGTTGGGTGCTTGGTGGGGCTGGGCTTGGCCCCGGGACAGAGCCTTTGGTCAACGGCTGTAAGGATTAAAGTTTTTTTGGGGGGATGAGAACTCTTTGCTGGCAGTGTCTGAGAGGGTCAAGGCTCACGGGCACTGCCGGGGGTGTGTGGCCACCCCAGGATTGGGAGCTTTGGCTCCTGCTGAACTCCGTCAGGGTGCCCTAAGCTCTGCTTCATGTGGGGTGAATATCCCTTTGGGAAGGAGGTGAGAGTACATTTAGGCTTGTACTGCACTTTGAGATGCCCACGGTGAAGGAATACAAAGAGAAGGAGCAGAGGCAAAGGCTTCTCCCCAGTCTTTGTATGGCACTGACGCTCCTCCAGCATCCTTCTGCCAAAGCCCAGGTATTTTCAGGGAGGCCTCTTCACTAAATTATCCATCTCTGAACACTGTCTTGAGGATCACTTTACTGAAAGCAGCTTTTACTTTCAAGCCTTTTTTTCTTTGGTTATGTTTTAAAGCAGCGCATGGTTGGAAGATGGGCTTCAGGTCAGCTGGGAATGGAAATGGAGGGAAAAAAATATTGCGCAAGAGATGAGAAAGCTCCTTGGCATTTCCTTCTGGGGTTTCGGGCTTAGAAGTGAGATGTGGCTTTGCAAGGCTGGGAGTTCCTGTGGGTCTTCTGCTGGGTGATGGACCTGAAATGACTCTGCGGGACCGGTGTGGGTTGGGTAGGGGCTTTGGGTTCGTTCTGGGGTCTGGGACAAGCCCGGGCCATACAAACTGGTTGGGCAGAGCCCGGAGATGGGCCACGTGCTGGAGCGACGTTCTCTTGAGATGAACACTGTGCAGGATCCAGCCTTCATTCCTGGGAATGTCAGGCCTGAGCCACCCTGATGAGGGACAGGGCCAAAGTTCCTGTATTTGGAGAATGAATTCCGAAAAAAGGGCTTGCCCTTTTCTGAGTGATGGAGGATAAAGAGAGACTGTACTTAGTCACCTGGCCACTCTGTAGCATCACCATTAGGCACAAGTTTGCTTGAAGCCACCGGCAGGAGCTTTGTCCAAAAAAACCACCATCACGAGATGATGAAAAATAAATTTCTGAAAAACTGCATCTTGTCTATGAACAATGCGAACGAGGGGCAACGGCCCAGAGGATCTGGTCATCACTGCTGATCATTTGTCTGGGCTTGGGTTAGGTTGTCACCAGGAGAACAAAACCGCAACTTGTAAATATCTTTCCTTTCCAAAGATTTTAGCAACTTCAGCGTTGTTTCACCAAACTAATGGAAAGGCAGCACCCTGCTGCCGTGTGTGAGACTAGGGATGCAACAACAGCAGCGCCCGGGCAAAGGGTACCTGAACCATCAGGACAGCAATGGAGAGAAGCCAAGCAGGCAAGAGCAGATGAAGAATCAGGAAGGAGCCAGGGTTTCGCACTGGTGAGGGCCCCTTTGTTATTCTGAAATAACCTGTTTGGTTTACAATAACACTGGAAGGTTGAATATTATCTCCAAGGGCGTCCGTCAGATCCGGTGATGGAGTGGTGTCAGCCAGGCTCTTCATCCCAGCCACAGGACTTACAAGAGGGATGACAGATGTAAGCAGGGAGGGCGGGACACATGTCAGGAAACCTGATTAAAGAATAATCAGCCTCTTTGAGAATCTTCTTTTGAGCCTCCTGGAAAAGCAAGGCATGTTTTGATTTTCTCTTTGCTTTGTGCTTATGAAAACAGAGGTTTCTTGCCTTCCCCTTGATAGCAAATGCTGAGTTCCCGATTTCCCACTGATGTCTCTTCATTTCACCTGGGTGCATCAGCAAACAGCGCTGTCTGAGACAGGAGATGAATGCCATCCTCTGTAAGTCTGTGTTCCTGGTTATAACCACCACACAACAGTGCTTTTGTTAGGGCACTTCTTACCTACCAAAGCTTGGTGGTGGGGAAAAATGTTACCATGCTGGTCAAGTAGGAGGCTTCTTCACCTTTAATCAGCTCTACCTGCTGCCACCTGTTGGCTTTTTGGCTCCTAAAATGGGGTGGGCTGCTCAGGAGGCGTGAGATACTGCCATCAGTGACACTACCTGTGTTCTGCAGCAGATCCCATCCTCTTGCTCAGCTGACTGCCTCACCTGGTGCCTGATTTAATGCTGATGGGAAGGAAGAAGAGATGCCTCATTTCTGTGTGAGCTGCAACATCTTCACCGTGGTCAGACGGCAGGTTGTAAGCTGATGGGCCAAAGGTCTAGACCCTGTGTCCGATCCCGACCTGAGGCTTGGCTGAGCTCGTGTGTCAATGCACAGCATGCACAAAGAGGCTGCGTTTCCTGCTGGAGGCCTTTCTTCAGCTCCACAGCAGTGGTGAGTAACGTCAGCAAACCAAGGAGCATGACCATGAAAGAGACACTGGCCTGAATTATAAGCTACTGCAAAGATGCCTTTATGTTCCCATCTGGAAGATGTTTCTTGAGACAAAGCAGCTTCAGTGTGATCAAATCAAAAAGCAGTGTTTAGCATTTGTAATGCTCCCTTGGCTGTGAATCCAGTGATGAGCTGCATTGTCCTCGGACGTGTGGATGAGTCCCTTCTCCGAGGGACAATGCACAGCATTCACCACAGCCCTCTGCGGAGGAGTGGATCCAGAGCGAGGGATGCTTGGGCTATGTGGAGGTGGTGTTGATGACAACAGAGCACAACCAAGGCTACCTGAAGTGTCTGTCTTCCTTAAGATGAGAGAAATTAAGGACGGGAAGAGTGAACACATCTGTCCTTTCATAGGTCTCCAAGTGCTCCAAAGTCTGAACGGACCAAGCCTTCCTTCAAGGAGGAGAAAGAGCTGATCTCCCATTAGAAAGATGGTGATACCAAGGCACTATTTGGGTCCCTCTTGTGATGGCAGCAAAGAGGGATGGTGTAGGAGAGGGAAGGGACTGGGCATTTCCCAGCTTGCGTTTATCCTCCTTCAACTGCTGGCATCATTCCCCACTTGCTGGAGGCCCCTGGACGTGGCACCTGGGCTGGGCTGGGGTTGTGCGATCTTTTTTTGGTTGCTGGTCCTTCTCTGCGGCTCTTTGGTTTGCAACTGGTGACCTCTGTGAGTGACAACACCGTGGCATACAGAGACAGCAGAGGAAATGGGCCCTAACGAAACTGCCAGACTGCAAGAATTTTTATTTATTTTTTTTTCCTCCCAGCATACGAGCTGTGGGCTCTCTGCGGCTCACCTATGTATGCAGACCTTTGCCAGCCCTCCTGGTGACCCCTGCGATAACCAAAGCTCAGGACAGGATGCCGGGGGGAGAGGTGACCCCCTGCCTGCTGGGGGAGCTGGAGCCTGTGTGGTGGTGTGGAGCTGGTGGGGTGGCCCTGGCCACCACTGGGGTGGACGTGGCTGCACCAAGGTCCCTGCAGGGAAGGGTTCTGCCACGAGCCCTGTGGCAAAAGCATCTGACGGGGTATTGCTGGGGTATTGACTTCTCTAAGTCTTTTAACAAAAATATCAAAAATCTGTTGGTCTCTTTCCTTCTTTCCTTTTGTGTTAAGGGCCAGAGTACTGGGGTAGGGAGACTGGAAATTTGGTATTTCTCTGGGACAGATGCAAAGCAATGAGGTCTTTCCTCTCCCACAGCCCTTGCTTGTGCTGTGGTTCCCTCCAGGACTCGTGAGGGTCAGGTTGCTATCTCAGAGGAGCAGTATTTTTTCCCCCCTTTTCATATTATAAAATACAAACAAATGACAGAAAAGGTCAGGTGGTGGGAGAGGGGTTGGCTGGCTCAGAGCTGTAGGGACCGTCGCTTCCTCCCAGAGATGTTACGGTGGTTGTAAGGTCGCATCTTCATTTCCACGAAGGGGATGGAGAACTCGTGGCCTTTCCAATGGTACCAGTTAATTCCCTGGCAGGAGGAAGAGAGAGGTTCAGGGTAAAGAAAGACCCGTACGTGAAACTAGAGTGGAAGAGGAAGGAAACAAGCTTGACTGCCTAGAGAAGCCAGAAGGAAGAACTTGCTGCAGTGGGAACAAGAAGCCCTTCAGCTGCTGTGGCTTTGCTTGTTTTTTTCTCCCACAGCTCGAAGGCTCCTGGTCGGGTTTGATGTATGCATTTTTTAGTGTAACTTAACAGCCTGCCATGGTAAATGACCAAGGCAGCCAAAGTGAGGCATGAAACCCCAGTGGCTCAAAGGGGGCTCCCCTTGTTCCAGCTACCGTGGAGTCACCCCAGCCATGCTCCTCACCCCACGCACTGGGCACAGGGCCCCAGCCCCAGCCTGCTCCTGGGCTGGGTCCCACCACGAGGAGTGATGCTGAGGGTTCGCAGCGAAGCTCGGCCCTTACCTGGCTGTGCCGGGCCTCTCCGTACTTGCCATTGAGGTTGGTTCGATGGCAGTTCTTGTACCACCAGGCCCCCTTGTAGGACATGGCACAGTTGGTCACAGCCACGTCGTTGTCCCTGTCCTTGGTGGAGAAGGGGCGGCCCTGGTGGTAGGTGAGGGAGTCCCCTGTGGAAAGAGATGCTGTTAAGGGTGATGGACAAACATGCTTGCTCTTGGCTCGCACACCTTGATGCCCAAGCCATCTGGTCTTTCACAAGGAAACTGGGGTGTTCTGGTATGTGTGGCAGCCTATCGGTCACCAGATCCAACAGCTGAAGGCTGGTGGAGTGGGGTGAGAATGACATTTACTGGAACTGCCCACAGTCTGAGGTCTTCTGCTGTTGAGTTAGGATCAGTGCAGACCATAGCAAATCCTAGAGCCTATTTGGATTTGGTAGATAATTTGGTAGTAAACTGGGTCTGGATCTGAATTTCAGTGCTTTAGAAATGACCTAACCCCCTGATTTCTTGCTGCCTGCATCTGCTGTGTAACTTCAGGACTTTTTCATCCTCATTCCCTCCAGTTAGCCAAGGAGAACTTCTCCCAAAGGAGACCAAGCATTTGTCTCTTGAACCAAGATGTTTGGCCTATTTTTCTTCCTCTGGATAAGGGGTGTTTTGGAAGGTGTGTGATGTCTTTTTCTGCCCAAACCACCTCCTTACTATGGGGAGAGCAGCTCCTTTTGGGGGAGAGAAGAGCACTGCATGAGTGCAGCTGCAGAGGTGGAAGCCCAGAGGGCTATTAAATCCAGGCCTATTTTTCTTCCCAAGCTGTGCACTGAATGCTTTAAGTGAGGTTGACCCACACAGGTGGCTCATGGAAGCTTGCAGTCACTGGACACTTCTATCCCAGCCAGAGGGGCTGTAGCTGTACCCCTACTCCTCTTCTCAGGGAAGAGACCCCCACGTTCTCCTCCCTTCACCCACCATTTTCTGGTGGGCAAAGCTGCTGTGTCAACCAAGCAAACGGGCATGACAGTGTCCTTGCAAAACTGGCTACGGTCTGGTCTGTGTGGGACAAACTCCTGCAGAGGATTTCAGATTTTTCCATGGCTGTAGGAGGGTGAGAAACGCACCCTGTGGCACAGCATCAATAGTGAGCTGAGGAGGCTGTCGAGTGAGGGGATACCTCTGAAAACTGACCTGATAATCTGAACAGCAATGGCTCTGATATTTAATATCTGATCCCTGATGGAAAATTCCCTATGTCCTTAGTGTGATTTATCAGCCTGGTTTACGTGATGAACTGCAGGAAGGCAGAAAGGCCTATGGGTTTGCATCTTGCTGCTCCAGAAGAGCAAGCTCTGATGTTGGGATTCCCTTTACAGCTGCAGAGCCACCGGTGGTAGGATTTCCCTGCTACACAGGAGGGGCTGTACCAGAAGTGCCGTTGTAGTCTCCTATTCGGAGCTTGTAGAGGCTCCGGGAGTCGCCGATGGAGAACTTGTCATAGTAGGCGTACGCTGCGTCCTGACCATCCCTCATGTCTATTCGCAGCTCGTAGCGCCCCTGGGACGTGATCTTGTGTATGTTGTCCAGGCCTGGAGAGACAAGCAGTGAGATGTTGCTGAGGTGTGGCACCTGGGTCTGCTCTGAGAGCAAACAAAAAAGCTCTGGGCAAATAAACTGCTTCTGGGAGATGAGAGTAAGGAGAGCAGCCAGACAGCGACTTCTGGCTGAGCCTTTCTCTCTTGAGGCACTGGTGGGGGCTGAGCTCTGTCCCCACTCAAGCTTCAGGTCCCCACGGCTATGAGAGGTGGGCTCAAGTCTCAGCTTCAGCTCTGCATGCTGCTGAAGTTGGGGGGAGCCCTGCTGCTGCTGTTGTTGCCCACCCACCTCAGGCTTTGGCTGAGGCATGAGCCAGAGCGTGGCTATGCTGCAGGGCCAGCTTGTGCTCAGATTGTGGGGGAGACTGCTCCATTTCAGAGCTATGCCAGGTCTCCCATTCCCCCCTTTCCTACTTTGAGTAACTCACTGGCTAAGGCCGGGAGAGGTCCTTGAGATGTTGTCCTCCATCACAACCTCTCAACAAGGGAAAATACTGGCCCATGAAAAGCCCCATCATGACGCCTCCTCAGCTCCCACGCGGAGCACCCTGGGCACCTTCACAGCGTGCTTTTTGCTCCCGTACCCGCGTGTGCCTTCCCAACACAGCATCAGGGAAAAAACAAGGGAAGGAAAATGGTCTGGGGTGGAGTGCAGGGGAGCGGTGAGAAGAGCCAGCCAGAGCCAGGGAGGAAATCGTGCCAACACAGTGAGCTGGCACCTCGGTGAAAGTCTTACCCAGCCAAAACTCATCCTCCAGGTTGCCGAAGCCGACACGGTAATCTGCCCATTTCCGGAAGAAATCAGTCAGCCCATTCTGCCGCCTCTGGAAAACCTGCAGCGCGAGAAAGCCGGGGGAAAGCCTGGTGAGAAGTGGGATGAGCTAGCTGGGCTTTGGGACACACACAGCCCGGGGAGTGCTCTGCCCTTTCACAGTGCCTTTCAGGAGGGAAAACTGCAATGCCCAGCTGGGGACTGTTAATTGCAGCCATGCAGTCGATTCAAGTGCAGACGGGTAAGCTGAAGACAAGCTAGAAGATGTGGACATTAATGCTATAATGGACCTAGGAGGGAAGATTCAGCTTCAAACTCCCTGATGTACCCAGGGCACAGTGGCTTTCTAGCACATGATTCTGTTCCGCCGGCTCCTATGTGATACCCAAGGGGATACTTTGAAGCAGAGTGAGATGGAGGGAAATTTCTCGGCTAAAAAAAAAAAAACCACTGTGCAAGAACTCAGCATTTGAGGAAGCACTTTTTTTTGGTCTTGTTTTGAGTGTACATCTAACGGGGTTTTGTGTAATACATGTGAGCGAGTGTTTGACATGAATAAAATCAAAATGCCAGAGCACTGTTTACCTAGGTTGCCAGTCCATCTAAGTCAAGACAAGCAGTGATTGTGCAATTCAACAGCAAAACAGGCATTTGCCTCTGAAATGCTCCTGTGCAGACCCAATCTGGGTGATGCCTGACACCATCATATTGCAGGCAGTGTGAATCATTCCCTATGAAAGCTCCTAGACATTAATTTCATTTCTAAAACAATAAATCAGCTCAGCTTCACTCACAGATTTTGTTCTCTAAAAGCACTGCAAATGTGTCAAATAAATCAAGGGGCATTTCTCCAAGTGTAACTATTATTACTGGAGCGTGGGCCATTCCCCATGGCGTGTGAAATGAAGCGAGCAATATTAAGCCTGCTCTCGTTCCTGCGCGGCATGGTGCTTGGCTTTGCTGGCAGGATGGGGCTTGGCTCCTTTGCGATGGGGACGGCGTGTAGAGGGGCTGCAGGGAGCGGTTCTGTCACTGTTCCCATCGAGCTGCAGTCTCTGGGGTGATGCTGGGGCTGCCCGTTAGGAGAGCTGTGGGAGCAGCTGGGGTTTTGTCATGATGCAGGCAGTATGGGGCCACAGCACCTTCTTGTTCCTCTAGGAACAGCCTGTCTTCCCAGGAAAGACACTATTCAAGCAATCAACATCTGAGGGAGAAGGAAAACATCAAAATCTGCCCTTGGTGCACTCGCTACTCACAATCCAGCCGCCCCCATCTGTGGTCATGTCGCAGTACACCTGCACCCGCTGGCTGAGGTCCCCATTGATGGAGATGGTGTAGACGCCACTCAGCGTGTCTCCATTCATCAGGTGCTGGGCGCAGTCCTGAGGGTTGGCAAAGATGCGGCCACCTGTAAAATCCAAAAAAAAAAAAAATCAGGCAGGGGAACAACCTTTCCGCGTGCCTTGGGCCCCGCTTGTTACAATCCAGGAAGGGTCTAACTTGGCTTCTGCCAAGTCCTGTGTTATTCTGTGAGGCGGTGGCCAATTTACATCCATCAACATCAGAGAATGTAATGAAATAAATCTGTGCATGTATTAATTAATCTCCTGCACATCCTGTATTGGAAAGGTGTGCAGTAACATCATGGTGAGTGATGAGGAATGTCACTTCTTGGCCCATCTTTCTGCACCGTGTCTGAAACCCTGGGGTTTAAGCTGTCACTGGCGTATTTGGACAGCTGTGAAAATACCAAAACCTGTTTTCCTCTTAGGATTGCCAACTCTAAAAAAGTTTTTATTATTTTACTGACTCCAGGGGAATGCTCCTGATTGATGTCCTTGTAAATGACGTCAGACTTGCACCAGGCTGATTGTCACTTCAAAATTGAGCAGGAATTCATTCACGTGAGATGCTGGAGATTGGCAGCATGAGTCCTGTGGCTGTGCTCCAGGTGTCCTCTGTTGAAGACACATCTCATTTGGGGGACAGAGCTTGAGGGAGTCTCAACTGTGAGATCTCAGCAGCAATAGGAGGTCAGCTCTGTGTTCATTTTCTTTCTCATTTACTGTGAAAAGGGGAACTGCATCTTTTTTTTTTTCTATTGTCCAGATGACAAGGTACAGAGCAGGCAACGTGGATGTTGGCTTTTGAGAGTGTCTTGAGAAGAGACCTCGAGAGGGCGTGAGGGATGTGCTGCATGCATCCATCCCGACTGCATGACACCAGGACAAGGGTTCAGAACATCTGTTACTTCCCAAACCCCTGTGCCCTTAAGACCCAGAGGCGGTCGTTTTGTCCAAATATTGGAGATCCCCTATTTTTTTCCTGCCTCTGCAGTTCATAGCACAAGGTCTGGTGAGACAGCTTTCGCATTTTATAGCATTCAGCAATGAAAACTGCTTCAAAGACATCCACTCTAGGCTCCCCTGAGCTCTGTGGAGATTACTTGTTTCTTAATTTATATTCATATCTTTAAGAGCCAAGCAGACCTTGAAAGACATTTCAAACCACTATAAATTATAAATATTGTATCTGTTTCTTCCTTTTGTCCCATCTGTATACAACTCCCCAAGAACCTTACGCAAACATGAAACAAAGCAGCAGAGCTATTAATATGTCAGAGGGAATGGAGGAAACCTGGGATGTGTACTGCAAGCATAAGGAAGCAAAACATTTTAAATGAAGCCTTTTTTTTTTTTTTTCCCTTTCGTTTTTTTTTCTCCTCAAACACAACTCCTCCTTTTCTATGGGGTAGATACGGAGAAATTGGTTTCCTGCTAACGCCTACCTTAAGGCAAATTAAACCTCTCTTCAGATGCTGCATTAGCTGGCAATAATGTCTCTAATGCCATCAAGGTCCCAAATTTTTTTTAATGGAAACAGTACTCTCATTTCCTGATGTGAGTGGGTTTCTGCTGATTTCTCTTTGCAAAGAAGCCATCCCTGAGAGGTTCTGTCCCTGACTCCAGAGCAGCCTCGAAGATTACACATTTTTCCATCGCCTGCCTGAATTGCACTGGCTTTATACACCCACATAACAGATGAGAAAAACAGGAGAGCCTCATCCATAGAAAAGAGAGTTTTCTTTTTTTTTTTGTTGACGTAAATAGTTTCTATTATCTCTTGAAAGCAGGTGAGAGGACCTTTGCATGTAACGAGGATGGGGAAGTGTATTCACAGCAGATTCAAAGAAAACTGTCTTAATCGAACTGGCAGCACAGATGGGGGGAATTTTGGTGCAGGGGCACAGGCATCATCCTCAGGCTGCTCAGTGCTTTTGAAGCCCAGCAGAAATGCAATTGTACTCAGCCCTGAACAAAATGCACTCTGGCCATTAAGTGCACGGTTCTAATATGAACGGTTGCAGAGGGTGGGGCAATAGTGACATTTTCATCCAAGCTTTGTTCTTGCACATGTGAGCACTGTGGTGGCTGTGGGTACCCACCACTTGATTTAGAAAGGAAACCATTCCCCTTGCCTTAGCAGATCGTGACTTCTCTTTAATTAGATGGGGAAGGAATAATGCAACCAGACAAAATCGGTGGGATCACAGTCCTGAAGGCATACAGGCTCTGCTTTGCTCTGCCTCCACTAGAGGTGGTAGAGATGCACCTCCTTGATATTCACACCAGGTCAGACCATGTCTACAGTGTGGGGAGACGAACTGGGTCTCTCCCAGCTCACTGTAAGACCGTGGTGGCACATGTTGTCAACTTTCATGTTTTTCCTCTAGTTATCCATTTGAGGAGAGGCAAGGGAAAGGCAAAGGGCCTGGTAGAAATGGGAGAGTGTGGCAAAAGCATGCTGCCTAGCCTGAAGTTCAAATCCCCTTGCTCCAGGCTGGGCATATGTCCTTCAGCCATTAACTTCTTACTGCCAGGCAGCACCATGGGTCATGGAAACGAGTACACCTGTGGATCTGGTGAAATGCTGCCTGAGGAGGGACAGCCCATAAGGGCGGTGAGTGGTGCAAGCCTCACCTGTGGTGAAGGTAGTGGAGATGAAGCTGCTCCGCATGGCGTTTTGGGCAGCTTGCAGGCGCACGATGTACTCTGTGGTCTCAGAAAGCCCCTCCAGGCGGATCCACGTGTCCTCAGCATCCACAATCAGCTCCTGTACATGGATCCCAAAAGGAGGTAGACACCAAGAGCAACAGATGAGAAAAACGATGGGGAGCCTAAAGAGCAAGCAGGGAGGGAAGGGAAGCCGCAGCCCTTGGTGCCTGGCCGAGGGTGCTGCACAGCTGCTTATGACCCCTGGACTAAGTCAGCAGGAGGTCAGTGGATAACCTTTGGGATGGTGCAGGTGAGACAAAGCTAGCTGGTTCAGATGCAGGAGGTTTAAATGCTTGTATTATGTGTGCTCTATTTACCATCACTGCTGGGACCTGCACGTCCTCAATACTGGGCATGACTGATTGCCCGAGCACTATAAGGAGCAGAGCTGGCCAAACTTCGTTATCAGCCAGTTTTGGCTCCATCAGATGTTGTCAGGTTAATTTTTCTGGTCATCAGCCAACGCCACACAGCATTGTATTGAACCCCTTCTGCAAAGCTGTTGCCCTTTGGCTGCTGCAAGCCAGTTGTGCTGGCAAAGGAAATAAGACAATTTGCAGTGACACACTTCTGCTAGTGTTTGTAGCAGTTCCTCCAGGCAGACAGGTATGGACACACTCATTAAGTAATCAAATATATTGTATTGCGGGATTAATTAGCTGTCTGTACCTATCTTAATCTTTGCAAGAAGGGCAAACCACTTTGTTAACATCTCTGTTTGCTGGATTTTTTTTTCCTGCCTCTTCTTGCTTGTCTTTCACAATCTGTGAATTTTGTCTGTTACTTCAAACTTCCCCGCTGTACCCTCTTTGTCCACACTTGCATGTGTGTGCAGAGACTTTGCCCTAGGCAATCTTTTTCAGCTTTTTCTGATTGTTTATCTAAAGTAAGTTTTGCTCCTGGAGAGCATAGTATGCCCTTCTGGTCTCCCTGGCCTGGAGAGCGTCTTTCTTTTGCTTTGTTGGGTTTCCCCTGCTCGCTTCTCCGCGATCTCGGTGTCCCCCACCTTACAGAGCCCCTTCCTGTAGGAGGACTCACCTTGCGGCTTCCGTCGGTCGATCTGTAGGTCATGACGTAGTTCTCGATCTCTCCCACGGGAGGCAACCAGGAGAGGAGGGCACTCCGCCGAGTGACTTCGCTTGCAGTCAGGTTGCTCGGAGGATCCAAAACTGCGAGGGTGGATGGGCACCCAGGGAAGTGCAGGTCCTCACACACATAACCCCCACCAGCCTGCTCAAACCTGCTCCCTATCCCAGTGGGTTGGGATTCAACACCCCCAACCCTGTGCTACAGCCCAAAGTCCATCCTTGCCCTCAGTTTCCAGCCCTGATCACCCATCCCCTGCCTTGAGCACAGCTCTGCAAACCCTCTAAAAGCCGTCTGCACGCCCTCTGATGGGTAGCGGCTCTGAAATGCATGTGATACCAGGTCTATCAAGCTCTTTGGAAACTAAAAAGTCTGGAGTCTATGGCCTTGGGAAAGAAGAAGACCAGGGGGGCCCTTGGGTCTTCTCAGGAAACTACATCCAGGGGAAATCAAAGAAAGGGGTGGATGGATGTTGAAAGAGTGAAACTGAAGGTTAATGTTTCCAGCGGTGAAATTCCCGTTCTTGTGTTGTGTCCACACCAGCCCTTGGGTGTCCTTTTGGCACATGGCTACATTTACACCCAGGTATTTGTAACGAGAGCTTAGGCTCAGCCTTTTTGGCCTCTTTTCCTGGGGTGGGCGAATGGCTGGGGGCATATAACAGGGCATGCGTCTGTACATACGAGTTGTGAAGTTGGTGCTGATGGTCTGGCTGGTGAGGGGCCCGTTGGTGGCATACATAACGACTGTGTAGGTGGTGCTGGGCAGAAGGTTGGTCAGCTGGTACTCCTGGTTGGTCCCATCCACAAGAATTGTTTCTCCTGCAACTGTGAGCCAGAAGAGGTGAGTTAGGATAGGTGCTTCTCTGAAATGCAGCTGTGGGTATGACCTCACAGTCAAAAGCACTTATATTGCTGAAATACCATGTGCTGCTGTGCAGGAGCTGAGCAGCAGGGGTGGTGCTCAGTCTGAAGGATGGTCTTATTTTGCCACAGTCCATATATTTGCCTGCTGCTTTCTTTCCCTTCAGTAGTGGGGCTCACGGGGCTTGCCATGCATTGGGTTTGCATGGGATGGGAGATGTGTGGGGACTTGCTTGCCCCTGGGCTACCGGTGGGCCAGTTAGCGAAGTGGGAGAGTCCCAGTCCCCATGTGGACTGCCATGCAATGAGGCTGGGTGTTGGGCAGTGGAGAGCACGTGCCATGGGACCCCTGCAGGATGAGCTGGTGCCTGGGGATGGGGGAAGCCCTGCCACCCACCAGCAGCTGCGCTCCCGAAGGAGAGACTCTTTCCTGGGGGGGAAATCCACCAAGCTCCCAGGTTTGGGGTGGGGGAGAAGTGGAGGTGAGCTGAAATGGAGCCCCAGCAAAGCTTGCAGCAGAGGGGTGCGGGGTTTCATCGCACCTGCGTGGCGGGTGAGGACAAGGACGTAGCTCTCCACGTCCATCAGCGGCGGGTTCCACTGCAGCAGCGCCTCCGTGGGGGTGATGTTGGTGGCTGTGACGCCCAAGGGGGCATCCATGGCTGCAGAGGGAATGGATTTGGACAGTCAGGCGCACGAAGAGACTGGGCTGCAAACTGGAAGTGCTTCTTGTGGCCCTGCCTCGATGCTCAGGCACACATGCCTGTAGAAGAGTTATTGCTGTCCTAGCTGAAGAGCAAAGCTTGCACTGCTTTGCTGCTCAGCCTTGTCTTCCACTGTTTTCTTGATGCATGATATGGGAAGTTAGGTTTTTTGTTTTGTTTTGTTTTAGGTTTTGAGGAGTCTGTGGATAGCAGAGTGTTTTATTCTTGCAATAGATGCTGTTTGTGTCAGGGCTTTGACACATCTTTCCCCAAGGATTATTTCTGGAAGCCTGTACTTCCTTTAGGAAAGGTTCTTATGAGTGTCCAACATCACATCTCTGGCCTGGTACACAGATTTATTACTCCCTCCATGACAACCCATGCATATACGGGGAAAGGTTTCCTTAGACATACTTTGGAAGTCCGCAGTGGGCCCTTGTGAGCCCCACTCATCATGAGTGAGAACCATTAGGTTCAGCTCACTCTCACCTGTCTGATTGCCAGTGCAAGCAGGGGCCAGAGCTGGCACGGTTTGATCACTGCCTGTCCCCTAGGAGCCCCGTCCCACCTGTGTACGTGGTGATGGAGGCCACCTCGCTTTCCTCTCGGCCCCGCACGCTCTTCACCCCAATCTCGTACTTGGTGGCGGGCTGCAGGCGGTGGAGGCTGTACTCAGTGGCATCGCTAGCGATGGCAGCGCTGTCTGTCCTCCCTGCAGGGACACAGCCAAGAGCATTGGTGACACAGCTGGTCCCCGTGTCCCACGGGAGGGGAGGGGAATGCCACAAACCCTCTCCGGGGCTGACAATGGGGGCAACTGGGTTCTGTGCCTGCAGGTGGACGCCACTGTGCTGGCTTGACCTTTTCAGCATCATAGGCAAAAACTGGGGCTCAGGGGTTGGAGGTGAGCTGGGGGAGGCAGGTGGAGGAGGTGGGCTATGGAGAGCTGTGCTGGTTGTGGCTGGGGTCATGCAGTGGTGTGGGACTGGTCTCTGCCCCTGCTCCCCATCCCCAACAGCTGCTTTTGCACCACCTTCTCCAAAAGAAAAGGAAAAGCAAAAAGGGCTGCAGCTATTTGGACACTCTTAAAGCCCTCCCCTTAGCTTAGGTCCAGACCCATGTGCACCCTGGGGTACAGCACTGCCGAGAGGGAGCCTCCACAATGTCCCACTCATTACCTTCAGTGGCACGGTATGATATTCTGTAGTGGTCAAAAGCAGCAACAGGAGGGCTCCAGTAGACAATCATGGAGTCCTGGGTGATGTTGCCCACCCTAAGGTCCTTCGGTGCATCCATCCCTGGTGAGATGGAGCAGAAAGCAAAGCTGTGGGAGGCAGGTCCACTCCCCGTCCCCCTGCCCGCCCTCCTGGGAGTGTCCAGTACCCAGTGGGTACCTGTCGTGATGGAGCCCACGACAGGCTCAGAGCTGACTGCACCATGGACGGCCACCAGCGACACCAGGTATTCGGTGGACGGCCACAAGCCCGTCAGGCTGGCGTGCTTGAGGGTGCCATCGAGCACCAGCCGCTGCGCCACCTCCTCATCCCGGGGGCTGTAGGTGAGGACCAGGTGGTCTGCTGGTGGGGACGGGTCACTCCATGTGATGTTCACACTGGAGGACGTCAGCTGGGAGAAGTGCAGCTGCGTGATGGGCCGGACCCCTGCAAGACGGAGAGGGGAGGGTCAGCCCACACTGTCTGCAGTTCCCAGCCTCCAGGTTGTACCTAGTGCTGTGCACCAGCGCTCGTCTGGGAGATAGCAGGCAGAGGTGGCAAAGCCCCGGGTCTGGGTGCTCCGGTGGGCTGAAAGTGGGATCGAGAGGCAGAACTGGGAGGAGGAAATAGTGTTTTGCTCAGCTCTGCCTGCAAACATGCTCCATCCCAGCCCTGTGTGATGGGTGGTGGAGCCATCCTGCTACACCTGCTGTAAGCTGTCTGGGCTTCTCAAACATGCTTTTTTTTTTTTTTTTTTTTTTTTTTTTTTTCCTCCTAGAGGTGCTTTTGAGGCCCCTCAAGGCCTGTTTTCTCCTCCTTATGGACACACGGACCACTCTGACCACAGAGGACAGCAGGGGCTGGCAGTTCCCCCAAACCCACCTCCTTCTTCTGGGAGCCTCCAGCCAAGCAAGCATGGTCAGCGCCAGCAGCTGGAGGACAGGACCCCTGCACTGGCAGGGCCATCACCCTTCTCAGGCCCATGGACATGCTCTCATGTGGATGGATTGCCTCCAGCTCTCATCCCTGTCACCGTCTCATGCGTTTTGGTGCCAGAGACGTGTAGGCTGGTAGCAAGGCCAGCTCTGTGCTTGGCCTCAGCTCTGCTTCTTTTTCTTTACCTGTGAAAGCATCCACGGTGGCCTCCAGGCTCTGCTGACGTCCCCTCTCGGCGATGATGGTGATAGTGTACTCTGTCCCGGGCTCCAGCTCTGAGAGGGTGAGCTGTGACTTGTCCGGGGACACCGTCACTTCGGAGGCCATCCCTGAGGCAGGGGTGAAGGTGACTCGGTAGTGGTCAATGGGACCCATGGCTTTGGTCCAGGCCAGCGAGATGGACGTCTCCGTGGAGGCCGTCACCAGGAGGTCCCGGGGGCTGTCAAGCTCTGTGGGTTGGGTGTTGCAGACGCTTGTTCCCATGCATGGGTTGTCCCATGGGGGATGTAGGAGCTGCTGGTGGTGGGGCATTGGATCAGGCTGTGCTGAATGGGACCAAACTCACCGGTTCTGGCGTTCATGGTCGCTGGCACGCTCTGCTGACTGTCCATCACGGCTGAAATCCCAATGCCATACTCCGTCCCCGGCACCAGGTCTGCCAGTGGGTGGAAAGGACACAAAGGTGCATGAGAGCAGCACCTGGCCGGGTGGTTCTGGGGTGTGAGCCCCCTCCCCCCAGCCCGTGGCTGGAGACAGGGAGGCCCTACTGTGTGTCCTGGGGATGACCAGTCCTACCACAGCTCAGCAGCTCCTCCGGGTGTTGTAGGAGAGCCGAGCATTTTTTAAAAGCCCCCAGATGCCTTTGGATAGGGAAATGGGATTAATCTAGCTCAGAAATAACCAATTTTTTAAAACCATTACTGACGTCTGCGGTAATTGCTGGCATCAAGACAGAAACTGTGTGAGAGAGAGAGGGAGTGAGCTGAGATGGGAATGATAAAGTAGCTGTATTTGTTTCTGTAGTGATTCAACATCAAATATTGTCACAGGGTTGGTGTCTCAAAAAGAAATAAATTATGCAGAGTAAATGAAACACACACTAATTAGTAAAGGCACAGTCTAGCTGGGAGCCAACTCAGGCATGTTTCTTGTGGTGGACGTATCCTGTGGTTCTCTCGCAGGGAATGGGAATCAAGCTAATCAAGCTAATTTCCTCTACACCTGTTGCTGGTGGTTGCCTTATCTCTGTGGGACATCTCCTGGGTCTGTCTATCACTCCTGCTTGGCATTTGACAGCTACATTTATCTCCTCCCAATGATGTATTGATCTTTCCCATTGGGTTACAGAAAGCCATAAGCCTTCCAGCCCAACCTCTTCTCCCCCAGCAATTTTGGACAGGGAAAAATCACCAATATTTCTGACAGCTGTGCCAGTTCACATCTCTGGAAAGAGACTTATGGGGCAGATCAAGGCTTGCTGTGTTTTGAAATTTTTGATAAGCTCTGCGCAGCACCATTCCTCATCACTTTTCCTGGGGACAGATGAAGGCTTTTATGCTGTGGATCTCACCAGGTCCTCAGCAGCTGGAAATCCACCTCAACAGGCTGCACCAGGGGTAAGGAAACCCTAGAGGAGAGGGCTGCCACGTGCATGATGAAACTACAGAGAGGCTGTCTTCAGTTCCCCTGCCATCTGCAGTGGCTGTCCTCTCTTCCTCTCCATCTCATCTAGCAGGGCAGCACATGACCTAGAGAACAGGGGATCATCACCAGATCCCCCATCCATTAGGCTGTCCAACTCTATCTCCATCCCACTTCTCCACGTGCATCGTTGCAGCAGAAACTGTCCCTAATAGGTATTTTTCTCACATACCACATTTTCAGGCTAACTGCTCTAATTGTTTTCCTCCCTTCCAGCCTTTCTTGTGACTTGGTGCTGCCATGACTGTATGTTTGCATTTGACTTTTCCACTGAATGTACTTGTTCCTGTAGACACAAACGGCAGAGGTGTTTGAGCCTGAGACAATGTGGAAGAACCTGATGCCATGCCATACTGAAGATCTATATGAGTGTCAAGCTCAATGAGTGATTTTTTTTTTCATATAGAAGTAAATTCTTTCCCCCTAAAATGCCACTAGAGCTGCAAATCTGGCAGACAACCAGCTGTAGCTGAGAAAGGAAAATAGGTCTTGGATGGTTCTTCATGGTGCTGTTGCAAAGGGTGTTTGGGATGTCCCTGGTGAGGCTGGCAGTGGGAGGTGGTGGCGTTTGCTGAGCACAGTGACACCTGAATGTTAGCCTGGACCATGCAGTGCTGGGGGTACTTGCTCAGAAATGGCATCCCTGGGTTTGGGTTTGCTTTGTGTGGATTTGGAAAAAAGCAAAGAACTCAATTATGGGGTATCAGTGTCCCAGCAAGGGGGTGGGGAGTAATATTTTTCTCTAGATCAATCTAAAACACCTTTCTCTCCCCATTTCTCACTCTGCCCCTTGCCAGCTCTGTTTGGAACCCTGGGGCAGCCTCACCGAGGTGCACCACTGTCCTCCCAGCTGAGCAGCACCCCAACCTGTGCAAGGAAAATAGAGCTCCGTCCTGAGGAAAACCTTCCCTCCAGTAAGCAGAAAACTCCAAACCAGCCTCAAATCTGTGCCAGCACCAGGGCAAGCACAAAGTAGTGCTGGTCTGGGCTCTCCTTTGCCCTAACTGCTTGTGAGGAGGATGAGGATGGTGCGTGGGTGCGGGCATACCTGTGAGGGTGGCCCGAGTGGTGGGGCCGGTGTCCCGTGGCACCAGGACCTCGTGGTAGTGCTCTCCAGCTAGGGTGCTGTAGACAACCCTGTAGCTGTGTGCCTCCGCCTCGCTGTTGTCCCAGGCGAGCTCAAGGCTGGCGGGTGTCCGTGAGCCCACCCGCAGGTTCTTGGGGGCATCAATCTCTGTGTGACACAAGGGAGAGAGGCACAGTCTCACCGCCAGGCTCTGGGAGCCATGGCGAGGGGACCCAGGTGGCACGTCCCCATGGCTGGGGGGCATCTGCTGTCACCTCCTGCTCAGCACAGACCTGGGGGTGCCAACCGTGAGTTCATTGGGACCGATGCTATAAAGCCACCAAACATCAGCCTGAACTCCTAGAAAACCTCGAGCATCTTTGCAGACTTGTTCATGCTCAGACACTGTCCAGACTGACCAAATGGTTTATTAGTGCTGCCGAGGCTGTGTGCTTGGATTTGCACGGTAATCCCTCCTGTGAGCGATGGGTTTGGGCAGGGCAGGGTCTGGTGGCTGCTGAGCATTGCTGTGAGTAGGGCATTAACTCCTGGTCTGGGTCTGGCCTCAGGAGGCTTTTTTATGCTGTTATTTAGAAATAAAGCGAGGAAGGCCAACTCAGCAAAGCAATCGCAATGAACATCTCATCCTAAGTACATATCTACACAGATATATACACACACAACTCACACACTGTGGTTATTGTAATAGGAGCCTAGTATCCACCAGTGATGTACATGACAAGTAATTTATATGCCATAAAAGAGCACTGATATATGCTCTCTACCTCTTCCTTTATGGCATGGTAAATTAAACCTGTTAGCTATCTGCAGGCTCAACATTAATTAAAGTTTTACTGACCAGTTCGGCTATTCATATATGATATAAAATAAGATAACCATGTTTTTGACTGGGCTGCTTCCAGCTGCTTAATTGCTGATTTTTCAGGCAATGCCTCGGCTCTCAATGCTGAGCAGGTACAAGAGCATTGTCTTAAATTGAGACTTCCCTGATGCACACTGATCTGTGGGTGGTATTAGAGATGTAAATTGCTGTGTTTGGGGGGGTTGTTTAGTCTGGAGAAAGGGAGGCTGAGGGGAGCCCATCACTATCTGCAACTCCCTGACAGGGGGCTGCAGCAAGGAGGGGTTTTGTCTCTTTTCTCAGGTGACAAGCAATGGGACACGAGGAAAGGGCCTCAAGTTGTGCCAGGGGAGGTTAGACTGGGCATTAGGGAAAATTTCTTCACAGAGAAGGTGGCCAAGCACTGTAGTGTGCTGCCCAGGGAGGTGAGGCATTCCCTGTCCCTGGAGGTATTTGAAAGACGTGAAGATGTGGCACTGAGGGACATGGGTTAGTGTTGGGACTTGGTAGGTCAGGTTGATGGCTGGACTTGGTGATCTAGAAGGTCTTTCCCAACCTAGATGACCCCATGATGTTATGATTCCATTTGTTCTGTAATGGGATGCAAGACACCTTCCTCCAGGTGTCTTCACTTGGACCTGCACCTTAACCATCCCGCTGCTTCCTCCCGTTGCACCGGCTCAAACCCTGAGCTCATTCATGCTGGGGAGAAAAATCCATGCTGCTAAAGCATGGACGCGCGCAGTGAGCCTTCCCAGGGGGGCTGGCACTGCCTCCACTCCCCCCATCCACCCACCCACGCGCCCGCCATGTGCTGTAGGCCTCAACCCCCCGGCCAGCTCCTCCGGCTACCTGTGGTAAACTGGGCGAGGGCCGGCCGGCTCTCGTTGGTGCCCCGGAGGGCGCTGACGGCAAGGTGGTAGTGGGCGCCAGGGCGCAGGGCCTGCAGGGAGTACTGGCTGAGGGGGGGCTGCAGGCGGAAGGTGGTCCTCCCGCCCTCCCCGTCCGCCAGCCCGTACTTCAGCAGGATGGCGTCCACCCGGGCACGTGGGGGCGTCCACTCCACAAAGGCCACCGTGTCGGAGACGTCCCGCACCAGGATCTGCGTCGGGCCATCGATGACTGCGGAGGGTTGGGGGGAAAGAGGTGATGGTTATTTGGGGAGGGTCAGGTAGGGAATGCAGCAGATGCGGGGGCATCAGAATTCAACCTGACCTTCAGAGTGGCATGAATTAAACGTGGCATGGGCGAGGGACTTGACCCCTCCAACTCCAAGTGCTCAGGGGCCTGGTCCTGGTAGGTTCCCAGTCCCTTATTCCAGTCTCCTGGCTCTTTCTCAAACCCTCTCCACTTCCCCCTTGTCTCTCCTCAGCTTTGAACACCAGAGCAGGACCCAGTTGCTCTCTGGTCAATGCCCATTACAGATACAATGCAACTTCTGCCCTTCTCTCAAGCTGGGTATTGGCAACAATTCCTCTCTGGCTTTTTTTCAGGAGGCATTGCCTGGGATAAAACCTCCTACATTTAGCTGTGGTCCATTTTCTTTGCTCCTAGATAACTGCTCAGACTCAGCGACGCATTGAAAAACATAGTTTTCCTTTGTGCCAGGCTCTTCAAGCCATTCAAACTGCTCTTATCGATGATCTTCTTCCACTCAATTTACTCTTTTCCTAGCCCTTCTGTCATTGAGAAAATTTATCAGCAGTGATGTTATGTCTGTTATGCGTTTTGAAAGGTGTTGACAATGTGTTAAATAACATGGGGCCAAGGACTGATCCAACCATCAAGAGCTCAGGAACGCCTCTAGAAATGTTCCTGCCTCAGTGCCAACTCCCATTTTGTAGCTAAGCTGAGGGATCAGCTCCTGGAGCTGTCAGTGTGTCGGCGCTGGGGGTAGAGAAGAAAATGCCACTGCTCTGGTGGGTCTTCGTAACCAGCTGGGAGTGGGGCTATGGTGGGTGTCCACCACTGAACCTGCTCAGATAAAGGGGTTTTAGCTAAAGCATTCATACTGGGGAGAGACTAAGACTGTTTTGGACATTTTTCTCTCTTCTGCAGAGAATCAAGCTCTTTCTCCTTCTGGACCCCCCAGTGCTTGTCCAAGGGCCCAGGGCCCAGGTGAGGGATGTTCTGAGTCCTGTGGGACCATCAGCATCTAACTGCTGCATGGATGGATGCTCCTGTGCCATGGCACTGCTAACGCACTGGCAACCTGTTTGATCACTGCTGTGACCAGAAGGTGGGGAAAAAAGCACACTGATCTTGTAGTTCAGACTGTACTGCATATGAATATGGCCAAGATACTGTATGTATCAGAAACGTCACTATGTAATAAATATGTGCTGAATCCTGTACCTCTGGTTGGGGAAGTGCTGGGGGAGACGTGTGTGGGCAGGGGTGAGCAGGATGCAGTGGTGCTGGAGAACATCGAGTGCTGCTCGGTCCCAGCACAAGCTGCTGAGGCAGAATGAGGGTGGTGGGGGCAACGCTGTGGGAGCACCACAGAGGAAGGCAGACAGGCCAGCGTAAGGACCCCTTCATGGAGAGAACCAGGAGCCCACCAGCCCAGCTGTGCTCCCCCTCACTAAGGTCAACCACTGAGTTTGATGTACCAGCCTCTCTATTTCTTTTCCCTGCCTTCCTAGGGAATGGGAAAGGTTTGGGCTCGACCAGGAGATGTCTCTGTTAAGCCGTGTCAAGCTGAGCAGGACTGTGCTGAGGAAGCCCAGATCTTCAGCAAGCCAGGAGCTGCTACTGGTGGGGGAACCCTCCCTTCAATCCACACCACCTCTGCCTCCCCAAAACCTCAAATTTAGCAGCCCGGAGAGAACGGCACCTTGTTACAATCCTCTGGGAGCTATCAAAATGTTGTTTCCATTTGCAACAGCTTGAACAGAGGTAGAGGTTTGCCTGGCTGCGAAGGCAGGCTGCAGCAGCTCTGGCCTGGAAAGCACCTTTTCTCTGCGCTCTGCCCATTGCCACGTCCTCCTTGGCGAGGAGGGGACCTTATTCTTCATCAAGCTGTTTCTGGCTCCCTGCCCCAGTGTCTAATTTGCCTGAATGGGTGGGAGTAGAGGGTGTTCAGTGGCATGAAAGCAGGTGGGAGTTTTAATCTGCTACAGATGAGTAGGCAGTGCAATTATAGAGATGGTTCTTGGGGGTGTCCCGCCTCCAAAATGTGGCTCAGGTGAGATAAGCAGAGAAGAGGAATTTACCCAGCTATATTAATACAAGCTGACCAGAGCCATGGCTCCCAACCCCATTAACCTCACCACTCTTTTTGTGCTCACAGCAGTTTGAAGGGAGAGGGTCAAAGTATTGCATTAAAATCTATTGCTGTGATGCACCTCTAGCTTGGGCGCTTGGGCACTTGGGTTGTGCTAAGCATCCAAATTCAGGATGTTGGATTGAAGAAAACCACTTTTGTGTGTCTGATGCCCCAAATATCTGGCTTGGGTAGCTTTTTGGCCCAGCAGATGTTGCTTTTGGAGCTGGTTTTGCTACAGGAGGGCTGTGAGCTCCCCATTACAGTGTATGGCGGAGGGGCTACTGGTGGTGGTCAGGTATACCCTCATTGCGAAATATCATCAGATCCAAATATCCTCAAATATCATCAGAGAAGCCACTTGGTGAGACAGTCAAAACCCTCATTTTGAGCCACCTGGGAACCCAAACCCATGTATTTTCAGAGATTACAAAGTATCCCTGCAGAAGGCATCACTAGCTTTATCCATGATGGGCTGCAGGGACGCTCTTGCTTCTGGGACCTTATTTTGGGGATGAAACATGGGATGCTGCAGTCCTTGGCCGCATGCTGCCCGGGGCTGGGCTCACTCACGGGTGGAGACGCTGTCAGAGGCAGGGGGGCTCCTGGCTTGGTCCTTGAGGGCCACCACGGTGACGGTGTACTCCTCACCCGGCTTCAGCCCCGTCTGGTTGAAGGTGGTGACGGTGCTGGGGAGCTGGGCGATCACACCGCCCTCGTTGTTCTGCCAGGGGACAGGGTGAGAAAAAGCATCAAGAATGAGAAATGGGTTAAAACACACACACACACACACACACACACACACACACAAAAGAGCTTTTTGAGGATGACTACAGGTGTGTCCCACACATCCAGCCCTATACCCCTCACACCGGCGTTTCCCACCATGGAGATGTAGAGCCTGGGGTGAAGTCACCCACCAAGTGTGAAGCACCCAAGATTTTAGGCTGAGAAATCCTTTCCTGTCCCCCTTTCCTCTTACTCCGCCCCCCCTTCCCTCCTTTCTGTATTTTGCCATCTGTATATCTGCTGTTCTCCAGAACAGAAAAGATAATAAAAACCAAACCCTGGACTCCTTTTGCCTGTATGGCTGTTATTCTGGTGCCAGGAGCCTTCTGCATTTCATACAGGGATGAAACCATAACATCTTTATTTTGGCACCCTGTCCTTTTTACCTGTATGGCTGTTATTCTGGTGCCAGGAGCCTTCTGCATTTCATACAGGGATGAAACCATAACATCTTTATTTTGGCACCCTGTCCTTTTTAAGTATATTGATTAAATTTGCTATACTTTGTGTTTTGTTCCCTGAAAAACCCAAGTCTTTTAAGCAACTGCAAATGTCACCTTCCCTGCCAGTGTTTGGACAATGGATCTTTTCTTGCTGCTGTCTTCACTAATAATGCACTAAACAAATCTCTGCACATAGCTCTCAATTCATATTAATCTATTTTTCTCATTAAACAGGAAATCTTCCATTTTATCCATAAATTGCCATCTTACCTTTCCTAATTTTCTTTTCTAAATCTGTCATCACTTCTGCTTTTCACCGATCACCACACAGAGCTGGTCTCATTACCCCAGATATCTCTGCGTTGGTTTTAGTTCCCATTTCTTCCCCCCAGTACAAGCAGCAGATGTGCAATCCCCACCTGAGACAGTTTTTGGGGACCAATAGCAATGTGGGTGTGCAGAGGGTGGCTTGCTCAGGGGGAGGATGTGCACACCCCTGTGGGGACATCAAGGACAAAATTAGTGTCCTCACATCCTGTTTTTGGAAAGGCAGATTGACCTCGATTTGCAAGCCCACAGCGTAGGGGTTATTTACAATAGCGCTGCTTTAATGATTTCTTTTTTTTAATATTTTTTTTCATGTTGCTGCCTCTTGGACTAGATTTTGCTTTTAATTGGGGTGCGGCAATGGTTTTGTGTCTGCCTGAGCGAGCGTGGCTCCCAGGCAGCCAGGGACACAGCACCCTCTGCCTTGTTTTGGGAGAAAAGCCACTGGTAGAGACTTGAGAGAGTCGGATTTCAGCAGCAGGAGCACAACTGCATCTTTACAATGCAAGACCACACGCCTGTTAAAATTAAAGCCCTGTGAGCTGCAGCCCTTCCTCCTCTAAAAACCTGCCCCGAGGAACATCCATCCTTTTGCACTTTATCTCTTTGTTTCATTCCTGAAAACTTTCTTACTGGTTTTAAGCTTATTAAAGGGAAACAGGAGACAACAAAAAGGGAAACGGGAGACAACAGTTTGCATTAGTGGGCTGGCTTAAGGAAAAAATATTGCTGATGTCACTGTGGGAGAGAAAGTTACTTCTATCCCACCAACTCCTCACTCTAAAACGTGTCTATACCCATTTATCTGCTTCAGGGGAATGTTGTTGAGATTAAGTCACGTGTATTGGTGAAATGCTTCAAAGATATGCTGGGTTTTTGTTACTAGGCCCAGGCGGCCTTTTCATGGCCTTTTCATGGTGTAGCCTTATTTCATCCCAAAATACAAAATTTTTGTATTCCATCCCAGTGCCCTTAGGTTTGTAACCATGGTACCCAAACTTTGCCTTCCAACACAATTTGTGTATCTAAAATTGCACCAAGATGCTCCCAGCCCTTTTTGGAAGTGGGGAATGAGTTATTTCAAGCCCTCAGGTCCCTGTTTTGTGCTGCGTCTCATGACGCTTTGCAGTTAAGAGCTGTTAAAACTTTGGGGCCGAGTTCTTCTGTGCTCTACTGCCCAGAGCTGCCTCTGACTCCAGCGAGGATTTTGTACAAGGGAAAATGGTATAATTGAGCCCTTAATCAGCATTTCTTTTACTGCTGAGGATTGAATGCCTCTTGTAAAGAGGCTCCATATACAATTGAAACTATACTTATGGCTAAATGGTGTAGAAATTATGAATATAGATGAAATACTTGATGTACGATTTTTGTTACCGCACATGGAAAATATGTGATATTTAGGGCAACACTTTCATCCTTTTCATCTTTTCTGGCACCAATTCTACCTGTTCATCACCGCAATTAAAATTCTGTGGCAGGAATTATCTGAGCATGTGACTTGAGGAAGCTGGAGGTCTGAGAGCTAATGGCTGGTTGCTTAAGCCTGGGCTTTTTGGGGTGGCTTAGGGTGCAGAAAGAAGGGGTGAGAGAGAGGAGGAAGGGTCATGGCAAAGGAGATGGAAGGGAAAAAGAGGGGGCAGCAGCAAGAAGCAGCAAAGCTGGAAGATGTCCTTAAATATATGTATTTTGGGGGAATTTCTTTGAGAACTTGTGTCTTGATAACAAAGACTGATGGGGAAAAACAAGCCAGCAATTTGAGGTTGAGATGTTTGGGGCTGTCTGACGGGAACCATGAAAACTGCAAACCGAGGTTGTTTTTTGTGTTTTTTGGTTTTTTTTTTGGGGGGGGGGGGGGGGGGGGGGGTAGTTGGAACCAAATTTTGGCCCTGCTGGCTCAGTGTGGTTACGGTGTACCCGCAATGCTATGCTGGGGGAGTAGTGGTACCTTGGGGATGAAGCTGATCTCCCAGCCATCGAAGGGAAAGGAGAAGGGCTCCCACTGCACCTCCGCGGTTGTCTCCGTGATGGTCTTGAACTTCAGCCCCTGCGGTGTGGCCAGGTCTGGAAGGGATCAGGAGGTGGTGAGGGCCAGGGCGTCCTCCCTGAGGCTATTTTGTTATCTGGACGATGGAAATGGGGCCCTCTTGGTCCCTGTTAGCAGTCATGGTCCCTTTGTGTCCCCTCTGGATGGGCTGGAGGGAGAGGAAGGGGATGCCCTCCCTTGCAGCATCTTCCTGCATTGCACCTAACCACACCATGCAAATGAACTGAGCAATGGGGTTGCAAAAGAGGTATCTGCATAGCTTGTTTTCCCCCTGCTCTCTCTGTCTTAAGTTTCCAAGGATGCTTTCTGGAGGCTGCTGTCACAGTTTTCACAGTATTCCCGTTTTCTTCTTGTGTGTTTTGGTCCCAGACAGCACCATCCCTTCTTGCTGCTCTGTCACCTGTATGGTGGGGAGTTGTCATGGGGATTCCATCCAGAATAGGGAGCAAAACCTGTGACGTGTATGATATATCACAAATATATAAGGTATCTGGGGCTCGGGGGGCTTCAACCAAACAGTGGATGTTTCCTTGATTTTCAGCCATTTGGGTTTTCAAACTGAGACTTCCTGTGGAGAGTGGACACATCTCCGCCTCTCCTATATCCCCATACAGATTTATATATGGATAAAAATACTCCCAATATATATTTTTTGAAGGCTCAATTTTCTGCTGCTAGAAGGTTTTTATGGAAAATGTGAGTCAGCTTGAGCAAGCTGCACAACATCACGGCAAGGCAATGTGTTATGTTAGGAAAGCCATCCTAGAAGATGGCAATTATGAGATGGATGCACCTTGACAGGCTACTGTGAAAGCTCCTCATTACACGGGCGAGCGCTGTCTTCTCCAGCCACCTGACAAGCATCACCCCTGGTTATCTAGGCACCAAGTGACAAGTACAGTCAGATACTTACTGGTCATCACCTTGGCGGTAACAGGGATGCTCAAGACATCGCTGATGACCGCATAGACGCTGACGTTGTAGGCAACGCCTGGCTCCAGCTCTGTGATGGTGATGGTGCTCCAGTCCCCAGGCACCCGCTGCTGGAGCTGGGTGCCCCCTGGGCCTGCCGGCTGGTAGGAGATGACGTACTCGGTGGCTGCCCCGGGGCTGTCCCATGCCAGCTCGATGGAGCCGTCGCTAATCCCCGTCACGCGCAGGTTTTCGGGAGGAGCCACTGATGAGAAGGGTAGAGGGAAGGAGAGCATCAGGACACGCATGACTTATGCTCTGGCCACGGGTAAGGGAGGGTGGGCCTCCTGGTTGGATGTGGGTTTGGGCTCTTGGCCAGGGGTCAGCTATGAGTATGTAGTGTTACCGGCAACTGCAAGCCAAAGGGCCAGGAGAACCAGATTGCACTGCTGTTGTAACAAGGGCTTACCACCAACATTTGGACATGAGTCACTGACTTTTAGCTCACCTCCCAAACCGCTGTGCATAGAGTCTTTGGGCACAGGGACAAGAAGGAGGCAGTCAAGCTGCTGGACCTGAGCAAGTCCTGCAAGACATGCTCTACCGTATATGGGTTCCTCCCAAGCTTCGTGGTGCTCCTATGGGACTCTGGACACCTCGAAGCCCTTCCTCATGCATTAGGATCCATCTCCCCACACACCCCTACCTGCCGAGCAGTCCTGCCCTCCATAACCATCCTCGCAGACACAGATGCCATCCTGGCAGATGCCACGTCCGCTGCAGGCATTGGGACACCGCAACCACCCGCAGTCCTCTCCAGCGTAGCCCTCCACGCACACACAGGTGCCGTTGGTGCAGTACCCCTTGCCCGAGCAGTCGCGGGGGCAGCGGGGCTGGGAGCAGTCCTCACCGGCGAAGCCCTCCTCACAGACACACTCTCCATCCACGCAGAGCCCACGGGCGCCGCAGCCGGCGGGGCAGCGGAGCTGGGAGCAGTCCTCACCGCCGTAGTCGTTGTCACAGACGCACTGGCCCTCCAGGCAGACACCACGGCTGGAGCAGCCCCGGGGGCAGCGGGGCTCCGAGCAGTTGCTGCCGGCCCAGCCCTCACTGCAGACGCAGCGGCACGACTCCAGGCTGAAGTTCCCGTGGCCGCTGCACGGCAGGGTGTAATCCAGGCGTCCTGCAAAAGGACGTGGGGTGGGCGGTCAGAGCCCCACCGCTGGGGCTTGGGGATGGGGTGCAAGCAGGGGGGCATGGTACTCCCTACAGCTGAGCTCTCCTGGCCCAGGGGAGTTGGTGGCTTTACGGCTGGAGAAGGCATGATTTGCAGGATGGACCATGCTGGGGCTCGGGTTAGGCTTCAGGCGTGTGTCTGTCCCCTCTGGAGCTCTGGCCTCCACAGTACCTGGCTATGGGTGCCATCAGCCCTGTCAGGTGCAAGAGCTTCCTTTGCTATCTTTTTAGCTCCCCAGACCTCTTAGTGGGAAAAAAAAAAAAAAAAAAAAAAAAAGAACCTTTCCTGGCCAAGTCCTCTGCACCAGCCATGACTTAACTGGCTCTGCTGTCTCCTCTTCACCCGCTGTTTCACCATACGGTTGAGAGATCCTGGTCTCCTACAAGAGGCAGCTCTGTACCCAAAGACTTCACGTCTGCCCCTACCCTGGTGACTCTGGGATGGAGCTGTTGGCTTTGCACATGGGTTCAGGTAGAGAATCACAGTATCATTAAGGTTGGAAAAAGACCTTTCAGGTAGAGAATCACAGGATCATTAAGGTTGGAAAAGACCTCTAAGATCATCTGGTCCAACCTTTAACCCAGCACTGCCAAGTCCCCCACCAAACCATGTCACCAAGCACTATATCTACATGTTTTTTGAAGACCCCCATGGATGGTGACTCAACCACTTCCCTGAGCATCCCGTTCCAATACTTCACAACACTTTCAGTGATGAAACTGCACTTCCCCTGGTGCAACTTGGGACCATTTCCTCTTGTCTTCAACGCACGTGGGGGTTGTGGGAAAGTAGGGAAGACACAGGGCCACCACTTGTAGCGTCCCCCTGTCACTCAGCAGCCTTGCTCTGGGGAGGGGATGGACACATAGAGGTAAGGGATAACTTGCTCTGACTTTGCCAGAGCTTCCCTCTATTCCCCCATGACATGGACCTGATGCTCCAGCTTTGGGTTTACACCAGCCTGCTAATTTTGACTGCTTTTCTTCTTTGTGTAAAACACAGAAGAGAAACCCTTCCAGCCCTTAGGAAACCTCTGCACCATGCAGAGCACAAACCACTGGACTTTTTGTCCCCTCAGCTGAATTTCTCATCCTATCCAAGCTATTACAGCTCTGCCTACAGCGTAGGCATCAGACGCTCCTGTAGAAGGGCTTAGTTGTATGCTGTGCCAGACAGACCTGTTTGGGTTGCTTTGCAGGATACCCCCAACACTGGAAATGGCGATCAGGTTCTCTTCAGAGCCCAGCCTCCAGTGGAGTTATCAAACAGAGAGGATGCTTGTAGGTTTGCTGGAAGACAGCAGCTTTCTGTGGGGAAGCGCCTCAGGCTGTGGGGTTGGGATCCTGGTCTCATTTGCAGTGCAGTGAATTGAAAGCGACTCGGGTAAAATGAATGAGATTACTCCAGTTTTACCTCGGTACACATCTGCCATCCGAGTGGAGGCTCCAACAAGTGATAAATGTTTAATGGGACCGGCTACATATGTTGCAAGCAACCCAAATTCGCCCATCGGTATTTCAAATGAATTCCTTTAAATCAGGTTTTTCCTGTTGTGCTTTCCACTTGATTTTAACCCTTGCTGTGCACACATCTGTGGCCTGCATGGGTGTTTTCCATCCTCTTTCATCCAATCACACTGCTGATGGGTGCCGCATCAGGAACGCCCCAGCAGGACTGAGCTGCGCCAGGGGCCAATAGGTGCCCTTCCAGACAGCACCTTTGATGAAGCTACTTGAGATGTAGGAAACCACTTTTGTGCTAGCACCTGCACTACTGAAAGGCAGCCTCTAGCCCAAATCTTTCACAACCCATCTCATTATTGCATTATCTCATATTACAGAGGGACTGAGCTGCATCTTTACCAAAGAAACCCTGATGGGGGCTCTCAGAGAGCTTCAACAACTGCATGCATTGTTATTCAGATGAAGTATCTTGTTGATGGTTTTGTGCATTTGTTATAGGTTTTGTTTGAGTCTTTTATGGCAATAGAAGTTGTTCTCTGTGTTTATTTATGTATTTTTAAACTCACATTTTCATAGGCACTGACTGTCCCTGCAGAGATGAAGCAGCTTATTGCTGGCTCCTGCAGTGCTGCCTTCAGCCTGGGGACAGCCGAGGAGAACAGCAGATATTTCTCCCCTCCCTGCCCAATGAATAGTGGCAGATCTTTAAGAGAGTTGTGAGGAGGACAGGATTGGGGAACTCACCCTTCTAACCCCTTAGCAGATGTAATTTTATTTTTAATGAGATTTTGGCTCTGCCCGGTGGGTGTCTTTTTGATCATGGGGTTTTCACAGCAAGTGAGCCTTGGGGGCTTGAGTTACTGAATCCTCCCGAGGACTTTCCTGTCTTGGAGGCCCTAAGTTGGGCTTTTCCCTAAAGACACAGCCATGAGTAAACATAGGTTTTCCTCCATCACTACTCTGAGTGGCATCACCACCTCTTCATTCCTCCTGCCTTTGGCTCGAGCCCTGAGCCCCCAGCAAGAGCTAACAGGATCGCATTACTACCTGTGGCTGCATTTTCTTGGCAGCAATTGGAGTTGCATTGGTCGCGGAGCATGGAGACCTCCCTCTCCAGCATCTCAATCCTGCTCAGCAGCTCCTGCAGGGATGGGAGGGAGGTGGAGCACTTGCAGGCCTGCTTGGGCAAGTTTATCCTGTGGGTGAAGGTGACCTGGCTCTCGCTGTCGGAGGTCTGCTCCGTGTACTCCGCCAGCCTGTCGTCTTCTGAACTCACCTCCTCGGCCGAAGGCTTGAGCATGGAGGAGCAGCAGCTGTCCAGGGGGATGTTGATGTTGTAGATGTGGTGGAAAACCATGGGCTGCTCTTTGATGGGTGGACTGCAGTTGGCAAGACCACCCTCCTCATCCACGGCCGGCCGCTCGGCTGGCTCTGTTGTCACCTCCAGCCGGCACTCGAAAGGCTTGAGGACGGTGCCCAGCAGTAGCAAGTTGAAGCTGAGGAGCACGTTCCTCAGCACTGGGTTTTCACTGTCAGTCCCCATTTTTCTGGGAGAAGGAAAAGCCTTCTAAGCCAGCCTTGGTCAGCCAAGTGGAGGGAGGACCTGGGGACACAGAAGAAAAGGGAGCACGGTTGGCACAGACCCTGCAGCTGTGCTCAGGGTAGAGAAGCAGAATTGTCCAGAGGGATGTGGGGCCAGCTCAACACAAGCACAGCCCTGCTGGCTTTGGTGAAGCCCAGACTGGGTCCAGGAGGAACCCACAGATAGTGGGGAGCAGCACCTGCTGCCCCTGCCTTCTGGTGCTGATGGCCCAGCCCTTCATGCCACCCGAATAGCCCCTGCTGCAGCCCTCAAGTGGTGGCAGAGGCAGCTTCTTATCCATATTATATATATCTTTTTTAAGGAAAATGGTTAATTTGGTACTAACAAAGCCTCACATGCTTGTGTGTCCGGCAGAAACACCCTTTATGGGTTCTGCATTCAGTGCAACACCAGTACTGAGCAGTATGAAGGGTTAAGGCACGGGTGAAGGTGCTGCATCCCTGCCTTAGGTCCTAACTCGGTGCCCCAGGAGCTGAGCCCGGGGTTGCTAAGCTTCCTCCAGTAGCTATAGGAACAGCAGCCTCGATGCTAAACACCGTTAAATTACACCACGCCGGCTTGAGCTCCTTTAGGTTTGTGCTCTGAGCAGACAAATCCCTCGTGTTGAAGTGGCTTCACCTCCTACCCGTGCTCTGGATTATGGGTTAAAATTGCTTTGATTTGAAACAAAACAACTTCTCATTTCCATACCAGCTGTGACCCCCCAGGTGCCAATCTGGGCTCAAAGGCCACCCTTATCTGCAGCCTAAAATCCCTAGTGCCACCCTGCTGGTGCTGGGGATGGATTCAGCCCCATTACTCTTGCTGGGACTATTGTGTGCTGACCACCAGGCACATTAAATCTGGACAATGGGTTCCTCATAGTTTTGGTAAAAAGATGCAAGGAGCTGAAGAGCTCCTCACTGCATTGCCAGAAATTTTGCCAAAGCTCTAAGAAGTCATGAGCTTCAGGTATTATTCAAAGCCAAGGCTTGGTCCCATTGGGATGGGACCTGCCTTGAAGGGCATGTGCAGGACCAAGAGGTGGGAACTGCCCCATCCTCTACAACATGCTCCTTCTGGGACTTTCGGTGGTGGGACGAGGTGGGATGACAACCTGGGGTTCTCCAGCAGGATGGGTGCAATATCTCAGTGGCTGGGTTTTTGGGGACGGGAAGGAATAATGGTGTGCTGCTCTGGTGTGATCTGACTTTGCCACTGTCTGCAAGTGCCATAATCTCGAGCAGTTTCCCTCTCTCACTGCCATTACCCCCTGCTCTGAAGCTCCTCTCCAGCTCCCCAGGGAGCGGCCGTGCCTCCCCCTCTTCCCCTGCTGCTCAATGAAAATATTTCTTTACTGGTTCCTCTCCTACAATGCCAAGGTACTCCTGGAAATACAACTATTCAGACACCTTGCAGCATTTACGGGGTTATTATCACATATTACTGCAGTGTTCCTGCTGCACTTTTTCTTCTCATGAGCAGGCATGTGGGACTGCTTTGGTAGGCTCTCCCTCTCTCTTTTTCTTTGTGGTTTCTGGCAAAGCAAGAAAAATGGAAACAACTCCAAGGTGGGGTGGCCACCTCTTTCACCTTTGTTCCTCATGGTGACTTTGTCTATGCTCACAGGGGAGGGAAGGGAGGAGGACACCTGAGAAGACAACAAGGTGGGGTGGGTGCACCTTAAGTGGTGTTTTGGGGCTACTTGCCCAAAGCTGGGGACAGCTAAGCACTCATAAGAATAACCAGGAAGCTAAGCCCTTCACACTGCTTGAGTGCCTTCAACCTGATGGTGACATGTCCCCATGGGGTCCATCCAGGGTTTTTCCCCCTTTGACACCCCTGCAACACCCCGTGGATGAGCCTGGCTCAGGGGGGGCTGCCCTCAGAGCCCCCCAACACCTCCCCAGTCCTCACCCACCTCCTGGCCTCCCCAGCATCTTCTCGGTGGCCCTGGCTGACCCACGGAGAGACCTCTCATCCCTGGCTGGTGGGGCAGCCAAGCAGGGGGGCAGCACAGGGACTAATTAGCACTGTCTGCTTTTGATTGACTTGCTGGCATGTGAGACTCACCGCGAGCTCCTTGGCCTCTCTCCCTGCTTTTTTTTTGTGTGTGTGTGTGTTCAGTAGGAAAGTAATTATGGCCGCGTGCCAGCGCCATGGAACCAGGCCTCGAAGCGAGCCCTGTTGCAGGGCTGCAGAGTGACCTCAGTGGTGGGAATAAAATAAAGTCCTCCCCCACGCCTCACCGCCCAGCAGAACCCAGCCTGGCCGCTGGAAGAGTTTGCAGGTAGGATGGAGGAGAGTGCATGCATGGCCATGAGGACTTGCTAAGGATGGTGAGCAAGTCGCGTGGCTCACAGCTCCAATGTCATGGTTGGGCTTGGTCACCTTGGAGGTCCTTTCCAACCTAGATGTGTCTATGATTCCGTGACCCCAACTCACAGACAAAAAGACATCCACTTGCTGGCAGAAACCACCAGGCTCATGGACCCAAACCCAACACTCATCGTGCTGGGTGCCTGTGGGATGCTGCCCAGCGCTCATTTCTGGGCAGCAGATGGTGGCATCACCCAGGCAGATGGATGACTTCGGGTGGTGGCGATGCTGCAGGGGCAGTTGCATCCCCATGGCATGATGATAGGGCAGCTTTCTCTTTATTTTCTTTTATTATTATAAACAGAGTCATGGGAGCACTTTGGGGTTGCATGCACTGTCTGAAAGGCCAGGGCTGGTCTACCAAGGAAGAGAAGTTGCATTAATGACAGGTTTGCAGGTGAATTTGGGCCAGCCCAGGCAGGAGTTTAAATTAAGGTTCAAATTCAAGTTTGGCAGGTGCCAAACGCTCAGCTCCAAAATGCTTCAGCTTTGGGGATCTGCGAAATAATCAATCTGCTACCGTTTATGTGCGTGGGGCTCAATAAAACGAAGCAATCTAAAACTGAGAAAAACGTTTGAGCGCTTTTGCCCAAAACGTAACAGAGCCCAGTGCTCTCTTTCCCTCCCAAACAGCCTACCCCCACCCAGGATTTGCATCTTAGGGGCCAACGAAGGAAGAAAGAGAAAAAAAAAAAAAAAAAAGAGAAAAAAAAATCCTGCAGAGCGTCCTCTTCAAATATATATTGTAGGTTATTTTTACATGTTGCAGTCCTGAGCAGCATCTGTGGCCCCTTTTTTATTGCCTTGTAAATGCAGTCACAGCAAGCACAACTCATACCATGGGACAGGCACAGGTATGGCACAGCTGCAAAATATGGGGGGGGGGAATGCAAGAGGGACTTGGTGAGCACTATGTTGGGGATGATTTAAGGTTTGGACAGCCCAAGAGCATCTCCAAGTGAAACCAAATTGAACGCCTCGCTTTGGGGCATCAGGTGCCCCGGCAGTCCTTGGGGGGGCCGGGGCTGAGGATGGATGCGAGCTGGCTCTCGTGCCGGGGATGCCCGGGGAGCGAGCACCTCCCCCTGCTGACTAATTGCATGGTTAAGCATGAGGCACTCTGATGCTTTTAACAGCATTTCCTAACTATATGTGGAGGAAGAAATCTGTAGTTCCCCGAGCTGCCTGTAAATTCGGCAGGCTTAATAATTCATGTGTGCCTTTGTGATCACAGCCTACATTATATCTTTCTTTCATTACATACTCTTTTATTGAATTTTCATGGCATATATCAATAGCCTCTATAAGCTCCCACAGGAAAGGATGAGCACAAAGTTTTAGGGCAAACTCATTTCATTTACACATCAGCAGCTGAGGCCTAAATCTGGCCCACAGCACCCAGCTGTACGAGACACCTTGCTGCAGAGTTTTGCAGACCCTTTTTACCCAGGAACACCCAAATTCATGAAAAAAGGGTTTTAGATGTGGCCAGATTTTTTTGGATTTCCTACCCTTTGGTGTTACAGCCACGAGCTGTGTTTCTCACCCCTGAAATGAAGCTCTGCTGGCCCTGGAGCAGCTCTGGTGATGCTCTGAAGCCATAAAGCTGGAATTAACCATAATTGCGGAGCATTGCAGGGCACAAACACCCTCTAAATCCTCTTCAATTACGTGGTAGTACTTAATCACATGGCAACTGGAATTTAAGCACAGAAATAAATACAATGTTATTTTTGTCTTTGGCAGGGACATTGGTAATGAATTTTGGAGGGTGATGGAGGACCTGCTGGCACGGTGTGGTGGGGGCTGCGTGGTGGGGCTGCCATCGCTTTGCATCCCACAGAGATTTATCATGAACGCTGCGAAATCTGACAAAACGGTTGGGCTTTTAGCTCTTTCTGTATCCTTGTCTGGCTCAGCTTTTCCTCTGCTACTCTGGTTTTTGCCTATCCTAAATGGACTTCAGGTGCAAATGACTGTGTGATTGCTTTCTACTTACATCTACGTTATCACCCGTATGGCAGGAGCTCAGTGTGGGGATCTGGTGCAGCACCACACGAGTGTGCAGAGTTGCCCTCCTGCCCTTTCTCTCTCCTGCTCCCCTTGCTGTCATCCCTCCCTCTTCCCATCCTTGCACAGGCACAGACTCGTGGACATATGGTGGCAGGGCCATGTGGCCATCCTCCAGCATGGAGGGAACCCAGCACAAGAGCCTGAATCCCCAGTGGATTCATCCCACATGAATTACACTGGCTTCAGGTCCCTCTTGGCCACGTGTATTTTTTTTTTCCCCATTTGCTCTCAGCACACAGCAGCAAAGCCTTGTGCTCATGTACCGGGTGCTTGCTGTCATGTTTCATTAGTGCATGAGCCATCCTGGCCCTCCTCGCAGCCTTGCACTTAGCCACGGTGGATGCAAATTCCCTGACTTGGGGAGCCCTCATCCTGGCTCTACCAAAACACTGCCAGCTATCACCCCCTGCACGGACATTATGATGCAAATTAAAGATGCGCAGAAGGGGCCAGGAAGCTAGATGCATTGGCGGGAGGCAATGCATAGGGCAGGAGGCGAGCACTGCTGGATGGCAGAGTTGCATCCCAGTTCATCTGTGACACCAGGGCACCTGGCCCCAAAATGGGATTCGGAAGTGGTGCCACGGGACTGCATGGCAAAGAAATGCCCATTGGGCATGTCTTTGCATTCATTTCCCTCCGGGTGTGTATTTTTACACTGTGGAGATGGAGCAGACCTGATGCGCCCCTCAGGTCGTGCGTGCTCTGGCATCCCTCAGATTGTTTATACCTAGACTGGAAAATTCTCATTTTTCTCCCTTTTTTAACATATCACTCAAGCTAAACCATGGACTGTGGCTGATTCACATGCACATGCAACCTGGCAGGTGGCAGCAGGGATCACACTGTTTGAACCCTCCAATATTTGATATTTCTTACCAATTGCAGTTTCTGCAGAGTTCCCCCCAGTTATTCAGAGAAGCAGCAGGCACTTGTGCCAGACTTTGCTCCCCTGGATGGAGCACACAGTCTACCCCCACACAAGTAACACTGGATGCGCATCAAGCAGCGCACTGCTCGTGCACCATTTATCCATCCACCTCCCATACCCTAACCTCAGCATTTTGGGAGAGCAGTGGAGATGCTCACCCCCAGCCCCATAGCAGGGCTCAGGATGATTTCTACCACCAAAAAGACAACCAGAGCAAGGAAATGAATCGTAGACCTGCTGCAGAGACTTCATTTGATAAATAATGTATATAGAGTTTGCAGTAATAACCACTATTTTTTTTTCGAGCCAGTCAGCTGGGCTGGGTTTGACACATCCTGGCTGTACTGTCAGATAGGTTAATCTGTTTTACTTATTTTTTTTTTCCACGCCAGATGAGCTGTGTGCATGCATATGGAGAGGAGGTGGCAGCCCTGGGTAGGCACAGGGCTGCCTGCAGGTACCGGCTGCCCCAAACCCAGGGCTGCTGCTCTCTTTGTCAGCCTTGAGCACGCACCCATCTCCCGCTGCTTCCCCACAAGCACAGGGCACAGCTCACCAGCTCCATTGTCTCTGGGTTAGTCCTGCCACCATATTATTGAGGCAGAGTGGGAAACCCCCTGTCTGTCTCCATTTTACGTCCCTTTGTAAGACCTGGTAGCAGCCTCTGTGCCTTTTATTGCAGGGAAAACCAAGGTACTTGGGAAGCATCAGTGCACCAGCGTGGACTTGCACAGAAGACCTGAGTCAGGCTGAGTTTTTATTGCCCTATAATAGGCAAGTACCTCATTAAGGAGTGGATATAAATGTGTAATATAATTTTGCTGAGCTTGGAGCCGGTGCAGGGCATGAGAGCTTGGAAGCAAGCCTGCTGGTCTGTTAGGCTTTCTAAGCTCCAGCTTGGTTTTGCTCACTTAAATTATCCCACTAGCATCATGAGTGTTGGGGTTGGACAGTTTACAAGCAAGCACTTAAAATCAATTTTAAGGTCTTTTTTTTTTTTTTTTTTCCTTTTTTTCTTTTTTTTTTCCTGAAGAATTGCATGCTGAAGGAGACCCCTTCAGTGCTGTGGCAGTGATGTGACACAACCCCTGTCACCAGCATAAAAGTTCATCGTGCTCTGCTCCCTCCTCCCTCAGTCCCCAGTGCCAACCCATGCACATACACAGTTGCCCTTTGCTGTTCGGGGAAGGCTGATGCAGCACCTCTTATTTCTCCAAATTGGTGAATTTTATAATTTCTGGACCTAGACCGCTGGAAAAGGCTGCCTTGTTTTCCCTTGCTGGCTGTCATATTTTGCATTTTTGGTACACTTAAGGCACAGGCTAATGCTTCTGTATGTGATTACAACCCTGACGGAGTTCCTGCTGAAGTACCTGCCTTCCCAAGAAACCGAAGCGGTATTTTTTGGAAGGCTCCTCAGCAACCATCGGGTTCCTATGGGGCACTTGAGCATGCGAGACCTGAGCCTTTGGCGTAAGGAATCCAGTTCTGAAAAAGCCTGGAAATTTATTTTTGTGGACATGGAGACGCACACAGGCTTTTGAGAGAGGAAGATAGTGACTTCTTCGCCACGGGGGCACCGGCACCAGGTCTGTCCGTCTGTCCTGCACCTGGGCACTGGGGCAGGCCCACTACAGCTCCCACCATAAGAAGATGCAAGTTCATGTTGACTTGATTTAAAATGTTTTTTTTTTTGTTTTTTTTTTTTAAACCAAAATACTTTAGTGAAAAGTGCTGACAGCAACAGGATCCGTTCCTCCAACATTTATCTGGTGGCTCAGCCCATGCTTGCACACCTCTGGCTGTTGGTGTCAGGTTTGTAATTATGTTCTTGTTAGCACATTTTATTTTTTTCTGGGGGGTGGGTAGGTGATGGAAACATGCCTACATTTCATGTCAGCCTTTCTTGGCATGTCAGAAAGCATTTTCTATTTGCCATGACAGCAGGAGCTTAAATCAAAGTTTAAATATCCATAAAAACCTATTGGTTGCTGAAGTGCCTGGTCCTGCGGCTGGCAGCCAGCTGATCCTGCAAAATCCACAGAAAAACGAGACCTGGGACAAGGAAAGGACCTGAGGGAGCGAATCTGCTGCCTCTGCTCCAGCTCCCATTCCCTTCAACCCAAAGCTGACTTTCCAGCCTCCTGGTTCTTGGGATGGAGAGGAGCAAGGAGACGGCCCTGAGTTCCATGGGGGTCTGGGGAAGGGTTGGGGCTGAAAATATATTTTTATTTTATTTTATTTTATTTTTAGACAATCCCCTGGTGGTGCAACATCAGAGCTTCTGCTTGCCCAAACACTGGCACAGCCTGGGCTGACTTCCAGGTGAAACAGCTCATGGATCCAAGACTGCGCTGTCCTGGTGATTCACTCTGCCACAGGGAGGGCATCTCAGAGCCAGCAGCAGGAAATTTTTGTTCCCCCCCCCAGTTTAATACCAGCTCCAGCATGCAAAGAGACTGCTGGCGGGGTCCACAAGCCCTAGGTAAGGACTGAACATGCACAGATCTGTGCACACATGGACTGAGTGATGCCCACCTCCCAGCTTTAGTGCTGCAATGTACCCCAATTTTATTCCAAACCAAAGGACCATGGATATAGAGTGGAGAGTCCAACTCATAAATCCTTGCAAGGCTTACACTAAGAATTAAAAAGAATCTTTAACTTATGGAAAATGTAACTTTGGTTGCATTTCTTTGCTTTTTGTCCCCTTGAAAGTAATAAAGAGTTTAATGGAAAATGATTTTCTTACAGGTTTTTGTGGCTCATGCTCTATGAAAGTGAGAGAATTATTCTCCCTGCCATAAAAATGTAATGGCTAGTTAAAACCACTCTTAGAAAGAGCAACCCAAGCTATTAAATCCTACAGGTTTCAGGGTAACCCTGCTAGCTGCATTGCTATTACATCCTGTGGGACTTTTCCACAGGGTACAGTTTCTCAGGAAACTCAAACCAGGCACGCCGGTACTTGGGCATCTTCAAGAGCCAAAATCACAACAATAACATCTCCTGCATACTGTGGATTTTATCCCCCTGACCTATTTTATTTTTCCATTTTCTCTCCAGCCATCTGATGAGGCGTGAGGATGCCACCAGCAGATGGGTCGACACCCGCCTACAGTGCTGCAGGAATCCTGGTGTCTCTGGTCCTGGTGCAGCTCCTGGCCCCATGGCCCCATTTATATATATATGTATATACATATATATATAATTTTTTTTCTTCTTTTTTTTTTTTTTCTCCTACATCCAACAGCTGTGTCCCAAAATGACCAGCAAACATACCGGACCCGTGCATCTCTGAGGAACTCTCCGAGCATCCTGGCCAACCCCATACCAGAGACATGGGACGTCATCTCCCCACTACAAACCTCTTCCTCAATGACAGCACCTCAGGGGTGAAGATTTTTACTACATGACAGTGCTCACAATTTTTCTGTCTCATTATTTATCAGGGCTGGAACCTGTGGTGATAACACAAATGGGAGTTTTTCTACCAACTTCTCTGGGCTGGTTAGCCATTAAAGGATCTGTGCACAAGCCGGTCCTGAAGTCAGGCCAACTTTCTCTTCCAATTTCCCCTCCTATCCTTCATCCTCACCGCCTGTTTTCCCTTTGGGAGACTTGTTGTAGTGTACTTTTTTTTCTTTTTTCTTTTTTACTTTTTTTTTTTTTTTTTTCCCCTGTATATAGCAGAGTTTGATTTGGCAGCCAGCCAGGGGACTTGCAATTGCTTTGTCCTTTACTGTGTTGGGTTATTTTGACTTCATGTTTCTCTATTGGGAAACCGATTAAGACCAAAAAAAAAAAAGTTCCATCTTTGACTGGAAATGGACTTTCAGTGATAAAAAAGATGTTCCTAGGTTATCTTGAAGGCAGGTGCAATCTCCTGTGTTCTTTTCTTTCAGTTTTTCGCCTTGATTTATTTATTTTTTTATTTTTTTACTTGTTAGCTCTTTCATATTTTTTTTCACAGGTGCTTGAGCATTTAAAGGATGCTTCTCCACTTCTCAGGCAGGCACAGATGCTGCTTTAAACCCACGAACTCCTATCCCCTAGAAGCAGAGGCAGGTTTTGGGGTGGAGTGTCCCCAGGGCTGGCTGACCTAAAGGCTGGTGGAGGCAGGCTTACCATCGTGGTGGCCTGTCCTTGAGCTGAGGATGGCCATTGCCAAGGCATTCTGGTCATGCCAACTTGCTGACAAAGCAAAGATGTGCAAAACACATGCCAGAGAAATGCCAAAAAACTGGCAGGGAAAAAAAAAAAAGTTGTGAGATCAGAAAGGGGATGAGAAAGCACATAACAAGGAGATTGTGGCTGAGCATGGCAAATAAAAAGGGTGATGTAGTCTTAGAGCCTTGCTGTAGGTCTTAAATAACATTACGGGGACTCGGGGGGATAAAGAGGACCCAGTGCAGCTTGTTTGGGAAGAAGGAAACTGGGCACCAAGGAACTGAAGGAAAATGGGGCTCCAAGAATGGGGTATTTCTCCTGAAGGTTAGCAAGGGGCTGACAGCAGGTTACTTGGATGTGGGTAACCTGAAAGGGGTGGCCAAAATAGGGTGAAACTGGTGGGCCAGACCTCATGTGAGTTAGGGTGGGGAGGCGGGTGAATGAGAGAGGCTTTTCTAACCCCAGGTGCCTCCACACCGTGCAACCTCATGGCAATGGTGCCTTTGACTGCATGGGCACCTCATGGGAGAAGTACGACAGAATGGAGCCATTCAGATCTCAGGGTGTGTGGCGGCAACATCTCATTTCCAATGATGGAGAAAGCTACTGGAGAAGCTGCTATTCTGGCTCTAATTTGGGCTAATAGAGAAGAACTGGTTGAAAAAAAAAGTGGGAGGTAATTTCAGGAAATAAATTACAAAATAGTGGAGCACACAGTGCCACGAGAAAAGGAGCGAGAACAGCAGAGCGAGGATAATGGACTGCAAAAAATTCAGGGAACTGGTAGGTAACATCGCTAGGGAAGATGTTCTGAGGAATAAAGAGAGCAGGGAAGCTGGCAATTAGTAAAGCGACTGCTCTAGGGGCACCAAAACAAGCCATCCCGATGCAGCAGGATAGGAGGAAGGTGGCTCAGACACCTGATGGAGCTGAGGCCCAAAAAGGGTGGCAGAAAAGGGGAACCGAGGGCAGAGACCCAGTGATGGGGGTGGCAGAGCAGATGCCCAGCTAGGTATGAACAGGACAAGCTCCAACAGGCCATCAACCTAAAGGCTGTGAAAAAACTTTTTGTAAATGCATTGGAGGGGGAAGGAGAGCTAAGGAGAGCCTGAGCTCACTGCCTCCATGGAGGGGGGGAGCTGAGAGCATCCACCGTGGGCTGTGCTTCAGCCCTCCCTCCCAGCCAGCTAATTAGGCCAGGGTAATCATACTGGGCTTACGAGGTTTCTCCAAGAGCTGCTGGTGGCAATTGAGCATCTCTTCAGCAGGGCAACTGGAAGCCTGGCTCCAGAACAGGGAGCATTATGAGAAGGCAGGGAGAACTACAAGAAGTCATTAAGCAGTCAATTTGTAAGAACCTGGAGGGTAATGAGGCTACAAATCAACAACCAGCACAGGTTTGTCGAGAACAAATGTGGAACCAATTTGCTCCTATGACGGGATACCTGCTCTTGAGGAGCAGGAGATATTCCAGAGCTTGGTGATGAGGCTTGAGCTGATGTGTGCAAGTCCCAAAAGTAGAATAAGGAGCCTGGTCTGGTGTGGTCCTCACCATGAGGAGAGGAGAGGTGATTGAAACACCTCCCTCAAGCCATCTGGGGAGAGAATTGAGGGTCTCCAGCCCAGCTGTCTCCAAGGGGTGGATTAAGGCTGGTGGTGTTGGTGAGCAACCTCGTGTGGAGAGGGAATGGAGTCAGAAACAGCGACGAGCTCAGCAAATGGCGTGAGCGGGCTGCAAGCACCAAGGTGGAGGTGCACAAGGGTGGCAGAGAAATCACATAGAGCAACTCCAAACCGGGCATTAACAGGACTGCAGGAAGGGCTGGGGACTGTGTTCTGAACCTAGGAGAAGAAGAAGAGCCGATGCACATGGCCAAAACTGACAACCGTGAGGCACGGTGGCATCAGCTGCTCTCTGCCTCGTCCCCTGAGGCAGTGCCTGTGCTGCTGAGATGAGCTCACTCGTGTGTCCGTCCTGGCCAGGCGCTGACATCGCAGCTCTGCCCACAAGGACCAGTCCTGCCCTTGCTAAGTCCTGCTGCAGTCACCAGCTGGTCCCAGTCACCATCAGCTCCGCTGCAGGGGCTCCTCATCCTCATCTTCATCCTCGCCACCAGCTGCCCCCTGCTCCCCGTCTCATGTGTTCAGAGCCCTGAAGGACAGCCCTGCCATAAAGCAAACCTCACAGGGCTTGCCCAGGACTTGTTCTTGTGTCTCTGCCTTGCACCTCATGCTCGTGCTGCAGTGCAACATCCCGGCTGCCCACCACCTCCGCACTGTGTCCCCAGGGGCACTCCTGTCATGCTCGCTACGTGTCCACATTTGTCTGAACAGTTGACCCCTTCAGTTATTATTAGCTTCCTGGTCACCTCCACCACTGCCTGTCATGATGAATTAGAAATATAGTCCTCTCTGCATCATGGTCCTCGATAAACCAGCCGTCTCTCCTACCTGCTGCAGCCACCTCATTATAACTCCATTACATTTAGCAACAACTCCATTACCACCCATTATCTTTCTTATCATCTCCTTTACAAGGCTGTTATCTGCTCCTCCTCCTCTACAGCCATCCCCTCCTCAATTACGATTCCATTATCTTTATTACCACCCCATTAGAGTCATAATTATTCCCATCACAATTCCAAGACCTGCTCCTCCATCCCGACAAGCTGGTGTCTCCAGCAGCCGCGCCACCGCCACCAGCACCGCTCCGCACTACCTCTGTTGGGTAGCGCTGTCATCGCCACCTTCCCTGCATTCGGCATCATCCCCATGCTGATGGCAATATTTTAATTAGTTTTCATTACAGTTTTACTGTTTTTTTTTTTTTTTTTTTTTTTTTTTTTCTGTTATTGCTTCCTTTATCAGCCATTCTCCTTTCCCTGTCGTGGCTGGTGTTGGTACCTGGGTGTGAGCTGATGCTTGGGTCCGTGGCGTTGCACTGACTTGCACCAGCACCAAGTGGGTATCTTCCCCCCATCCTCCATCAGAATTACAGCATTTTCACCTCTGCCAAAGCCCTAATTGCTGACATTATCCTTCCATTAGCTGCCAGTTTCCCTGGTGGGTGCGACTACCTCCTCCCACCATCAGTGCCCCCTCCCCTGACCAGGCAGGGGAACATACCCAACCCTCTCTGACTTTCCATGGCTACAACTTCCAATGGCTCCAGGCACGGCTTATTCCTTTCATTTTCCCTGTGGTTTTAGTGGAAGAAGGGTTTTTGTTGCAAAGGTGCCCACTTCCCCAAATTCCCGTGGTGCAGCCCTGAGCACTGCATCCTGTCGGTGCTGTTCTCCTTGTGGCTGCTGTACTCTGGGCACTGCCAAAACCACCCGCCCTTCAGCAACAGCACCAGCAGCTTCCTGAAGCCACCTTATTCACTCAGGAGCGGCGTTTAAAAGCTCCTTCATCGGCATTAATAGGAGGGGGAGAGTCTCTTGCCCAGCACAGGGAGGGCTGCACCAGCACTGCACCCCTTGCTCCATGGTTTTTGGGGTCTGGCAGTGTTGTATCACGCTGAATCTCACAGGAACAGGGCAGGGCAGAGCATTAGCTTCTTATGAAACCTCCCTGGCTTATCGAGCATGATCAGGGCATCATAACGCAGGTTTTATCAGCTGATCACAGCCCTTTCTCCGTGTGTGGCCGCACAAAAATATCACGGGCAAAAACCAGGAGTGTTTAAACCTGGCGCTGGTGAAGATGCTGGGCTGGGCTCCTCCACCTCTGGGGCACTGCTCTAGCTGGAGAGAAAGGGTGGGCGAGAGCCTGGGTGTTTTGGGCACCATTTCGGGTGCTGTGTAGAGGCAGGGCACTGTTGTGTCCACCCTATGGCACTGAGCAGAAGCGCTATGCCTGCAGGTTACAGAGCCACAGAATTACCAAAGGATGGGGAAACTGCCTCTCCGTGAGAGATTCACAGAGCTGAGCCTGTTTAGTTTATCAAGAAGATTGAGAGGTGATTTCATTTATTCCTGTAAGAACTGTCAAGGCAGGGAAACACTAGAGAAGGCACTAAAGATCTCCTGAAAGCTGCGGAGAAGAGCAGAGGGGGATGGCAGGGAGCAAAGGCAGGCAGATTTGGGTGACTGATGCAGCGCATGTGGATTACAGTGCGAACGATGCCTGTTTGCAGCAAGCAATGCTGCGATGTGTCCTGGGCATCCCCAGGCCCCGTCCATCTGCAGGCAGTGTTCAGGAGCTGGGTGTGGAGCTGGGGATTTGGGGCCCTGGGAACTGTTAATTACCCCGGGCTGGCGGGTAATTAACGTCGGCAGGGCGAGCTGCGATTTCGATCATGTTCGGATGCCCTGGGGTTATTTCCCACGATCGATGCAGTGCATAAATAATGCATCCTGTGGCAGGGGGTGGGAGGTAGGAAATGCTGCCTTTTGTTATCAGAGGGAAGGGAGACGGTGCAGTTCTCATCGCTCTGCTACTATTTCTAGATTGCTATAGGATGGATATAATAGAGGGCGGTGGGGAATTTGGGTGTCAAAGGAAAGGATTTGGCTGATGAGCTGGCAAGGCACAGGGCGCTGTGTTTAAAGCAGGGCCAGGAAGGAGCCTGGCTCTCTGGGCTTCCAGCTTTAATCTGTAGCCACAGGTTGTCTCTTAAAAGGCATCAGCGGGGCTCGCCTGAGCGAGCTGCCTCACTGCTGTGACCTACTGTCCATTCCAACCACTAAACTGCATTATTTTGATATTTTTTTTTTTGCTAAAAAAGGCAAGGAAGTAGCAGAAAGTGGGTGGCATGGTGTCCAACACTTTCAAGATTCAAACAACACAGCCAGCAAACCTGTGCTGGAAGAGTTGGTGCCACCGAAGCACAAGCATGACTTTGTGCCTACTCATGCTGAACATCTGGAGAGGGAGCACCTGGGAGATTTTTTGTTTTGTTTTGTTTTGTTTTAATTAAATGGAAACTGTTTGGTGAGGTCAGTAAATGATTTGGAAGCCCAGCCCTTTTTTCCCCGTGGAGCCCCATGAGGCTGCTGCCGTGGGTTTGTGAGCTGTGGTTAGGAGCAAGCCCACTGCAAACCACAAGGCTGGGAAGGGAGCACCATGGGGAGTCTTTAAACACCGCTTAATTACATTAGCTATACACCAGCCGAGGGATAATTCACCATCTTGAGACAGACACTTTAATCCTGGCAGCAGGATGGAACCAGAAGTGCGCAGGGGCTGATGCAGGATGCTCTGCTCCCTGCGTACCGCCGAGGGGCCAAGAACTGCTGCCGATGCCTTGCAAAGGACTGGCCCCAGGGGCTTCACTGGCAGCGGGTTTCTGAGCGTGCCCAGATACCCTCCTGAAGGAGCAATTTAGTATTTGCAAGACCCCAGCTGCTAGCTGGGTTTGGGGTTTGCTCCCCCCGTCCTGCTCTGTGGGGCTGGCATCTCTGGCTCAGAGCTGGCTCCCACACCATCATCAGGCCACCAAGCACTCCGGGAGAGAAAAAGGGCACTTGGTACATGCTGGTACAGCCACGAGGTCGTTCCCTGTCCCTATATCTCCAATAATTAGAGATTTGGAGCTCGGCTGGTGGGGACAAGGCTTTCCAGCCCCCCGGGTCTGCAGCCCAGATGGTCTGCACAGATTACTGCAGCCTCAGGAGCCACCAATCCTGGGCAGTTTGGCAGGGCTGAATTCCCTCCAAATGACAAAAATAAATAAAATCTCTTCACATTAGATGCTGGGAAGCCCATGAAAAAGCTGTGTACACAGTGAAAACAAATACGTGGTTAAATAGCCTCTCCAACAGTATTTCTCTAAAACGCCTCTCTAAATAACGCAGAGTGAAAGGCTTGCTCAGCAGTGATTAACCTCCGCTCGGGAAGATGCTCTGTATCAAATCGTTACCGTCAGCTGATTAAAAACGAATTAAACCTAACAGAAAACAATTCCCAAAACATCATCTCTCCTTTTGAATGCAATGCCCAGATGCGAATCATAGCACACCCTATCCCACCGAAGAGCGAGCGGAGGCAACCGGAGAGCCCGAGGATGAAGGGCAAAGGGGATGCTGAGAGGGATGGAGCGAAATAACTCAGCCTGGAGACAGCTCTGCCTCGAGGGCCCTTCTTATTTCCAAGCTGCCGGTTTAGAAAAATAAAATAAATGAAGTAACGGGGAAGGACTGCAGCTGATTTAGCAGCCTTCGTCTGCTTGGCATCCGGTGGAGGTCTGAGGGGTCAGGAAGGACAGGCAGGTGGGAGAGACCCGCGCCATGCCAGGCGCTGGCACCATCTCCCGTTCCTGCCAATCAAGCCTTGCCAGCTTTTAATTGCCACGCTCCATGTGAGTCCAAGAAATGGCAAAGCATCAAATGCTGCTTCTCATGCTAGCTTTTTATTTATTTTTTTTATTATTATTATTTTATTTTTTAAGTAATCCCGTTTTTTCTTGTTTATTTCCCTAATAACTGCACAACAATTGTTGGGTCCCATCAGTTCTGCCCTTCTTGGGGTTGACCCTCTTGGGGGCTGCACCAGGGCAGGTTAGGCTGGACATTGGGAAGAACTTCTTCACGTGGAGGGAGGGTGGCCAAGCACTGGAGCGGGCTGCCCAGGGAGGTGGGGTGTCCCCATCCCTGGAGGTATTTCAGGGATGAGGATGTGGCGCTGAGGGATGTGGGTTAGGACTTGGTAGGTCAGGTTGATGGCTGGACTTGGTGATCTTTAAAGTCTTTTCCAACCTAGATGGTTCTGTGATTCTATGATCCTAGAGATGTGCTGCCCCATTGCCTAAGCTGGAGAGAGGAAGGAGCAAGGCCCCAAAATTTTGGGGGCATGCATCCTCCACTGATGCTGTGTTGGTGACAGCTGTGATGTCCCTCACAGGTCCCCCAGGTGAGCTGGTCAGAGGGTTTGGGTCTCAGGGTAGGGCTGTGAGTCCGCTGGCAAAATTCCTGCTGCTTGGACAAAAATTTGCAGTACTACTAAGAAAAGCCTAATTACCAAATCTAATTACAAAGGGGAGTAAATCACCTGGATTTTTTTTATTATTATTATTTTTTTTGGCTTTTGGAAAGTGTCTTATGTATCATAACAAAAGAATAATGGACAACCAAGCGAGCCCATCATCCTGATACATTAATGAGAGCCTATTTGGAGCCACCAAACCCACGACTCAGCAGGTTGAGAAGTTGCAAAAACTGTCACGACGATGCCCTGCCGAGGCTTCACAGCCCCCTCCCCTCTTGTGCCCCCTCAAACCAGCAGAAAACACAAATAGCAGTGTTAACAGGAGCACATATCTATGCACCCAGTTCTTGTATACCTATATACCAGCATGGCGTCTGGGCTGTGCCAGCAGGGACTTTCCCCCATGCTTTGCTGGGGCATCCTGGCGGGGTACCACCGCCCTCGCCTCCTGCAGCACCCACGCCGGAGGGCTTGGTGCATCCTCTGCTTCTCTTCCCAAGAGCAAAAGGAGCCTGTGCCCAGCCCAGTGGTGCTGCTCTGGGTTTTGGCTGGTGCAAGGCGATGCAATTAATAGCCCAGCCCACTTTGCAGAGCTGTTGGGGTGTCATTAAGGGGGGAGGGAAGGCACTGTGGTGTCGGTCTGCAGTGCGGGGAATAAGCACCACTGTGCAACTTGCTTTGTTCCCAATAGCATTTTTTGACTAGGGCTGTAAAATTAATGTTTGAGCTGATAGCTGAGAAAATAGGAGGCTGTATAAAGTAACTTGGGGCTTGTCAGGGGAATTCAAATGAGCTACATTTGGGAGATGCCGGGGTTTTCTTCCTTTTCTGTCGTCTCCCCACCCCGCAAGCTGTGAGAGGCAGTGGTGTCTGAGCATGATGGTGACCCCGTCCCCATCCTCTGCCCCCAGCTCCTCTCATCTCATCTCACCACTTATTTAACCACCCAGTTTTTCTCCCCATCACTTCCATGCTCTCTTTTTACACAGCTCTCCAACGACTCAGCCCCTGCTTTATTCCCCATCTAACCTCCCTTGCCTCTCCCTTGCGATCTGGGTTGGAGCGTTACCTATTTATATTCTTAACCTTTGCCTCTCTTTCCTCTGCCTCTTTAATCTGTGCATCAATCTTGTTTACCACCCCCATCGCTTCTCTCCTCTTGTGCCCACCACTGCCCGGTGCTCCCGGCCCCAGCCCTGCGTCTCCACCAGCACGGCACCCGGTGACATTTCCTTCGCGCATCAGAGCCTGGTGGCAAATCAGTGTGGGCACAGGACCTCAGCATCCTATCCTGGGGACATTTCACCTGGTTTGGGGGTTTAGTCTACTAACAGAGAAGTTTTCTCCTGCGCATCAGCATCAAGGGAGTTGTGATGTGCAGGGGCACCCTGCTTTTCCCGAATTCCTCCACCTCTCTGCACCAGGATGCGGCTGGAAGAGATGCCAGCATCGGGGTCGAAGTCCCCGCTGGCTCAGGCTGGGATGTATGCCTGCCATAAGTGACATTTGGCATCCTGACAGCAACAGCCGTGCTCCCAGCACCCTGGGGCATTCGGGTGTGCCCATCGGCACTGCCCAGCCCTTTGGAGGATTTAATGATTTCCAGCTGTGCAATTGAACACCACCTTGGCCACTCACCTTCACCCAGTGAGAACCTATCTGTGGAGGGGACAAGGGGGGCTGGAGAAAAGTCCCTCCTGCTCCTCATCTCCTAGCCAAAGCCTTCACCTGTGACACCCACCTTGCCCTGGCACCAAGCTGTGCTGCAAAACGCAAGCTTGCCTGCAGCAAAAACAAAGCCTAGGGGGGTTGCCTCGCTGTGTTCTGCCTGGCCCTGCGTGCATTTTTTTTTCCCTGCCTCTCCCTCCCCAGAGGGTGACAATTTTCCTTGTGCTCGCTCCCGCCTCCGTTGTGTCATTTTTGGGTGCTCGCCCCAGGGACTGGACTTCTTCCAGCCACGTGCTGCAGGCGCAGCCAAAAAAAGGCCACCCATGCACGTGTGCTGATCAAAGCCCAGCCTGCCCCGCGGGCTGCTAAGCGAAATTTTGGGGGCTCATCTTCACCAAGAGCTCTCCCCCGTTCCCCACCCCCAACTCCATGCCAGGCACAGCACATCTTGAAGCTGAAAAAAAGCCTTCTTTTAGCAGAGAAATGCCCTGGCTCTTCCCTCCAAGTGGGAACGTGGCCGTTAGGGTGACAACAGAAGCTGCAGAGCTGGATACCTGCAGGATGAAGGGCTGTGCTGGCCCTCGTAGCGCGATGGGTGTCCCCAAACCCTGTGCATCAGGTGCAGCCCTGCTGGAAGAAGCCCTGCCCTTCACATGCTCAATTAAAGGTGTCAGGGTTGTACCTGCAATGTATTTGTGATGCTAGTCCTAGCTGAAACCCCCAGCTCAGTGCCTGTGCCTCAGTTTCCCTAAGCTGTTTGAGTGCCCTGGGGGAGACCTCTGCTTCCCCCCAGTGCTGGAGGTTAATTAATTAGGTAATTAAGTAATGAGCCCCACAGTCACAAAGTCAGTGTGGCTTTAGTTACAGCTGTTCCACCGGGCTGCAAATTACTGGGAAATGGGATTTTTGCATTCAGCTGCGGTGTTGGCATTACCGATAATCAAGAGGCGCCTGTGATGGGGACAAAGTGCAGAGAGAGAGAGAACATAGTAATTACTGTGTAATTACAGTAACGATGGGAGTGATGCTGCAAGGGAGCGTGGCGCAAACACCCACCCAGGACATCGGCGGCTCCGTGGGACTGGAGGGAGGATTGGGAGGTTCAATTTGTACCACAAAGCCTCAGAGCTGGAGCTCTTTTAATTCCCCTGCTGCCCTGCTTAACACTGCTGTGTAAATTACTAATGCTGTGGTTTCTGCTCCTTGTTCCAGTGGTGGAGTCCCTCAGCTTCACAGGGCACATTTGGGGGGTTAAAATTCATTGCCCCATCCAGCCCTGGAACTGTTCAGCCTCTCTGGGTGTTGCAGGCATCGCCGTCCACCACTCCCGCATCACAGGTGCTGGTGGCAGGGGCATCTTTGCCCGGTCACCCCACGCATCCCTTCTGCCCACGCTGGTGCTGAGGTCTGTCCTGAAATATGTCTCTCTGACCAGGCCACCCAACCCCCCTTTCAGGACTTTTCCTCTCTCCAGCCCTATTTATTATTAATTTTTGGAAAACATTGGAAACAGACTGGTATTGATACTGGGGGACTCGCTGTCCCCAGCTGCTCACCAGCTCCCATTGGTCCCGCATTGTGGGGCTGGCACAGGGCGTGGGGTGTGTGGGTATCAACAGGGCAGCCAAAACCCTGGCAACAGGTTGGGGAGGCTTGGGATCACACTCGGTGTCACCTCAGGATCACTCCTGGTGTCACCTTGGGATCGCTCCCGGTGTCACCTGGGGCTCACATGGAGGGCTGGCCATCAGCTGCACCATGCAGCCCTGAAACGATGGAGGTCCACGTGCATCAGGCTCGCTGTAGGTGCTGCAAAAGCCCCTTTGGATGACACCGAGGCAGACACGAGACCATCAGTCTGGTGGCCAGGGTCTAATTAAGGCCTCTAGTCAAGGCCTCTTTGACACGGCTGTCTTGCAGGTTGAGTTGTGAGGAAAGAGGTAGGAGGCGAATGAAGGGGAAAAGTTTGGTGGAGGGGAACTGCAGCACTACGAGCTGATGGATGCCACCCCAGGGCCCCCAAAGTGAGGGACAGGGACAGCATCGCCCCACCTGGGGACCGGCAGGGACAGTCCCATGGTCCCCATGGTCCCCATGGCCAGGGCCAGGCAGAGCATCACCCGTACCACCGCCCTGCCAGCACCCATTTCCATGGAAACCTGCCCTGGTGCTCCTTTAAGGAAATCATCCCCTTCCGTCCTTCACTCCTTCCGTCCCCTTCCTCTCCGCATTGCCACCTCTCTCCCCGCCAGCCCTTCCCCAGGCTCCTGTCCCCTCCCTCCCCGCTCCTTATCTCAGCCCCTCTCATCTCCCAGCCTTTGTGCCGCTGCCTGTCTCCACTCGGCGCGCTCCTTATCTCCTCTCCCCCCCACTCCAGCTCTGTTTACATCGCTAAAACACTTGTCCAGGTCAAACATGTTTTCCTGATAACCACATTTCCATTGATTGCTGGGAAGAAAATCCTCCGGAGCAGCAGATTCTGTGCTCTGGGGATCGATAACAAAAACACCTTTTACCCCAGCCCTCGCCACCCCAGCGAGCCGCACCCTTGGGGCATGGGAACCCCAGGGGAATTTGGGGGGGGACCCAAAAAGCAAGTGGTGCCCCTTTCCCACCTACCGCCACCAGCACCCAGGTGGGATCACCCTGGCCATGCGGAGGTGAAAAAACATTGCATCCCACCGGGGAAGCCTGCATGCTGCTGCTGGACGCTGCACACCCGGGCAGCCCCCCCCATCTGCAGCCCCGCTGGGAGCTGGAGCAGACCCCGGGTGGGCTCCCGCTGCCTGCTAATGCACTTGCGAGGGGGAAGCTCATGCATTTCCACAGCGAGTGGTTTAGCTATAAATCCGCAATCGATAAAGAGAAATTTAAAGGGATTAGGCTTTCTGCTTCTGCTGCAAAGGAGATGCTCCCCGCCAGGGTCTCCTCTCCCAGGCCACTGTCGTGGGACATCGGGGCGAGACGGGGCTGTAGGTACCCACGGGTCCCACCGCCACCTCCTGGGTACATGCAGGGATGCCATGGTCAAAATTCAACCCCGGAGGATTTTAATTTAGTTTATTTTATTTACAATAAAACTGCTGAGTGGCACCTAACCTACTGTGCAAATCGATGCCTCGACCGCAGGCTTGGCCAGTGGTTTACCTCGTCCTCAGCAAAGCACCGAGGGCAAGCCTGGGAACTGCAGCCAAATGAGCCGTGCCGTTTACAGTGATGAAAAAGAGGAAATTAAAATAATAAAAGCTTAGCAAGAAGCCAGCCCCAGCGCTCCCTGTGGCCAGGCTGCCCCTGGAAACTCCTAGGGCCCTGGGCAGGGGGAGCTGGCGCAGCGTTGCACGGCAGAGCTTTGGTAAGGAAAACGAATCCAAAGTTTCCACAGGGCTTTAATGAAGTCCTGCTTCAGAGGGTGAGGGGAGATGTGCAATTCTGTAATGCTCGGGAACCGGCTGAAAGGCTGGGAAAAAAGAAGCAAGAGCCCTGCAGGCATGGTGGGGTTTGTGGGTTAGGCTGCTGGGGGAAATATAATGTGTGCATGGGGAGACAGAACCAAAATGGTGATGTCTTGGGTTAAATCAGCGGCACGTGGCTGGAGGCAGAAAGCAAAGCCAGTGCCAGTGTGGGAAGCCTTGGAGCAAAAATACCCAGGTTTAATGCTGAGGTCTGAGCCCTTCCTGAAGGCAAACCAACGCCACAGGTGTCTGTGGGGCCGGAGGGGGCTCTGCCCCACACCCCCCGCCTGGCTGCAAGCCTGCGGCACTGCTAAACCTCTGCCCTGCTGGGATGGCTTTTTTAATTGGATTGTGACAAACATTTAATACCTAATAGAGCTCACACCAGCACAGTTAATTAAGGATGTGACTAATCCAATTCACTCGTGGGAGCGCGGGAGGAGACGAGTGGGAGTGAGCGTGTGTATGGGGGGGCAGCGGAGGGGAGGGAACCGGATGGGGAGAAATCAGCTTAACTGCTATCGCCATTCCTTTCATTTTGTGTGCGCTCATAAATGATGAAGAAAGGCTTTTCTTTGCCCATTTTTACTCCCCGCTCCCCCACCCCTTCCTCTGGGGAGAAAGCCGAGCACGGCGGGAGCATCCCTGCTCTGGGTGGGATGCGGGACCCCAGCGCATCCCCGCGGCGTGGCAGCCTTGTGCCGGGGCACGTAGTGCCGGCCAGGCCAGCTGTGCCAACATCTGTATGCTGGTCACTCCCCGTCCCCCCGGAGTTTATAAATAAAACAAGTGGAGTTATTTTAGCCCCACGGACAGGGCTGTCTCCCGCAGCACAGAGCTGCTCTTTCACCGTCTCGAGTTCATTGTTATTCCCCAGCTGAGAACAGGGCGCAGATTGAGCGAGGTCCCCATCTGCGGCGGGCAGCCGGAGAGAGCCTCTCTTCATGCAAGCGCCTGACGCAATAAATAGCGCTTTTCAGCCGAGCCGGGAGGGAAACAAAAGCCCGGAGCAGGGAAGAGAGTGTGGCGAGGCTGGCAAGGGAGAGAGACAGGTCGGGAGCAGGAGGGGGAGATGGAGGGCAGGGAGAGGGGAAGAAGCAACTAACGAGGAGGCTGCAAAGCTTCATGGCCCAGCTTTGGGCCATTGGCTTTCCCACTCACTTGCCCAGGGAGACGAAGCATCCCTGGGCACGTTGGGCCAGGCTGTCTGAACCAGGCAATGCTTACCCCGAGCGGGACACCGATCCCCTTCCCTCGAGCATCCCCGAGCCACCCATTCGCGGGGCGATCGCACGGCGCTGAACAGGACTCTAGCACAAGGCTAACAAAAACCCTGCACTTTACGGCTAGCAGATGGATTCACCCCAGATTTGCTCGCTGATTCCCTGCCCTGAGGGGACCTGGTGCTGCCGCACGGGGACTCTCCCAACCTCCACCTGCATGGGGATGCTGCATCCCCGGCAGCAGTGGGGTTGCTGCCTGTGAGCACAGGACAGCCAAAAACCACATCATCCGTCCTGGTTCAGCTGCCAAGAGGGGTGCTCAGCGGTAATTAATGAGGAATTGCATGGAGGGCTCATCCCTTCTGTGGCCAGAAGCCCCCCCGTGGCACTCCAGCCCTGTCCCCGTGGTAGGAAATAGTTACTTACATTAAAATTATCTACTAAATGAAGCAATTCTTTGAGCGCTATCTCAGAACTGTTTGTCTGGTTTATTCTGTTCCTAGTGCTAAGTGATAAAGTATCTGGGTAATTAAGGGTAAGTTTAAAGCTCGTGTTTTCAATGGGATTTCCTTGGACATTTTGGGGTGGGGGGGGTCCCGTTAGCACCAGCTTGAGCATTTCCCCCAGGAACCCCTGCTGCACCCGAAGGCAAAACAGCCCGATCTATCCCAATCAATCTGCATTTAATTACCAGCCGAGAGCTCCAGCTGGCTAATTTGGAGGCAACCGGCCTCCGGCATCGGGGCTGTGCTCTTGCTCAGGGGTGGGCTTTAGGAATCAGGAGTATTTTCAGAGCTTTCTGCTGATTATCATGATTTCAGCTGAAATAAACGGAAGAGGTTCACATTTCCAGTTTGGAAAGGGTGCTTTGGGACTGAAATGTTGCATGACCCAGGCCATCCTTGCCCCTCTTGCCTCTCAGCTGGAGACAGGAGCCTCGGAGAGCAGACATCACCTGTGCTGCCCTTTTTGATGAGGGCTTTTGAGTGGTCTTGACCCCCCCCTATGCCCCCCAGCTGCGCACAGGGGGGCACGGAGGGAGGATTTAGCTTCGCTGTGATGTCTGCCACACCAGCAAACCCAGCAGCAACCAGCTGTGGGGGTCACAAAACAACCACTGAGCACATGTGAATAAGACCAAAACCCAGCTGAAGAGCAGAGACACTTCTACACAACCTCTCAAGCCTTAGCGAGAGCCTGCACGTGGCCACAACACCTCACAGCACTGCGAGTCCTGCAGGACCTTGGTCTGCTCCTCACCCAGAGGCAGTGAGCGCCGCTTGGACCTTTCTCTAATGGGAGACCCCCAGTCTGCCCCCACCCCGGGATGGTGGCCACGAAGGTCACCAGCTCCAGGAAGGCACCAGAGCTAGGGCCAGCAGTGGGACAGCCCAAGCTGCACCTCCAGCCCTTCAATTTTTGGACCCCCCTGCAGCTGTGTTGCTGGAGGGGAGCAGTGGTGCTTACGGACCCGCAAGGCTTTGACATTGCGAGGTGACAGGGAACAAAGCACAGGGGGAAAACAAACAGTTACCTGGGGCTCATCAGGAAGCTGCTCCAGGAGGTTGTGAGGGGTAATTATAAAGGTAAAGTGAAGGATTTAGAAATCAAGCTCTGAGATAAGCATAAGGAGACAGGGGGCTTGGAAGAGGAGGGCTGGAGAGCGTATTGTGGTGCGGCCCCGCATGGCTCTGTCCCCGTCCCCTGCAGCCATGCCAGGACCAAGCAAGAAGAGGAGGAGAGAAGAGGAGAGAAGGAGAAGGAGAAGAGAAGAGGACCATGCCTCAGCCACTGGAGCCCATTTCTTGGGAAGGCTCTCATGGGGCAGCATGGGGACCTGCTCTGCCCAGCACAGACCTCTGAGAGGTCCAAAGCGTCCCACAAAGAGCCCCCTGAGACCAGGGACATCCTGGCAGAGATCGCTTTTGAGTGTCTCCAAGAACAGAGACTCCCTGGTCTCTCTGGGCAGCCCGTGCTGGTGCCCCGTCACCTGCAGGGTGACCCTTGGGTACTCCTGTCCCTTTGCCACCTGGTAGCCCTCGCTGGATGCTCCAGTAACTCCGTGTCTCTTGACTTGGGGAGCCCAGGATTGGGTCCAGTACCCCAGGTGTGGCCTTGCCAGTGCTGAGCGGAGGGGAAGAGGCACCTCCTTGGCCTGCTGGCAGCATAACGCAGCCCAGGATTTCTGCCCACCATGGTGCCCACCAGGACCCCCAGGCTCAGCTCTCAATGTGATGTCTTGACAGGCAGCACACAGGCAGCTGCAGCTCCAGCCCCCATCCCGGGTAGGATTCCTCCAAACTTTGGGTCTACTTCAGACAATACGATAAAAAATCGGTCTGTGCAACTGAGCCAAAGCTACCAGCTGAGTACCTTGTCCTAAGCTACCCTTGTCGCAAGCTGTCCCAAGCTACCTCGTCCTAAGCAACCACCCTTTGGGTCAAGGAGCCGAGGAGCCCTCCAGCACTGCAGCCTTGGCAGTGCCCATCCCTGTGGCCCATGGTCAGACATGGTGGTGCCAGCTTTCCTCCTGGGGTGAAAACAGACGCTTTTGGTGCACGTCTCCAGCACGGCCACAGCAGGATCCTGCTGCCAGGAAGGGGCGCAGCAGGATACCACTGCTTCCTCCATAAATTTCCTTCTTCTTTACTATTTTTTCCCATCCATTTGTATTCCCCTCCACCCCAGCCCACTTCTCCCCAGGGAGAAGGGCTGTAAGAGCCCGCAGCAGGGCTGGGGGGGGGTCTCACCAGCCCTGGGCTTCGCCCTCGCTGCAGTTTTAACTGTGGTCTGGCTGTGGGGCACGTGGCCGAGCCCCTGCGTGTCCCCTGTCCCCCCGTGCCATGCCGATGGGGACAGTGAGCGGCAGCGGCTAATGACATTGACATTTCATTTCTCATTACAGACACAATTAAAAGCAGAGGGGATTATAAGTGGCTGCCACGCCATGTCACCGTGCTGCCGGGTTTATCCCTTCTGCTTGGGCAGCTCCGTCAATGAATTGACTCCTTCCAGCACCTCACTTGTGGCTCTGCTCTGTTTGTTTATGTAATACCTCCCAGCACCGACCTCACACCCACACGCCTCTGCTCACTAATGAGCATTTTCTCGACGCGTTTGCCACGCGCCCCTGCAAGACGACTGGTGCCAGGGGACTGCCGAAGCTGGGGGAGCCCCCGGCACCGCTGCCACCCCTGTGAGGGGGTACATACGGGTGGTGGGGCTGGTCCCAAAGAGCTCCCGGACCTTGCTGGCAACCCCGCTACCATCGGACCCCGGGAAGCATCCCCCAGCTCAGCCTCCTCCTCCTCCTTCTCCTCCCGGAGCAGATGCTTTCTGCCAGGAGCTCTGACAGGTCCCTGCTAACGGAGCGTGCCGGATTCATCCGTGCCTGGGGAACAGCCGTGCCTCTCCTTCCCCGGCTGCTCGGCTCGGCTGGAGCCCTGCCCGAGGAGCGCCGAGGAGCGCCGGGCTCCCCGGGGAGCGGCTCGGCGAAGGCTCGGCAGGGATGCTCCAGCCCCAGCTCCTGGTGGAGGAAAGAGGCCGCTGAGATCCGGCGGGTGGTGGTGCCAGCGGGGCCCTTTCCTCTCTTTTGTTTTCTCTCCAGCTCCACGAAATGACAGGGCTGGCGTTCAAACCCTCTGGGTTCCGCCCCAAACCCCCCAGTTTTCACCCCAAAACGCAGCCACGCGCGGGGCGCCTCCGAGCTATTCCCGAGCAAGCAAGAGAAGGAGGAAAAAAAAAAAAAACCTCGTTCAAACTTTGAACGCGACCAGAGAGAGCCGGGCTTTGGGCACCCCCCGCTGCTCGGCGGAGCCCGGGTGGCCTCGGCGGCGGGGGCTGCCCCCACCCAGCCCGCCCGGGGCCGGGGCTGCCGCCTGCGAGGGGTCCCCGTGGGGAAGGGGAGCCGTGGGCTGCAGGGAAGGGGTGTGGGGACGGAGGTACAAGGAGGTACAAGGAGGTACAAGGAGGTGCGGAGCACGGAGCGGGGGGCAGCGAGGTGTCCCCGGCGCTGCCCGCAGGACGCAGCGAGATGCAGCCCCCCCGCGCTGCCTCCTCTCGCCGTGTGACGCAGGTGCCGAGAGCCAAATTTCCTCAACCTCATTCCAGCAACGAAGGGAACTCGCAGAAAGTGCGGGCAGCTTTTGCCGCACCCTCCCGACCCCCCGACCCTCTCCCCCACCGCCTTTCCCCCCCGCGCACCCCCCCCCCCCCGAGCTGCGCCCCCCGCGCCTCCTCCCCGGCCGGGCTCCGTCCCCCCGCCGCCTCCCTCCGAGACTGGGGGACGATGGGGGCCGATGGGGAGCGATGGGCTGGGGGGGATGCGGTGGTCGGGGGGGGCTGCAGGGGCGACGGGGGCCGGGCAGCGCGGGGGATGCGGGGTGCGGGGTGCGGAGCTGTCCGCGGTGCTGGAGGCACTCACCGGTCCGGGCCGGCTCCTCCTGCCGCCGCCGTCGGGTGGGAATTTGGGGAGCCCCCGCTCCGGAGGGGTCCCCGGGCTCGGCCTGGCGCCGGCAGCCCCGCTGCCTGCTGCGGCGGAGCGGAGCGACCCCGGCACTGCCTGGCTGCCGCTCCCTCCCCTGCTTAAATTTCAGCAGCTTGTTTTTTTTTTTTTTTTTTTTTTTTTTTTTTTTTTTTTCCTGCTCGCCCCTCTTCTCCCCTCGCTCCCCGCTCCGGGCTCTCCTCCCAGCACGCAGCCACCTAGCGGGCAGAAGCGGGAGGAAAAGCCCGCCCGAAAACCCAGGCGGCACTGCTGGTGCTGCTGCTGGTGCTGCTCCTGGTGCTGCTGCTGCTCCTGGTGCCGCTGCTGGTGCTGCATCGCCGCCCCCCACCGGCCCTGCTGCAAGGCGGCTGCCCCGGGGGATGCAGCATCTCCAAAGGGGTGTGCGGGGAAGGCAGCACCACGAAAGTCCCAGGGGGAGCACAAAAAAAAAAAAAAAAAAAAAAAAAAAAAAGTGAAAAAGTAAGCGATGGAAGGAGTGAGCCCGCTGAGTTTGGCTGGGCTGCGAACGCAAAGCAGCGGGGCAACTGCACGCAACAAGGGTTGGGCCTTGCTGCCCCTCCGGGGGTTAACAGCGGTGGAAACTGCCACTGGTGTGTGGGGCCTTCCTGCCCTGTTGGACCACAGCATCGCAGAACCATGGGATGGTTTGGGTCGTAAGGGGCCCTAAAGATCACCTGGTCCCAACCCCGCTAGGTCCTTTCTACCCAACACCTCCCACTAGAGCCCCATCCAGCATCCCCAGGGACGGAGCAGCCGCAGCTTCCCTGGGCAGCCTGTGCGAGTGCCTCGCCGCCCTCTGATTAAAGAACGTCCTCCAATATCTCATCTAAACCCACCCTCTTTTAGTTTAAAGCCACTGCCCTGTGTCCCATCGCCGGTCTCCCTGGCAGACAGTCCCCCTCCATCCCTCCCGCAGGCCCCCTTCAGGTGATGGGTGCCACCGGCTGCTCCAGACCTTGGGGAAGGGGAAGGATAAAAAGGCCAGGGTGGCACTGGGGTTTTTACACCTGTCCTTGCACGTCTCAGTTAAAAAGCCCTGAGTTCAGCAGTCCCTGCTGCTCCTGCAGAGCCACGCACTGGCGTCACCTCGAAGAGGAGAAATGAGCCCAAATCCCCCGCGGCCGCTGCCTCAAACACGGCCAGGAGGAAGTGCCAATTGAGTTCTCTCTTTGCAGATTTAGAGCTTTTTGTGAATTCCTGACAAATCCACCCAATTACCATCACCCAGCCAAAAAAAAAAAAAAAAGAAATTCAGGAAAGATGCTGAAGAGATTGTGATGTTGTATTTTAACAGATTCAGAGCACTCTGATTCCTTTTGACTTCACAGCTTAGCTGAATATTCAAAGTAATGAGCCTCCCAAAGTTTTGTGCTCAGCGAGGAGCAGTGCCGTTGTTGGCTGAGGTTATTTCCCAGTTGAGCTGGTTCACCAAAGTCAGAAAGGGCAAAGCCAACCTAAGGATGCGTGTGGGGTTAGGCAGTTTCCAGCAGTGGCTCCAACCTGTTCCTGGTGAGCCACGCTGCACGGCTCCGGGGTGGAGGCAGCAACCTCACCAGCATCAGCAAGCAGAAGCACCGAAGCCTGGCTGTGTCCTGGGCAAACCTCAACCCAACCTTTCCACACGTCTTGCGCCCTATGATCGATCCCCAGAAATCTGCTCCCATGCAGCAGCTGGGCAAAGGCAAACGCTGCTGGGTGCACGCGGAGCAAAGCAAAACCAGCCGGCAGCCCTGGGCTGGAGAGGCCAGCACATGGCCCTGCAAGCGGCATGTTTGACCTTGCTGGGCAGAAACTGGGGATTTTTTTTGGCCAAACATTAATATTACTGTGTGGCATCGCTGCACGTTCGCGCTGCTCCAGCAGGCGGGTCGCAGCTGAAACCGCCGTATATAAAATGCTTATTACGAGCAGATAGCTTTCTGAAAACATCCAATAAAGCTGTGTTTATAGATCACAGGCAGCACACGAGAAACCAAATGGATTTTTCATTTTGCCTTTGAAGGAAACGACCCAGTGGTGCCGCTGACAGCACGGACACCTGTTGCTCTTTGGGAGAGGCAGCTCTGTAGGAAAAAGAATTTTAAAAAGAGAAAACAAAAAAAAAAGAAAAACAACAAAAAGGATCCAAAAGGGTTCCGGCTTTGGAGAAAAGCCAGCGGGTGGATCTGCGCTCCTGCTGCTTTCAGCACAGCTGCTTTGGCTTTGTGGGCATCTTGTCCCATCTCTGCCAATCTTGCCCCAGACTGGTGCAGCAATTGCGCAGCAGCAGTTGTTACCCTAGCAGGGGCTTCGCCAGGCTGCTCCCACCGCACAGCCTCCGAACGCTACGCATTTGGAAAGCAAATGGTGCTGGACCGAGCCCCAGTGTTGCACTTGGTCATCCTCTGCACTGGCAAAATACAACCCGGCCCCCCGGGCATGATGCTGCGGTGCGCAGCCACGGAGTCCGAGCTCGCCCTGGGGATGCAGCATTGGGAAATCCTGCGGCTTGCGGCGCAGAGCCGGGGCAGACAGAGCGGCTGCAGCAGGAAACAAGTCAGTGCCCAGCAGCAAAGCTCCCCTTGCTCCCGTGTTCAATGGCAGAGACCTGGCACCTTCTCCATGGCTTTTGGGGACGAGGTTGGTGGCATTTCTGCAGGGGCAGATCGAGGCCGTGCCTTCGGCCACCCATCCTCCTCTTTGGTCCTTGTCCCCTTCTGGCTTCCATGCTGTCCCAGGTAAGTGGCGCTGATGTTAACACCTCATCATCAAAACATCGTTGCACTATAAGCCCTCGTTTTCTCATTTGTCCATGCTGAGAGCATCTCCATCGCTGGAATAAATCACTCAAAAAGGAAGGCAAGAGGCTGAGCGATGATGTCCCCAGCCCTCGCGGAGAAGCATGTTTAACGTCGGGATCATTACTGGCTGAGCACCAGGTGGCACCGGGAAGACAACAGCAGCAAGCGTGACGCAGGGGCTCACAGGCACAGAGCTGTCCTTCTGCATGGGCATTTCAGTGCCTCTCTGACTTAAATGAGTCCAGGCAAGCAAGATTATTTATCCTGAAAGAGAATCTCTGGCCACAATGCTGGATGATGTAAAGCAAGGGCAGGCAAGTTTTTTAACCCATCATGTCCAGAAAACGGTATTTTTGGATAATTTCCTCTTTGCAACCTTCTTGTTTCACGGACTTTCCAAAACCTTCTTCCTGGAAAATCTCCTTTACCCAAACCAACCCCCTCCTGCCTGGGCGCCCACACTGCAGCCCCGCCAGCGCTGCAGAAACCGATAGCTTTGCATCAGCGTAACGAGAGGCTTCGCCGGCTTGCAGACAGACAAATAGCTCTGTAAACAGCTACAGGAAAAATAGGCACCCTGGGGACGTTGTTACAAGGACCACACTAAGCACAGGGATTTTAAACCATGATTTTTATGCCAAACAAGCCCGACACGCTCGCAGCGTGGGCGCTCGCACGCTGCATCCGGCTTGTTCGCCGCTGCTGCGCTTCTCCAAACCTCGGGGGCACTGGGTGAGGGCGGCTCGGTCCTTCTGGGCATGGGGACGGTTCGACAGGGTGGGCAGAGGGGTGGCATCAGCTCCAGGGTGGGGGGACCCTCGCCTTCTGCATCTCCATCCCCTTCTCAGCCGTGGGGCAGAGGGGAGCGCAGGGGGAATTTGCAGCAGTGCACAGCAGGCTCCTGGGGTTTTTTAAAATGCAAAATACCCTTCGGTGCTGCTCTTACCGAGACAATTCATTCCGATGTTACAGCACGTTAAGGAGGGTATTAAAGCAATTAGAGTCCACATTCAGGTTTAGTGTCTGGTACTGAAATGAGACTCCAGCAGCCCTGGGTGCCGTGGGGAGGAGGGCTCTGGCAGCAGCCTGTGGCTCTGGGGACAGAAGTGGCCAGAAGGGGACTCGCCCCACGGCTACAGCACCCGCTGCCATACAACAGCCCCTGCCTCCCCACAGCTGCCTGATGGACAAGAGGAAGGAGGGATCCTTGACCCCAGTCCTGTTCTGCTGGATAAGGAGATGCTTGGGCTTTGCATTGCAGTGAATTCATGCCCATTTTACAGCTGGGTAAAACTGAGCCCAGGCAGGGCCATCAGTTGGGATCGCCCAGCTCTGCTAGGTTCCAGCCCTATAACATCTTCACCAACAGACGGGGGCTGGGGGCTCGCCAGGTCCCACCAAGCCAGAGCACAGCATGGGACTTGTTCTGCAAGGACGCAGTACGCAGGTACCGGTGTTGGCATCATGGGGCTGCGCAGGGGTTATTAGGAAAGAAAGATGATAAATAAAGATAAATGGATGAAAGTGGAGCATGCTGGCAACCCTTCTCCATCATTCCTTTTCTTCCCTAAGTAGATCAAATTATGACCTGAAATCACTGAATACATATTTTATTATGTGGATAATTTAAAGGATGAGGGTGAGAGACAGAATTTGTAAGGCACAGTCATGTTAGAAGACAAAGAATTACCATTAATCTCCTATGGCAAAAAAAGAAGAGGAGAAAAGGAAACGTGGAGGGGGAGAGCACGTGGGATGTTGCCTGCTCCTGGGCACCCGAAAGCTCGCAGGTGACCAGTGTGCGTTGCTGTCCCACTCCTCCAAGAGCATCATTTTGTCACCCGTGCTATTCCCGAATAATTTCCGAGCCCCAGTGCTGCCCAGTCCCCAACTCGTCCTCGTGGTCTGCTGGGCTTTGGCTCAACGTCACCCATCCGTGACAGGAGCAGCGATGCTCTCGTGCCTTGGAGGGGTCACCCCGCTTTGCTCCCCCTCTGCCCTCGCTGCAGATCGATGGCAGTGCCTTCAGGATGTTTTTTGTTGAACAAACGCAAACCAGCAGGGCAGTAGTAGTCCCTGAAAGACAGAAAGAAGTAATTCTGTAAAAAAGTGATCCCCTAAACCCATTTACCCATGGGGATGCTCCTGAGCCTGGGGAGTGCTCCAGCAGGAGCATCCCCATGGGTAAATGGGTTTAGGGTCCAGCTCTGGACCCTACATAGGTTTAGCAGGTCCAGCCCTGCTGTGGCATTTGGCCAAAGGGGGTCCTGCAGCCCCAAGGAAGCACCAAAACCACTCCTTACCTGCACATGGACGTTCCTGCGCCCGTCTCCATCTACTGCGAAGGGCCCGGCCCCAAGGTACAAGGTGGGGCAGGGCCCTGTCACCTCGGGGCACCAGCTGGCAGTGTGGGGGGACACACAGGCAAGTGGCTGCCAGCCCCATTTTTGTAAAAGGTGCCACCCCTGCAGCAACACCAGGAAAAGGAGCTGGCGCCCAGCACAGAGCCCCTGGCTGCATGGGCACAGCCAGGGTGGGATTGGCGTTGAGCTTCCACTGCTGGCTTGGTTTCGGCTGTCACTTGCTATTATTCATGCCTCCTAAGGATGGCCTTTACGTTCTTCATATTTGAAAGCCTCCAAATTATTTTCCTTGACTGCCTAGGAGGATTTTGGAGACGAAGTGACAGCGTGCTCCCAGCCCTCTCATGCCATCCAACTCCCAGACCTGAGCGGGCAGGGGCAGAGGAGATTTTTCGGGGGATGCCGGGGCTGGTGCTGCTCATGCAAGTCCCCGAGGAGAGCCCACATCACTCCCTTTCCCAAGGGCTTTTTCCTGCTGCTTGATTTTATAGGGCAAATTTTGATCCTGCGATGGTGAATCATCACCCAGACCCAGATTTAAGGGGTCAAAGTCAAAATGGAAATACTGAAACCCAGTTTTTGAAAAGCCTACTGAAGTGGTTTGCTAAGGTGGAGTAGAGGAGGAAGCCATGCTTTAACCCACCCAACCACTTTATTTCATTAACAAAGACCCTGAAGACGTGGACCAAATACCCTCGTAATGCCCTCTTGAACAGAGAGGACGAGAAGACCCACAATCCAAGAACCCGCTCTGAAAGCGAACCTAAAGCAAAGTATTTGGTGACGATCACCAGAAGGCTGTGGGGATGTCTACAGCCGCTTCTCCGAAGGAAGAAGGGATGTGGGTTCTGGTCCCACATCACAGGTCCTGCTACACCAGGGCTTGCCTTCTTGCTTTCTTCAAGGCACGCATTGTGGTGCTGCTGCACCTCTGACCACTGCCTGTTGGCTATTGCTGGCCTCCGAAAAGGAGAAAGGAAAGAGGACTCATGAACAAGGAAGGAGCTGGATTTGCCTTTCCAATTATCTGCGGGTGTCTTTGCAACCTTCCGTGGTTAAACAGAATCACTCTAAACAAACAAGGATCCAGCACGTGGGTCGAACGCTGGCATTCGCAGCCCGCCTGCGCTCACTGCTGAAGAGCGCTGACATATTGATATTAATTTAAATTTCCCCTTGACCATCATTTTCGATTCCCTCCAGCAATGAACTCCTTTCTAGCACTGAAGCATGTTCCTCCTACTCTTCTATTGAATGCTTTAAAATTAATTAAAGAGAGTGGCTTGCAGTGCAGGATTTCCAATTCCCTTTCTCGAATAAAAGCCTTCCTCGCCCAGCACCTCTCCTAGGGACACAAACACTGGAGGCAAAACCAAAAACCATTCTGGACCAGCGTCCACCACCTGCAATCAACTTTTGCAGTGAGAGCAGTTCAGCACTGGACTGAGTTTCCCAGAGGGACTTACGAATCTCTGTCCTGGCTCGGTCACGCGTTTGAGCATCTCCAAGCCCTGGATGGCTTCTCAAGGCAGTAGACAAGACCTTTTGCAAGGCTGTGCAGTCAGCACATTGCCTTTTTCGCAGGCAGTGTGACTGGGAGGGTGCCCTGTCCTTCCACATTGGTCGCTTTTCTTTAGGGTAACACATAGCAAACCAAGGGCTCGGAGAGCAACAACGAAGTCGGAAGAAATTGAACCAAACGCTGCTAAAAGATTACAGTAAGTAATTATATGCAGCTTAATATACATCAACAGCAAAGAGTTACCTGAAGGAAGGAAAATTAAGGGGATTAAAATAAAGAGCGTATCACTTGTGACAAAAAGACAAAGACAAAAAATGCCATCAACTCGTGTTTATGAGCTGCTGTGTTTCTAATTAGGGCCAGGCACCAAATTTGCATTTTATCTTGATTGAAGCGGAATGAAAACCTAAAAAATAAAGGAGGCTGATGTTAAACTGTTTTCCCTGTTTAATTCAAGGAGTAACCTTGCAGCATTCAAAATAGCTGTTTTCCTTTCTGTTTTGAGCATCTCTGCTTCAGCAGAGCCATCTCGATTTAAAATACAGAGGCCGCTCAACGTGGGGGGCAGAGAAGGAAGGCAGGCGCTTGACAAAAAGTGGCAGCCTGTGGCACGGAGCTGGGGTACAAGGGGAAGCACCCACAGGCTCTCATCAAAACACCAGACGCAACAACAGCAGCTCACAGAATAAATCAATAGGCACCAATAAATGAGAGAGGCTAGGGGAAAGCCGTGATCGAAGCGAGGGAGAGCAGCAGGGGAAAGGGCCGCTGGCAGAGCTCGGGGCGCAGTCACCCACAAGCAGCCTCAGGAAATGGGGCGCTTGGCAGGGAGCATTTGCTGCCCCAACACTGACAGAACCAATTTCGATCCCTTCTGCCACAGTGGCTCTGGTGACTCACGTGGCTGAGACCTGCAGATAGTACCCCAGAGCAGGACAGACACCATCTTGTGATTGTTCTCATTCCCCTGGCATGCCAGCGACCATGGGCAAAGCCGCAAAGCCCAGCGCACACAGGGCACTGCCCACGCAGCTCCTGCAGCTCAGCACCCTCCGCTTCCTCCCCCCAGCCACAACTCTGCAGAAGCCAGCAGCGATGTTCGGGTCCTACACCCACCCTGCTGAGAGCCACGGGTGTTAGCTCAAGGAACACACAAACGGTGAGTCAGGACAGGATCTGTCCCCAGCTTTGCTACAAGGCTTCATCCCTTCTCCTTTGTTTCATACCAAGAGCATCTTTCTTTATTTATTTTCCTTGTGACCAAAGGAGGTCGCAAGACCCCACAACCCTTCTGGGAAGAGCAGCGTCAGGCGTTTAACACGTGGAGGACGTAAGACACCTTTCAGCAGCTCCAGCTGCTTGATGGGTGGCCTGAGTGGAGCAGGACCTCACTCTGCCCATGCAGAGCGCGCAACGCCTGTGCAGCAACCCCAGCCTCAGGGACACAAGGGAGACGGGCACGGCTGTGATTGAATCCCAAGAGTGCCTGGCTGTGAATAGAAACGCTTCCTCCAGGTAGTGCTGCACGCATCGCACCTTTGCCAGACACAACCAGAAAAAAGACACTACACCCACCAACTCCACTTCCCAACCTAACAAGTCCTGGCAGCTCCCCAGGACTGTTACTCCTGAAGTCTGTCTGCACCTTCTTACGCCCCCCCCATATTCTGCCAACAAAGCAACAACACCTCTTAGCTTCACGCTTTATTCCCCCTCTGTATGTACAATTTAAGTGTATGCATGACCATTAAAAATAAGGCTACTTATATCATGGCTCTGAAACACATTACAAACCAACTCCATCCCCTCTCTTATTACAACGTTCACAATGCTCAGCTCCCACGGATGGTTTGCAGAGGGGCAAACGTAATCAGACCACACGGGACAGTAGTGGTGCAGGGCTTTGGTAACTGGATCAAGAAACTTTCTACTCTAGCTGAGATAGTCAAACACAGCCAGATCAGTGGTGGTGAGGTCGTTACTCCATGACGTCTCCGTGAGGTCAGTCCAGGTGCCAGGTTCAGGTCACTTCAGCACAGTTGTTGGCAGGCAGCAGGAAGGGTCAGGCTCACATGGGTGAATGGACGACTTGCTCCTCTCCTTCGGAGCAGCCCCTTTGGGTTGAAGCACGGGCACAAAGAAGAGCAAGGAAGCTGCTCTTCTCTTCTTGATAACCAGAGGTCTTCAGTCTCCAGCAGCGTCAACCTGGGTGACAATTTCTCAACATTTAATGCATCTAAAATAAAAATAAAAAAGTCAAAGGAACAACTCAACCATATCTCAAAATGAATTGCTTGCGTGTCCAGGTACGGCTTGGAGACTTTTTTCCCCAATGGGGATGAACGGTCCAGGCAAAGGTAACTGGAGATGTGCAACTGACAGCAGCCCTGTGTGGTCCTGTAAGTTCCCTTCCCAAGAAAATCTGTTCCCATATGCAACAAGAGAGAATCTTCCAGCTTCAGCTTGTGGCTCAATAAATTTTATTATTCCTTTTTGTTTTTATTTAAAAGAATTTGTTTTCCTATCATAAAAATTAGACAACCATACCACCACCAGCAGCAGCAAAGTCTGTGGAGTTAATGTTGATGGCAGACAGTTCACTGGTGTTCCCAGTGTCTCAAAACGTCCTCGAAAGTCCATAAATGGAAAAAAAAACAAACGTGATGGTTTTGGGGAAGAACATCAAGGTGGTTTCGGTTTCTTGTCCCACTGAGGATCCCAGATGAACACTGTAGCATATCAGCAGGACCAAGTACCTCAAGCCTTGAGAGAAAACCCTTCATACCAGCTCCAGTACCTGATTAACAGGGAAGACAAGATGTTTAGAAAAGGAATTTATGACATTCATTATCTCCTACATCAGCATATAGATCACTAGGACAGGTCTGACCCTTCCTGTCTCCACCCTTTACCCTTTACTCACCAGCATGCAGTCATATCACGCAGATGAGACAAGCACTGTGAGGGGTGTCACCTGCTGAGTGATTTGTACAGCCAGTAATAACCCAGGCTGGTTTTAGCAGGGAGAGCTAAGGGCTTTAGCCTGCGAGTACGGGCTGGCACAGTTGAAGCAGGTTTGTGCCCATGGTGTAGCTGCAAATTCAGCCCTTTCCCAGGCACTGCCAGACCATCACACCGTCCCCCCTGCCTGCTGATAAATTCAAATGGAAATATCACAATTCAAATAACCTTGGCTGTTTACACATTCCTTCCTCCACCTTCTCTCATTAAGAAGCAAAGAGCATGAGCAAAACCTCTCCTGTTGCTGCTTAATTCACTTAAACATATCAAAAGGATCTGTATGCTTTGCCCATTTTACTAAGAAGGAAGTGACTGAAGTAACAAGCAAGCAGTTCCAAAGCCTGATAAATTAGTCACCTACAAACAAAAGGCTACAGCATCACACACTGCAATAACAGGAGTAACCACACCACTTGTGGCCTAAAAAAAGGAAGAAAAAAAATAAATTGTCACACACACGGAGAACACTTGGGTCTCCCCTCATTTCTGCCTTTTCAGTGATTTTTTCTGGATTTTTTTTTCTGATTTTTCCAGGATGGTTCAGACTATCGGCTCTGGTCTGGTTTCACAGAACTGCCAGCACAACAGGGGCACGAGGGAGAATCGGGAGGAACCTCTCAGCTTCACGAGGGTGGCAATCCAGCGTGCAGCTTTGCAGACAGCAAGTAAATTCCTTTATCAGCAGCTACAGAAAGTGTCAGAGCTCTGGGCCACATGCACGCAGCACTAACCACCAAGCCCCAAGAGCACGGTGAGGTGAATGCTGCTGAGCTCTGTTGGAGATGATAGTGGACTCGAGGCTCTCCAGAGTAGCCAGCACTAGGGCTTGGGCACTAATTTTGCCTGGCTATCCATTTGATACACAGACGAATGGGGACAAAGCCTTTTTCATATTACTCGACGCTTCATGGATAGGAATGCATCGAACAGATACTCTGGAAAGACTTTTATCCGAGTGCTGAAAACCTGGCAAAACATTCGCTTCTCTGTGCATGGGGAAGGCTGTTGCTTTCATAAAACCCTACGCTGGCAGCTGCTGTCTGTTAAAGTCAGTCCGTGCGCTTGGAGTAAGCAAGGCAAGGGAGCATCCCTGCTCATTTCAAGCACTGCTCTAGCTGGCTGCACATCAGGAGCTCAGCTTTCAGCTCTACTGCACCCCACATTGGCGGCAGCCAGAGAACGGGGTCTGGCTAATGCCAGCGAGCTAACGCAGAGCCTCCTCTGCTGTCACAAAAATCAACACGAGCGCATGGAGATGTTTGTGCCAGACAGCACTAATTTAAAACCTCCCCATTCAAAGCAACGCCACGCAGCTGCTTTTGAACCAATGCGAAAACCCAGCGGCTGCTGTGGCAACTGAGACATGGCACCTATTATCAGTCAAGAAAAATACTGCATACATAAAACCCAGCGCCGGGCCCAGGTTTAATCTAAGCAGCACATCACTGCCGAGCACCAAGCTCTCCCGATGCAGGCTGGTTTCCCTGTGCACCACCCAGAGCAGCAGAGGTGTGGTGGGTGCTGGGCAGCTGCCAGCAGCTTTTCTCCACCTCGCCTCTACCTCTGTTTCATTGCTCTTGTGCTGTCTGCTCATTCCTCCGTGTGCCAGAGGCAAATACATCATTTAAATTGCAAACTTCCATAGCTGGGATGACCTCCTCTAATGGTTTCTCCTGGCTGTACCATGTCTGTGACCTTGCTCTTCGCTAACAATGGATTCAAGTGCTTAAAGAGAAGATGCATGAAATAACTTACCTTAATTGTACCCTGACTGTTAGCAGCAATCAGCACATTGGACTCCTGCAAAAAAAAAGAAAAAAAAGAGGCACTGTCACAATTCACTATTGTGGTTTTTTTTCCTCCTTTTTCTTTTTGAAGCAGCAGCAGTAGCGAAGTAGTTTGCTTTTTCCTTTAAATATTAGGGGTACATCTAATTGCAAGAGAACTTCCCCATTTCCAGGGTGCTTTGGAAGCTAAAAGTCTTTATAAAAGTTATGTTGCCTTAAAGAATTAGAAAGCAATAATCCTTACTGCTTGTACAGAGCTTTAAATCTCAAAAGCAATTTACAAACATGAATTAATCCTTACAGCCTCCCTGTGAAGTGGGCAAATAACAACAATCATTTTCATCTTTTGGCAGCATATGGACAAAGGTCTCTGGTGCCCTTCCTAACTGAACTGACTCATCAATGTGACAAAACCTCTCCAGCTCTGAGGCCACCCAACCTCCTGCCCAGCCAAGAGGTTTCAGACCAGTAAAACAAAGAAGAGCAGCTTTGTCTTAACCACCATTAGAAAGCAATAGCAAATACACAAAATTTGGAGGAGAAGAAAGGGCTTCAGCCCTGCTATTACTCAGAAAGACAGCATCGATTTACCTCCTGCGAATTGATGGAATTTCCTTTGGAGATATCCTGGTTGTCTGCAAATTAATGCTCTCCCACACCAGCTGGGCAACCCCAGGCTAACAGCAGGTGCCAGCCACAGGAGAGCCTCTGCCCTTCAGACTGAACTCCTGACATGACCAGCAAGTGCAAACACACCCTCCCGAACCAAAACCATTTGGGGAAGGGAAGCCCCAAAGGAACCAGGTGCCAAAAACCCTAACAGAAGCGAGCACTGGGGCAATGGCACCAGTGGTCATAGGAGATGCTGCCAAACCGCCTAGCACAAGCTGCTTTGTCTGAGGGTAGCTGGTATTTTTTTCTCAGGCACATCTTTCAATTTCTCATGCTGCTGCTATCCATCCTCAGACAAACTTGCTGTAATTATCCCGTCACTTAACACCTGCATTTTTAAAGGAAGCTGGTGACTGGAACAGACCCGCTGGCATTTGGGGCTGGAGGTGGAGAGACAGCCCCGGGGGCAGCTGGCACAGAGCTGCCGAGGGCACAAGGGGACAGACAGACTTGCACACTGCCTCGCCACGAGGTTTGGGAGCCTGCACAGCCACCAGCTCTCAAGCAGGGGGAGAGAAATCCTTTCTGACGTGAAAACCCACTGATCAGGTAAGAGCAGCCTTCTGATGGCCCGCTGGGCTAATTGTTATAAATAGATTCGTTCATCCCCAGTACTACCCATTAGGGGATTAGTTACGACTCCTGGTATTATCTCAGCAATGATCCTCCAAAGTCAAAGCTCCCAAGAAGAAAATACATCCTCAAAGGAAGCATATACTCCAATTTCCATTAATTTGGTGGCTAGCAGAGTCTAATCCCATGAACTCCCCAGCTTCTGGTTAACAATTACAATCAGAAAACACCAGGAGGAACGCAGATCTAAGTGTGCTTTGGGAACCAGAGCAGGTACCAGATTGCTCTGGGATGCCTGATAGGATTTTGGAAGAGAGGCATGGGTACCAATCTGTCAAGAAGTGCCAGAGACTTGAATTCCTGGGTACAGACAATCCAGGGTCTGAATGATTCCCGTTTGCACTGCAAGTGATTGGTAATTCATCCTGTGGCTGAAGTCTGCTGGGGTACCACTGTAAACGAACTCTGGCTCAATGAACAGTTTTACCTTCCTAAATAAAATAAAAATGCCAGAGTAATACACTCTCACTCTCTTGTTCTTCAGAGGCACAGTTTTTTTCAGCAGGGTCTGAGCTAATCACTGCTCTGCTGCTTTCATCCACAACCAGGAGACACAAACAGGATCAGACAGCAGCAAAATTAGCACCAAATCTGTCATGGAACAAACAGTGACTCGTGTGTTAAGGTGCTCTAACATTGCTTCTCTGGGAACACAGCTAAGTAAGTTTTTTAATCCTCTGGAGGAACAACTCTGTTCCTTCTGTGTTGCCTGTAAAACAGCCAATACATTAAACGCGTTAAAACCTAAGCAAGTCATGAAAACGCTTAGATAGTAGAAAGAGACCTGCAGGTTTGTAACTTGCAACAGCCATGCGCTGAACCAACCTTTTTGGACAGGACACACGTGAATGGAGTTACCTTAAAAGACAGCCACCACAGCCACCTAGCTGGTGGAATACCTATTTCCCCTGTGGCACCACTACAAGCATCTACAGATCTCAGGCTATCACTGTCAGCTTCAGTTGCATGTCCTGCTTTATCACTACCACTTTGACTCTGTGCAGGGCAGGAAGGACAGAAGGCTGGCCTTCTCCATCTCTCCCTACTGGCTGCAGGAGCCAAAAGCTCCCAAAACAGAGGCAGGGGAATGTGGAAGATCCACCACAACTGAGTACTCCTGCTCTAGAGAAATGGGGTTCTGAAATGACTCTAAGCATGCACCTGCACGGGGTCCTGCTGTAGGTGGTCAGCAGCTGTAGCCCTTCATGGCAGCAGAGGCAGCAGGTGCCAGCTGCCTTTGCTAAAACAAGATTGAAGGGGCAAACAGAAAAGGAACAAGCACAATCAAAATTGAGGGAAGGGTTTACTGCGTGGCAAACAGCAGCATTTTGTTCCATACGGTTGCCAATCTCAAGTATTATTTCATCCCTGTGGAAAGCCATAGTCTGTGCAACCTGATGAGATGTGGCAACCTCTCCTATGCGCATCACGGCAGATAAGGAGTGACGGGTGGAGACGTGACGCAATGTGCTCGGGTCCCCTGCACTGAGATAGCGTGGCATTTCAATAAGCCAGGGACAGCCATAACATTGACAGGAGACTGTTTAAGAGTTTCGGTCCTGTTAAATCAACAGAAAAAAGCAAGGCTCTGGGGAAGTCAGCAGAATGCACTACTGCTCACCTCTTGGAGTCGCAGAGGAATTTAAGAGGATTAACTGCCAAATGTAGGTGCACCTCAAGACTCATCAGGGAGATAAGATATCATTATCAGATATTATGAGAAGTCTAAAGGACAGTTCCCTGACACTGGGAAGGATGAGCCCACCACAACTGTTTTACTTCCTAGAGACTGGATGTATATCCACACAGAGGTAGGCATTATGCAAAATGAAGCTGTAAATCAGTCTTGGGAACAAAGACAGACCAGATGTAAGCACCTCTGTCCTCAGCCTGACATCCCCATCACCTGGAACTAGCACTGGAAGAACGTGATTCATCCACCCACAGCAACTTCAGAGCGTTTACCCTTGGGATTCGAAGGGACTTTCACTGATTGCGCCAAAAGAAGAAATTGCCACGGCACACTCTTGAGAGAAAAAGAAAAACAAAATCAAATTTGGGACCTTCCTGAGTAGATGAGATACCTGCTACATTCATCATTCAAAGGAATTATTCACCTGGTGACAGCTGGGTTTTGAAGTACTCTGATTTGCTCCCCTCCTAGATGAGCCCTGTATGTGGATGGCCCTGGGGAAGCAATTTGTACAGGGAAGGAAGGGTGGGGAAGGAGGGCCTGGCTGACTGCTAGCATTCATGCAACAGTAGTCAGCACTAGGAGAATCATAAATGCTCTGAAAGTTTCATGAAACTTGAGGAAAACTCAGCCAAAAAAACGGAAGCCCTGAAAATTGTCAGAGCTGCTTCAGTGTGGTAGGGAATAAGAGACTCTGCGCAAGAAAACATTGGGTGGGGGGACCTAGATAAAGTCACCCAGACAGACAGTTGTTAAAACTGCAATGAGGGCACATACGTCTACTTGGAACGCACGCTGATATTCAAGCAGACAACTCCACAGAGCAACTGCAAGGGTCATCTCCAGCCATCTCCCTTCATTACCAAAGAGGTGAGCAAGGGATCACTCCATACAACCCACCTGCAGCCTCGGTGCTCCACAAGCCATGCATCCCTCTTACCAGAGGGCTCGTGTGGAATTACAGGCAAGTGTCTTACTGTCTTCCATTCCTGACACAAAATAGAGTCTGTCCCAAAGGGGCTCAAAATAGGCAAGATGAACACAAATGACTCGCATCCTTTTTCCTTTAATATAGTCCTCTTTGTGGGACCATTCACCTGTTGTAGTCCTGCATATATCAATCCTTAAATTCAGATGTTCTCACTCTGATGCAAGTTTCGTAGAATCATTAAGGTTGGAAAAGACCTCCAAGATCATCTGGTCCAACCAGCACTCTATTACCAATGTCACCCACTAAACCATGTCCCTAAGCACCATGTCTGACCTCTCCTTAAACACCCCAGGGACGGTAACTCCACCACCTCCCTGGGCAACCTGTCCCAATGCCTGACTGCTCTGAGAAGAAATGCCTCCTCATTTCCAACCTGAACCTCCACTGCTGCAACTTGAGGCCATTCCCTCTAGTCCTATCACTAGTTACCTGTGAGAAGAGGCCGACCCTCACCTCCCCACACCTTCCTTTCAGGGAGTTGTAGAGAGCAATAAGGTCTCCCCTGAGCCTCCTCTTCTCCAGACCAAACAACCCCGGTTGCCTCAGCCGCCCCTCACAGGACTTGTGTTCCAGGCCCTTCACCAGCTTCATAGCCCTTGTCTGGACATGCTCCAGGGCCTCCATGTCCTTCTTGTAGTGAGGGGCCCAAAGCTGAACACAGCACTCGAGGTGCGGCCTCACCAGAGCAGAGTACAGGGGGATGATCACCTCCCCGGTCCTGCTGGCCACACTATTCCTGATACAAGCCAGGATGCTGTTGGCCTTCTTGGCCACCTGGGCACACTGCTGGCTCATGTTGAGGCAAGCATCCACTGACAAGCCCAGATCTTTTTCCTCTGCACAGCTTTCGAGCCACTCTGCCCCAAGCCTGTAGCACTGCATGGGGTTGTTGTGGCCAAAGTGCAGGACCCAGCACTTAGCCATGTTGAACCTCAACCCATTGGCCTCTGCCCATCCACCCATCCTGTCCAGGTCCCCCTGCAGGGCCTTCCTACCATCCGGTAGATCAACACTTCCCCCCAGCTTGATGTCACTGCACACTTACTGAGGGTGCACTCAATTCCCTTGTCTAAATCATCAATAAAGATATTAAGGAGGATGGGCCCCAACACCGACCCCTGGGGAACATCACTGGTGACAGGTCACCAGCTGGATTTCACTCCATTCACCACCACTCTCTGGGCCTGGCTGTCCAGCCAGTTTTTAACCTGTCCAAGCCATGGGCTACCAGCTTCTCCAGGAGAATGCCATGGGAGACCGTGTCAAAGGCCTTGCTGAAGTCTAGGTAGACTATGTCAACAGGCTTTCCCTCATCCACCAGGCAGGTCACCCAGTCATAGTTGGTCAGGAATGACTTGCTTTTCATGAGCCCATGCTGACTGGGCCTGATGCCCCAGTTGTACTGCATATGCTGCGTAATTGCAGTCAAGATGACCTGTTCCATCACCTTTCCTGGCACCAAGGTCAGGCTGACAGGCCTGTAGTTCCCCAGGTCCTCCTTATGACCCTTCTTATAGATGGATGTCACATTAGCAACTCTCCAGTCATCTGGGAACTCTCTGGATGACTATGGCTGCCAATAGATGATGGAAAGCAGCTCAGCAATCACAACCGCCAACTCCCTCAGCACCCTCAGGTGGATCCCATCTGGGCCCATGGACTTGTGACAGTCCAGGTGGAGCAGCAGATCTCTTTTTCCGCCTGAACTGTGGGGGTTTTCTTCTGCTCCTCATCCCAGACTTCCAGGTCATGCAGCTGAATAACCTGAGAATAAGTGGTCTGGCCAGTAAAGACAGATGTAAAGAGGGCATTAAGAACCTCAGCCTTTTCCTTATCCTCAGAAATCATGTTCCCTCCTACATCCAGTAAAGGAATGAGATTCTCCTTGGCCCTCCTCTTGCTGTTAATATAGTTATAAAAACATTTTTTGTTATCCTTAACCACAGTGGCCAGGTTGAGCTCATACTGGGCTTTGGCGTTCTTGAGTTTTTCTCTGCATATCCTGGCAACTTCCTTGTACTCTCCCCACATTGCCTACCCCTTCTTCCACCGGACATAAACTCTTTTTCTCCCGGACACTCACCAAAAGTTCCCTGTTCAGCCATGCTGGTCTTCTTCCCTGTTGGCCCATCTTATGGCACACAGGGACAGCCTGCTCCTACACCTTGAAGACTTCTGGAGGAGCATCCAGCCTTCCTGGACCCCTCTGCCTTTCAGGACTGACTCCCAAGGGACCCTCCCTAACAGTGTCCTGAGCAATTCAAAGTCTGCCCTCCAGAAGTACAAGGTAGCAGTTTTACTGACCCCCACTCTCCTGACTTCAAGAACAGAGAACTCTACCATTTCACGGCCACTCTGCCCAAGACAGCTCCCTACCACCACATCTCCCACCAGTCCTTCTCTGTTCAGGAACAGCAGGTCTAGTGGGGCACCCCCTCCAGTAGGCTCCCTAACCAGCTGAGTCAGGAAGCTGTCTTCCACGCACTCCAGAAACCTTCTAGACTGCTTCCTCAGGGCTGTATTGTATTTCCAGCATATGTCCCGGATGTTGAAGTCTCCCAGGAGAACAAGCGCTGGCGATTGAGCCACTTCCACCAGCTGCTTATAGAATGCCTCATCTGTCTCTTCATCCTGGTTTGGCGGTCTGTAACAGACCCCCACCAGGATGTCCACCTTGTTGGCCATCCCCCTGATCCTTACCCACAGGGATATTGGGATATTTTTATTCCCAGCCCCGAGCTCAACAGCATCAAAACACTCCCTAATATAGAGCGCCATGCCACGAACCCTCCTGAGTTGCCTGTCCCTTCTGGAGAGCTTGTAGCCATCCATTGCAGCACTCCAGTCGTGGGAGTGGTCCCACCACATTTCAGTGATGGCAACTAGGTCATAGCTTGCCTGACACACCATTGCTTCCAGCTCCTCCTGTCTGCTGCCCATGCTGTGTGCATTGGTGTAGATGCACTTCAGTTGTGTCATTGCCCTCACCCCTAACCCAGAGACTGCTTCTCCAGGCTCACCTCTATGGAGCCTCGTTTCCCCCCCATCCCCTTTCATACCTAGTTTAAAGCCCTCTCGATGAGCCCTGAAAACCTGGAGCATTGTCTACAAAAGAGGAGGAGCATGGATGCAGACTTTAAAACATCTTGGTCCCTCTGCTGGGAGGGAAACTGTAAATCAGAGCATGTGTGTGAACATAACCTACCCTTTTACAGTTTACAAATGGGGCAGTTTTATGAAAGCTGGTCTTACCAGGAACAGAGTCAGAGCTCTTGAAGGGCTGGGAAATACACTGGGTAGCTAACAGCTCTGACCGCGTACGCAAATACATAAAGATGCAGAAGCACTCTTCAGTGCCGTTAGCCAGACAAAGCTATGCTTCAGACTTCTCCAACTGCTTCCCACCAGGACCTCACCGAGGAAGAAGGAAAGCTTGGTTAAAGGAAAAATGATACAATCTGCACTTATTTCCTACATTTGTACTCCCCCCTGCCTTCTACAAACAGCAGCAACAATGCAATGGGATGAAGCAGCTGTTCGTTAGGAGGATTAAGGTACTGATAGTGGAGCAAGATGTTCCTCCAAGTTATATGCGCACACGTTCATGCAATAGACTGAAAATCTTATTTTGGACTTTCACTGTGTCATAAATAATAACAGGCCAAGAAGTTTGTGCCTCTCCCATTCCCACATTTCTGCACAAATAAAGCGCATTCCCTCCAACCTTCCAGCCCCATAGCCATTGAGGTAAGCGTGAATTTTCTGGATTTTCAGCAAGATTTGTTCTATAGATTCACAGCTAGGACTCTTAAAGATCTTATTTTAAATTAGCAACTTCTCACCTTCCCGCCCCAGCAGACGTTTTTGCTAACAAATGCCTGGTTTGTCAGCAATTCCCTTTCAAGCAGACAGACTCACTGCCGACTAACCCCGAACATGCACTCAAAGGAGCTAGAGCCCTAATTAAGTAAAGCTGTTGGAACAATGGGAAAATATAGTGGGTGAGAAAGCTTGCACTCCAATGGCCATTGTTTTATGTTATTTATAGATGGAATAAGAGCACACAGTTGAACTAAATCTAGTGCTGTTTGCACAAAAAGCCATTTCTTCAGCAGTAAAGCTGCTCGGTCCGTACTGAAGATGGCTATTAGTCAGTGCTGGCTTTTAGGACTAAAGCTGCTGACCATCTTCAAGACATTTCACTGTACACTTTCACATCGACATCACACACAGCCTTTTCATATATCAAGATGTGTGAAAGAAGCTCCCCAACAGAACACTGATGCTTGACTGCTCTCCACCTTGTAATTAGCAGATTATAATGGCCCTTCACTCTAAATCCCCCAAGATCCAGTTATTTTCTTGTTGCATGACTCAAGTCAGCTTTCACTTTTGAAAGAAAATTACAAATTCTAACCTGTGAAACAAGATGAACTTCCAACATATGAGTTTTGCTGTGGTTTTTTTTTTGAAGAGTCAAACTAGTAAATGACAATTCCTCCCATCAGGGTAATACGTTGCACACAGAACTATCTTTTTTTCATTGTTGTGATACAATCGTTAATCGATGAACGGGTGCATGGTACAATTGTTGAAGAGCAACGCACAATCCATTATCTCCCTGCGTTCCAGAATTTACTGTATGTGCCATCACAACTGCCTAACATTAATCCCTTCTGAATAAATTTAACAGAATACTATCTCCACTAGGAACATCAGGCCCAAGAAGAATTAATTGCTTCTTTAAACTGAGAAGTTCTTTAAAGAAAGAGGTCTTACGCGCAAACTATGCCATACCAAGACTTTTCAGTAGCAGCAACATCCAGCTCTTCAGGTTTTAAATCTGGAACAGAACACACATGCCTAAATGGTGTTTTTTTTAATCCTTGGAAACTGTATTTTTATCTTTCTGAAGGTAATTCCTTTGTACACAGAGATAAAACCTCCTTAGGCTTATCTGGGGAAAAAAATGTGATGACTAAATAAATCTAAAAAAGGTCTCATCTGTGCTTCTTTCTAGCTCCAGCTGTAGATACTGAGTTTTTTTCCCCCCTGAGTTTATAAATGCTACACAATCACACCTGCATACCAAAATAAAGATACTTTAACACATTAACCTACAGATTTACAGATGACAACACTCCTTCGGCTTGCTTTCTTTGGAAAGAGTTGCCCACAACCATACACACACACATGAAGCTTCTTCTCATGTAGGAATTCATAGGTATTCTATAAAGGGGAAAAAGCATTCAACCAAATTAGTTTTCATCATCCTGCCTCATGCAGAGCTTGAAGCTTCTTCACGAGACAAATCTAGCCTCGCTACGAAGTGAGAATAGGTAGAAATTCAGCATCTCATTGAATCCCTGCCCTCATTTTTCTGCAATTCCATACTTTAACCTCCTTACCATGGACACTTTTATTAAGTTTTCTGACACTTCCACATCTGGTATTTTCCAGCTGCAACTCTCAATACATGAACATATCCTTCTTTCCTGCCCTAAGAAAGCCTCCCCGAAGAAGCAGCCTGCTCATTTTTGGATTTTACACTTAATGTATTTTTCTACTTCTATTCAGACCAAACTCAGCACAAGAAGATACCACACAACTGGAAGCTTATTCGCTACTATATATACCCAGGTTTCTGTATTCACAGCACACGGGTGCTCAGAGGAAAGCAGTCCAAGGCTTGCTCCAATGACACACTCAAATAAGTAGTAAGCTATCTCTCAGCCAAGTGAGAAATCACTTTTTCATAGCATGACCCTTTTTTTCAGTGTGCAGCTCTCAAGAAAACAAGCTCAACGAGGCAACTAAAGACCAGGCTAGAAGAAAACAGACACATGTGGATGGAGCTGCACGCAGCTGGGCACCGATTCGCTCCCTTTTGAATTCAAGATGGAAACAGGGCTAATGAAACTGCTTGGAAGAAGGCAAAGAAATCTGTGCAAAGGCGAGAGCCAACCAGCAAAGCCCACCCCAGGAACTGCTGGCACATTACAGGCAGCCACCTCTGTAATTTAGGCGTTTTGGAACCAAACTGCTTTTGATGAGCACCTTATTTATTTAGAATTCAAGATGAGAATAACTTGTCAGAGGTTTATTACTCTGCATCTACTGCTTGCTGAACTACACAGCTTAAACAGCTGTTGCACATTCGTTGTCAGAGCAGGTAGAGAGACATATGTTAAAACCAAATTATGTTGCTAGTAACATACACACCCAACCCCTCTTCCACCCCAACGGGCAAGTTTTCTCCTCTTCTACATGTGCAAATACTGAGCACCGCTGCGCATCTATCTGTGACAAGATCTCTAAAGCTGCTCGTTTCTATCACCAGCTATTGTGGGATTTCAGCCACTCCCCACAAACAATCAGCTCAAGGCCTCGAACAAAGTGCCAGCAGTATATAAATATAGCTTGCAATAAGCCCACAAAAAACATATACATAAACATGCAACACATTAGCATCAATTCTGCAAAACCACAGGAAATAGTTAGGCATTAGTTTTGTGAAAACAGCTTTTAGCATCTATTCTATTAGTACTAAAGCCCCCAAACATTCATTTGGCAATTCTACATAATGCGATGCAGCGCGGCGCTCGACAACTGCATCGTCCAAGAAGTGCATTCTTACGCCCATACATTTTTCTCCTTCCCTCCCTCCCTCCTTCCTCTTCTGTTTGTTGCACTCAGTCATTACCTCATGCTGGAGGTGATGAATTTAATCTCTTCCCAACCAAGGTCATGCCGCTCTGCCCATCAGTGCTGCATGTGGCAAAAGGAAGCCCTGGGGTGCTGGTATTACTACTGTTATCACTGCTGTGTATGCCTCCCTCCTAAACGCTCATTTTTTAATCAGAGAAAATGTGTGATCCGAGAAATCACCACCAACTCTGCACACAAGTACTCAGAAGTGTGACCTAAATCTGGTGGTTTAGATTTTCATTTTGTGCAGACCAACTGCAAACCATCAGGGATCAAGGGCTGTAAACAGAAGTCACTAGAACGTGAAAAGCCTCTTCAGATCTAGCTACCCTGAATTACACAAGCGGTTTACTCTACAAACACAGCCTACTGTGAGTGCTGCACAGCCCAGTCCCCAAGCACTGCAAGGACCACTGTTCCCAACTGCTGCCCTGGGCTGCTGAGGGGGAAGGAACAGAGAGATGCTGCTGGGAAACCCCTGAGAGATGCCAGAGACATCCTTTGCTATGCTTCCCAGCTCCTTGCTCCTCCGGAACTTGGAGCACTCTCCTTGCCCCACTGCGAAGGGCAGATTCCAATTTGTTTAAGCCCTTCATGTTTAGATAGCTCTCCTACGCATCTCTCTTTCACTCTCAAGATGTGTTTCCCCGTCTCTCTTACCTTCTCATTTTCAAGAAGTCAGTGCTTTCTCTCCCAGCTACACTACATCCAACACTTCTCAGCTGCTCAGTTCGCTCTTTCAAACCTTCACACAGGAAGTGACAATTCCCTGGTTTGTGCAAAAACACTTCCATCTTTCCCAGATCATCTGCCCATATCCTTTGGGGACTTCGTATTTTTGGGACCAGTCCCTCACATGGGCTCTCTCACCACAACCCTACTTTCAGTGCTCTGTTCTCCAGTTTCAGGTGCCCAATCTACAGCACCATGGCACATCTTTGCATCTCCGCTCTCCCTGCCCTTGTGAATCCAGCTTTGTAAATCCTGCTTCCCTTTCTTTCCAACCCTTTTGCCTCCAAGACACTAACACCAGCGTGCGCATTTTGCTTGGGTTCAGAAAGGGAATGGACGAGGGCTGACCCTCCGCTCCAGCCCCAGCATCCAGCTACTTGACCAACCGCATCTACTCCCGCATGCCTTCTCTCCTCCGCTCTGTACTTCCAGACCCCTGACCTCCTTAGCGCACGAGGACGACATACCTCTTTTCCTCTGGTGCCTGCCTTGGCTGTCAGCTACAGCTTATTCCCACATTCACCTCAAACATCTGCCTGGTTAGAGTACAGAAGAACATAAGGAGGCAGAAGCCTCAAGGTTAGAGGCTGAAGCTCCACGTGACTTTGCCGGGTAGATAACCATTGCTGGGCCAGGAGCCATATGCAGGTGATCCATGTCAGCAGCCTGGCACGCGCGTTCCCTCAGACATCCTTTCTTTGGTGCTTTTTTCCTGGAACACAAAGCTAATTTTGCATATCATCTGCTATGTCGAACTGGAGCATGCTCTTCTGAACGCTGACAAATGGTTTCTAAGTTGGTCCAAAAGGAATGGTTCAATGACACCTCCCGTGCCCTCCAAAGCTCAGCGCACCGCTGATACTGCCAATGGTTTCCTCAGGCCAGGCACTGGAGGTGGGGTCCTGAATTAAAATAGTCTCCATATAGAGACACCACAAAATAACTCATTAAAGTGGTCAAGCTCCTGCTTACCTTTCTCTCCCAATGCCATTTACATCCTCTAAATTTCCAGTACCAGTTTAATCCTCTAAATAGGAGGAGTACTGTGGGCTTAAAATTGACCTAACCACCTTGATGTTAATATTTTAAATTATTAAGTCTTAGTTCTCTAATGCCAATAAATCATTTATATGTGCACATTTAATTAACAATCCAATCAGTAAAAACAACTTAGCATTCACATAGCATACTTTACCAGAGGAACCAAAGACACATTACAACATTAATTAAGTGTAACAAATGTCCTGGTGAGGCAGCTAAAGTATTATCCTACTTTGACACGTGGGAAAACCGAGGCAACACCCCCAGTGGATTTGCTCAAGGTTAATCCAGATGTTCACAACGAGACACTGAAGACAAGAAGCAGCAAGTAATACCCCTGAGATTTCACTCTAATAAGCATTCCTTTTCTGAGCTGTGCTATTTACTGATGAGAAACCTGTTCCAGCTGCATTCCTCTCCCAGACAGACTAGGGGCACAAACCCGATCAGGCACACTAAAACACCCCCCCAGCCCACATCAGCCTGCCAGGTGAGGCTGAAGGCACTGGGTCCAACATGCTACCTAGCCAAGGGGTTTGGACAACATGCAATGGCCCTTCAATATTGGGAAATACCAGGAGCCCCACTACCCTCACTCCTCTACAAAGCTGTGTCTTCACCTGTGCATCAGGCCCCGCAGAGCCCATCCTGCCACTGCCCCTTCCCTTCTCACACCCATGCCAGCTGTTTGAGGACACGCTCCTCTGTGTCCTCAGCCTAAACAGTTCTAGATCCAGCACTTTTGTTTGAATCCCCCGTTTGGTACAGAAAAAGCACTGGTTCCTGGGACTGACGCTATAGCTGACAGCCAAATTGATTTGCCCACAGTGCTGTCAGTGATGGCTTTTTTTTTTTGCTAGCGCCTGGCAGCCACCTGGAATTCAGCACAGCAGCCCATCCCAGGCAAGTCCAGCCTTGTGCTTGCTGAAGCTCATTAATTCTGCTCTGTATGTAGTTACTTGCTGTTGTAACGCTTTAGACTTTCCAATTATCACATGGTGAAACATTTCAGACCCAGATGATGCCTACTGTCAGTCCCTTTAATCCAACTGCATGCCTGTAAGCAAAAACTGCTGCATTTTCACAAGTTTTCACTGAAATGCAGAGGAGCTCATCTCCTCAACCTCTTTGGCAACTGGATCTCTGAAATCAAGGGACCTGAGTACTGATGCGAAGCCTTATGATGGCAGGATGCAGAGCCTTCCTTCTCCGAGCACAGTGACGCACAAAGCCTTGCTTAGCCACATGGGACTAAACCCATCACATGGCACCATCCCCTCAAAGCAAAAGTGGAAGAACAATTAATGCATTATTGGCACAGATGGTAAAAATCAACACAGGAGAACAGGTTAATCCTAAAAGATGTCAGGAATGGCAGAGAGCCAAGCTGAGTCAGGCTGGCTGGGTCAGCAAGAGGGGAACATTTGGCAAAAAACCTCACAAAATGGCTGATGGACTTAGGAAATGAATTTATTTAAAACTGATAACAGATTCATACTCCGCTACTGTTCATTTTATATGGCTTGGCTGTCAAGCCTTCAGGGGCAATAAACTGTCACTTGCTGTCTGCTTGGACAATACCTAGCAAATTGGATCTTATACCGATTGCAGCTCCTCCGCACTGCACTAATGAAAGTCACCTCCACCTGCCACACATGCAAAAAAGCTCATGTTCAGACAAGCTGAACCCAGACAGTTCATTTGTAAGCTTTAACTGTAATAATGTCCCCTGAACGTCCCCATCCGTTCTGACGTCAAATCCCGCCGTCAAGCCAAAACAGAACCCTGATAGCACAGCAACGAGGGAGCCGCGGCGGATGCTGCGCGGTGCCTGCAGCAGGCTGCTGGCTGGAGACCACGATCCGTAACCTCTGACTGCTGCTAGGCGAAAGGGCTGAGGCAACAGTGGTTCAGACTGCACAGGTTAATGTCTCCCTCTGCAAGCAAGCCAACTTTGAAGGCTCGGGACATACGTTAAAATCCTGACCAGTTTGTTAATGGGTCTTGGAATGACGCTGCACAGGGACTTGAGCGCTCTGATACCTGCAGAACACACATTAACTATTCTGCATGTTTTGCTCATGCCAGCTGGAAAAGAAACACGATGGTTTCACTGCATCTGCAAGGCTTCTAATTGTGTTTCTGGATGGGCCAGAAGTTTGGCAGCCGTAGAAATCAAAGCCTTCATTTCTCTTTAAGCCAGGGCTGGTATTTCTAACAGCAACTGGAACAAAATCAAGGGTCTAAGTACCAATGCTGAGGATGCTGTTTGTGGGGGGAAAAACGACAGCACACCTAAGATGCTATACCTCCACCACTCACGGCTGCAAACAGGGAAGGTGGGGGTTTAGGTGCCTGCGTGGCCAGCAGAGCTACAGCAAGGGCAGGGGAAGTGAGGCACAGCAGGAGAATCAAAATATCTGACCCCCATCAGGCTGCTTCTACCCTAAGGGCTGCAGCTGCATGGTGGTAAGAACAGAAGAGGAAAGGATACCTGCCTGCAAGACAGCCCAGCTTGTAGCTCTATAAACCACTACAGGAAATGTAGAAATAAATATACACAGAAATATATATCCACACCCACTTTTTTTAAAGCAGGAGAAAATACACAAGCTGCAACTCTGAACACAAGTGTTTTCACAGAACAGTTTTCATCGGACTGGAAGGAGATGTGTCAGGAAAAAAAGCTAGAGGAGATTTCAGGGGGAAGGCACAAGGACAAAGATCCATGACACAGCTTAGAACATGGCATGGCTTGTGTATCACGAGTGAAACCACCAGCACCTGGTGAGAGAAAAGGGACAAATTGTTTCTTGCAGAGGAAGTGTTAATCTTAGTATGTATATAAGCTTCATGAAGTTATCCCTATACTAATGTTATTTATACCATACACCTGTTTTGGAAAGAGGACATTGATTTAATGAATAAAAGTTTAAGGTAAAACAATAGTTTCCATTAATCTTGAAACAATTCACAACCTGCTGCTCTCCTTTAACTTTCAATCCAGCTAATGGTATAAACAGGCTCAACTGCAGCACTACATACCTGAAACCTCCTGCAATGCAGACAAAGCAGTGCTTTACCTAGAAACAGGAAGCCTTCTCTCCCAAAAATAGCATTTCAAAGTGCTCCAAACACAGCAAGCAAATATTTTCACTGGCCAGGGCATCATATGAACACACAGGAAAATTACACAGTAGATAATCTGTTGATAAACTAGAGGTTGCCACTGAAAACCAGCTACAGCCTCTAGTCATTTTCTTCCTCTGCCTGCTATTCTGGTGCAACAGGGTAAGCACGGATAAGGATGGGGCAGCAGAGGCGGGCATCCTTCCCCAGCCAGCAGAGCCATCCCCCTGCTCACCCACAGATGAGAACGAGGTTGGAGGCAGGCTTGCTCGAGTTCAGCATGGTCTCCGTAAATCCTTATCGTCATGAGCACATGCACAAGGGAGCTGAACTGGACCTTGAGCTGGGTCGTGCTTGCAAAGCTGTCAGGCAGGGTGCTGCCTTTCACTTGTAACCTGAAAGAAAGCTTGGCATTGCTGAGGACGCTATGTTGCGGCCCGCCTGACATTTTTGCGAGTCAGCTCTCAAAGGAAGGCCACGCTGCAAAATATCAGCATTGATTACCAAATGGTACTGCTGGTGTTGAAAGACATACAGTAAATTGAATTTTAATAAAGGTATGACTGTACATAAAAGGTGAAGAACTTCATTAAACATAACCGTGCGGCGTACAGATGATACATATGAGGTTGTTTCTCTAATATCCTACTTCTGATGCTTTCTCTACTGCATTTACCTGGGGGAGAAGGGAGCAGGAAGAGACAATGGCTATGCCTTAGCTACTGAGATTGATGAGAGCACAGCTTTATAGCTTTAGTGCAGTAAGTGCCAAGCATGACATCTTCCCTACTTAGTTCTGCAGAATGAACTATTCAAAAGGTAATAATGAACTTCACATCATCTGAAGGACTCAATTGTGCTCTGCTGCCTGCTTCCCTGATCCCATCCATCTAAAACAGCCCAGGATCCAGAAGGACAAGTAAAACCAGCAACAGAAATGCACCTGAGAAATCAGAAATCACTGGGTCATTCAACTGTTGAAAAGCATTTTAGATTTAAAAACTATGAGAATGCAGAAATAATTGCAATCCTTGGTGGGTTGTTAAGTCAGAAGAAAAATGTAGGATGTCTTCAGATAAGTTCACTGATTGTGAGAAGAAAAAAACCAGCCACCCTAACTTGACACACAACCCTTACAGAGAGAGAGAAATTTCCCTATTCTTTCACCTCACCTCCCTGCAACTCTCTCCTCTTGGAGGGATACCAGGAGATGGCCTCCGCATTCTAATTGCATTTGCTACTCTACTGATCGCATCAGTGGGACTCACGTATCAGGTATTCTCCACAATACTGGATGAGAAGTCAACTGAAGCTCTAGATGGGCGTTTTTGTCTACAGCCTTTAAATAATTCAGGGAGAGGAGCTGTCAAGCTGAATCTGCAAAGCCCCCTTGACTTTGTACTTACGCTATTAGCCCGACTGCCTATTGTTTACAAAGACAAAGGGGAAAACATCACAGGTTTATATGTCCGCAGAGGAAGGGAGTCAAGGACTAGAACAACAAGGGCTATCAGTACAGAAGCCAAAAAATGGATGGGAAAGCAAAAGATTCAATAAGTACAGTTGCACCAGCAAAACAGCATAAGAAAGTTCCTGGTTCAGTCGTGCTATAAACGAACAATACCAGTGGTTGCACGCATGTCTTTCTTTAAAGAGGAAAGCCTCAAATGCAAATGGTAACTTCAATTAATTAGCAATTAAAAGCACTACTTTTCAGATACACAGCTGCAGCCACCTCTTCCAGATCTGTCTCACTTCTGCAAAACAGTGACAGGAACCAGGCAGCAGGCCAGTGCTCATCCAAAAAACCTCAGAGAGCAATTCCATCCTCCCTGCTTTTCCTTTCAGTACCTGGGCTTTCTGGGCAGACAAACACGGTGAGGTCTGTTGAAGATTCACTGGATCCTGTCTGAGGACACCAACAGATGACTGCGATGGCCCTTGGCATGCCAGAGAGCTCTCACACTCTGAGGTGCCTTTTAGATACAAATATATGGATATATTTAAATGACTCTGGGACATGAACAGCTTTGATGGGGTTTTGCACAGTCATTTTCAACCAAAACTGTAAAGCTGGCTCACAGCAAATTACTGCCTCTTGAAGCAGCAGGACGAATTGAGAAGGAAGGGGAACCCCAGGACATGCAGACCTGCTCCATCCCATGCACCTCTCCAGCAGAATTTAATCACCTCTCCAGCCAGCTTGCTAAAAACCTAACGAAGACTTGAAAAAATGACATTTTTATACAAAGCACAACAGCTCTGATTATAGTCTTGCTTTACTATGGGGCTGGGCTACCCCTAAGCAATTATGCTTAGCTTTGGGTTGCCAATGCCCCCCTCCGGACCTTCACAGCTGGCAGCAGAACAAGCTGTCGAAGTAGCTGCAGGAGCTGTCTAGGCCCATTTTTGGCTTAAAACATGTATGGAGGGGAACGATCCAGTTTAGTTGGCTCTCCTAAAGCAGACAGAGACCTCCACTTTACTCTAGGAAGACTGCAACAGTGGACAAAACACTCTTCGTTTGCCCACAACTGGGCCCAACTGGTCCCACAGCTTCCAGCCCTCGACAACTTCTTGATTAAAACAGTCTTTGGTACAGTCCTTTATCCACAGCTTCTGCCTGCATCAAATCCTAAATGAAACATGATTTAGTGTATGCAAGTAAACTGAAGAAAAAAGGATTCAAATAACAGAAAAATCATCATTAAGTGGGCAAGTTTAACTCAGAAGGTCAGAGTCACTCTGGCCACAAGAAAGAGGCTGCACAGGACACAGGCACAACAGTGCTCGAGAAGGCACGAAAGGCTCCTTTCTTATTCACCTGGTGACTGCTAGCTAGCAGCAGCGCCTGAAGCTGCAGTGCCTTTAATAAGCCCCTAAATCTCCTGGCCTTGACTACCCTCCTAAACCATAGGGACCAGCGTGCCAGCAGTGTGCTGGCTGCCAGTGTCCTTACAGCAAGGCCATTAAACAACACATACGCTTCTTTTTTTTTGGATCTGGTACATGCATCTATTACCAGCTCCCGAGTGTTACTGATCAAACTGTTTTCTTGTGGGAGTCCTGAAATTATGTGATGGACTATCAAGCTCGCAGGTCACAGCCTGTTAGTCCTCAAATTAGACGCTCCCCTCCACCCCATGCTCTCAACTTGCTCCTCCGAAAGGCAAAAAAAAAGATGAAATCATTATTCTGTGCTGTAACTGGAGATTTAGGACAACCTGCATGCTCTACATGCTTCCTGCTGAAAAACAGGAGATTAAAGAGGCATTAATTCTTAAAAGTTATGTTTTTGTTGTTAGCATCACTGCAGCATAAGCACAAAGTCAGGGCTGGCAGCAGCACTGGGAGCGAGTGGAGGCTGCAGCTCTGCCCTGCAATGCCTGCTGCAGGGTCCTGGAGCTCAACTGGACACACTGCAGGGCTGTCAAAGGGTCTGGGCAGCTGGAGCCTCCATTTGTCTTTCCTTGCTATTTTTTTGTTTTGACAGAATCTGAAACCAGGTTCACAGTCTGGAAATACAGCTGCACTAAGGTACTTGAATTTCTGTCCTGGCAACTGCACAAAATCAGCAGTGGCTCAGTTAGTGGCAGACCTTTAAGCTGTCGGGAGGCTTTTGCAGGTGGAAGGAAACCTTTCTTCTTATTGCAAGACAAAATTCCTAATATGCTACACAGATTTAGCCCACTCCACACAACAGCTTATGACAACTTTAGCTTATGACAACTTCAAAAAAAATCAAAAATATTTCCTTTCTAAAGAGCCAGCAAATAAAGAAAAAGCATCTTTGCGTGGTGCACATTACAAGCAGTTCATATGCTCGTGATTTCTCAGTATTGCAGGACTGAAAAAGGATTTTGATAAAGTGAGATCTGGGTAATGTTCTACATCACTGTTTAAGGACAATTCAATCATCTTCTGGATTAAGTCTTGCTCCCGATTAATCTTAAGAGAGTGATGAATAGAAAATCCACGTCCCCGGAATGAGGAAGATTTTATCTGTAAACCCAATTCACAAGTAAAATCATCTCTTACAATGGATAATTCTAGTACTGTTCAAGTTATTTTCACACAGTGGGTATAAAAATTATCTCTAGATATCTCGAATTGAAATGACTGTTTTTAACCCTCATTCTGAACACATGCACAGATTAACAATACTGTATCAAAAAAGGAGCTCAACAATCAAGAAATCCATTAAGCTACCAATGACACTAACAGCCAAGGGGATGTTTAAAAAGATTCAAGCCCATAATGAAAAAAATCGTGCCATTTACTACTGAAATTACAGGAATGAACAAGCCCCTTGTTTAGAGACACAGTACCTCTGATTTCATATCCTTCAGCTACACAAATATGAGAATACAAACCTGAGCTCTGCTGATGAGGGAAGACAACAAACAATTCCAGCATTTGATTACTTTTTTATTATTAATTTCCAGCTAATCTGCTTCCTCCTTCCTTTTTACTACCATTTAAATGCTCTTTCTGAAGAGATGCTGCTGCTGACTTACTCCTTAATAGACATCATGGCTCTGGAGCTGGAGAACACGGCAGGTACCTGCTGTTTCCTCGCAGGCTCTCAAAGCCTGAGAATATAGGACAAAGCACAGTGAATCTGAGAAGGTAAAAACAACTGGACTAAACAAGACTTATTTCTTGTCGCAGCAAACCTATATACACTGCTACATCAGCGGCAGGAAGACAGCTCCTGTGAGAAGTTCACAATCAACTACCCTAGCTACAGCTTCCAGGCAAGAACTAAATGATGCAATAAGAAAGGGACCCTAAAAAACCACAAAGCACATACACAGTATGTGTTCCTCTCGGTAAGGAGAGGCAGAGACAGCGTGGCTTAGCGTGCATCAGATTCGTTACTTCATTAACTCTTATTTATAGGGAGATGGAGTCAAATTCCTCATTCGTGTGTTACCATTCCAGACGAAGAATACAGAAGCCCCATCCTGGCTGAGAACACATTTGTCTGCATCATAAAACCACCTTAAACCTGCTCAGAAAGGAAAACGGAAACTTTAAAGTCTATATAAAAATGAATTCTCACCCGTTCTGGCGTGGGGAGGGAGCTGTAATTCCCAGGTTCAAAACGGGGATCAAAAGCTAAAGATTTTGAGACTGTAGTTGGCTTACAAGGAGACGGTCCTTGTCCCCACCTGCACGTTCAGACAGCTCTGCTCCTGGGGAAAGCAGGGAGCATTCTTACGGGAACCACAGGGATGACTGCAGAAAGCATCCAAGGGACTTGGAGAGGGTTTGAGTTTGCAATCGAGGGCGCCCTGGGAAGGGTGCTGCCAGTGAAGTGAGCCTCCCTGCCCTGGAATCATACTACTATCCAAACATTTATCTAAAAGAAATCTTTAAAGCAGTATTTTTCTTATACAAACATCTGAGCACCAGCAGAGTGATTTCCAGTGTGACTCTCTGCTTATTCTTCGTAAGGTAAATATATACGCTAACATTTTGGAACAAGGAAAACTTGCGTGTTATGAGCACAGGCTGCTGCTTGCTGCAACACCAGAACCCAAATTTCACAAGCTGCTAACTCCTGTTTTACCTCGCGTTCTCAAACGTTGCCCAACTTCTTCTTTTGCACTGTCAAGTCAAGTGAGAACCTAACGAAAACAGAAAGCCTACAGCAAGATGAATCCTTTTGTACTAAATAAGGACATTTGTATTTCACTTCCAGCTCATTTCTCTTTTTTTTAAACTGCTGCTGGCTCAAATTTATCCTTGCTAATGCTGGAGCTAACATGCAAGCTCTAAACCAAGACACATACAGAAGCACTATTAACCTCCTATTTTAATCAAGGATATTTTGTGCTAAACGAGTCAGGACTTTCCATGAGCACACACTTCCCAGACTAGACAGGCTTTCCATTAGTGGGTGGTCTGGAGAACAAACTTGTCCCGATCAGCCTGCTTTGTAGAAAAGCCTGTCTTGGAAGAGAAAGGCAACAATGGCTCAATTGAATTGATCAACTAAGAAACTAGGAAGAAAAGAAAAATTCATGTATGCTTGCTTTGGAGGCTTGACCAAGGATAAGGATGCTGAGTCTCTGCCAGTGAGGAGGGATGTGGTTGCTCCTGCTGCAATTAATTTATAACACTATCTACAGACTACAGGTAAAAGGAACTTTTTTTTTATGGATCTGAACCAATCTTTCCTCCCAGTATATGTAATACTACTTATCTTCCCTCCAGTACTTCTCATTATTATAAATAAGTGGAAAACAATGCAGTTGTCTCATCTGCCCGCTCCCCTGGCTGCGCCTCTCTGCTCAGCTTAATATTCACTTCAGACATACAAAGTAAATCTAGAAAATCCACTACTGCATCGCACAGCTTACTTTCCTACAGCTTTAGCAACCAGATAAAAGTTCAGGAAGCGATTCTGATATACAACAGCATGAAAGAGGTGTCGCTGTTTGAGGCACTGCTTCCCTCGCAGAGCCTTGTGCAAGGGCAAACCCCACTGTGCAGCTGCACGACCGACACCACCAGCACCACTCCTGACCAGAAGGTACTCATTAAATCGTAAAACATTATTTTTGAGCCGTACCTGATTCCCTTCCTTAGACAGGGCTGCTTGTTATAATTGTAGGTATTCTATAGAAAATAATTACATATCCTAATTACATACCCAGGTAGTTTCGATTCCAGCTGACTGCGTGCAGGTTGCTAGCTCATCTGGCCTTGGTTAGGAGGTTGTGACAACACTGAGAAACCTGGTGGAGTTTAACTAGGTTAGAAAGACAAATCCTTTTTGCTGCTACAAAAGCAGTGTCACAAAAGCTGAACTTCTTGCCTTACTAACAAGCAATGCAATTGGCATTAAACTGGTTACAAGTTATGGGGTTTCAAGATGCTCTGGGGTTTTGCTATTGATAATGGAAGTGCAGAAAGCATAAGGAAGCCTTCAGAAGGATTACTCCAAAGCCAAGAACTGTTAATGTAGAGACCTACATAAAGCAAAGCTTTTGCAGACATGTGCATAAATGCTTCTACTTCCATTTCACCCCAGGTTAAATTATCTGATCAAAATCTTGTGCTGGAAAGAAAAAAATCAGTTCATATTTTTTCCACTTCATTTAGACTCTGTAAAACATTAAATCCTTGCCAGTAAAACTGCTTAATTAGGAGCACCAGAGCACAAGGCTGATGCAGCTCATGAACCGCAACTCCTGAATGGTGGTGGCCTCACAGAACTCGCCGTCAGGAGGTGCACCAGAGAATGAGAAAAAAATATTGAGAGGTTGCTTTGACAGTAATTGAAGCAATCTTTTTTTTTTTTTTAAAGGGGATGAGGTTATAAAACCACCTCCAAGCAGCAGTGACAGCAGAACATCAGCAGTGAGGGTTCCAAATATCCTCGGTGTGGGAATTGTGCTGCTCCACTGAAGATGACTTTTGGGTGATGGTGAGCCTGATGGCAATGGCTTCTCGAAACCTGCATCGCTCTTACTGCTCTGAAACCAGGCTCCTCCTTTAGCACAACATGGTGAGATATATTTTTACCCTTGCAGTTCCATCTTAAATGGCCCCTTTGTCCACTTCATAAACCACGAGCCAAGTACTGCCCAGCTCCCTAAGTAGCTTCACATAGCCAGAGCTCATCTCACTGGCTCCTCTGTTCCAACCAGAGATGTCAGCAGATAGATGGCACTTCAAAAAACCCAAACCACGAACAAACAAAGCCAGATGAACTTAACAGTGGAAGGGATAGCAAAGGCTGCTCATGTAGTCTTCGTGATTAACGCAGAGGAGACAACCTTTTGTTGGAGCTTGAGATCAGGCAACAGAAGCTGGCTCCAGTACCTGCAAACCTTGTCTGTTTCTTGTAAGGACTTACTACTTGCAGTGTCTTGGAGCAAATCCCCCTGTGCAGGGACAAGAAGGGGGCAGCAGCAATATTTGGGGAGGGGGGTGGAAGAAATATTAGAGATAGGCCTTCCTATCCAAGGGCTATGAGTTCTGGGGGAAGAGAGCACAAGCCCGCCCCCTCTAAAGCCTTGTACTACAGAGGATGAAAAAACCACGAGGCTGAGCTCTCACAAAGACACCAAGAACAAACATGGGAAAAGAGGAGCTGACAACTCACAGTAAGCAGGTTTCTAGGCATTATCTGAAAAAAAATCTAAGCCTTATAACAACCTAATCAATTGTTTGATTCAGCATCTTTACAGCCTGGCAGGACATGTATCAGAGTTCAGTCCAAGGGTCCAACAGCAGCGCTGCAGAGGTTTGGTGGGGAAGGAAAAAATCATACCAAAGTTTAATTTGATAAGCAAATGCTCCCTGAATATGAATCTGCTTTTATTTGCCCTCCACAGAATACAGAAGGGTGTCCCTGAGCATTACCATAATACAAGCAATTTTCTATTAACTGGTCCTGTTGGGGATACAAGCTTATGTGAAGGGCCCCACAATACATACTGCTGCTCCTCAGCTTGTACGGTACAACCGGGAACTAAGGATGGAGCTGGGAACAAAGTCGAAGTTCCAGGTGCATTCCTGACTTGGTTTCATCCATTATACAACTCAGACCTTCACAACGAATTGATGCTTACTAAAGCAGCAGAGTCCCAACAGGGGAGAAACACAGCCACTTACAAGTTTAATGACAGCTGCAGAGACTTTGCGCCCCCAGCTCACAGCATGTACCATACCAACACAATTTCTGATTGCGTGGGGGGTGCTGCTATTTTCTTAAAACCTAGGAAACAAGAACCTGTGTGGACCTCTGCTTACACTGGAGTGAACTGCAATCCATTATCCATACAGCTGCACCGCTGGGATCAGCTACTGAACTGTAGTGTCAACAGTACCCAGAGTTATGCTGACCACTGTGTCATTCACTTGCTCTAGGAAGGAGATGACTCCAAGAAGGAAGACGTCAGTCCCATCTGCATCATGCTTCTCCTGGTGCTAGGAGAGATGCATTGTTAAGCAAATATCAGCTACGGAAGTCTGAATGTAAGTACTGCCTTCATTCAAGAGGTACGAGCAACTTTGATCTGTCTGTACTTCAAAAAAACATCACCCCCGTGGCAATTTTGTGATTTATGCAGGAAAAGATACACGCCTCACCTTGCAGGAGGAGAGAGGAATTGAGTTTGTAAATGTAAACTTACAACTAACAAATGAAGAAAAAAAGAGCCACCTACACTTCTTGGAGAGGCTATTTTTAAAATAGAAGCTAGAATGATATCAGACTGCTGCAGTACCACAGGGGACCTGAAGTTCCAGGGCTGAACAAAGGCGACAGCCTCATCCCTTCTGCTTGCACAGCCTGCTCTGCATCTAGAAAAGGAGTTAACGTATGCATTATGTACCAGCTACCTGCTGGCATGCCGTGTCGAGCCCTGAAACAGCAAAACAGGGGAGGCGAGGCATCTTTTTCTGTCCCCAAATGCCCCTCAGCAGACATGAGGAGCATGCAGAAGCCAGTGCTAGGGGCAGTGCCTGACACCCTTCAGCCCTGCCCCTGGTGCTCGCTCCCTGTGCTGGGAGGGAGCTCAGAGGGCACCCTGCAACCGGGGAGAGGTGGTAATGAAAGAGCATTTACCAATATTTGTCTTCTTGTACGAAGGAGTCCAACTTAAACACTTTCTCCTAAAGCCTATAATTTGCATAATCACATTACTAAGATGGTCTTTCACACGGACCAAAGTGTCAAAACGTTGACGTTTCAATATAATGCATGAAACATTAATAATAGAGGATGTTTTTCCCCAAGAAATTCTCTGCAGTTGGACTTCAAGGGTTGTGATGAGGAATAAAACACTGTTAGAGTAACATTTTTTTTTAAAAATTAATTCTCTTTGGCCAAACAAAACAAAGCCCCAAAGTGAGTGTTTGAAGAGATGTGGGTATGAAAGAATGCGGGCACGTTCAAAACCAAGGAGCACGCGTACTGAACTGGTGACTTTTTTAACGTCTAAGGTAGAAATTACTCTGCACACAACAATAGTTTTCAAGCAGCATACAAAACAAAATATACTGTGTATATTGGTGTGCATAAGTAATAAGCTAAGATTTGGAAAAAAAACTCAGGCATGCCTGATGTTATCTTGCAATATTCTAGCTGCCACTGAAGATCTGAGATTCCCAAGCAAAGAAAGGAGGAGAAGACATGAAAAAGATAGATTGTAAATATATTTTATTTCCCTTCTAAGACTGGAAAGTGTGAAGCGGCTAAGTAAAAAAAGTCAAAAACGTCTTGTTTAAAGCACAGCCAAAGGCCAGAGAGAAAAGGGCATTTAGAGAGGAGCAGGAAGCTATCACACAGCTTCCAGCTTCACAGCATGCACGCTATGGGGCTTAGACAAGTTCCACCAGAGGAAGAAAATCTTTGAAGATTTTTAGGAGGCAGAGAGAAAAAAAAAGAATAAATCTGATCAAAGCTACGTCTCCTAGCTTTCTTAAAAGCCAATCATTCTCAGCTTGCCATAAACTGCTGCGTGTATCAGTCACAAGGGGAAACTACTGCATTTCCAGGACACTGCAATGCCACACCAGAGAATAACCTGCAAGAACACCACTTTGGGAGATGCTGCTCAGGAATGCCAGGGGCCAGCTTCCAAGGAACCTAAGCCCAGCCCTGCTTCAGGCAAGAAAGGATGAAGCAGAAAACATCAGGTCCCCTCCACAGACACGCTCCCACCGCTGCCTGCTCCCATGCTACCTGGACCAGAGGGAGGCAAAGGACGGTCTGGGTCTGACCACTTCAGGCAGGCTTTTTTCTCTCCCCACAACACACTTCAGTAATCTGAAGCTTAACTGTCATCTGAACAACTAGCTGAGGGTGCTGTGAAAATAAGCAAACCTGAGCCGAAGTTGTAAGTCAAAATTCTTTGCAGTTTTGAGACTTTAAACTCTTCAGCAGCAAAGAAGCACAAAAATATGAAGTGTTCCTCCTGCTCCCCCCCCCAATCCCATTGAAATCAACATTTCAAGTTACAAGGGATGTAGCTGCACTCAATACAAGTTACTCAGGAATGTCACTGAATAAGCAATTTGGTTATTTGGGAACGACAAAGGAGGTTTCATTTCTAATGTTCATAAGTCATCCAAATTAATTAGTGCTTTAAAATGGCAATGAATCACTTCCTAAAATAATTTGTATTGGCTAAATTAAATCCAGTGAAGGGAGCCAATTTGCTGATTGTAAATTATCAGAATCCACACTAGCTCATGTGTATGCTGCGTACCATTTATTAGGCTACTGGGAAACAAAGGATGGCTACTTTTCACCACTGAACAAGATTACAGCCCTATTAAATGACCAGCTTATTGTGAAATAATTACAGGTTTCTATTTAAAGAATTCAAGCCAGACATCATTAAGAAACAAAGCTGAGTGTTAAGGGGAGTTAAAAAAAAAAAAAACACGGAGGAAAAGCTTGCTTTCCAAAGAGCTGCACCAAAAACCTACCTGAAGGGAGTATTTCCATCTTCAGAGATTAACGAAGATTAGTTTGGAGATGTAAGACTAGTTATGAAGATCTCTGTCACACAAGTGCCTAAAGGCAGCCTAATGCCCCAAAGTCCCACAGCCCGCTTCTCTCACTTGTGGCTGGGCAGTTGTTTCCAGACTCCTCTAAATTGAGCTGACTGTTGTGGAGTGCCAACAAGGTGAGGAAATACGCACCAGCACCTCCCATGTCATGCAAAGGAGATGGCTGCACAGCGCTGCCGTGCCCCTGCTCTTCCTCCTGCCGCAGCCCTCCCGACATGCAGCCCCCGACCCTCTCATTAGAGCCAGGTGCCTTGGATACAGTCTGCAGCACTGCTCTCAATGCATTCCCTTCCTTACCCCTCCAAAAGACAGAATATATGTATATTTTATATATACACACACATAAATAAGGCTTTACCTAAGCTAATTTACACAGCATTTTCCTGCTCTTATCTTTATCTCCTTACTCATATCAAAACCTTGACATTTCATCTTGAGAAATCTTTCCCCAGCTAACCTGCTTATCAGCAGTAATGAATACTCATGCAAACAGGTACAAAATTAAATGGAGTCTTTACAGTGATTATGATAGATTGAGCCATGCTTAATCTACATAATCAAATTGCTTCTTTGTTCACCAGTAATACCTTTTTGCTGTCCTGGGAGCAGGTTCAGCATTGGTTTCTCTTCTGACAGCTTCTTTCTGAAAAATGCTAACCGTGACAGGGAAAGGGGCTACTTGAACTGCAACAATTTAAGAGACGTGCGATTCACATCTTGGACTCTGGAATATGGCAAACCATGTCCAAACAAAAGGTGTCCCCTTTATGGAAGGGGAAAACATCATGTCTTTAGCCTGCTTAGATGCTAACAAAACAGAAGAATGTATGCAGCCATCTCAAGACCAGATTTGGGTTTCAAATCAAGTTAGATAAATCCTGCTGAGGTGCCAGAAATAAGGGATGACAGGTATATTAAAAAAACTTGACTTGTGGAACAGAAAGATTTAGTTCTGGGAGGATTCTGAAATGCGTCTCTGATCCTGCTTCTAACTTACCAACTCATAATATCAGGTCACTTCGGCCAACAATTTCCTGAAGCCTTCTCTACTTTTCAAAGTTGATTGGTTTTTAGAGGAAAACGAAGTGACAAATGGCATTACCCACAAAATACAAATAACTGCCTTAAAAAAAATATAGCCCGTTTACCTTTGTTCAAAATGCAGCATCAAAAGCAGCACAAAGGCTTGCTCCCTGAAGTACATGCTGAAACGTTTCTCTTTGACTAGTCTAACAAATATTACCCTACAAGCTAGTGCTCATTTCTAAAAATTACTTAACTGTAAGAGCTGAAAAATAAATAAGCCTTATGCAAAAAGCTAATAAGCACTTACAGAGAACAGTTTCTCTAACTCAATACAGCTTCAACATGTGGAAAAAACACACTGCCTGGACCTCCGCAGCTGGAGAAGCGACAGCTAGAGTAGAAAGGTCTCTGCATCATCCTAAGCAGGGGAAGACCAAGAGAGGGGGGAACAACAGTGGATTCTGGCAAGGACTGCTGGCACAGCTTGACTTTGGCTCAGGAGAAAGGAAAAGCTTGAATTATACAAAAATAGATTTAAGAAAGAATCAATGACATTTCATCTGAAAGTTCTGGTTTAAGTTTTAATTAGGACCCAAGATTTTGCACTTAAGTGCGTGAAATGGAGCACATGTATTTCTGCTTCCCAAGATAACTGACAGATCTGAAACTTACTCATCTCATCTCAAAAGGTTAATTAAAGAACAGTCCTTGAGAGCAACACCACAGGGAAACAGAAGAGTCTGCTCTGCTGGGGTGTCCTGGGGAAAAGCTGGCACACAGCGCCCGCAGCCCCCCACCTGAAACACTCCCATTTGCGAACCGAAGTTACCGCACAGTGACCACTGCCATGGAGATGAGCAAGATGGTGTTGAACTGGCCCAACAAGGCACAGAGACCAGCACAAAGCTTACCCACAGCATTTGCTACGGCTCTTTGGCAGGTTTCCTAGCCTGTGCTGAGCTCTGCGTTTCGACATAGGTATCCTCCAGCAGAACCAGCACGACCACCCCCAGCAGTAAGAGGTAGGTGTGGTAGCTCTTGTAATGAGGAAACTAAGGCCGGGTGACTCACTCAGGATCAAAGTCTGTAATTAAGCTAGAAATAGGCTGTAAATTCGCCAATTCCCAGACATACTGACAGCACTGCAAGGCGAAGGACTTCTCTCATCCGAGCATCATTAAAAAACACGCCATCTTTTAAGGAGCCTGTACATATGCAGCTCATTTGAGAATCTTGTCAATTTAAGAGACATTATCAAAAAGAATAAAAGTTCCATCATTTGAGCAAGACTTTGCGGATGTAAGTGACCTTTGGCTGTGCGGTAATTTAATTTCCAAAGAACATGAGCAAAGTCTCAATTAGACCTGAGAGGACCACTGCACCCTTACAAGAGGGAGAACAAGTGTGCGGGTGCGTCGCTGAAGAGCACTTCACGTCTTGGGGAGGCTGGAGGGACGGTACAAGGAAACATGAAGGCTTCTTGGCAAAAGCAAGCGTGACTGCTTGCTCAGGATGTAAAGCAGGATGGCACGCGCTGCAGACAGGTAAAACAAAATGCTCAGCCAGTGGTTCTCAGATCACAGGCAGCTTTTTGCTGTTTTCGTTACAAACGGAAGGCAGGTACTGAGTCTGCCATGGGAGAAACACTAATTTGAAAGTAGCCCAGGGAAAAGCAGAGGAGTGATAGGAAAAGAATCAGAGTGGTGATGGATTCTGAATGCCGCTTAACAAGGGAAAGCTTAAACATTATTTGGTGCAATCTTTATGGGCCTGATTTAACTGTTCCTGAATTGTTATGGTTGTAAATCCTTACGTTTTCATTGCACAGATATTTTAGTTCTAGTTATGAAGAATTGTTTGACAGCCCTTGGTCACTGCTCAGAAGTTTCCCAGCAGTTTGAACAGCAGGTTTGTAAAGGACAGTAAGCCTGGTAAGGAGCGGGCAACAACAGAAATAATGCAAGGGGTGAGACCACAATTATCGTGTGGTCTGTAGGAAAGCTGCACAGGAGATCAGCAGGACAACCCAACAGAAAAACACTGTAGTAAAAAAGTTAGAGAAAGAGCATATATGGACCCAGGTTCCCACAGCACATTTTTATCCAGCAGAAACAAAATTACAGAACTTCCAATAGTCACTCTTCATCTGAGATGTGCCATCTGTATATATGAAATCCCCCTAAATCCCCAGCCAGAAAAACATCAGTGACCCTACATCATTTACCCTTGTGCCCACTGCTCAAACTGAAACACCCCACTTTTCAATTTTCAATTGAAAGTGCAATCTATTATTTCAGATGCTTGATCTTTGTTTATTTTTATTTTTTCTCCACTCAGAAGCATTCATCTGACATTCATGACAGTTACAACTGAATCACAGTTGTGGGGGCAGTTTCTTCATACTGAAACAGATTGGTAGATGCTACCCTTCCAAAATGTTATCTTTGTGAATGCAAAGTCTCAGGACATCAATTAGGCAACATTCCATTTTAGCTGCTTGATAAAGCCGTGTTTAGGATGAGCTCCTCTCCTCGTCCTCCCAGCAAACCAGTTAAATATCTGATCTCCAAACACTTACATAGGAGAGAGTCACTTGCTCACAAGGTTTTTTTTTTTTTTTTTACAAAAGGTTTTCAAAGAGACTCAGAATTTACAAGCAGCATTCTCAGCCTCCAAAGCAGCCCCACGCCTAAAGAACACTCTCAAAAGTGGATTCAGGTTTGCTTGCAGCATCAGTACATGCTTTACATATATGAATTGCCTGTCACTGAAGTAACTGCAGCCTGGGCTCACCTTTTACATCTTTACTTATCTAAACACATGGCATGTATTTCAATGAGCAAGCCCATGTGGACAGTGTAACATTTAAATAAAGGTGCACAGTATCTGTAAATGCCTTTGTTAAAGCAACGAAACTGCTGTACAATACACAAACAACTTGCATGTCAGAGAAACAGTTCTCCTTTGGGGATTTCGGATGCAAAAGAAAAGAAATTCAGACACAGCTGGAAGAATTTAGACCACAGCAGTCCCTTGTCCCCCAACCTCCCCCTCCCACGGTCCACAGTGCTTCAGTTACCCTGCAGCTCTTCACTTTCTTACACTGGTCTGTACTATCCACGACCAGGAAAACACCAAATGCAGTCAAACCCTCAGCGGTGTCATTCCCTAAGCGAGCAGGAGGCATCCCTTTAGCACCCAGCCAGCTGACCGAGCAGGAAGCTTACCCCATCTGGAAGCGCCCTCCAGCAGACAGCACTCACAAACTCATTTGTGTCATCTTCCTTCCTGTCCTTGTCCAGGACGCTCTTGACCGTATCAAACTTGAACGTCAGCAGTGTCTTTGAGAGGCCCTTATAGTATAGGTAAAGGGAATTATTTTCGCTTCCTGGAAATAAAAAGTAAGTATGCAAGATTACATTCTGCAAAGAGACACAAAAATAAACAACAAAAGAGCTAAGAAGCCTTAAAGACATGACACTTCCTCCTAGCAGTTATCATTGTGCTCATGGTGCCTTAGCAACTGGGCATGCTCCACAGCAAACTTTCACAATGCTTAAAACAGAGCCAGGCTTTATTACAAGACAACTGTAAAATATCCAGGACCCCAACCTTACTCCAGAACTTCCTTAGGGCCCAGCAATCCAAGCAGTGCATCTACACTAGCACGCGGAACGCCTGCTCGGCGTTACAGCCATGAGGCAGGTAGCACTGTCACAGTTTTGCTTGCAGTAATCAGATATGACAGCTTGGTCTATGGAGGTTTAAGTAAGAGAAACTAGACAGTGTGCAGACTTTGTTTAGAAATCCATCCCAGTTTCTGCCTTGCAAGCCGTGGAGAGATCAGAGAACACACAAGCTAAGGTTCTCCTCCCCGCAGCACTGGAGCAGCCATCCCACAGGGATCAGCATGCCATTGCTCTTCCACCAAGACTTGATTTGCAGGGGTTCAACAGTCCGACGTAAGTGGCAAAGAGACAAGCTACCAAAGGAGTAACTGCTTAAGGGTGATTTAGTTTTCTGAAAGCTGTTCACACGGAGGGAGTCATTGCTTCGCCATGCAGAATGCTGTACTAAGTGACAAGAATGTGATCGCTCGTGTGGTCCAGGCTACTGACCTTTCTTAGAAAGATACAGGAGGATGTGTCAGTTGATAAACTTTAAAGACATACACCGCATCAACAGCAACTACATTAGCAATCAGCTTTTGGTGACAGCAAGCCCAAATCATCATATATAAAGACCTCATCTCTAATGAGAGGAAACTAAGTTCACAACTCCTTAGATCAGGCTCCTTACACCATTCCCTGTGAAGGGAGAGGAGGGTGGAAGCTCAGACCAATCCTCTAATTAAGAGGTCCACACAGTTATTTGGTACCTTGCTGGTATGCTTTGCAAATGGAGAGGCAGGAGCTCCAAGGAGTCACCCTAACACGTATCAGGATGGCTGCTCTACTTACCACAGGCAATGTAGTCTCCGTTGGACGCCAGCCCTACAAAATTCTTCTCGTTGATGTGACCCTTGAAGGAGCGCAAACAGTGAGGTTTCCCTACATTCCAGAGCTTCAGCTGACTGTCTGTTGACCTGAAAACAACACTTAAAGTTACACTGCTGCCATATGGAAGGTAATCCTCACTTGAAACACTGCTCCTTAACACTCTACTTGCAACGGAAGTGTGGGAAGTCTCGGTGCACTCCGTGAGATTTATTTCACTTTCAGTCACATGCAACCCAGCTTGAGCTTGGAAAAGGATCACATCATCTTAAAAGACCATCAAAATGCATTACATGTTTGAATAAAATAATTCCTATTACTCTCCCTTTCTCCAATCAATTGCAGAATCCTCCACTGAATTGTACACAGCCTGTGGTCCTTCACTGCCTCCTCCAAATCCTTGCATATCCAGGACACTTTTTTTTTTTTTTTTTAACATTTATTTAACCTCTACAGAATAGACAAAGGCCGTTCCTTTCTGCCTGCTTGCTCCAACTCTCATTCATGCCTTTACAGGACTCAAGGTAGGAAGCAGTCTCCTCCCCTCCAGCTGCCCTGAAAGCAGGGTGTTCTCCTCCTGCCCAGCATCAGGGGACTGCCTGGATACAAATCTCAAACTCCATTTTCACCTTGACAGCAAAGCTAAATATTACTTTTAAAAATACACAACTCTGTTGGGATAAAAATCAAAATCGATGTTTTACATTGTTCCCCCACATGCACGCATACCTGCCTTCAAAATGTTTTCCTGCTTACCATTAGCAAACACTTCCCTTTTGGCAAAGGAAGAGAGGTGTGGGTAGTCTTCTATGCCTGGCAGAGCTCAACTGAACTAGGAAGACCGCAGGTCTCTGGGATATAGGATTAATTTGTCTCCCCAAATCCAAGGGAACTTGAGTCTCTCACCTCCCAGGAGGTAATTCTCCAGCAAACACCAGCTTTGGATATTCTTGCACTCCCTGACTTAGGGCGATGCAATCCGCAGTACATCAAGAAGTGCTGATGTGGTGGGGACTAGAGCCCAGCTAACCCACCCTTGAGAAAAAGAGAGCTGTTCTAATCTGAAATTTGAAAGGGATTGGGAGTAGGACCTGTCATCCTGCTGAGGTGAAGAGAGGGGAGGCAGGTACAGGTTGTGTTACCCAACCTTTCTGCTTTCCAAATATTAGAAGCTGAAAAAAAAACAACAATATCCATCAAATATTCCTGACATTAGTCCTGCACCAATGTCACATTTGCCTAAAAATATAGCACAAGAGAGATGCACCTTGTGCTCTACTGCAAAAACCTTATCTCAGCCCTCAATGACAGCTGGAATGACAAAGGAGTGATAAGGGAGCTGCAGCAAGATTTGTTAGTCATTTGTAATAATAGCACGAGGTCAGATCACAACAAAGGTATGAACTTTATCTCTAATACTGTGACTCGAGCAGAAGTGCAATCCTGGTCCCAGGTCTTGACTGGGGGCGCCCTAAAACAGAGTATTTGTTTTCTCTGTCTGACTGTTCCACATCCATTGCTGCGCTATGCTGCAGCTCCCTCCCTTCCCTGCTCTTGTACTTACCACCACGGCAAAACATTGAAAGGGAAAAAAGATATATACCACCTTTTTTTTTTTTGCCCAGAGGTAGAGGGACAAGCTTTCTTTGCTATTAGGGTAGCAATATTATTTTTAAAGCGCTGCTTTTTAAAGCTTCAGAGTTGCTTGGAAACTAAACACTTCTGAAAACAGAGTGAAGCAGCGAAAGAAAATCCCTGGTCTACAAGCTGTCAGGTTCCTGTGACAGCTCGTGCTCTCAGCTAACCCATCAAGAAGACCTTATGTATACAGGCACTTAACCTCCATGTTATATTCTAGATCTCCCCGTTAAAATAGAAACACTTAGCCTATTAACTAATGGAATGCTTTTCCTGTTAACAATTTCTCATGAAGCTCTAGCCACGTTTTCATTGCTTAGGACAAGTGCGCCATGTAAGATGACGGTTACCTGCCACTACACCACAAGTACAGGAAAAGGCCGTTGATCCCTCTGCTATTACACTGCTCTTCTGGTTTCATATCCTCTCCAAAAAAACATCATGGATGCGTTGCTCTGTTAAAACTGCCTCTCTGTAAATCAGCACTGCAATCAGCGCGTTGTGCTAAATACCAGGCAGTTCTGAACATTCCTGAGGTCAAAACCTAACTCTACAAAGCACACTAAATCAATGCAATCTATAAAACAGCTTTAGTTAAAAAATCTGGAGAATATGAACATACTTTTTTTCCCCCCCTTAAAAGGGATTAGTGTTTTGTTTTTGTGAGTCACTACTGCCGACTGCCCAGTTTACACAATTAAGACATGAAAAATAATCTACTCTCCCCACCATTTCTTTCTGTTCACACACAAAGATAGGTGAGCCCTGCAGTTAGTTCCCTTGCCCTGGTGTTGCCTGTCCAGGTCTGACAGCCCTTTTTCTATTCCTCCCAGGACTCTGGGATAGCTGTTCTCAAGTGGCCAGCTCAAGCAGGACAGCACTATTCTGTCCTGAAGCATCACACATATGATGCTCCACTTGATCATGGCTGTAAAACGTTCCCAACTTCCTTATGTCTCTATTTAAATGCGTTCTTCTTAGTCAGATTTGGTTCAAAGCATTCAATTTAATTTGCTCTGTGTTCCAGGTATGAATTAACACCCTTACAAAGAGCTATAATGCTAATGGAATTAAGAAGAGAGGAACTGGTAAGCAGCACTAGAAGTCACCAGGGAACCTTCCATCACACCGCTCACATCAGCATAATTTACCAGCAGTCTGAATGCTCACATGAACACCTTAAAAAAAGCTCTGCTTTGGCTCCAGCCTGCTAGAGCAAGCTATGTGCAAACCGAGGACAGAACTGGGGTGGATAACCATCCCCTCAGCACAAGGCAGCAAGCCTACTTTCTGGGACTAGACCTAACCCTGTGATTCAGCCCTGCTGCCCTCTGATGACAATACATTTGTGTGTAACACTTAAGATACATACCCGCTGGCAGCCTACAGACCCCAAAGGTTTCTTGCATTTTCCCCATCATTTAACAGTTATTTTAAACACACATGTAATTTCCCCACATGACCCGACAGACACTCATTCCTACACACAGGAAAACATATCTAGAACTGAGGCAGCCCCGTGGTTTTGGGGCAGTTGTAACCGAGTTGCTTTATGGCCATGGCTAAACACCCTCTTGGGATGTAGCAATACTATTTGATCATTTCTGTCACTCACCAGCTGCCCTGTTACTGCACATCGGTAACATCCCCGGGGCTGCCAGCAGCCTCCTGTACAGCAGAGCTGTGCTCAGGAGCACCCCCAGCACACGAGCTCTTCAGAAGGGGACCATCCACTTGCACCTTCCCAAACTCAGGGCTTGTGGTCAGAAGCTGAATCTGTTTGCCTCAGCGTTCCTCTTAAGCTTTTTAGCTCCACAAGACAGAGCAGAGCCAAGTGACACCAGGAACAAATTTCTATTTTTGTCTTCGAAAAAGCAACAATCTGCTTCCGAAAAGCACAGCAGCTACTGTGCGCACCCACCCACACGGGGGAACTCGCACAAGGGCCCCGACGACTGCCAGAAACCAAGGGCTACAGTTTTTAGCCTACCTAATAGGAAATACTTACGCGGAGACAATTTCTTCCCCACTCACAAATTTTGCATAGGAGACTGCCTTGCGATGCCCTTTGAACACCATGATGGGCTGCTTAGTGTTGCGGAGGTCGTAGTAGTGGACACAGTGATCTGAGGATGAGAAAGAAGAGGTCAAATTCATCCGCTGGGGGAGGACGCATGGGACCTCTCGGAGGGAATCAGCTCACGCTGGAAGCCCTGACAATGGTTTCCACATCTCAGTTCAACCCTCATCTAGGGTAAATAGTCTACACTATCGGAAAGTAGTGTTTAAAAGCAGACTGCTTAAAATGGCCCCAAAATTTAGTTCTGCAAACCCCACTTAGCCCACGTGCAAGGCAGCAGCTAAGAGAACCCTTGCTGCTCCTGCCTCCCTTCTTGGCGCTGTGCCTGGGCAGGCTAATTGCCAGTTCTCATTCCCTGCTCCCCCCCCTTTCCTTCCTCAATCTGTCCCCTCTTGGAAAACTGTTCAAGAACCTTAGGCTACACACTCAGTCTGTCCACCACTTCACAGGAGAGTGGAAAACAGGGCCTAAATTTCTCATGGGTAACCCCTATACTTTTGTTTTTGGCTTTATTACCAAGAGAGAATTAGCATTTCTGCTAATGAGAGAGCAGAGACTAGATTCCAATTCTTCTCAAGATTTAATTCGCAGATGTGCTGCAGTGCCACAGCCACATAAAAGGGATTGCAACAGAATCAGTGGTACACTTTATTTTCTGCACAACTGTGTCAATTCCCAGGAAAACAAAAACAAAGCAAGAATAGCAGCCCCCGTGAGATCCAAGCCCCAAAGACACACAGTACTCCTTCCAGCTCAGCAAGGTTAATAAGCTTCTCCCTCCCTGACTTGCCATCATTAATGTTGGGCTTCATTTAATTATCCCCTGCTGTTCTGGACATTCAGGAAGGGGAGGCCACATGCATGCATGGAGACAGAGCAGGAAGCCTCCCTTCTCAGCAGGCAACTCACAGCACCCAGACATCAGCTGAAAACTGCTCTGACCCTCCTCCCACTGAAACAGCACACCCCCAGTGGCAGATTATCACAGAGATTGCATGGAAATGCATTTAAATGCCAGTAGCTACAGCTATTTTCGTATTTGCACGGAGTTTCAAAGCAGGGCTCTCAGCCATACAAACAGCACCCGGCTGTCTCAAAATCCCATGTGGTTCGAGAGATAACTGGATTCCTATTGATCAGGCTACAGCTACAGAAGCTGCCTTCGGAGCAAGTGTAGCTTTCCACCTGCATTACCGGGCTAATTGCCAGCCACGGCAGGACAGGGGACTACAGGAGGAACCTGCAGTGAAACGTGGCGAGCAGGCAAGTCGTCCTCTTTGCTTTGGGCATCCGCATATCAATCCAGCACCAGTGAGGTCTCCAGCAAGAGCTTCCCAGCTGTCCCCCCTCAAGACTCTTCTCTACATGCCTCAGGCTTCCTCCACAGGGTGCAGCGGAGTTTGGGCAGTGATGGGCTGGAGCTCAGCAGCTCTCAAGCTCGCTCCTATGAGCGCCGAAACACCTGCACATGCCGCACCCCAAGCGTTCCTTCGCATGATGCTCTCATTTCTTCTTCCCCCGAAATGAAAACCCTCAGAACCGCTGCTACTATCGACCAAAATCCCCAGAGCGTCCCTACTATTTGGGCATTTTAATCGTCTTTAGAACAAAATGATGCTATAAAGGGCTTATTCACCAGAGGGGATAATTTTCAAGGGGACTTGAGATTAATCGCTGACATCCCTTCAGTAAGAGCCGGGTATCTCGCTCCCTTCCACCTCTTGGAAAACTCAGCCAAAAGCAGATCCATTTCCTAGCCTGGCCAGCACACCCGATCCTGGAGCTAGAAAACAGTTAAGTGGTGATCGTTATTTTAATGAGCAGAAATGATTCCAGCAGGGCTTTCTATTAGGAGCCAGGTAGCAGATAAGCCTCTCAAGCCTCTTTTTGCTCCCAGTTTCAGCCTCCCCTCCAGCTGGCCTGTCATTAGGAAACCTTCTGAGCACCAGATTTTATCCTTCAGAGGGTGACAAGGAACAGAGGTACCTGCGGAGGGCCTGAACAAGAGCACCTGTCAGCAGCTGGAGCAATGCTGAGCAGGAGAGCTGGAGCAGGAAAAGCCAAGGCCATTTGCTGCGAAGGGCCATGAAGTTGCATTTGCCTTCTGAACATCACCATGAACAGCTGTAAGGCCGCTGGCAGCTGGCCCCAGCACAACGTGCCTCCCCATGCCAGCAGGGCCATCAATCACTGCCTGCTCTCAGCACAGCAAGCACAAGGGAATGGCAAGGCCAGGGGGTTCTAAAATTAGCCACTTAATTATTAATTGATTATTTCAGCAGCCAAAGCACTGGCTCACAATCAGCACTTTTTTTTTTTTAATTCAACCGAAGCAGCTATTTTTAAGTAGACATATGAAGACTTATGCCTGCTGCATTCATTAAAACCCAAACAGGTGGTCGTGTTTTACAGTTAAAGAGATACTCTCTCTTTTAGGCCATATGGGCTTTCCGAAAACAAGATAAAAATGCCATCTGCTGAGGAAGCAGAGCCTGAAAACGAAGCTAATGAGAAAAATACAACTCCCAGGTAGACTGGCAGGAGCCTCGTGGGGCACATTCGGATGAACTGAGGCTGACCACGAGGACAGCATCAGGGGCACAGCGCTCAACATGGCTCCGAGAAGGGGCAGTCCTGCTCCCAGCTGGTAGTCAGCAAAAGAGGGGGGCACCGAGGGGACACAAACAGTTCCCAAACTCTGCAGTAGCTCCTAAACTCCTTAAACGCCATTTGCTCCTGCCCTCAGCGTTTCTAGAAGCCACAAAGTGCATGCGTTTCATTGCTAGCCAGCATGCACAGGCTCATTTGCTTCTCATTCCCCTCCTCAACCACTCAACCATCAGCATTATAATCAACTTTCAGTGTTTTTTTTCAGCTCTACAGTTTCTATCCCTGGCCAGAAAACTCACTTAAAATAATTTCAGCTTGAAAACAATGCTCCCACAGTTAAAAGTCTCACTCCTAACCTTAGGCAGCAACAACTCACTGCTTTACTTTTTCTTTTGTGTTCTGGCTTAATTGAAATATACATAATGGGAAAGAACATGTATACATACCGGAACAAATTAAACACTCCAAAGCAATTCTCATCCAGTTCAATGTCACTGCATAAGCTGAGCAGGACAGAGTCCTGCTGCTGCTCCTCCTGAATCCCAATTCTCTCTGGCAGGCCATATTATGTCTTTTTTTTTTTTAATGGTCTCAAAAGGCAAAAAGAGCAGCTCAACTCTGCTGCTGCTGCTGAGAGGTCACAGACCATGAGTCCGAGTTTTTAAATAGTGCTTTGCCAGATCTGCTTGCTTCCCTGAAGGAGGCTACGCTCTCACCTTCGAGCTGCCTAGTGACGACTAATCACAAATTCGGACTTTTTACCGCAAGTGCTGACAAGTCCAACAAAACTTCCGAAAGATCTCGCAGCCTCTTCAGAAAATATAGCCCATGTCAGCAGAGGCTGGCATCACTCACTGCTTATCAGCTCATAAATTCCCAAGACTCCAGCTGGCAGGAGCAGGGCAGGCAGGAAGGCCACTTCTGCAGCGTGCAAGGCGAGGAGAGGAGCGTCTCCATCTCTGCTTGGTTGCAGGGGAGGGGGTCCAGTGAACAAACCGATGATGTGGTTCCACAATCTTAGGAAATCAGGTTAAAAACTTCTGAAAAGAGCTGGGAATTGCTAATGGAGCCAGCAGCATCTTAGATAATTTTAGGACTGTTCAAAAAAGATGTAATTGCTCTTGGATTTTTCGCTGTTTAAACAAAAGAGGCAAAGTCCATGTTTTGCCAAAAGTGATTTCCCCTTACTCTTCAGGAGATTTGTTACTAAAATTCACAAAGCAGCTGTTACTAGAAGGCTCGAGGCTCACATCACCTAGTGCAAAACTCTTAAAATGTACTGAGGAGCAGCAACTCCAAAGCAAGCTCTCTGCAGGAAGGGCTAGGAGGGAACACCACACAGCAGCACCTTGCTGGGTTGCACCGAGCACCAGTCCCGCAGGGGTGGCGATGCACGCGAACTGTAGCAGAGCAACTCAACTCCACAGGTACCCAGCAATTCTGAGCCACCTTCATCTTCCATGCCATGTACTTCGCTCCCCTTCACCACCACCATTTACCACCCTAGAGCTACTTACAGGCCCTCCAAGGCTTTTTTTTTTTTTTTTTTGCCCAAGAGCCACTTACTAGAAGGAATATCATCAACAATGGGGCAGCAAAACACCAATTTACCTGCAATGCAACAGTTTTATATTCAAGGGATGTAAGACTAGAAAGCCCCAAGAGACGCACGCAAAGGTCCTGTAGCTCTCCTCTGGAAAACGGGATTGCAGAAGAACTAATGACCATTTTTCTTATTTCATACAGAAATGCATATTTCTCAACCGTTCAATATTTCTCTTATTGATCTACTCAAAAAGTAAGTAATTTACATTGCCCCCATTTTTCAAGTGCTTATATGCCTGAGAATGCAAGTGGTGCTCGCTGCTATGTCGCAGATGAACGTTACAGCCAAGAAATGCCCATATCCATAAAAATAAGTCGGAGCAGAGCAAACCAGGTGTTACTAAGGTCTGTTAGAGGTTTTCTGTTACCAAAGCACATTCTGAACTTTTGTTTTCTTTTAAATAATCAAGATCTTCAATAGCAAACTTATGGATCAAATTCATTTTCTATATAAATGTTCCAGCTGCTGCCTGTAGTCCTGCTCGCCTCGTGCTGCCTCTGTTCTACTGCAACAGAAGCCCAGGGTAGGGCACAGCCCTATGTGTTTCCCTCATACTTCTTTGATAGCAGCGACCCTGTTTATCTAGCATCTTGTGTCAGTGGTTGATTATCCCCTCAGTTTTGTCTGTTCGTTTTTCTCCCTGGTATTCAAGTCTCAATCCAAGGCTGCCTGTTTTCACCGTAACGAAAGCCTGCATGTAGGCAGTAAGAAGCAGAGACACCAATACAAGTCTGAGCAAGGGGTGGAGGAGGGTTATTAAATGACTTGTCCAGCAGCATTAAAACTGAAGCCAGGCAAAGTTGGTGCAAGAAGCCTGTGCTCTCCCACAGTTAGGTTATGAAGAAACAAAAGAAAAAATAACCCTTAATAAAATGGTACCAAAAAGCCCACACGGTATCTTCAGAATGAAAGATGAGAGGCATAATTTCGTGGAGTTTGATTCTATTTCTACATTTGATGGTTAAAAAATGGTTTTAGAAATCCTGAAGGAAGCGTCCACTGCTCAATACATATTGAAGGAATTCACTGAAATCCGATTATTTATATTTAAACATCTAACTATAGGAATTGAGCTTCCCTTTCACTTATTTCTCTGTATATGAAGTGTACAAGAATACTTAGCGCACAGAAAGGACAGACTGAAGGCTTTAAGGCTACCCAGAATCATTTCTTGCTGCTGAATAAATTGTCTAGATGAGTTAAACAGAAACACATCCCAAAGCCTTCAAGTGTTCTAAGCCCAGTGGCTCAAACAAAAGCTTGTGTTTCAAGTGTGTGGGTGAAAAGAAAGAGCACACATTATCACTCCCATGAGTGCTACTCCAGAAAGGGAAGGACAAGACACTTTAATGAATTTTTGTTCAATGGACACAAGCAACCGATAGAACAACTGATTTTTAACATCAAGACAAGTTAAACAGAAGTCTTTCTGCTAGGCTGAATGTGATTTCTCCTTACAAAAAGCAAGCTTGCATCCTCAGAGGTAAAGTCTTTGGCTAGACTAAAAAAGGAAACAATCAGGAAGCTTACGTACAACCTCAGTTTTCACTGCTGAAAACTCTTCTGTTAGTACAGAGCAAAAGGAAGGAGATAAAAAGGGACTACATCCCAATTTTAAATCCTGATTTCAAAATAAACTCAAATCAACAGCAGCACACTGAAGTACAACGTGCTGTATTGCAGTACTCGAGAGATAGCTTTGCATATTGGATGCCTTGGTCCTTACAGAAACCTGAACAATGGCCAAATAAACAAGCACTGCTCTTCCTCAAACATCTGAGGAAAGACAGAGCTGCTATCAGAGCTCAAACCTTGAAGCTGAAAACTTAAGAGATCTTTGAGAGGAGACTTACAAAAGCCTCAGTGCTACTCTTGACCTCAAAGCCATCTAACAAGCTGCATACTTAGAGTAACTTGAAAACTATTAAGAAGAAAGTGGAACCTCCCCAGTGGACTTTCTACCTACCTCCACACCAGGAAACAGAGCCTCCCCAACGGCAGTGATTTCCTCAGAGGCTGGTCAAAAAACAACTCAGGATTTAATTATGAAAAAGTCAAAACAAACTTAATCAGAAATTGCACTCTGCATAAGGATTAAAACCCACCTTTGCTCAAGGGCCCTTAAAGTCATAGAACAATGTGAGATGGATTCCAGAGGTCTCTTCCAACCAGATCATCTTCTTGCTCAGAGGAGGGTCACGTGCAAAGTTAGGTTCAACTCAAGTTCAGTAACTGTGCTCAAGTCCTAGTCAGTCAAGCTCTGAGCATCTCCAAAGATGGAGATTCTGCAAACTGTTCCCTGGTCCTGGCTGCCCTGAAGACCGCTCTTATGTCAAAGGATTAGGAAGAATACGTTTTTAATCCGAATTTGCTTAAGCTATTTGTTATTGACATAAGAAAGATAAGGCATTTGTCTTCTCAGATCTTTCGGGTTTTGTCTATCTACTCCCACATGCCGGAGGAAGCATGAAGTACTGCCATGCAACCTTTGTTCTCCTGTAATTAAGTTTATTCTTACTAGTTAAAAAAAAGGAACATGAAGAACTACTGAATTTAAACTTTTGCAGAGTCTGTAATACCAAACAACAGCACTTAAAGACATGCATTCATGTGACTGAGGTGGCTTTGGTCAAAAAAAAGTCATGAATGAAGTGAAGTTTCCCCTACAGCAGAAAGGTAGGAGTGGAGTTTGACCATCCATGTGTTGGTCTTGCTCTGGAGAGAAGACTGTGGACAGAATTGAACACTCCCGCTTTGGGAATAATACAACTCACCAAGACATGTAAAAACAGGTGTTCTCCAGAGCGGAAGAGAGAGTATGGGAAAAAGTGGGTCTTTACTACAGCAACAGAAAGGCAAGATGTTATTTGGGCATTCACGAAAGAACGGCAAGAAAGCCTTCCAGCCAAGGAAGCACTATAAAGAGAGATTTATTTCACTCAGAGTAATACCAGAATGGGCTAGGATCAGTACAGGCTTTGGTTTATCACAAGCATTTTCAGGGAGAGAAGACAACGTGACAGTTTCCACTACATAAAGGACATGGATGCTCTAGGAAAATGAATGAAGACAATGCATTAAACATGGGAAACAATGTGGACTTGAATTCAAGAGAACAAAGCCCTGCAATGAAAATTAATGCAAGAATTTTCTGAAGAAGAAATGAGATAAATATCGACAGTGAGTTGACATCAGTGTCCTCTTTACAAACCATTTCCCTTACTGTAAGTAAAGAGATTAAAAATGGGTTTGATGCAGCTTGATGCAAAGAATCTCTGGCAGACCAAACTGTGCAAAGCATTTTGCTGAAGAACGCACCGTGCTGTTTTCCACTTGCAGCACGACAAATCACATGAGGAGAAAACAAAGAAAACCATCTCACCCTAACATCTCCCTGTTGGAAGATCATCACAGCACGGGCAAAGCCAATTGATATTTATTTTTCCTGCTCACACCTTCCCTTCAAGAGATCCCTTCAAGAGATCCAACAAAAAAAGAAAAATCTACCCCAATACAGTCATTGTTACAGGCACAATTAAAATGTTTCCTGGATATAGCTTTGTATTTATAGTTTTCTGTTACAGAACCAAAGTACTTGTAATTTCTGTAACTAAGTCAAAATTATCCATTTGACGCATTTACTTTACCTCTTATTTTTATCTGAGTTCCCTTAGCAGTAAAAGAACATTTTTTCTCTGAATAGCCATCTTCTTTTGCCCCAGGGGAATCTTGGCAATCTATTCAAGGAGCAACGCTCTGGTCTGCAGCAGTGAACTGGAACAATGTCCTTATTTTGTATTTTGTGTGTGTGCTCAACGTAATTTGGGATGCAGTACTTCATTCATGTTTGCTATCAGAGTTCTGTCTAGACAAGTGGTCTCAAACACACCATTGTTCGAGACTCCCAGGGAGCTCCCACATACCCTGTCTTCATAGGTGTTACAAGTGTTCAACAGCCACACAAAAATGGACCAGAGGTTGGAAAAGCATTCAAGAGATTTTTCCCTGTAAGTCAGAACTCCTCCACGTGCTTTTCCCTTATATCATGCTCTGAGAAGTATACAACATTAAGCAAGGTCTGTATGATTTATTTTGCTGGTGGCGAAATCTGAAAATATATCTTCAGTAAAGAAGCTACAGAACCAGTGATGTTAGCAAGGAGACGAAAGATTTCAAAAGCAAAGGAAGGCACGCAGGTGTTTGGGGATGACTGCATTCTGACAACTCAATCTCATTTTCCCACACTGAGATACAGATGATTTTTGAAGGCAATTGCCCATCATATTTAGGGAACCCAACACAAATCCATCTCAGCTTTCCATGTAAATGAAGGCAAAGCACAGCTTTGAGAAGGAAATGCCTGATGGTGTTCTGTATGACTGATTGGATGATAAAAAAGCAGCATGGGAAACGCTCACCTCCATGAAAGCTGAATTCAAGAGAGCTGCAGTTGTATTCAACACATCTGCTAGCCTCAGCTTCATCCCTGGCAAAACCAACAGCACAATAACCACTCTACCAAGGAAAGGCTCAGGGATGTGATGGCAGGGGGCTACAGGTTAGCATTTGTTATATTTTGCCAGAGCTCTACAGTAAAGACAATGCTTCAGCCAGTGATTTTAATCTCTTACTAACACCAACTGCACTTTTTTTTTTTTAAATGTATATCAACACTAGCATTTCACTGAAGATCTATATCTCCCTCTACTGAACATAAGAAGGGAACAGCAGCCTTGATGGGAACTGCCAACTGGGTTTTTAACCTTCGTATTCAACAGATTCCCTATGGCTTGAAGTTACAGATGACATTTGCAGGGGTATGGATAATGGTCTTTATGCACTGGGGACATTTTTTATTGACTTGTCAAAACCTTTTGACACAGCAGCCCATAAAGCCTCCACTAAGTAACTTGCCTCATATTAAGGAGAGGAGGAGGAGACAAAGCATTAGAGATCTTAATCAGTTGAGAAAAAGGGCTCAGATGGGAAGGGAAGCAAAACAGATTTCTCTAGAACTCCTTTGAAACTTTGACCTTTATGGTTTTGAAGAACTATAGAGACTTCTCACAGGAATAAGGGATAGCTGGTTTGTGTGCAATTCAAAGATTGCTTTCTACCAGATTGCTGGGAAAAAAATCAGTACAGATAAGGCAGAAGTACCATTGTTACAAAACTAATTTAGACAACAGCAATAACAACCTACAGCTTTTAGAAGAATTCATTCTTTAAGACTGATGGAGAAAAAGTGACTATTCAGACTCGTAATCCTACTGTTCTCCTTGACTATGAACATGTTTGACTGTATCCGCTAATGCATGCGTATCAATGGCCAAAAATGAGTTTTATGACACCTAGAATATGTGAAGAGCAGTCATTTTATAGTAAAAGGTACCCCAACCCATGCTGTCTATGCAGACTACCTCTCCAAAGATCTGAAACATCTCACATGAGCACCAGCAGTCTTACTAGTACAGTGACTGCTGGATAGATCCAAAGCCAGCAGCTCCACCTTCTTTGCAGAGCAGCTCTAGATCCTGATTCTAGATACTTCCTGCACGCAATGTTTAGTCTCACTGCAAACCAGAGCTCTGGCTATTGACTGACTCCAAGCACTGCAGGTCATGGAACTGTGATGGAGGGAAGAGACAGCAGTCAGACTCCAAGACCACATGCTTCAAGATGAGTTCATGCAGGTAAGGTAACCTATAATGTTAAAGATAGATATGAAAATAAACGTCCTCCCTAAGATTTTAGGAGTATGTCTATGAAGCAACAGCTTTAGGGTTTTTGTTGTATCATTGAACATCATACAATAACCACTCAACAAGCTTCAGAGCAATCAAACTGGCTCTAGGGAACATGCAGACTGCTGCCATGTGCCTTACAACAAGCAGCTGAGGACACAAGTTGGCCAAACTCTCCAAGCTGATGTTGGCCCAGTACTATATTGTGCTTAACTAGCCTGAGGAGACATAAGCCTCCTGCTACCACGTTCTGGAGATGGCCATTGATTCATCACCTAAACTACTCTCAAAGCAGATTCCACTACTGTTGGAATAACGGATATAACAGATACTGTCCTGACCAGTAACATTGAAGCTTCAGATGAGAATGCTTCAACCAAAGCTCCGCTAAAGATATGGTGGGGTATGCAGATGATGAAATAAGCATGGGAAGACTACATGAGGATACACAGGTATCCAATGTGGGAGAGAGGCAATCTATGATCTAGCCAGTCAATGAAGTAAGCCACGTGAAGGGGTGCTGGGTTTGTACGTGCATCTACAGCCTTACTTTTTGTCATCAGCTTCAGTTACAAACAGCTAACAGTTCCTCTCTAGGGGAACTCTCAACCTAGTCCAAGCATTTAAAAATTCTCTTCTTAAAAACCACGTGTAAGCTTAGATGCTCAGATACTACGAAATGAAGCCTTCTAGATGACAGACCATGCTGCATTTGCAGGTTACATGTTCTCCTATGCAGTGCGACAATTTTCACCAGTTTGTACAGAAAAAGAAGCATATGTTGTAAAGTAATCCTGCACTGTACCCAAATAAAAGACGGAATAGTTCATCTATGCAGCAGCTTGAAAAGGAGGCACCACAGAAGTGTGCTACAGAAGATGCCATTCCAACAAAATTCCTTTCAATTGAGCTACCAGAAAAACTTCACAAACTCCAAGTGTGAAATGGGTTAAACTCCTAGGAACACAGCAACAACTAGTAGCAAGAACAATTTAGCAGTTGGAGGAAAATACAAATCTCAGATTTGCCTATTCTGTTCCTAAATTTCAAAGCTCATTTCAATTTTAATTTGGATTTTGTAATGTTGACTAAATGACTTCTGCACCAGTCATAAGACAAAATGTCAGGAAAAGAATATTTAAGCAAACAATTAGCACGCTCATTTCTGCCACTGATAGATTTATCCTTTTCTCCAGAGAATCAAATGGAGCTTTGAGTTCATTTTATTTGTTCACTTGTTACTGAAGTGTGACAACCTCTAGGATAAAGTTTGGTAACTCCCGGTAGGTCTCTATAATGTGACTCACTCATTATTGCAAGCGCCTTATCCAACAAATCAGAGACAATGTTTTCTGTGTACATAAAGTTATATAAGCTTTTAAATTCTGAAGTTTGCGTGAAATTCATGCACATATCTCCTGGATGCCTGCAAGCAGTTTCAAGTCCCCTCCTGACCTGCTGGGAAGCAGCCTCAGCACTAAGGCACGCTGCGGCATGGCCTGAAGACACAGACTCACCTGGCCTCAGACGGGCACGAACAGGCAAGCTGGTTTCACTGCAAACATCATCGGTTTCGGTAACACCGTGTGGCTGCAGTTCTGTTCTTTGTCATGAAAGAAGCAGCAGCAGACTGATCTACCAAGCAAGTCTGATCCGAGTCACAAAGAGTCTTCAGACATGCATCAGGACAGCAGAAGGCAGGTTGATACTTCACTTTATATTGCATCCCAGCATCATTTTCAAGAGGGATCATTTTAAAATCAAACCTTCATGACCATGTTCTAAACTGAACAATGTCACTAAGCTCAGCACTTCCCCCAACACATGCACTGTCAGTACAGATATGTGATTGCTACCGCTGAAGGAATCTGTGGTTTGGACCAAAGGACCCTCAGCAGATTGAAGAGGTGGCGTAGGTGCTTTCAAAGGCTGCAGTAAATGAAGCACTTGCCATGGTTTCCGGAATGAGTTTAGCCCCCAAGATGTCCAGTGTGCACTTCTGAATCACAGACCTTGTCCCCTTCTTTCTTTGCCAACAACCTCAGAAATCACGGACTAGAGGACACTTGCGGAACACCCACAAAAAAGGTAAGACACCATGCATGTCAAGCCCAGCAGACCTAACAGGAAAGTCCTGGACTGCTGCGTGCTGTGCCAATTTCAGAAAGGCTCAATTTGGAGGCGTTGCTGTGAACTTCAAGCACATGCTTCGAGGAAATGCCTGACCCTTGCTTGTGCATTTGAATACTGAACTCAATTCATGTGCTAAAGATAATCTAGTAGCTTAAGCTCATAGAAGCTGCCCAGCTCCACCCTAAACAGGTCATATATTCACACAAATGGACTCTTTCTGAGTCACTGCAGGTTTTCGATAGAGCAGAGCACTTACCCAGGAGAATCTATTAAGGTAGGACCTTGCTTTCAGCTGAAAAACATTAATTCACCAAAAAGGCATACTGCCTTCTTGGTCATTAATATCACATCATTCTCCTGAGCTGAGTGACAAGGCAGGCAAGTCACCCAGATCTGAGGAAGCATGAAAGGCTCCCAAATATCTCTCTGTAGAAGTAAAGAGAAATCACTGCTCCAGTTACTGCAGAAAAAAAAAAATATATTTCACTGGACAAGGATGGTCTCCAAAGCAGTCCTGCTTAGACACCAAGTATATTAGCAAAATTGAATGATGCTGATAAAGAAGCCACATGTGACCCTAAACTGTAAGTGCATCAGGGCTGTGCAGAGATTTTATTTTGTGAGGGAACAGTTGAAAATCAAAACAAAGCTGTTGACATAGCAACAGGAGCCCTTTTCACGTTGTATGCTGTGAAGCAGAATCATTAGTTTTGTGGCCTTTCAACAACAAATGGAAGGCTACAGCGTTCAAAGCCAGAGTACGAAGCCGTTCTGTAATGCTGTAGATGGTGCAAGATTTTTAAATAGCATGCAAAACCTTCTAGGCAAGGGCAAAACCATCTTGGAAGGCCAACCACATTCTTGGGAAGCGTTCTGGTGCAGCAGCATTGTACAAGTAGGGAAGGGAATGAGGAAGAGACAGAACAGGCAAGAAATGCACGAACAGGAGAAGGGTAAAAGCCTCAGCACTAGGGAGAGACTTCCCCAGCGCAAAGGGTCTTGAACTCTGAGGCTGTAATTTTAGGTAAGCATTAAAGTCAACATAAATCAGCACTGTCCTGTGTTTTCCCAGGTCAGTTCACCTGAACCCACGCTGTCAGTTTATGACAATGCAGTGAGACCTGACCGCGGTTAAAACTCACTCAACAAAACCATTAATCTCTGAGTATGTCATAGCTGTTCTGCTGCACCTCTCTATCTGCCTGTACTGCTTCCACTTGTTTGTGAGAACTTTTGGAGAGCAGGCGGTCTTTGTCTCACATCTGCGCAGCACTGAGGAGCCCCTCTCACCCCCAAACCAACCTACCAGATTTGTGGGTCCTACAGGGAAAAAATAGCATTCAATAAGATACATCTAGTGTAAGAACTTGGGAATCTGAAGTTTTGATGATCTGATCTCTGCATAATATATGGGAAATAAAAGGTCAGTAGTAGCTGCTGACAGTATCACAGCACACCGGGATAAAGCATTGCTACTACCAAGAGCTATGCTTAGCTCATCGAGTTCGCAGACAGTCTGATCTCACCCAGGCTGCACAACTTGGCCATTCAAGCTGCAAACTGCATGTATTTGCAGCCCGCCCCCCCCCCCCCTTTTTTTTTTTAAAAGGAGGGAAACAGTACTGCTAGAAAATATATAGGTTGAGGGCATCAGTGCTGCTGCTGAGGCAGAACAATAACAACTTCAGTCATGATTTATATAGCTAATTTCAGGATAAAGCCCTATCTATTTTTAAAAAGAAAAGACCACAAAATTACCTGATTTTGTATTCGGCAGTGATTACAGTTTATACTGCACAATGTTTCAACTCAGTAAGCATGCAAATAGAATATTTTATTGAAGTAACAGACAAAAAGGATCTTTTCTTCTTTATATGCCCTCTCCACTGCAACAGATTTTATCAAGTTGCAGTCAGATGTGATAGCTTTCTTCTAACCTGAAGTGCCTGTCAAATTTTAGGAGAATTATTTCCTAAACCAAATATTCATTTCTCTCCTTTTTAGGCTCCACTTCCAGTTTATTGCTCATTTGTTCTGTTTTAAGCCACAAAAATGATCTTTTGGTCATCTAAAAGCTTTCAGAGCAAAGAGCCCAAAGAAGAAACATCTATCACCGATATTAGATGGTAATCCTGGGATTTGCTTCTATAGTAGTAACTAAAGCAGCATTTTCCATGCATCGAACTTGAAGCCCAGCCAGTACTTCATGCTAAAGGAGCATTCCCGACATGGCAGCATAGTGTTAACACTTTTGACCGCAGCTGTATCTAAACCAGAGCCCCACAGCAACTAAAGCAGAGGCTTCCACCACGAAACCCACAGTTACAAGATATTTCAGTTCCAACCCACATCAAGCCCTTCTCAGGAGATTTTAAAACTGGCACTTCATCTTCTCCTGCTGCTGCTAATAAAGGGCAGGGACCTGTCCAGGAACTCAGCATGGGGAAATGGATGACCATTTCAACAAGCTGCTGCATCAGCTCACTTAATTGGTACCACATGTTGGTAGACCTTCAGAAATTTTGGGGAAATATGAAGATACTTAAAGGGAATTCTTCCAAAATTGGAAGAAGTCTGGAAGTACAAAGCTACCTCTCTGCATATTTTACCCAAGCACAACAGTATAGCAACACTGGCAGAAGTCAGCCAAGAGTCAGCATTTTACTAACAAATGAGAAGGGATCATCCATAAACTGAGACAAGATAGAAAGGATCTTAAGATAATCATCCTGTTTTTATGGAGAACACAAGAGGGGAACCAGCACAGAGATTCAAGGAGAAAGCTGGTCTAGTTGAAGCATCTGATTACGAAAACTGACTTCAAAGAGGCATCCTGAATAGATGGACACAAGTGGGCATGATGCTTTTGTCAAGGGCAGAGCAGAAAATTTCATTAATCAAGATGTAGAAGAACAAGGCCTTACAAAAAGGGATTGCAGCTGTAGGGAAAGTTGAAGAAAGACCCTCCAAGAAGATAAAAGCAGGAAATGAAAATTGAGAAAAAAAAATCAGGGGCATAGTATGTAAAGATTGATTAACATTGAAAAATTCTAGACTTGCAGTCAAAATCACATTGCTAAAACAAGGTATGCTAACTTGCAACCTATCCTGCATACAGAGAAAGGGGTACTGACGTATGTCCATTTAGTAATTTAATAATGGTGTATTAAGACAAATTTACTTCCCCCTCCTATCTCTGAAATACTAAGTACCAATAATTCCCCACACCAACCATTTCATCAATTGTTTCTCTCAAGTCTTAAGCTACAAGAATTCATACACACAAAGACATAGTGCATACACACACAAATATAGCAGTAAGTTCCATCAAGTCAACAAATAGAACAAGACATATACACAGGAGCAGTATTGCTGCTTAAAGACTGCACAAAACTCTGCTGTGAGTGCAGTGTTAGGAAATCTCGGCTCCTTTATCGCTGGATAAAGCACTGAGAAAGTAGTTGACATTCTCAGAGCTGGAACTTCAATAAGCAAGCCCAGGCAAAGACAAGCCGACTTTCTAAAACTGCCAATTATTGTGGTCAATGAATTAGTGTTTAGTACTGCTCATCTTTATTCCTATAGATGCTAACAGGAACCTCCAAATTCATGTGCCCAAAGTATCTTTTTTTTAATACTGCTTAAAGAAACCAGCTTTTACCCTTCCTTTATGAATGTTAGACCTCACATAACAAATCACACTATTTACAAGTTATATCACTTCTTTCCATAGACTGAACGAAGTTAGTAAACAAGATCATTTGAAACTGATGGAGGAGAAAAAACCTGTCTCTACCATAACACATTAAACAGGACAGTGCCTACTTTCATACTCTACACAGAGCAAAAACTTTTTTGCCCTGAATTTTTTAGTTCAGAAATAAAACCAACTTTTAAGACCCCAGGATTTTTAATTTCACATGCTATTTTTTCACGTGTTTATGGCTGAAAGATCAATTACAATTCCTTTGTGGGAAATCATTCCCATCAGTTCAATTACTTCATGTAATTGTTTCAGCAATCACAGTTAAATATCCATTTTAATTTTTATTTAAGAACTTAATTACCAAGCATCAAGCAGATGTAAACACTTTTTAAAAATTTTATCTGCTGTCTCCCTCCTACATGTTCTTCCCCAGTGCAAGTACCGTTTTTACCATCAGCACTCTCTAAACCTCAAAAACGCACATGTAGTCATCTAAAACTTCCCGCTAACCCGTGGCACTCACTGACGCCTCTTTCCCAAATAACTTGTTGAAGACAAGACCATCGAGGTTCCTCACGCACAAGCATGGCCTGATGGATACAGGCACTCCGCTTTCATCTTATGTGCCCTACAGCTCTGAAAACCTTCACAAATTTATCTGTGCCTTGTCTCCCCCCTCTGCCTTTCAGGTGGGAAGGAATCCCAGTTACTGATTTATCAGGAAGAATTCTGTTGTGTGATGCTATTACATATCTATTTTAATCAGCAGCTGATTCATTTGGAGCTGGTGCTCTCATCTTTCCCTAGAGCCTCTCACAGATAGTCCCTTTCATTCAAATGCTGCTAGTAGCTATTGTAATTCAATTCTATTCTTGCATGTAATTCACTAACCTTCAGCGAGATGCCCGTCAAGCAAGTCAATATTTTACACTCCAACTTGAATCCATTTTTGCAGTGTATCAAAATGCAAATTTATTTTTTCTCTCCTAAAAGTCAAAATTTAAGTAGAACCAGACTGGAAATTGGAACATCTAAATGAAATGGCAAACCAGTGGTTGCAAGAATGTGATCAACATATCTCCCAAGGTCCAGAGATAGCTAGTGCCATCAGAGCATCTAGTTACAAGCACATTAAAACTCCCTGAGGGGAAAGGAAATGCAGAGTTGGTTAAACATTTATAATAGGTACCTCTGAGTTTCGGTTGCTGCATGCATAGCACGACAGTTTCCTCCCAAAGTGATATCTGCTCTGCTTTCAAGTCTTTGTATTATCACCAAAACCTATTTAACCTAAGTGAATAAAAGTCTCATCATGCCTTTCCCATTGACTACTTTAAAAAAAACATTAACAGAGATGCTTTGCCCAACTTAGAAAACATCAGCCCATCCACAGGGACTACAGTTGCAGCTATGGGAAACAAGCACAGCCAATCTTTTACAGTATGCCTCAGGTAAAACCAGTCAAAATTCTCAGTATGGTTTTGTAGCTTTCATAAGCAATGCTATAAATCAGAAAGATCAACTACCACCATGATAACACGTTAACCTAGCTTTAAGACTCACAAAGCTGAGATTTGCCTGGTCACCTTAGTTATCTCAATAAACACACTGACTTGCTTTTGTGAGCTTTTATCTGTGATAGACACCCAAATTAAGAAGTCAGACTGCAGAACAGAGTTGACACTTGAGTATCATCGATGTCTTCCGGGTGACTGCACACTTGAAGTCCTACTCAGAGGCATTTTAACTGCAAAGGCACCTCAGTTCTGCTGGGTACAGCAGCCAACCTCAAGTCTCCCGAAGAAGTAAGAAGCTTAAAGCAAGGAAGAAACGGCATTTCTTTCTCAAAAGACCCTTTTACCTACCTGCACAGCCAAAAGCTAGGTGATACCTAGAAGAGGGGCTGAATTTGACACAGCACACATTCGCCTTGGCCTCGATGCTTGCTACTGAATTGTCCAAGTTGGTAGACCACAGCTTCACTAGAGAAACAAAAAGAGAGAAATGAATAAACAAAAACCAAACTTCATCTGAAAGGTATAAAACCTAGTTTCTTCATATGTAAGATTCTGAACAACCTCAGTTACCAAGATGCTAATGATCAGAAAAGGTCAGATTGTAACCAATGGCTGGAGAGCCTTAGAACACTCAGGTACATACACATCGGCATCTCCTGTGAGTATGGAGAAGGTCCACATCCCACGCAGCTGAGGGCTTCTTCGGAGCAGGTGACTCAATGCATGTTATAATCTTAACATTTAAGACTACAAGACTGCAGATTCATATAACCGAGAGCAGGAAGACTTATGCCCTTTTTGTTCCTTGTTTCCTAGCCTGGATGTACAGAACTCCATGCTCCAAAGCAGAATTGCTTTGCACAGAATAAATACACCTAATTGTATGCTTAAGCACAGCAAGTAAGAACAACTTGTTTTATTCTCAAGGTACTGGCACAGACAGAAAAGAAATCAGTATGCTAGCTTCCTATGATGATATATTTCCTTAGTACAAAGGACTCTACTGTTTTGTGAGACTGCTGTGTGAACATTAATTTAACCACGTTGTACGGAATGAGCTCTTCCCCCACATACTGGCCTCATGGCTTCCCAGGAAGACCAACAGAAAATACTAGAGGCTTTTCAAAATTTAGCTTTCCCCACCCTCTACAAAAATTTTGAGCATCATTTAACCTTAAAGATTAAGACTGTTAGGTGCTCCCCAGATAATGCACCTTATTTTTAAAAGGTGCAGGTGAAACGCTGCCCTCAGTCTGGGCAAAGGGACAGCACACTGGCATCAACAGGGTCTGCTACAAAGCAGACTTCAATCAGACAAACGTTATCCCTTCCCCCTCTTCTTGATGAGGGGGTTGTGTAGCACTTGAGCATCATGAACAGCATGCTGCAGAGTAGGCAGAGCAAGCTAGAGCCAAGGACTGAACATGCAGGAGCTACCCAAAGGCTTAATCTTTTAAACAGCTCCAAGAACTGCTTGGGCTTCTGCAGATCTGTAGCCAACAGGTCCTCTGTCACCTTTTGAGAGAAAGCTCACTTTGGAGGTGAAGGAGTGAGCAAAACCAGCAAAAAAGAGCAGGAATAGTTTCCCCAGTGTTTATAACCTCAATAAATGAATGAGGTAAGTAGCCTGACGGCATGTCCTCCCACCCTCAGAGTGCTCCTCCATGCCTCCTCCTGGCCATTCATTCCCTGGAGCTTTGAAGGAGAAGCAAGGCTTCCACGTGGATTACTCAATCATGTTTTAGACAAGGAAAAGGAGGAACATTGACAGGTTCATTCTAAGGCACCTATTTTTTTTTTTAAAATAGTATTTCCAGCAACAAAACGCAACAAGATTGCGTTATTTCTGACCATACGTAGGAGAATGGCTTCAAGAATGAAGGAAATACACAACTGCTCAGAGTGCACCACTGAATCTTTTTAAAATACAGCCCTGTTGGCATCTGACAGCTGCCTGGAACCATTATAAAGCTGCACACAGATACGAGAAATACAAACACTGATGCATGCTGTATTTGCATATAACTATTACATAAAATTCAATGAAAACAGCCCCCACCCTGTTGTTGAATTTTCAGAAATAAATCCATCCTTATTTACCTGAGCTATAATAATCCACCTCTAGCTACGTTTCTAAATGAAACAAACAGCCTTGCAAGCATGGCTTAAGATGATCTCTTCTCCTACGCGAGATTGGACGATATACCTCCCCAGTGTGTTTTGCGCTGGGGGCGCAACAGAGAAGCACAGAGCCAGGAAAAAGATAATTTGGCACAGTAGTACAATTTTAGTATTTTGCTTTAATGAACAGCTACCAAGAGATGTCCAGTTTAAGTTGCAGTGGCAGTAGAGGACATCACACTTATGAAAGTGACAGTATAGGGAGCAAATAAGGTTGTGATTAAAGGAGGAGGGTGCTGGCAGACAACACTGCCTAAACCTGAGGTGTGCAGGGAGGTTAAACATTCTCACCATTCAGAGCAATGTTCTGCCCAAACCTAGGACTGAAAACACACACTTGCCTTAGAGCCTTCCAACTACTTATCGATATTTAAAGCTCTGTCCAAAATGGCCAAGTCTCTTCTTGACACCACCTCTCCTCTACTAAACGAATAGCCGTTTGGTCTCAGTTTTGTGGCAGAAGCTAATTGAGGGCTACGCTGCAACTTGGCTCATTTTTTGGTTCAAGTCTTCAGGTCATAAGCTCAGCCATTTACCCCGGTGAAGGGACGACCTGTGTGTTCAAAGCCATCATAATATTCGTTACCACTGACAGACACAGATTAGAGTCTGCAGCAATTTCTGTGATCTAACTGCTGTGGGATACGCTAAGCTCCAATTATATCTTAGTCAGTGCCATAAAAAAGGATATATGCGACATCTAACAACACATAATGAAACTTGTCAAGTTTTACCTGGAACTGTCCATTATTTTTTCAAAAAGAACTGACAGGTTAATAAAGCATAATTCATAAGGGTAGAGTTTATTTGCTGTAGCTTTTAGCAATTTCGCTGAGGTCGAGGCAGTAATTATACAACACACAGATGTCTTTAACACTTAGAATTGTGCAGATGAGGCAAACAACCATCTGAGACCGACTATCTCTAAAACGCATGTTCCCAAAGCGTATGTCTCCTAGTACTGCTGTTACTGACAGATACACCTCTGTGGCCAAGTGTCCTCCCCTCACCAAAAAAATAAGATGCTGCCTCTTAAAAAAAAAAAAAACCTCCCCCCCTGCTTTAAAAAGCGATCAATCTTTTCAATGTTCTTTTTTTTGGGTTGGAGCTTTACACCAAACATGTCAGTTTATAAATTCATCTTCCATAGCTCAGTTCTGCGCCCCAACACCAACAGAGAGGTGGAAGCCTGCACTGCAATAGCTGAAGGGGTCAATGTACCCAGCTGGCACACTGATGGTAAGGGCAGGAGCACAGTGTAAACTCAGGACTGTTAACAGGCGATGACTTCGCAGCACCCCTCCTCGTCCACACAAAGCAGAAGACAGTCAGTCAGGTATCTTGGTTGCCACTTTAACTATCAGCATCGTCTTGACCTTTTGAGGCATTCCCTGTTGAATACAACGACCCTCAAATGTCCAGGAAATTATTGAACTGCTATTAGCCAGGAAAACGAACAGAAAGTTCAGCCTGATATTTTAAGAGCAGTTAAAGCAGCAGAAGCTGAAGGAGCTAACTATCTTTGAAAATGAAGCACCAAACCTCTGAACGTCCTCAAAGCTGGGGAGCAGACCCTGACCTACAGCTCTCAGCAATGCTGCACTCTTTCACGAAGCCAGCTCAGCGACCATATTCATGGGTAAATGTGAAAAATAGCTGCAGGACTGGCACCTGTGGTCTCGTTTACCAAGGCTGCACTGAAATAACGTTCTCCTTTTTGCAATGCAATAGATACCTGCGTTCCTCCTTGCCACGAGTCAAGGAAAAGTAACCTCTCACTGCGGCTCTGAGCCCTCGGGTGCTCCTGTTCTGCTCCACCTCTCCATTTTGCCCTGGTAAGAGTGAAGAGACCACAGCTAACAAGTGACATAAAACCAAGACTCTTCCTTCAGTTTCTCAATGTTGCCTGCATTTCCATATGTTTCAGAGAGCTTCAAAGACATCAGAAGAGGGAATAGGTGCTTGATTGCTCCAGAATTGGTCACTACCCTAGGGGGAGAATGAAATTCTACCCACAAGGCATTAGGTAACATCTTGCTCTCACTATCTCGTGTCCTAACTTCACCCTGGCCATCAAGCTGCATTCCTGGTCTGGAATAGAGAGCAGCACTGGATTAAGAAACAGCTGCAAGTCTGCACTAGCTCCAGCACTACCCCAGCCCTTTGATACCGATTGCATGCCTTCACAGAACTAAACCTTCCCTGCTGAAATAGCACAACTTCATCCTTTCCTCCTTATGGGAGGAAATCATAGCTCCTGCCATTACCAGTTACATAAAGGAACTGAAATTAAGGCCACGCACTTTCCCCAAACTGCTCATAGCACAAGTAAACCTTTTAATTTTGCTCACTGCTGTCTAGTGGGCATACGCTTTCGATCTCCAGGGACATACTCGACTACCTTTGCCCCTTTAAAAGGGAAGGGGGTGACAACCATAGATAAGTGAGGTTTTCATACACGCAGTTATTTCAAATACAATAATGCTTCTATGCTCTCATTATCTGCTATTAAAGTAGAAAGATCTTTAACAAATAAACATCCAGGATTATCTTCAACTAATGAGCATGATGCAGGACCCAAGAAGACCCAAGGATGTTGTTTCCAACTATATCAGAAACATTTTATCCCTCATGACACTCCATTCATTAGCACCCCCTTTGCTGTGTATGAGCCCTGACAGAGACTGTTCTGAAGCCCTGATAGAATTATTAATCTAAAAGCTCCTTTCCCAATACATGCCTACTGAGCACACTGAGTGCTTTAAAAATTAGCCTCTAACTTGAAAAGACTGAGAAGAGACAGGCAGATACACAGGCATGCAGGAAGAACTGGCAAGGCTGTCACTTTTTTGCTGGCTTGTCCTGATCACTTGACAAGAAAATTTTATGCCCATGCTTTCCAGGGAAGCGTGGAGAGATCAGCTCCAATTGCTCTGGTCACACCAATATCTATCAACATTGAAATTTCTTGTTAGAAAGCCCAGTGCAGCCTCATACAAGCAGAGAAGTGAAAGAACAGGAAGGGTACACAGCTCTTATACTTCCCACCAGACACTGTACCTGGCCAAACACGTCCTTAATGCATATTCAGAGCTGGCCAGAACAAAATTAAGCACTCATTAAGGTAAGCAAAAAGATAAAAAAAATATAAGTTAGGCAGACTTATAAGTTAAGACAACTTATAAATGTGAGGAAGTAGCAGCACCTAACTCTTTCAGTGTGATGACTGAGATGGAAGTTGGACTCCAGAGTCAGTTTGATTTGGGTGTTTGCTGCTATTGCTCTGTACCTTAAAGACTTAAAAGCTGTGCTTATTTCAAACACTCACAGAACTCCACTCGTCTCCAGTGCGCTTATTATGTATGCAAATCACAGGCAAACCGTGGTAGAAGCAAAGGATAAAATGTTCTAGGCCAAATTCTACTCACCAAAACCCCGGTGTACCTTCAAAAGACCTTCATGGATTGAAACGTGAGTTATGTCGATTTGCAAATGTTACTTCAGTCATTTCTAAGTAAATGCTACACTTTTAGAAACTATTACTGAAAAAGTGAACTGTTAAACTGGAGACAAGAGCTCTGCTTGTAGCTGGCTTTGCGGGACAACTTGTTAACATGCTAATAAGAGTGTGTCTACCTGGAAGATAAGCTTTTTCAAATGCATAGCATGGGGGGGAGCAAAGCAATGGAAAGGCTGATAATTTACAAGGTGAATGTTCACTCACTGCATTTAAGCACAGAGAAAACTCTCCACTTCAACCAGAAGGAAGCAAGTGTATCAAAAACATCTAAAAAAGCACCTTAAATATAAAATAATCATTAAAGCAACATTGTAAATGAAATTACCGATGACATGAAGAATGTCAAATGTATTTGAAGAATACTAATGCAGTTTTCTTTTGAAACAGAATTTAAAAGCGTTCTGCACAGGAAAGGTTTTCAAGGTTTAATGGTTATATAAAATTTATCATTTCAAAGCAGACCATGAACAGCTCTGTCCAGAGCTGTATTAGCCCACCTAGGAGAGCTCATCCCCAAGGACTATGAAAGGGACTCTACAGCTCTTGCTGCTCAATAACTAAATTTGATCTTGTAAACACATTACAGATGAAATCTTGTTCATTAGAGATGAAGAAGATTACATATTCTTCAGTGCTGTCTTCTTTATTAGTTTCCTAGCAGTTTCTTAGGAAAGGAAGATTTTCCTACCACTATGTTGGGAAAGGGCTGCCTTAAAGGCTCTCCAAAAGCCCTTTGACAAATGGGCCCTGGAGCACAGAAGTTGAGAGCCGGTCCCAGCACTCCCATTCAGTCCACAGCCCAGGTCCATTAAACTCAGAAACACCCCACACATCGTGAAAGCAAGAGGCTTCCTATCGTGCACAACCCGTTAACATTGAGAACTACAGGTAAAAAATATGCCTTCTGCTGTTTAACTTCTGATTTTTCACTGAAAACTGAATTTTTGAAATACAAATACACGCTGCTCTTTTGAAAGGCCCCAAGGCTTTAACTCAACAAGCTTAACTAATGTTAAAACACATTTTGCTTTGTTTAGTGATTTGGAAAATGCTAGAGAGCATACAACCTGAAAATTGTGAACATCACACCAAGAAATCTTAATCCAAACAAAGCCTCCCTTTCTCTAAGTTCTGAACAGTTGGGGAATACTTTGACACGTTACCACATCAACTACAATACTGAAGGCAGCTGAGGAATCAGCTACTTGAAATATCACTTTTTATTCCTCAAAGGGAATACACAAAGCATAAGCCTTCTGCACAGAGATGGGAAAAATATACCTTTTGCATCATCAGAGCCTGAAGCCAATAGTTTTGGGTCCATCAAGTTAAAGTCAACACTCCAGCACCTTTTCTCATGTTCCTATTTAGAGAAAAAAAATATTGCAAGGTAGTGAGTTGTAATCTGATAAAATAGTAAAAGAAAAATGCACGTTGTTTGGTATAAATCGTCAGGAGATTCCTGGCCAGAAAACTTTAGTATATTTAGCAGTTTCTCAATAAAAGCCTTTTCTCCCAGACAGACCAATACTTGTATGGCATGCTACACATACCATGAAAGATACCCCCAAAACACAGAAGAGCTGTACTTGCTATGCTGGCATATCCCACGTGGAAGCAAACCACTGCATTGAATAAGCCTTCGTACAGGCCAGCAAGGCAGTAACACGAAAAGCTCACCAGGACAAAGTCACTAAAGGATTTCTAATAGATGTGAAGCAGATGTCACTGCGTATGCCTTTAACTATGTAAATCCAAATACAAAAAATTCCAGTGATCTGATAGGAAGCAAAATTAGTTTGTTTTAACACAAGCAACAGCTGGTCCTATCTAGGCTCATTATTCAGTCTTAAAGAAATGCAAAATGCATTTGTGAGGAAAACAGACAAGATTTTGTCCAGTATAATTTGTTTTTAATTGAGATATGCAGAGGATTAATGAAAACAAGCATTATAAAAGGCTAAAACACAATGAAAAAGTAAACAAAGCCTTAAGTAGGAATTAAAACTTAATTGAACTGTCAAGAAAGGAGAACTGAAGGCTAGCCTGCAGTTCATTGCCACTGACCAGTTTCAATGCAGTATTCTACCTACAGGAGACCCTGCAGCACTTCCAACCTCTCCCTGAATGGGCTATCTTTTCTTCCAGCAGCCTCCTTGGTCTGATCACAAGGCTCTCAGATGCCATTAAAACAGAAACACAGGGTTCAAACCACATGAAAAGAAAATGCCAGGAAGTTCTCATTAAACAGGTCTCACTGCTGAGCTCAGTCCACTTGTGTGCACACTGCTCTGCTGAGCACAGAACTGTATCAGGAAGTCTTCTGCCTACTGGTCCCTTCTGCCAGACTTACCAGTTACACCTGCATCTTGCTCTTCTGCTTTACAAGCGCCTGCAACAGCAAATCACTGCAGGATTTTACAAAAGGCTTTTGACAAAGACATGGAACAGGTATGGAGAGAGAAAAAGAGAGGTTTCTAAAGAAAGGCAAGACAAAAGTTCAAGAAACTCATTTCGCCCTGTACAGATACCCTACCTAGGAGCAGCAGCAAAAAAACATCAACTGCCTCATGCCTGTAACAAGAAGATATAGGTGACTCCCTCAGAGGACTACAGCTCCATAAAGCTGTATGGATGAGCTATTTGCCAAACAGAAACAATCTATTTTGCCTTGTGAAGCTTATAAGCCTACTGCTGAACAAAAAGCTGCGTCTCAGCCCTAACACTGCTCCCCTGACATGGTCTATAGCATGGAAAAGTGTTGCTCACTGGCTGTACATTACCTGGTAGACCTTTGATCTTTGTCCTGTGAACCCATCCCACAGGATGACGGTGCCTTCATAGTCGCTGCTGGCTAGCAGGTTCTTGTGGTAACTACTCCAGCTGATACAGCTAAAAAAAGAGACACAGTCAGTCTTACCTTAAATCATACCTTACAACACAAATCATGCTTGCAATATGTCAGTCAGTCTCTTTGCACAATGTGCAACAGGGGATGATCTTGAAGGTCTTTTCCAGCTTAGATGATTCTATGATCTGGTCAGTCACATCACCGAAACATTTGAGAAGTGCCAAAACCAAAACCCATCGGAAACATAGCAAACCTTCCACCATGAGCTAAAAGAAAAGCTTTACTTGCTTGAGTGATGTCACTTGCTCCAATAGGAAATACTAGGATTTGTGTTTTTTGTTTTTTTTTTTTTTTAAGATATATCCATCTCTAATACTGCTATTGTTCTGCTGCTTGAATTCCACAAAAACTCACAGAGAGCTCAGGGTTTGATGACTTGTCTCTTGCCAAGAGCTACTACTTTTATTATTACCACAAAGATAACTACTTGCCTAACAGAAGCTATATATGCAAAACATACAGCTGCATGGAGGACAAACCAACCCTTCTCCCTGAAACACACTCAATAGTGAACACATACCTACACAGACAATGAAAGCCCGTGACTTCTGACAAAGTACTTCCAGCTACCTGCACACGAGGGGAAGCCCCCTCCCAATCCAGAAAGAAACAGCAGTTTAGGAGATGTTTCTTACCAGGAAGGATATTGCATGGCTTATATTTTAAACTGAATTAAGTGGCTATGTAAAACTAAGTGATAATTCCACTGACAAACTAACTGCTAGCAGACAAAACAAGCGCAACAATACTGCCAAGTCACATTCATACTGTTCTGGCACTATGCCTCCACTCTGCCTCCTGAAAATGTGACAGAGGTAAGCAAATTTGTAACACTTGTTCACCAATTTTTGGACCATCTGGCACAAAAGCACGCCAGTTGGTATCAACTGTGATGCATGTAGCAGAAACTGAACTGACAGAGCCAATTCACGCAGGTCATCAAACAGCTCTGACACAGTTAACTAGATTATGGCAGCCTTAAGGCCAAGTTTTAACCAACAATAAAGCTAGAAGTCCGTGTTCCTGTAACTTTTTAGTAATCCTTCGATTAGTGCAGCCACGCTTTGAAGTGCGATGTAGATACATGGAATCACTAAGGCGCATTTTCACCTTGGCAAATTCTTGGTTCCACTAAACACTTGCATCCTGTTTTCCTTAGGAATCCCTTAGGAACCAGGCACTTGGAGAGGGGAAAGTCCTTTTCCTTTGTTAAAGCAGTTTAAAAATATAAGCACTATTGTTCTTTGATTAGCTGAATAACTACAAGCAGCTCTGGTGTCCTGTTCCTGATCATGCTCTAGCTTACTGGGGCATGAATATAACTTTATAACTACAGGGGGACTATGAATACCAACTGCAGTCACAGCTGATCACTACATTGCTGTGGCACAAACAAGTTTCTTTGATTTTCTGGAGCAGCCAAGTAATGGGAGGCAAGAAACCCAGCTGGTTTCTAAGAGAAATTTGAAGAGATATTTGAAGAGATATGTGAAAAAAACACGCTGTTGGTGCTTGTATCAACAGGAAACTTCACCGAGTAATCCAAAAGACTTCCAGCTCTGACATGCTCTGTCTGTAAACGTTACTCCAACTTAAAACACAAAACCAAGTCATCCGACAGTCCCATTTTTCCACAAATCTCTCGCACCACTGCGTGATGCTTGGAAAATGGTTTCAGGACCTTGCTTCCCCAGTGCATCCCTGGGAGCTTCCTTTATGGAACATGGCCACACTTCTCCCTGTGCCCACACCTCCCTATAGCTCACATACTTGCACACTGCTTTCTCTTAACAGCCTCTGTTTTTCCTAACAGCCTCTATTGCTTTTAAAGCTTTGCTTTCAAAAGTTTGAAAGTTTTACTTACCCAATACAAATCTTTACCTTGTACCACCAGCTGAAGAGAGCTGAGGTGATACAGTTCAGGCAGTGCTTTTCCTGGTTTCACATCTTCCAGAATAAGTCATTAATTAGAAAGCGTTAATGTCATCTCACCTTGCAAGTTCAAGGTTGTCCCCATAGTTATCACTAGGAACCTATCATTATGTTGATGCTACTACCTTTAAGTGCCCACAGAAAAGCAGGTCTTGAGTCTGTGATTTACTGGAAGCCTCGCTCAGATGCTCAGGGGGCTCCCTGAGGACAGGTGCAGCTGGCAGGCACTGCTCGCCAGGACTGGGAGATGAAGGCTGCAGCAGTCCAGAGATAACCACATCTGACATCTGCAGCCTCCGTCCCAGGTGGGACAGCTGACCACCGATGGAAGGAGAAGTGGTTCAGAGCCCTACAGCTACAGCACAAGGCCCTGGGCTGGGAGCAGCCTCCAGGTAATAGCAGGGGGTAGACAATGCACTAGACATTTATCTGCTTAAACCTGTTCCCCTGCCACCTCACCTCCACTCAAGTCGGGTCTTCAAGCAGACAGCTGAAGAAAGAAATACCTAAGTTCAGCCACAGACGAGCAGAAAGAATACAGCACAGGGCCAAATCCCAGAAAATGCACTCCTCTGTCCAGACAGCAGTGAGAGCACGTCAGACAGGCAGCACCAGCAGGTGGAGAGAAGGGCAGATGTGCTGAGGCCTGGCTGGTTAGGGGATCTGTGCTAGGGGAGCATGAGAGCCCCATCTGACCTGCAAAAGAGAGCTAGGAAACGCAAAATAAACTACGCAGAGGGTAATAGTATCGCCGGATCTTGCAAAACAAAAAGTCAGCCCTAATGATGAAAATTCAGAACTACTAAGTGTGCAAAAAAAACCTACAGTGTAACAGTGCTGTTTGAGACATGCTAGATCTAAGGATGTAAGTAATGTCAGGTTTATAGGGAGAAGTAATACGTTATCAGATCAATCGATACCGATGGAGAAAAATGAAGGCTTTCTGTGCCCAAAAGCACATTTATTAGATGTAGCACAGCAAGACCAAGCTGTGCGTTCTGCACCACCTAAGCCTGGTGGTGTTAACAAGGGGTTAATGCTCACTTGGAAAGCATTTGTAGGTAGAGTGAGACAGGGAAAACGGGAACTGACAGGTGAAAAATGTTTGGGGATTTGCAGCAACTAAGTGGTTCAATTAACACCTTTTAAGTCACACACACCATAAATCTTTCATTTTTAAGGAATATGATTAAAGGATCATAATAAGACAAAACCCATCCTGTTCCACCTCTCTGCTTTAATTCTCCCCTCATCACCTGACTCTCTGCAAAGTCTGAAATTAGGAATGTTCTCCCTGACACTGCAGTACTTGAGCTTCTTTATAATTAAAGCCTCAAAAGTAACTTTTTGTAGAGCACAATTCAGGGTTGGATCAGACAGAGGGGGGCTCCCTCTCCAGGTAAAGGGCACTTTTTACCTGATCATTCACTCTATTAAAATAAAGAACACGCTGTTCTGCACACACCTACCCTGACTGCCCTGTGGTTGTATTCTCTGGCATCTGTGATGGTATAGAGCTGAATAAAAGACCCAGCTGTCCTGTGGTTGGGACATTGCAGTGTCTCTCTTTAATGGGGCTTCTCTGGGATGTACAGAGGGCTGGATGGTACTGCAGCGTTCCCATCTGTGGGGGCACAGATCTCACTTCCATGCCCAACGCAGGGGATTTTGGTGAAACTTGCAAAGCCTTTACCTTTTTGGGTTCTAGTAAGATGTTATCACAGGTAACAAATTGGGTAAAACTCAAAAGCGTATAGGTGAGCAGGATGGAGACAGGGAAAGGAAATGGTGAAGGGAGATGGACCACAAATGCAGCTTCCTCAGTCCTCAGATGAGTTAAGCACCAAAACCCCAGAGCATGTAAAAACCACCTTTTGCAGACAACCTTTGGATGGCCTGCAGCCACACACAGGGTTAAAAAATTAAATATGGATGGCGTGAGGTATGATACAAGGGATAGTTACCTAAGGTTGAGACAACGCATAATAAAAAGGGGTTGTTGCATAATAAAAAGGGATTGTGCAAGGTCAGCTTTTATTTTAAACACTAGTAACCATCCTTTTCAGTTTTTGCTTTGTTCTTTAATCCAGAAACAGTGCAACAGCTGCAACCCAGCCATCTACCTTGCTCTAATTTATGACAGCTTTCTTTCCTAGGAGATTAGCTGGGGAAAACACTACAAGCAGGTCTCACTGTTTCAGCAGTGGGTGATTAGCTTTCATTCTCCTAACCTCATCATCGGATCTGGACACACGGAAATGCTGACCCCGGGAAGATTTCTGTTCATCTCGTTCAGTGACACGAGGGGGCTGGCTCAGTGCTGTCAGTCATGCTGCTGTTCCTTCCATGAACCAGTGCTTTTATGGCTGAAAGGTCTCAAATCCAGGATCAAGTTAGCAGGTGTCAACAGCCCCTCTGGCAAGTGAACTAAACAGAGTTAAAGCTTTTAATAAGGCACAAACTGCTGTGGTCTGACGTGCTTCTGGGTGCCAAAGGCTTGGGATCCAGTCTATTACCATGAGTCAACTGATGCCCAGTCATTTTACAACAGAAATGCTTTTAAGGGAATGATCCATTACTGGCAAGGACCATCCATGTAACAATGCTAACCAAGTACTTCAGAGACGTACAGAATTACACCATCACAACAAGTGTTTAAAGACACTTTTTTCCTAATCAATCCAAAGAAAGTCTTCTGTAGGGTTAAGAGAAATAGTTCTACAGAAAGCCTACTTCATTTCACTCCAAAAATGAGGCAGCTACTCTGGAAACTGGAATTAACAGAAGTTGAGAGCAGATTTTTTATAGCCTGTTTAGTGTTATGTTTTCTGCAGTGGAAATTCAGATGTCCAACAACTATTTGTGAAGTTTTTCAGCATAAAGTTCATACCTCTCCAAACAGCAGACCAAGCTGAAAAGCGCCATGCTGAGTTTTTGACTAATTTAAAACTTAATGTTGGGAAGCGGGTGACATTTTAAAAACTTACAGCAATGTGCCCATGAACTGCTATTAGGCTAGAGCAATCACACATTTGATTTACTGACACCAAAAAACGAGAACAATAAAATACTAGCAGCCTGCTAAAAGAGAGACCTTCTGATGCTTTGCTTTTACTGCAGTCGACTAAACAGATGCAGCTGATTTGGGAGGTTTGTGGTAACATCTATCACTGAAGTACAGGTACTGCAAACACACACAGCAGTGAACATGCAGAATATTAAACACTTATTTCAAAGGCGTGTTTACCTAACCGCACTTGCACACCACCTATTGTAGATTAACAAGGCCTAAAGCTTATTTCTTTTACCTGAATGCTAGCTTTCCTGTTTTTTTTTTTTCCCCCTCCTGCAACCTATGGCAAAGCAACAATTCTGCTTCTTGAATAAATCCCAGGAGAGCAGCCGCTCGCTGTTCACCCTGTCCCTCTTTTCTCCTACCACCCCCTACTCTGGGGGGAGCTGCAGATTATCGTCTGCCACAGCCAGGGACGCCACAAATCACAATTAGCTCACAGGGTGCTGTTTATAGCTCCTACACAATGCCAGGATTTGCTTCTTGCGCCGACGCTATGAATCTGTAAAGGGGATTTTTATGAGGATTTGTGTGTCAGCTTGTGTTTTTCCTGGAAGCTTCTGCCTCTGTCATCCCCGGGGGATGCGGCGCGCATTTACCAGAACACTGACACACCAACTTCCTCCCCATTCTTAAAAATGAAGATCAGAAAGCTCAGCAGATGATGAAAAAGGAAGGTATTTAAGAAGCTGGTGGGTGTAGAGAGGGGGCTAGAAAAGAGGAAGAAAGGCTCGGATACAGCTCCAGGCAAGCCTGCAGCCCAGCACCACCCGTGCAAAAACAGAGCCTGCAGCAGGCTCCGTGCTGGGCTGGTGCCAGCAGTGGCCAGGCATGGGCTTCCCCGCAGCTGCGTCAGGACAGCAGGCTCGCTCCCAGCCCTCCAGTGCTCTCACAGACACCCATCAGCGCTGCTGCTCCCTCGAAAAGCAGAGCCACCGACATAAGCGCTAGCGCTTTGTGCTCCAGCATCACCGCCTCAAACGAGGTCAACCAGGATCCACACAGGGTGAGCTTTCCGATGCCTGTCAGGAAAGCAAAGCCACCTGCAGAGAGGGAAGGGACCCTACAAGCCGTGCCAGTGTCACGTGCCAGCTATGATAGAGCATGTCACCAGATCCCAGATGTGCGCTGTCCCCACGTCTCCGCCGCAGCTTGGTCCCACCGGAGCAGGACATGCCTGGGACAGGTTGAGCATCCTCGGCTGTCTATAAAGCACCACACTAGTGGCTAACACTGTCTTGAGCAAGCCCATTTTATTTGTTTTTTAAATGTCCTCCTAAAAAAGAGCCAAAACATGCAGCTTTCCACAAGGCAATCCTACAACAAATGGGTTTTTATATGGCAGCATGCTGGGGCCCCAAAAATCCAACCGAGATCTTTAGCAGAATCCCCAAGAGATAGCGGGCAAGAGATGTACCACCCATGTACCACTGCAAAAATACACCTGTCCCTGGCATCAGAAAGGGCATTAGCAAGTAGTCAGAATAAGCCTTTGGAAGATCCTGTACCACCCAAATTAAGATCAAACAGCTTTAAGCCAAGGCTTTCTATAAGCAGGCTCCACTTGTCCAGTTTTTACTACAACCCAGGCACATTTTCAGCATACTGCAATATTCTCTAACACAATTACTGTCTTCCTATATAACTTTTCCCTCAAGCTACACCACCGCAGAATAGCAAATTATTACACTGTTTTACACTGTCACAGCGAGCCACAGGACCACTGACTGGCAGCACAGCTAATGGATATAGCAAGGATGCATTTGAGTGACAGCCTCACTTTATTTGTCAAAACCAAAAGCACCCACATGCAGAAGGAAGGTTGATATAATGTGAAGGTGCCAATGGAAAAAAAAAAAAGCATTTCCTGGGAGGAATGAGAGAAACTAGAGCAAGGAAACAAAGAGGACCTTGTCCACCTCCGCTGAGGCAGACTGTCAGAGGACAATACCTGTAGCATCATATATATGCATGAAATTTGAGAAAGAAGAAGCATTGAACGCAAGCAGTGTCTTGTCTGGAGTGCAAAGCTGACAGGAGTAACATCACTGGATGTGGTGATGCAGCTCTGCACACCAGCGGCTGCTGGAGAAGGCAGAACAAACAATTACCTAACGCCTGGCAGGGCTGTCGGGGCAGATTCCTATCAAATGCAAAGCAGCAAGTTCGGAAGTAGACTCGGACGGAAATACGAAGTTCACGTTATTTTCCCTTTTTAATTAAGGCCAGAGGTATTAATCGACTGCTAGATTGTTCTATTATTCTGCTCTTCTCTTCAGAAGAATGAAGCTGAACAGCATGAACTCTGACTATATTTGCTCAAAAAAAAGTAGAGTGTTTCACGAGTCCAGCAAAACACAAGCTCCATCAGCAGCATGGCTTATCAATACAAGTTCCTCTCATAGTGTTTATGTCCATCTCCTTACAGGCAACAAGTCAGAGTGGGAAATGACAGTTCAAAGAGACTGGCATAAATACCAACATCGTGAGAAGAGAGCAGGTAAGAATGAAGAAATCCAGTAGTTGATTAGAAAAGGCTCATTCTAAGCAAAAGGGTGCATTTAAATAAACAAACAGTATACAAACATGCAGGTGCACAGGGAGAGAGCCTATTACATTTGTATGCTGCCTAATCCATAACAAACACCTTCACTCAAAAGAAGAAATCTGGAAAGCTAGTCCCCAGGTAGTTGCATTTACATCTTTTCCTCCATAAAATATACACGTATACAATAATCAACATAACCAACACAAGCGTGACTGATCTATCGTACGGAATGTATCAACTACAAAACTGTTCTTTTATGCTATAAAGCACACTTGCAAACATTATTCTTGTTGTACACCATTTTATTTTAGTAGAAGCTGGACTTACATAAATCTGTTGCCTACACTTTTGCAGGTGCTTTACTGTTTTAAAAATGTGGAGCACTGAGTAAAAAAAAAACAACTTCAGGAGTGCTGAAAACTTCTATTATAGCAGCGAATTGGTTTGATTGCCTATATTATTCAGCTTTGAACTTCAATTGAATTTTTGAATTAGAATTTTTTTTAAGTTACATTAGTTGGATTCTTTCAATGGAAGTTCTGAGATGTCTATGATTTCTTTGACTTAAGTCATCTGAAAAGATTAGAAAACTGGTTGATAATAACGATAGGAGCATAAAGCCAAAAATCAAGCAAGGTCTCTTCCCAAAAGCTCAATATGATGAGGTTCAAACAGTACTTCAAGCAGATATAAATTCATAGGCAGAAGATACACATGAAGCACATTTCTTGAGGACTAGCAGCTTCTTGGCACAATGGAAAGGATCCGGTCAACAAAGAACAGAGCATGAAAGAACTGGTGGCTCTTACAAAGAACTGGGGACAAAAGCTACCTTTAGATAAGCTCAGTCATTACCTGTAGCAGATCCACTACTCCAGTTTTACTCTGCTTTTAACCAAGTGGGTATCCAAAAGCATTTACAAGGAACATGAAGACAGTTCACTACCATATGCCCCTTTTACTGCCTGAACACCTAGGCCCGCTGTTCCCTTGGATGAACCTGGCATACCCAAGTAACAATCCTTTGTGCCACTGCCACCTTGTCCCACTCAGAACTCAAAGCAAGTTCTCTACAGGCTCCTGCTTTCCACCCTTCCCTTCCAAACATGACTGCAGTGGATGAAGAAAGCAAAACAGCCACTAGACAAAATAGAAAAGGCAATTTGAGTGTAAATGTGAATTCAACACATACCTGATTTTGGAATTACAGGTCATTTCATTCTCAGGGTAGTGAATATCCACTGCATCCTGAATGACTGTACCATACTCATAGACTTTAATCTTCTTTGTTACCCCAGCGATGGCAAAGTAGTCACAGTCCCGGTCAAACTCAATACTAGGAAAAAAAAGCACAGATTGAGAACCATGCCACACAAGACATGCACTTACCAGCAGGGTATTTTACCATCTGAACCCTCGGTTTGGCAGAATTGACGATCACGACCCTTCTGAAGAGTGCAGTTAGCAAAGACCCCATTCAGAGCACCTTGGAAAGGTCTGGCAAGCACATCCACCAGAGTTCTTGCTCTCAGGCACCATCTTCTAATCCCCTCGAAGTGCACGTACATTTTGATTTACAAAATTAACTTTTGTTCAGGTGCTCTATAAGTTTTTAGAGTTAACTACATCAGCTACATTATACAGCACCTGAACATCAAAGCTGACAGCTCACCCTGGAACCATGCTTAAAATTCAGCTGTATGGTCTTTGAAAACAAGATGCTATGGGATAACTGCCAATTAATTTCTTCTGGTTGCATTGCTCCATCCCTTAGCTCTTGTATACAGCAGCTTAGTGAACTGTAAGTGTCAATGCAGAGTAAATCAGTAGTTGTAGAAAAAGGCACTCTAAATTCCCTAAGCAACAACAAAGTGCTAAAATGCATATCACCGATACTGTAAAACACATGCACACTATGACTTCCACTTAGGGTTGCTCTTGGAAACAGAGGCACTTACTTTCTTGAACTGCAGGGCAAGTTTGTAATAGGTATCAATGAAGTTGCAAGTAAAAGCAGTCACCTTATAACAAAGTTAAGCTGCAAATGAGAAAAGCCTGAGGTTGTACATGACACATCTGAGAGAGACGCAGGCAGCAGGTTATACAGAGAGCTTGCCTCATTGCTACTTTCACAGTTTGCAAGGGCTCAAGAGAAATCCATTAAACATCCAGTAGCCAGAGAAGTAAACCTGTTTTCTAGAAGTAGCTCCTTATTCTGAAGGAGCCTGCCCGTAGCCCATGTAACCTGAGGTTCAGCAGGAGGGATGCCTGCAGGCACCTATCAAAAATTTGGTGCTACTCCTAGAAAGTGTTTGGGTGTAGCACTTGCCCTCAGTCCCCAGGTTGCTATGATGGGGTGCCAGATCTCAAGTCTCTTGACTAAGCATTCTTCTTCCACAGGTCTCTTTTGGGCCTCACCCACTCAGTAATTAAAATTTCAATCTCACCGGTCCCTATCACAACTTTTTCAAGAAGCCATGGCATTTGCACACCAGACAGCAAATTCTGAATGACAGCGGAGAACGCCTAGCTCTGGCTGATCAGATTTCATGTTCATACAGCTTGTAAATCCTGAGTTGAGACATTTAAGGTAACTTCCTACAGTCAGGAAGCAACAGACCAGTTAAAAGAGAGGGATCTTTAGGCTGCCCTCACAGCTTCAACAGCTCACATTCTCCCACCCCTCACGATAGCTGAGAAGCTGAAGGCACTGCAATGCTTTCAAGGGAAGATAAATTCAAATGCCAGAGTTCTCAAATCCTTATAAAGGATCAAGTTATCAAGTTATTTTTAAACCATGGAGAAGGAGGACTGTTGATATGCAGTCTGATGATATAAAATAATTCAATGAAGCAGCTTGCAATTTGACCTTTCAACTTCAGAGCCTAAGATTCACCAGAGCAGCAGCAGGAGACAGTCCCACCATGACTGGGTTTGCTGGAGAAGTGAGTTAGGCAGGCCAAGCCTGCCAAATCACAAGCCCAGAAAAGGGTAAAGAAAATGAACATGCTTATGGCTGGGGATTAAAGTAGGCAAGAATGCATCTGTTTATATAAAACGGGAGAGGCAAAGCAAGCAGTAAAGCAGCAAGTTCCTTTCACCCCTCCCCAGATCTCTGTCAGCCCCATCACTTTTTATACAGGCAGGACAAAAGCACCTTTCAGGCCTGTCTTGTCTTGCCAGCTCACTCTGCTCTATGGAAGAATTCTATGGAAGAATTTTATAATCGAAAGCCCATATACCAAAAGAATGGATTTACTTGTACCACAATCTTAATTGAACTGCTGTCTCGGCTCCTGTTTGCTGCCCCGTAGATTCAGGTAGAGCACAACTGAACCGATAGCGGCGATTCATCTACTTGGATTCAATTTATACCTTCAGCCTTCTGCTGCTGAAGAAAAATAATATATTACCATGTCTTGCAAAAAGCCAAGTTATTAGAACAGAACACTGTCTCACCTGGGGTAGGTTTGCTTCTCTAAATAAGAAATTTGAATTAATGCTAAAGACATACTGTAGACATAACAAATGAGTATTTCAATATGTCAGTAAAGTTAGCATACCATTAAAAAATTAATAAAAAGAGTCAGCCAATGAAACTGATTGCCAGACCTGCGACCTTCAAACAGTATCAAAGACACTGCAGGGAGAAAACCGATGCACAAATAAACCACCACCTGCTCAGATGTTCGTCGGCCATGAGAAAGGCAGGCAAACCCAGCACAGCAACCTAACACAGCATTGCACCCTGCCCTCTGCAAATGATGCGTAGTACACAGGACTCATACAAAACATTTCTACTTCTCTGCCAGTCAGCCTTTAGGAAGTGGTTTACAAAGAGAAATAGGAACAATTTAAACAACTAATGGAGCGGATTATTTACCATACAAAACCACTCCTAATATCTGCAAAGCTCTGCTTCCCCCTGGACTAGGCTGGATTAGGACAAACAGCCCACTTGCATAGTAACAGTTATTTCCATGCTTTTTCCTAAAAGTCTTCTAAATGCGTTTAGTATTAAGCAATGCTCATTTGCATTTAACTAGCTTGATGGAATTCCTGTCACTTACTGTCTGAAGTCTTTTTGTTTCAATATGAACACTTGCTTACGCGCAGGTTTATCTGTATGAAAATTCAGAAGAGAACTTGGTTTTATTTGTTGCCAAAAGACACAATGGGGCTAACTCTCAAGACCTGGTTTTCAGGTGACACATTTATATAGTCAAAGCATACAAGGGAGCAGGTGGACTATAAACCCACCTCAACCCCAGCCTGAAGCAACCACCTCTAGAGACTGGACGTTGTCCTCTGCACCGAGGGCTAAGACGGCTCATCACCAGAAATACCCAAACTGGCCAAGAACATGGCTGCTTCCTGCAGCTCATGAACTGGCTTACCCTGAGAAAAAAGTACAACTGCCTGACAGAAAAGGAAGGAAGCACAAGATGCCACAGCAGGGCAGTGAAACATGGGCCACAGGTAGAAGAGAAGACAGGGCACGTCACTGTCACAAGCTAGTCATCAACGGCTGCAACAACATTTGTTTAATGAACTTGATCGTTTCTTCATTTGTCCTTCCTAAGAAGGAAAATCCCATAGTTTGATTTTTTTTAAATGAGCTAGGGGGATACTTCAAAAAAAACTTCAAAAACTATTAGAAGGAAGGCACAAAGAACACGAAAAACTAAGACGACTAAGAAACTGCCATAGTATTTTCTGTTATTTCCAACATTTAAGGAAGCGCTGGAGGTAAGCCGTACTTCAAGCGTTTGAACATCCACTGAAGTTCCCTTTCAGACTAGCAGTGACCCTTGCTCCTCAAATCTGTGTGCATTAGAAGCAATTAACAATTGGGTTTTCCTCCTCCCACGTTTTTAAAGCCAACACTTTTAAATTCAATTTCTGACAAACTATCTGAACTTTTATAAGGAATCTTTTTGGGACACAAGAACTGCTGAGCTTTTCAAAAAGATTTATCAATGCGCTACAGAATTTACCTGTAGAGATCAAATTGAAAGGAACCAATTGTCCTGTTTTAGGGAAAACAGGAGAGACACCTCCAATTCCCAAGCCTCTGCTTTATTTTTCCTAAGAAGTCAAGCGACCAGCCTCATATGGAAAGCAAAGGCACTCTCAAGAGTTCTGGTTTCTCTGCTGCTTTTCCTTATTCTCAATCTGAGATTATAAATCAACTTTTTCATTTTAATTCTAAAACCCATGACCTTGGAGAGCACTTGTAGCTAACAAATGGAATTAGGAAATAAATTGCTTCTGAAACATGTCTGGAAGCTCAGCTTGGCATTGAGGGCAGACCTGTGGGGAACCAGTGAAGAACGAGTATTTCCCATTTTTAACCACAGTATAAAGCCTTGCTACATTTGCATCCCGATGGTGCACACAGTTGTGTTTGCCACGTGCCCAGAGGACACACTGGAGCTGGAGAACGCATACAGATGGGCGACCAGAATAATTAAAGGAATGGAGCAGCTGCCTTCCAAGGCGAGCACCAGAAAGGCTGAACTCTTGGCTTTGGCTAACAGAAGGCTGAGGGGGGCGATAAGCAAGGCTGACAAAGCCGTAGTGTTTACAAACAAGGTGACAGCACAACTGGTGTTGAACCACTTCATACTAGAAGTGGAAAGCAGTCACCAGAAGACTCACTTGGCACAGACAAAGGTTTGTTTTGTCCCACCACCATCACCCAATCCTTGCTGCTGCACAGCACTATGGTGGTGGCAGAGAGAACCTGACAGTGGTAATCCCTGAACACTGTTTCCGCTATACACACACACTACAATCACTACTAGTCATAAATCCTGACTTGATAACAAAACCAGGGGCAGCAGAAGGTGCCATTTCCACAGAGTATACAATTCAGTCCCTCCCATAGGACTATATATGATTTCTGACTGAATACACCAAATCCTGTCAATTCTACTTCTAGCTAATACCGGGCTGCTTTTATTTCTACGTCTCCAGTCCCATTTGCCATCTTACCTTGGCCCCATATTCAATGGCAATGTGGACAGATTGCTCTCTTTAAATTGGGGGAAACATTAACTGGTGGGAGAAAGGTGGGGTGACAGCAGCAGTGCTTGTTCTTTGCTTACATTTCCTGAAAGTCTCTCACTGCATGCTCCCACTCCTCAGCCTCTCAGGGATGTTCTGTCACTTCAACAATCCCCAATCCTATTTCTTGGAGCCTGTTCGCCTGCTTCCAACATCCGTTTAGAAACATCGAAGTCAAAAGATTAGAAATACAGGTAACAGTCCAACATCGTGACCACCACTGCAGACTGTTCGGCACCTGGGACCAATACAGAAATTCGTATTAACATCACATGCCTGAGAGACTGTTTTTACAGCAGCCTTTTATTTTAAGGCAATGCAATTAGTGTCACTAAGTGTGCACTAGCATACTAATTTGTGGTTTTAAAAACAAAGCTATGTTCAGGCATAGGAAGCTGCTCTAACAATACTCATTTTGTGCTTCATCACCTCAAAGACAAAATTTTGTCACATATAAAGCAAAGGTTACCGAGACAAAGCATATGAAGTTTCAGTACCAAAAGACTTATGCTAAAGCTGTACATGGCTAAAATACTGTTTTTCTTTTTAAATTATAAAGCAACAGTTGCATCAGTTCCTCCTTACTGCAGAACACCATCTAAATGAAGTCTGTCGCTGGGCTAAGTCCTGAGCCAGTGTCACAACACGTGTAGAGCGCCGTCAGTCGATGTCCCATCCCATTCCAACTGCTGTGCTGCGCGGCAGGTTTTCTAAAACATCAGCTGTGCCAGCACACCACAACCCCAGCCAGGCTGCTGTAGTCCCTAAATCTGAGGAAGTCCCCCTTAAAGAAAAACCCTTCAGATCTGCAGAGGGCTGTGCGGGCAGACAAGTTAGCTATCCAAACAAGACGCCACTTACTGGATTCCCTCACAGAGCAAACATTTTCATCCTTACAAACTGCACCAACCTGGGTTAGACACGACCCCAGATCATCAGAAAATTAGCTTGATTAGAGGACAAATCTGACAGAGATGTCTCAGCTACCATAATTATGGCCTCTTAATGGATCAGATTCAAGACTAATTTAGGTCTGATGAAGAACTTATTTTGGTGGATGAGACATCCCAGAAGACGACCTGTGGAGCACAAAGCACTCGAAACACAGTAACAGCGCAGGACTATTTCACCAGTTGCAGAGCTTAGATTTACTGTCTGTACATTCGTTTGCTTCAAGCGGTGATTTGGATGCATCCTCTTCACCTAACCCCATGTTTGGCCAGGGGATTCTGCAGGCTGCCCGGTGTGTTCCTTACCAGGCCATAGAGAAACCTGTGCAGAAGACATTGCAGGAACCTCCACCTCCCAACAGGCAACAGGACACAAAGATGCCTGAACACGGGGAAGAGCTATCAAGTATAAAATGAGGTCATCTTTCACAAACATCTGCCACTTTTTGTGAAATAGGAAATCCCCACATCCCCTATGCCACAGGTCAAGACAATTTTTTAAATCAAAGTAGCTGGGAGATGGAATCAGTTTTGAGCTTTCACCATTTCTACTGCTTTCATTTTGATCTCTTTTCGAAAAGGAACACAAGTTCTGTGCAAAGTTCAAGTGAAAAAGACAAATTCAGTAATATCAGCTGCGTAACTGACCCAGCAGAAACAAAACTGGGGTGGGAAGAGGAGAGACGGGAAGGAGAACATACAACTGAGCTAACTGAACACAAGTCTGTCAGCCCCAAATGGCCGCTGGTCCTAACAGCCCAAAGGGAGAAACTTCCTGCCACTTGTAAAGAGACACATAAAAGTGAACAACCCAGTCACTTGGGAAGGACTTCCTATTCCCTGAGCACACCTGCAGTTCCCACTTACTTCCCACCCCCAAGAGCTCCCTCACCCCCAGCAGTGCTGAAGCTCACTCAGTACCTGCAGTTATTTCTGTTCTGCCCACAGCAAGCCTGCAAGGAGAACTGGCAGAAATACCCGACTTCTGGGTCCCTTTGATACTGTGCACCCTGCTTTTCAAGAAAAAAAGCTGAACATCCCTTTGAACTGTTGTTCAGAGATCTCAGTCTTAACCTAGGTCTCCTCTAGCAAAGGAAAATTGCTTTAGGAAGTAAGCATTCCTGCCCAAAATTAAGTATATCACTTTCCATGATGAAATACAATTAGATGTTTCCCTCTGACCAAAGCAAGGGTCTCTGTCCATGAATTGGAGTAGCACCAAGGGGGGGGGGGGGGGCGGGGAAGTGCTTGGGAGCTCCAGGACAGCAGGCAGACAGCCAGGGGAAGTCTCATGCAGTGCAGAACATGAGGGCTGTGAGCTGCACGCCTGAGAGCTCCCAATTTTTTTTTTCCCCGTTAAGCACTCACCATTAACTTACCACACAGAGTATGAAGTAGGTCTGGATCTGAACCAGGGCAGTAGATGGAGTATACACCCAAGCTTCGGTTTTACCTCTGCTGGAGCCAAGAGAATCTCTTCCCATCCATCCGCAGCAAGGAACAGAGTGCAAGATCATGGGAAAAAGTCTGCTGACACCCCAGGAGCAGAACCGGGCAAGCCAGTAGCCCTCCCACAGTGGTATCACTCTTCACCATCCCACAACAAGGTATGGTGCTGGCCAACAGCCCAGACTCCTGTGTTGCTGATTACAGCACATCTACCCATCAACAGCCCAGAGGATCCTGAGTTATTTTAGTTTGATCCCATTTCTTGGAGCTGTTTAGGATACTCTAGCTGTAGGTTCAGCAGCACCAGCTGCTCTTTGAATGGACCTCAGGTACCCACACCTGCCACTGCACCTCCTCCAGGCTTCAAGCAGCTGATGGAAACAGAGGCTTGCTTAGCAGCAGCCTCTTTGTAGCATGAAAATAAGCCAGCAGAACATCAGCTGTGTGTGTGTTGATTATAACCTTTTACTCATAACCGCTCCTATCAGCTGGGAAACAAATAAGGAAAGACTTCACTGTTTATTGAAGTCTGCACTGCACAGAGAAGGTGAGTCCTCAGCTCTGGGCTCTTGTGAAGACATTATTGCACCAATCATGCTGCAGTCACACTTCCAGCATCTTTCTCACAGCCACCGTAGCCTAGAGTTTTATTCTGCTCTGTTTGAAGAAAGGTATAAAAAGGTACCAAGTTGACTAAGTAATGTCATTAGACTAGTTCTAAGCCCATTTCATGCTTACAAAAACCCTTTTGTGTGTAATGAAATGCCATCGGTTCTAACAGAGACAACTTCACAATACTTCCAATCCACTCAGAGTATATTTAAAGGAGAATATTAAACTGAAACTGAGGTTTGGTAGGTTTAGTTCCATCTCTCAGTTCTGAAGTCAAAACCAACATAGCTACTTCCATGCTTTTTCAATCACTAGATTTTTCAATCACTAGATAAAACACAATCATTCCTTTTTTAAACCCAATGAGAGAGTGAATGCACTATGCTATGAAAAAGACTGTTTCCAGCAATAGCTCAGCTTTCAAAACCAAGATCCCCTCTGTTTTGGGGGGAAGCAACCCTGAAACTAATCTCCTCTTAATCTCCTCTAAATACAACCCCAAAACCTCTTCTAACTTTATGAGACTATGTAGCTAGGGACATTCTATTCTACTAGATAAGTTTTATTCATATAAGTATTCAGGGGAACCTAGCTTAATTAGCACTAATGATGAAAAAACCTATAGGGAACTACTGAGTTTTGCAAGCAACTGAACATAAAGCGTATTGATAAAAAGCCACTTTACTGCCAGGCGATGCTCTTCTGCATGCTGAAGAGATGATGACGATAGTCCCAGGGTTTATGCGCCAGATACACAGAAGTACAGTAAGGCAAAGTCACTGCAGACAACTACCGTGCAAGTTAATGAGGATTAGATTCAGTTGTTTCAAAAACACCATTTTTAAATAAGCTAGAGTAGACAAATGTTAACTAAAAATTGCCAACAGTTAAATGCAGAATGTTTCTTATGATGTCATTTTTTCTTATGATGCCATTTAACATTTGAGCCAAATTGTCAGTCTGCCTGCTGTAATATTTCAGGTAACCTATTCCTATTTGAAGAACAGGATCCTCCATTTCCCCCAGCTTTGCTGATATTAACAGCTTATTAACAGCTCTGACAGTAGCACAAGCACAGCTTGAACATCATAAAATATTAAGGTGGAAGAGGTTTTAGGTCTCCAAACATACTCACCTGTTCTGAAAGTTTCTCAAGCTTGAAAGCAGAAAGGAAGCTGGCAGCCTCTTCCCATGCTGCGTACGAAGCAGGTTTGAGGGAGTAAAACTTATTCCACACCAAAGCCTAACACAGACCAGTTGAAAGGTTGTCTGTACAGCAGTACCATCCTAGCAGGATCGTGCCATTAAGTGGGCATAAACTCAATCACTTCTGATAGATATTCAAGTTCCCTCTAAGTATATAGCCACTCAAAAGCTTGCAAGCTTGTTTCCAAGCCACCACATTTATTACGCTGCCAACAAAGGTTTTGTTTCTCCAAACCAGAGCACCGCAGCTGCAAACAGAGCCGAAGAGGCAGTAGAACAAACGTATCCAAAATAGAGCTCAGCATACGAAACATCCATCAGCCCTGGGACTGTAAAACACAGTCCCTCCACAGGCCCCAATGTCCTTCGTTTCTGTTTCATGCAGAGAAACTCAACCTGACTTCCACCATCATTTACACAAATACGTACATACATGCCTGTTTGTATGATTACAAGATCATATCCATCAGTATCACTTCATAACTTACTCTACAACACACTTAGGCAACACATGAATCCAAAGCATCTTTGTCTCACCCTGTATTTATTACTAGAGCCAACATTAATAACCATTTAACATTAATAATCATTTCAAATTACCATTTGCTCAAGCCTCTTCTCCAGGCTGAGCTGCTGGTAGGGTTTTTCTCTGAGCTGTTTAAGACCACCCCACACATCTCCGCGTGCCAAGCTGTCATTTAACAAACTAACTCCCCTAATCAAGGAAGGAAAATAAAAAAATCTAAAGGTGCGTTAATTATTTCAGGTAATGACCTGCTACCAAAGCAAGCCATTTCCAACAGATACAGCTAGAAATTAAAGAGACCCCAATAAACTACCTGCACTGTTAACAATGGGCTTTGTTTCCTCGAGCAGCCAGCCATGAGACTCTCTGCATCCAACTCAACAATTACAGGAAGCTGTAAAATTCAGAAGGGGGTAGGCAAGTTTGTGGAATTCAGGAGAATCTGTCCTTGACTTTATCAAGGCCGTTTTCCACACAGAAGATGCTGCAAAACCACCGCTTCCACGGCTGCAAGTCCCATTTCTGAGGTCAGATCACAGCCATCGCCTGCCAGCAGTGCTGCCTGTTAGACAGGAGCAGGAGGGCAGCTGCCTGCAGCCTCGCAGAAAAGCCTGTTGGACCAAGCACTCAGGAAGGGGGGATACAGCGATGCGACATGCCTTCCACGTGCTAGCAGCCTCCATCCCGGATATCCACCTCTCAGGGGACGTTTCTGCACTACAGCATCCGCTGTCAATCCCTGCGCTTTTACAGAGCCAGTCCCTGAAGAGCCCGGTCTCATTCGAATAAATGGTCCTCTGCCAGTTAACACCCTTTCTCAAGCGGGGCATCCCAAAGTACAAAGAAGCAAACCTCACTTTGCATGGTGGCAGAGCCACAGGAGGACACTGCTTCGCCTTCAAAGAGAAGGCCTCCAGAGGAAGATGCTCAGCAGGAAGCCACAAACACAACAAGCTGACCACGTGCCTTTAGCGCAAGCCCACAGTCCACGGGCTTGGAATTGATTTATAAGCCTTGACAAATGGCATTTAGCTACAAGTTGCTTTACCTAATGACACAACAGAAGATATCCAGGCTGGAAGGGACCCTGGAAGGTCTGCAGTCCTACGCCACCTCTTCAGGAGGTTTGCTCCAGTGCTCAGCAGCGCAGGGCTGCAGCCAGGGGGCACCACACAGCATTTCCCAGGAACCGCTCGCATCAGCTGCAGGAAATTGCTCCACATTATAGAAAAGATCATGAGGAACAATCATTCTGTTTAATACATTTGGTTTAAAAGTTGATTCCCACATTGATCAAGGACTCTTCAATACTTTTTCAGACTATTCATAAAAATTCATAAAATTTGATTTAAATTAAAAACCCGTCTAATTATCTGCAGATGGAGACAGCTTTGAAGCACTAAAAGCTTAATGGGAAAAAGATCATCTTACTACCAGATAGTCTGAAATTACTAGAGAAAAAAAATAACATCCCACTGGTGGCTATGAAACTTTCATTCATTAGCTTCCCAATTTAAAATTATGTAAATTTTATCCCTAAAAGTAAATGCAAATGTAGATGTAAGAACAGACTTCTGACTCTCTGCAATGTCAACACAAGCACCAGAAAGTTTATTTTTTCCATTAAGGACTGGAGATATGAGCTGACAAGTTCACTTTGAGTTTCACAGTCCCTTCTGGGATACAGGCCTGTCCTCAGGACTAGGAGGGTTACATTGCTGAGCTGAGATTGCCCCAAAGTCAGAGCTGGGAGCTGACACCTGTGTAACCCTCCTGCTGGTTACACATTGCATTCAGCTTCTGCTCATGGGATCCAGACCGTAGCTCTGTACTAGGAAATGTATGAGTTCTGTGCTCAAGAGAAAGAGGAGAGAAAGTAATAGAAAGGCTGTTTTTGTTTTTCCCAGCTCAAATTAAACACAATTCCACTTCAACCCCAGACAACCTCTGGTCTTGAAGCCAAAACTTCATGTGAGTCAAAGTAACAGAGCCACAGGAAGGGCACAAACACTGAAGAGGTTCAGGTATTACACTGCACATATCCTCTGCCACTCTGCAGTTAAAGTTGCTTTATCTGAGCATTTCTCTTCTCTCCAGTTCAGAAGAACAAGCCAAGACAGATCCATCCACAGTTTAGAACTGCCACCTTTAAATAAGGGTCCATTTCAAAAAATGATTGACTTACAAAAGGCCGCAAGAAAAATTCAGCCCTCCTCATTTCTCACCTTCTCAGCATCTATTGCACTCAGACATGATCCTGTGAAGGATAAACCCACTTGCACATTTCTTTCATTCATCTTTAGCACCAAGATAGAGGCATCACTGGTCACAAACTTTAAAAAAGCACTCATCTAATCCCAGCCAGCCGGGCGCATTAAAAGAAAGAGGCAAAAAAGACTTGTTATGGTTGACACAGAACTAAAAGGCACCTTATTAAGTACAGATCTCAGAATTTGTATGGACAAGCAAGTAAGCTGAAGTAAAAAGGGGAACGAAAGAATAGAGTGGTTCAGTGAATAGATGGAAAACGTCCTCCTAATGGGTTTTTTTCTTTTAATCTCACCTTTGAAGAAAGGACTTCAGGTCATGTTACTGAAAGGGTCACCACAAACAAAAGTACAACCTTGAAACTGTGGCTTAATTGTACTGTTTGAATGCTCAGAAAGGTCTCTTCAGATCTGCTACACTGCTTACAGGCAACAGAGTAAGTAATAAAACAATAAATCAAAAAAACAGCAGACCCCAAAGGTAAAAGCCGTATCTTGAGTGAAATTTCAGCAGCCACATATTTTATTTTTTCTTTAATGAGGTAAATAACTAACTAAGTCTCTAGGCAAATATAGCTTTGGCTGTACTTTGACTGTATCCAAAGAGCTTTGTATACAAAGCCCTTTGGATGTCATTTTAAGACCTTCTGGAGAAGTGGTAAACTAGCCCAGAAGCATTTGAAGTATAAGCAATTATAAAAACTCACATAACATTTGCCCCAAAATCTTCAGGGCTTCTGGGACAGAAGCACCCCCATTTCCACCAGATGTGGGGACTCCCAGTAGGGACAACCCCCAGCAGGGACAACCAGCTTGCTGATAACCAGATTTCAGACAGACATCTTGCTGTAGCCTTTCTGGTATTTTTCTGTTCAGTTTTTTTTGAAATATGAAAGACTGCCACATTATTCTCTGAAGGCCTCTGACAGCGCTAAAGCAATTTTCTACATAAATCATTGTAATGCTAACGCTGCAGTTTACAGTCTCATCTTTAAAAGAAAGCCTTCTACTATTTACTGCCTCAGTAAGTGGAAAGAAGAAAAGTTAAGCTCTGACAACTGTTCTGTCTGGGGGCATAATAAATGCAAAATTTATTCCTTGGCCCAATTCTAGCAAAACTTCACATATTCAGGAAAGCCATGTAAACACTTTGTGCTTGGAGAACTGGGTGTAGAAAAGACATTTAGCATATTGAGCTATACACACACACATTCGTACTGCAAAGCATGCTTAAAGTCACCCTAATGTTAATAAAAGCAAAACCAAACAACTAGCCACTGCAAATCTCCCCACCTATTTCCACTGCTCATCCTCCTCTCTTGGTCTCTCCTGAAGCGAATAAGGGTTAAAGAGGAGGGTTACAATTTTCATCCATGTGCCCTGCTTCTAAGCAAAGCAAGAACGCCTGGCCAGGCTTCCCATCTTGCAGCACGCACCTTATTAAATAAAATGGCAAATCCCAGATGGAAGATGCAGCTTAGGGACCGGCCGCTGCCCACCTCCCGCACCACAACCGGAGGCTGCCACCGTGTGGATGCTGCCCGGGGAGCGCCAGCACTGGAGCCCTGGCTCCCAGTCAGCCTGAAAGGCACCAGCAGCTTTCCTCGTACTTCACCGGGATGTTTCCAGGTAACACAACGTGCAGGGGGGTTGTTGATCATCTTTTATTAGTCCTCAGGAAGTCCAGGCATTCATAAATATGCTTGTGGCAAGTGGCTCGGGAGAGTACTCCTGCTGCTCAGCTTGGGGGCTTTTTCAGCCTGCTTATATACAGTCTTTAATTACACTTTTCATCCCTTTCCCATAAATCCAGTTTTATTTCCCTTATAAATAAACAAACCAGGTTTTGCAGATAAGGAACATGTTTCCATCAACTTCCTTCACACACAGAGCTAATATCTTAAAAACTTCAAGCCAGCGGAGTTTTCAGAGTCTGGTACATGAACTTCATGTAGGGGTAAAGCAATGCAAACCATGCACCCTTGTATTCTGTCAGTTTATAACATCCATTTATTTGATATATTAAAAAATAGCTAAATCACATACAAGGAAGTTTAACTTCAGGTAAATTCCACTTGGACTCCTAAATATAGTTAAAACATCCCCTTAAAGTACAGGTGATTGGTTTTTGGTTGTGTTTTTGTTGTTGTTGTATTTTTTAATCGATGATGATTCCTTATTTATAAGTCTTCTTTGCTATGTATAGATGGATTTTTGTCAACAGCAACAGCTAACCAGTAAGACTCATCTTTTTGAGATTTATTTCAAGGTTCCTATAGCATGCCCAGAAGCACATTTAGGAATCAGTGTATATATTATTGTTTATCTGCTCCCCTAAACAATAAAACTTTTCACAACATTTCACTCAGTGAGAAATCTTTTTAAAGCACCCTGGTAATTAATTCACCACATCCTTGGCTACCTGTGAGTTATTATCCTAAGCTGCCCTCACCAAGACACACAAACACCTCATTTATTACTTTCAGAGTTTCTTTGAACTTGAGCCTACTAATTAGGACGAAGAACAATGGTGAACAGCAGAACGTGTTGGACAGCACACATTATATACAAATTCTTGATTAACAAATTCAAACTTTAAAGGAACTGTTTGGCTAGCCAGAAGCTAACTAGAGTTACAGCAGCAGAACATTCGGCAGCATTTCTTTACCAAAGCACTTAAGGACACACTCAAATGTGAACTCTTACTCAGCCCACATACTAAGAAAACTAAAAAATTATAAAATGCTTCTAATAAAAAGCACAAGCCGGGGAGGAACATTAAGTTGGAATCCAAGCTTTTTGGAGTTAAATGCACTGAACATTAAATAACTACTGATTCTAGCACTGGCTTGGAGAGAGGCCCTGCAGTATCTTCATTTTTAACAACAATAAAACACATACTTTTCAAACCTATATTTCACCCAAGAATTATAATACCTTCAAAACCAGAGTAAGATTTACTGCCCTTCCAGCATTTTCTAACCAAATACCACAAAAATGCTGTTCTTGCAGAATGTCAAGGAGAAGAAAGGGCAAAGGAGCAAAATCCAATCCACGCTCAAGTTGGTAGCTAAGGAAGTTTGTCTACATTGCAGTGAGATTCCCACCTGCATTTCATTGCAGCTAGCGTGAACCCAATCAGTGTGGGCTAAATATACGTCAGATCAGTGATTATTGTGTTCTGACCTCTGTGAGCAAGTCGGACATTATACATTCCTGCTACATATTGCAGTAGTTAAGGGATCAATGCTGCTTTAAAAAATATATATATTTTATGCTACACATGCTTCAATTTTTTCATGTAATGCATATTTCTTGTAGTCTTTCAAGAAATATTCAAGCTGTTCTGTCACTGTCTGAATGGCCCTGGTGAAAGGTATTAGATCAAGACTCAGAAAGCCCAAGCTCAATTCATCATATTATTGTAATGTTTCTTTCAAGACCTCAGGTATGGCCACTCCAGATCCCATGCTCCCTAACTATAAAATACGGATGATACTACTACTCCTCATAAGGTTGCTGCGAACAAATGCGTTTCATTTTGTGAAATGTGCCTGGGAAAAGCTAATGGGTCCTGAATATGCGCTATATAGAAAAAAATCCCAATTAATATGTTGCATCATCTTTTCTGACACTACCAACAGCTCTAAACAGGCTACCACAGACTAATTAAATCCCCCAGGGTATGCTTCCACAGCTGCTGAAACCAGTTGAAGGTAAGGGCTGCTGGCAGGTCCCAGCCTCTCCCCATCCCATGTGCTCTCTCAGGCTTGATCCTTAAGGGAGCTGGTTCATGGTGTTAAACTAGAAGAAACTAACCCCGTTAAAAAACATTTCACCAGCTTGGTGTCTCAACAGGTCCACTGCAGGCTCAGATGAACCTGAGTGGTGCACAGGACGTCACCATCCCACATGGCAGAGGGTGCAGAGTTGTTGTTGGCAAGAGCAGTTATCAAGTTGGCTTTACCACAACCACCCCCTCACTAGTTTGAGCATGGTAAACAGCTTTCAACACTTAGCAGAGGTCAAGCAATCACAGCTACAAACAACTCAGCTATTTACTACCTGCCATTACGACTGGCTCCACCAACACCATTTAACACCACCACGGATTCTTAAAGTTACCAATACCAAGAAGAAAGGGTGTTTCTTAAAATCCTAGACTTGTATCACTTATAATGCAACCGCACTAACATGAAGAGCACTGAGCCCACAATAGGCTTCATGTCTTACCAAAGAGGCTGCAGATGCTCATGAGCATCTTAAAGGTTCTGCACTTGGTCTTGAATACAAACTGGAAGAAAATAGTACTGTGGTACTTGAGTGCCTTCACAGATCAGTGATAACTATACATCTTCAAAACTATTTCAGGGAAGCCACAGTCAAGTGTTGTACGTGTACAGACCATAACTTGTTTAATACAAGTTATTAACTCGGCCTCAGCAGCCTGTATCACCATGAAACGCACTGTTAGAGGCACAGTATTTCTTACCTGGAGACTATGCTGGAGCCATTGTAGAGGTCACTAGCGTAGGACAGTGTTGCCAGGGGGCGGACAGAATTGTAGCGTGTGAACTTGGATAGACACTCCTGAAACTCATCCAGCTGGCTTGTGGTTCTGCTGTCATCTAGGGAGGGGTACCAGAGTTGGGGGAGGATGAAGAATAAGAAGGTGAATAAACACAGCAGTAAGCAGACACAGACAGATTTCTAGGTTGGAAGAGACCTCAAGATCATCGAGTCCAACCTCCGACCTAACACTAAGTACTCCACTAAACCATATCGCTAAGCTCTACATCTAAACGTCTTTTAAAGACCTCCAGGGATGGTGACTCCACCACCTCCCTGGGCAGCCTGTTCCAATGCTTAATAACCCTTTCGGTAAAGAAGTACTTCCTAACATCCAACCTAAAACTCCCCTGTCGCAACTTTCACCCATTCCCCCTCGTCCTGTCACCAGGCACGTGGGAGAACAGACCAACCCCCACCTCGCTACAGCCTCCTTTAAGGTAACTGTAGGGAGCGATAAGGTCGCCCCTGAGCCTCCTCTTCTCCAGGCTGAACAAGCCCAGCTCCCTCAGCCGCTCCTCGTAAGACTTGTTCTCCAGACCCCTCACCAGCTTGGTCGCCCTTCTCTGGACTCGCTCGAGCACGTCCATGTCCTTCCTGTAGCGAGGGGCCCAAAACTGAACACAGTACTCGAGGTGCGGCCTCACCAGAGCCGAGTACAGGGGCACAATCACTTCCCTAGACCTGCTGGCCACACTGCTTCTTATACAGGCCAGGATGCTGTTGGCCTTCTTGGCCACCTGAGCACACTGCTGGCTCATATTCAGCCGACTATCAACCAATACTCCCAGGTCCTTCTCGGCCAGGCAGCTTTCCAACCACTCATCTCCCAGCCTGTAGCTCTGCTTGGGGTTGTTGCGCCCCAGGTGCAGGACCTGGCACTTGGCCTTGTTGAACTTCATACAGTTGACCTCAGCCCATCGCTCCAGCCTATCCAGATCCTCCTGCAGAGCCTTCCTGCCCTCGAGCAGATCGACACACGCACTTAGCTTGGTGTCATCTGCAAACTTACTGAGGGTGCACTGGACGCCCTCATCCAGATCATCGATAAAGATATTAAAGAGGACCGGCCCCAGTACCGAGCCCTGGGGGACACCACTTGTGACCAGCCTCCAACCAGATTTGACTCCATTCACCACAACTCTCTGGGCCCGGCTATCCAGCCAGTTTCTAACCCAGCGAAGCGTACGCCAGTCCAAGCCCCGAGCAGCCAGTTTCTTGAGGAGAATGTTGTGGGGAACGGTGTCAAAAGCCTTACTGAGGTCAAGGTAAACCACATCCACAGCCCTTCCCTCATCCACCAAGCGCGTCACTTTGTCATAGAAGGAGATCAGGTTCGTCAAGCAGGACCTGCCTTTCATAAACCCATGCTGACTGGGCCTGATCGCCTGCTTGCCCTGCAAGTGCCGCGTGACGACCCTCAAGATAATCTGCTCCATGAGCTTCCCTGGCACTGAGGTCAAACTGACAGGCCTATAGTTCCCCGAAGCAAAATCATCAAAATGCATATCTTCATGTGACACCACATCTGCCCATTATTTGGGAAGGATTCTTGGTCAAAAACAGGTTTTATCTCCCACCTCTAGCATTCCCTGAAGGCAGCAGGATTTTCAGAGCGTAAATTAAGTCTTTCCAGTGAACCTGCTGCATTGAGAATCTGCCTGTGATCACAAATACAGCTTTCATGGTAGATGAGCTCACTTATTTTAGTCAAATTCAAAGCCCATAGGCCACAAAGATTATTAACAGAAAATCCTTAAGCACATCAACATGCAGTGTAAAGAATATGTCTAGCATTCAATGGAAGTGAAAATATATTCCCTTTCCCCTGAATTGTACTTCAGTTACAATATGCCTACATTTGGTGTCAATTACATTCCAAATACTTCTAGCAGAAAATATTTCTCTTGTTACTCCAAAAGCAACAGAGCTAGGGGAGAGCTGTTTCATGGCTGGAGAAGGGAGACAAGCATGAAACCAGAAGACTCCCTGAGCTGTAAGTTTTGTGAAATTATGACCTTCAGCAGACAAGGTGAAATTGAGCCAGCTTGAATAATGATGATAAACATTCTGTGGAAAATGGAAGTTTGCTACAAAAGTTAGAGCTAAATTGCAGTATAGATAACTAAAAATTATTCCCTGCAACCTCAAGTCCTAACTTTCCTCAGTACAAATGGAATTTTGTTTAAACCATTTTAAAATTTAGAATTTCCTAAATAAGGAAAAATTCCTAGCTTACAGCAATGCCCCGTGGACAAGCCAGCTTTCCTAAAAGTGATCATGCATCTGCAGTCAAACACCAGACAGAGCCCTCAGGCTTTGTAACTACCCCCAGAATTTGCAGCAGTTCCCCCTTTCTTCCTCTAACACTACATATGCTTTGTCTTTTTGCACGATACAGTGTAAGAGACCAAGCTGAGAGCAGGGACTGCTCTAACACACAGCACCTCAGTTTACAGGCAGTCCAGCATGCAAGTCACATCACTGCACACCTCGCCTTCTGTTAGGCCACTGCAGCAGCAGCACAATGCACACTGCTCACTTGTGCCTCTGAAGTCATGAATTCATGCTCTAGTTATCCTTATCAGTTCCCTTATCAATAGCATAAGGAAGTGACAAAGCTCAACTCGCTAGAAGTCTTTGGAAATAGCGGGGTGAAAAAAAAGCAAGGTTTCAACAGTAAAATTCAGCTATGATTTCTGGTGGGAAAACAAAGAACAATCACTTTCTGCACCTTGGTAATTCCCTGTCATCAGAAATAATTATACTGCTCCACAGTCATAAGGCATTTTGAAGCCTCCCTTACACAGTTTAATGTTTGACTGTATAAAGGAACAGGGGAGGCCAGTAATTAGCATGTTTAAGGGTACTACCCATAGGTACGTTACCCATATCAGACGGATCAAAATAGGCAAAATGAACAAAGTACTGCTCTTAATTTAATCATCTGCACCTGACCGCTACAGGAAACTGCTTGAGAAGAAGTATGTAAACATCAGTCAGTATTTTTCAAAGACTCCTTCCTCCTCTTTTGACACTTTAATAGAAGCAAATAGCTGCTACTCTTCCATTTCCCATATTTTGAGATCAAGCACACAGTCCTCCTATAATTTATTCTGTATCTATGCCTGGAAAACAGAGTGTTATTTCTCAAGACATTTTCCCTGTCAAAGTGCAAGGCCATTTCATAATTACAGTTATATTACTTCTCCACTCCTTACTAGAAGGCTCTCAGGCATCTCTTGCAAAAACATATATCTTGCAAAAAGCATATAGCCACATTAAATCCTATTTAAAATGTGTCAAAAAGCAGGAATGACTCCAAATAGAAGAAAACCTAATTAAGTATTACAGGTTATCCCTTATTTAGGAAAAAACTCGCACTTGCAAATCCTCCACTCTTGGTGTAGCTGACACACACAAATAAAACAGTTTCATTGCATTCATATTTATAGCCCCAATTATGGAGAAGGATGTCTTCCACAAGGGAATGCCGGGAAAAGTCCAATTTGTTATCCTCGGTTAATAAAGGTATTATTTTAACATGAACACAGTTATGCATCACCCAGATAACACTGCATGAAAGCATCTCAGTGTGATCTGTGAAGTACTGTAGTCTGCAAAGCATTGCTAGCACTTCACAACAGACAGGCTGGTCATACACAAGCAGCTTCTCCAATCTTCCAGCTCCTGAAGCACTCTCCCAACCTGTCACATACTGTTAAAGTTATGCTGCTTTGCACAACAAGACCTGAGTCAGGCACCACCCTGAAATAGATATGCCCAGGTCTTTCGCCCAAGCATGAGCTCCCGTAAAATGCCTGGCAGCCTTTAAAAATAAAAGCTATTTTTTTAAAAAATTGAAAAAAGAGCTTGATGATTTTTAAGTGGATAAAACTCAAACTAAATCCACAGAGGAGAAAAGCAGGGATTTCTACCCCAGCTTGCTTGCTGATCTGTGTCCTCTGGAGGTTGATCCTTGCCTTCCAAGGCTATAAAGGAAGATATTCTGCCACAGCAACCTCTGCCTGGTTCCCTCTTATGCCTCTGAGGTTTCTCTCATCCCTGGTGGCTCCCCACTTGTCCCTGCACTCTGTCACTCTTTGTATAAGCTGCAGCTCAGAGCCTGGTGCTGCAGATCTCTTGCCTGCCACAGCTCATTGCACACGACTTCCCCCCAAAGCTTGCTTCTTCCCCAGGGGAGCCAGAGAACAACCCTCCTCTCCCTCGAGAGGCATTCATTTGACCCATTCGTTTCTGGGGAGAATCTTCTTATGTAATTAAGAACCATCCATCCACTATGTAACAATTACTCTAGCTGCTGGCACACTGTTACTCAATTATGAATGAAGCAATGTAGGCAACTGTGAAAACAGCTAATTCTACAAAACAAGTATTAAATCTAAGGTGTGCCCCATGGGATAATGACACTACTGCACACTCAGCTTGTATACTTCAAGCCATTTGTTAACCAAGACTCACGATCTAGACAACATAAAGGATAACAAAGGATAACATGCAAGTGTCATATTGCCCATTAAACATGCAAGCATTTATCAGTTCGTTTTTACTTCTGCAGTATTTTGATAATAGCATTTTAACCACGCCTAGTAGAAAGGCTACCCAGCCACTGCTTTCAAGCATTCACATCTTCAGGACAAGCATCAGTGAAGTTGTTTATTATGCATTATGCCCTTCACAGTACAGCATTACAGCACAATATATACCTCCGTTCCCCTCCTAAATGATGAGATCATTTCATAACCTTAAAAACCTCGAAGATCAGTCAAAAAAACCTAGGTGGGATGATTTGAGTTATACACAAATACGTAGAGCAACATTCCCAGACAGGGAAAAGGTAAAGGCTGCTCTCTCTTTTCTGCAGAGTAGGACTGTAGAAGTTAACTAATGTCAGGAGCTGAACACTGAGCAAGAACTCACCTGAGACACGTGTCATCCTTGTGGAAAAATAGCACTGCTCTAGGTCCTCAAAGTGAGCCGTGAGCCGCTTCCGTCGTGAGGCTAGCGTGCTGTTATACCAGGGCTGCTTTTTGGTCTGAATGGAGGAGAGAACATTCTTCTTCAGAAAGGTAAAGCCAGGCCTGGTTGCTATTTCAATAGATTTTAATAAATTGCAAACAGTTTATAGATTTTATCTGGCTAGTTAAAAAGTTTACAGTGACAATAAAGATCTTATTACTATCAACAGTTATGCTTAGGGTCTCATATTGCCAAGTTACAGGGTGCAGACGAGCAGCTGCTTTTAGACAGTTCTTGTTTTCTGAATCTTTGCAAATTCAGCTTCATACACAGAACAGCAGCAACCCCTGGGGCTTCCAGTTCTCACACCACATGGACTGTGCAAGAAATACTTGCTAGAGCTCTGACAAACTGCCTGAAAAGAGGGGTTGTTTATTTTAAGGAGGTAGTTACTAAATTATTTCTTTTAAAGTAACTCAGTAACTATAAAAGTAAGCACATAAAGAAGCCGGAGTACACTAAGACACCATCAAGTTCAAACGTTAGTTGAAAAGAAGTCCTTGGAAATATTACAAAAATCATTTCCCGACCTACACAAGCAGCAGTAGTGAGAGACACAAGCAAGGGATTGAAACTGCATCAACAACCTCTCCCCCAAAAGGAACCAGAAAACAAAGTACTTGCTTTAATCACTAGCGAAAGGAACAAATTCCTCTATTACAGAAGAGGCATGAAGAGCACCTTGCTTTTAAGTTACATTTAAAGTCTACACATCACACTTGCTCAGAGCTAATGAGGAAACACTAAGAGATCCAAGAACCAACAAGCTCCATAAAGACTTCCCAGTGAGCACCCCTGAACACGCACAAGGTCTGTAGTGCCACTCCCCAGCACTAACAAAACCCATCCAGCACGCACCAGGAAGGACTTAACTCCCCCTCAGTCCATGCAGGAGGGCAGGCTGCGTGCATTACAACCATCCAGAAAGCTACCAAGAATTAACTAAGTTTAGAACCTAGTCTGAAGTTCTTACAGCTGTATGAACAGTATCCTAACTTTTAAGGAGGAAAGCAAACCCCAAGCCACAAAATCTCCAAGTGCCAGCTCCTGTGCGAGGCCCCTGGCTATGTGCTGGCATCGTGACTCACAACCAAACGCTGACTGCGCCTCTGCTCGACAGCTTCTTTCTTCTTGAAAATAGCTCCAATCTCAAAACACATCTCCAACGCTGGAAAGTACTCCTACCTCAACACCTTTTAACTGCAATTTTCTAAAGCTTCAACAGCTTTAAGAGAGATTTAATGGAACACTTTTACGGCCTCTCTCTTAATTTAGAGCACCAGCCTGCGAGGGCTCCAGCCTCTCTCAGCACACCAGAAGCGAGAAGGGCTCAAGACAACTCCAAGTACTGACGAGCAAGCACTTCAGTCTCGTTAAGACAAACTGCCTGCGACATGATGAGCGATATAACCCAAGCCTAAATCTGATCTGCTAGATGGGTCCGGTACACACCGAGGTGGCCCCCATGCTTTGGAGCAGCTTGCCTGCCATTTCACACACCTGCTTGGTCTCCAGAGGAAAATCCCCCTGGAGCAGGTCTCCAGTGATCCAGCTGTGCTGGGAACCCATCTGCATTAAGCCATCTTGACATGATGCTCAGCAGCTAAGGATTTTAAGCGACTCCTTTTTACCAAACCACGTGATGAGCTTCTAAGCAAAGAAGTCTGTTTCACAGCTACTTGTTAAGCAATGCCAGGAAACAGGAGTGAAGAAATAAGGGGAAATGAGTGAAAACTGCTCACTGTGTTATGGAAACTAAGAAACCTGTTATGGTTGTTCCAGCTGAGAACATTAGTTAAGATTACTCTTATCAAGAGTTATTCTTCTGCCTGAACTTCAGTAGGCACCCTAAAGAGTCCTCTTAAACAACAGGAAGAGCTTCACAGCTGTATACAAGCTCCTTATTGACAGCAAAAACAAGAGGTACTGCAACTAACTATTACCTGCAGGATTCCCCAGGACCTATGCGACTCATCCACTGTTTACTTCCAAAACTCAGCCTCTGGAAGAAAATTGTCCTGTAGCTCAGCGATATATAAATTCTTCTTTAAGAACACATTTGCAAGCAATGCCAAGAGTCATCATATCAGGAAAGCAAGTTATGCTGTCCATTCCAGCACAGCTCTGTACTGCAGCTGTGCTGAATCTAAGATTTTTGGCATGACTGACAGTTTAAAGTACACAACTGAATTTACATTCTTAGAACTGTTTTTACTGTAAATAACTTTTTGCTGTAAACTCTTGTTGAAATGAGACTACCTTTGAATGAAAGGCTTAACAGTTCTCTCTCAACTCCCCATCCAAACATACATTAAAGTTTGATTAGCAAATTTGCACTAGAGAATACAGGCTTTGCACTGTCAAGGACAAAAAAAATTGCATTTGAGGACAAAAAATTACTCTCACAAATAAGACTGTCACAGGAATAACTAGAAAAATCTAGGTTGTTTGTTCTGTGCAGTACAGCTATGCCATTCCTTTCCACTTCAAAGGAAAAATTAAAGCACCGAGGCAAGCAGTGTCAGCTATATCATATCACACACTATACCGTATCAGTCCTGAACATAAAACCCCCACCGAGAATTTACATGCCCTTTAGAGCATGGTGGAGCTGCAATCTTTCATTCAAGCAAAAACCTCACAGACCACAGTATCAGGAACTACGAACTTTCTTCCACAGGCTAATAGAAGAAAGTTTCTCATGACCAATTAGTTACACAGCTGCAAACAAAAACCTGCACACACACACGCGCGTGCGCCCTAAATTCAGGTCTATCAGTTACAGTTAAACAGGATCCAGCAGCACTTCCACCTGTTAATTTGCCAGTTGCTTCATATTTGTGTGCCCACCAACAGAGCACCAGAGACATGAGTTAGCATATAACCAACAACCGGCCTAAGAAAGAACTCCTCTCTATAATCAAACCCCTTTTGAAGCAGTGATCTGGATACCAGTGTGATCTTCACAGCCCAGCTGATCCGCTCCCAAGTGACAGCACTGCCATGGTTTTGGAGCTAAGCCACGCAGGTCGGACTGAGTTTGGAGGCCGCCTGCCAAACTGCTTCATTATGTACTCAACTTTTTGCCCTTTGCAATATGAAGTCTTAGTACAGTTTGTAAGGCCCTAACAATGACAAACTACAGGGCAACTGTATGTTTGGAGAACAACTGTTGCTGTTTTAGAAGTCAGAGTTGATCCAAAATTATTTAAGTCAATGCAAAGGGTGAGGAATTTACATCCCTTCTAAAATACTGCTGACTTGAAGAGATGGAGAGCAAAACATGTCCCCTCTGCCTCGGTAGAGTCAGCTTTGGGAATTAAGTCACATGTCTAAATAAACCACATTAATTTTCTTTGTCTGCATTATTATGAACATAACCATGAACAGTCATTTCTGAGGCTATAATCACAGAATGTCTTGGGTTGGAAGGGACCTCAAGGATCATCCAGTTCCAACCCCCTGCCATAGACAGGGACACCACCCACTAGATCAGGTTGCCCAGGGCCTCATCCAACCTGGTCTTGAATACCTCCAGGAATAGGACAGCCACAACTTCTCCGGGCAACCTGTTCTAGTGTCTCACCACCCTCTGAGTGAAGAATTTCCTCCTAACCTCAAATCTAAATCTCCCCTCTTTTAGTTTATAAACCATTCCCCCTTGTCATTATCTGATGGAGTAAAGAGTCGCTTTTTTTTTTTTAAATAAGTCCCCTTCAAGTACTGAAAAGTTGCAGTAAGGTCTCCCTGTAGCCTTCTCTTCTGTAGCATGAACAGCCCCAGATCTCTCAGCCTCTCTTTGTGGAGAGGTGCTCCAGCCCCTTGAGCATCTTTGTGCCCTCCTCTGGACCCGCTCTAACAACCCCACATCCTTCTGGTGCTGGGGGCCCCAGACCTGGGGACGCAGCACTGCAGGTGGGGCCTCACCAGGGCAGAGCAGAGGGGGATAATCCCCTCCAGTTTGCCCACATAACCAGTTAAAGCAAGAGGCCAGCTGACTGGCACCCTGAAACGTGTTATGTTTTTCTTAATCTTTCCCCAACCTCCACATCTGCTTTTCCTTTCCCCCTGTGCGCAGACACATGTATTACCTTACCTGAGAACTGCCACTGAAGCCTGGAGGCTGGCTGTACTCCGTGGAGTCAATAATACTACTGCAAAACCAAAAGAAATAGTCTGCTTAAATCACTGTACAATCATCCTTTATCATTTCCAACCCATTCTGCTCTCCCCCATCCCCTTACATCCTGTAGCACCACTTGCCTTTGAAATCCATCTTACAGACAGGGAACACAAGGTTGTTTTTTGTTTGGGGGGCTGGGAGGGGGAGGGTGGGTTGTTTTTTTTTTTTTTTTTAAACACAGGATGTCTACAACAGAATGTTGATCATCTCTGTATATACAAGAAATTTGTTTACTGTCACACACAATTAAGTGTAGCGCAATCTAATAATTTTTAATTAGAATGCGAAGTCATATCTTCTGTACAAAATATGCAGGATAAGGCATTCTGAAAACAACATGCCACCACTGGTTTTCACTTCCTTTGAAAAAAGAGAAGTTTAATGCTGTGACATTTGAAACAGCACCATGAACAAGAAGATAGAGGAACCAACTTCAGACAAGTGTTCCAGGCATTTCAGAATCAATACAGGATACCAGCAACGAAACAGAATTAAACCCAATACCGACAGCCAGGATTATTACTAGAAACCACTACCATGAATAATCAGTATTTATGACAGCATACCTTAAATCACTGTTTTCAAATACATATGCTAACTCCAGAAATTTAACTTCCAAAGAATGCAAAAGCATCTGATACAGTCAGAAAACAGGTGGTTCAGTATTCTTATACGTATGGGCAAAATATTTAGCCACCAAAATGCAACACCAGAGCCAGTTTAAAACTCTTATTCAAAAATTTAAAATGCAGGTTAACATAAAAGAACACCATTTTAATAGTTACAGAGAACACATTGCAAGTAATTACCATGGCTTGTTTCTGAAAATCTTTATTCTGTAACTCACTTCTGCTATGTCATTTGGTTTGGGCAGAAAAGACGCTATGGTCATTATTCTCAGTTTTACTTATAAGGTAACCCTGGGTTTAAGCACTGCTTGAGAAAGTTGAAGGTTTCTTTAAAAAGCTGCCAGAACATTCATATGTCCTGGTTTTGTAAGAGACAGTTGTACCTCTTGATGTTTATGTAATGGCTGCCAGAACTGATGCGTACACTTGATATCCTTGGTCATAAAAAAAGTGGTCTGGCTGAAATGCCAGTCAGGGTACTTGCAAGTCTAGAAGGATGAAATAGTGGTACCAGTGCTTAAATATTTCTCTGAATGTTTTAAAGCTCCCCTGGATGTAGAAGGAAGTAGAAACAGATGATGAGAGATGATTTTAAAGTATCGCTAGCGGCTAACTAGCAAGATGAGATTGATTGGAGTTCTGTTACAAGCAAGACAAAAGCTACAAACAAAGAAAATCTACGGGATAAAAATCATTATCTGCTGCTAGCTATTGCAGGGGAGAAAACAGCAAAGCTTTTTCAAGCACGGTCAGGGACAATGAACTTTAAATTAGAATGTGGCCACAAGAAATAATGAAACACGTACAGCAGATCCTGCCAGGAACAGCATGAGTAAGACACTTGGCTGGAAAGCAATGAAAAAGTACTCCACTCCGAGACAGGTATAGTGGCAATTAACAGCAAAACACAGAGACTTAGAGCGTCTAGTCTCGTTCTGCTGCAGGTTGTCTGGTGATGTAGAGCCTTCAAGAGTGCAGACGTCATTTCCCTAACCAGAATACAAATTCAAAGTCATTTCTGTGCAGTGCCTGTAGCGGAGTTAGCTGACATAAGCTTGTATGTTTTCCTTTTAAAAAACAGGAAGCAAATAATCAGAAAAATGCAAGTTTCCTCTAAACTCTTAAGAAGCTGCAGCAGCAGGCTCAGTTAAAAGATCCAGCTACACTAAAATGACACATTTTAAAACCTGGAACAAGAAGAACAGCAACACAGCAACCTGCGGTCTATAAACCACATTTGTTGGAGTCTTACGGGTACGAAGAGTAATTAGAACAAATGGAGAGGAAGGAGATCAGGATTTTGATAACTGAACCTGAGTTACCAGGCAACTAATTTTTAGATCAGAATCTTTCCTGAGAAATGCCTATTACAGTGATAGTTTGTTACTGCTATTACTGCCTGAATAGCTAGTCACAGAAGTTGCTTACTTGTGTATCTTGTTTGCACCATTTACTGATAGCAAAAATAGCACATGCGCCTGTTCAGAAAAACCCTACCCAGAACTATTTGTTCTTTTCCCTATTCTTCCCATCTTGTTCTCTATTAGTATACAAACCCAGCAATCTGCAATCCTGTAAACAAGTGCCATGCTATTACCCAATTGAGTATTTCATCATACCTGGAACAAGCATAAAGGGGAAAATGTTTGTTTCTTGAAGCAGAGAGTGTATTGAACGTGATAGCATTTGTTTTTTTGCTAAAGGACTTAAAAAGGAAGATGGGGGGAGGCACTGTAATTTCACATTTTCAAGATGTTTGGGATAGGAAAAAAGCTATTAAGGATGAAAAGAAACAGAATTAATGGAGCAAGCTTGTAATTCAGAGGAAGCAGATGAATAAGGGCAAGTCACCAGAGACCAGATAAAACTTTGAATTCCAGAGAACTATATTCTTGAGCTTTAAATTCAAAGGCTAAAGAGACTTTTTTTAAATCTCATCTTGGATCCAGAATGGCCTTGCGCTATTTATGACACAAAATAGTAAGTTTATACGGCTATTTAATTTCAGTGTGTTAAGCATGTTAACAAGTTATATTCTTTATTAAATACACATACTATTTTAATTCTGTTAGAAGTTTAAGGAGTCTCTGCAAGTTTAGTATTTTAACTGAAGTTAAATGAAAGAAATGAAGCTATCTCAAAAACATTTGTATTTCATTCTTACTGGTTCACAGCATCAAAATGCACTTTGAAGATTAAATACATCAGTTAACATAGAACTGGAAAAAACAGCAGATTAAAGCTCCGATCAGTTGTTCTGCACTATTCTTTCCAATGAGGAATAACAGTTAATTCATGAAATACTCTCCAGAACTTAAATTTAATGATGACTTAAATTTAATGATGAAAAGAAAATGAATTTCAAGGGGTAGAAATTTCTGGAATCAGAGGTTGGGTAATTTAAGCCAATTCAATTACTTGAAATATATAAAAAATACAACTTCTGAATAGAACAGGGATAGAAGCTGCAACAGCCAGGCAAAAAGTGATACCTGTTCAAACACCACCTTGACCTACTATTTTCTTTGACCACTCACAATTATGTCTTAATGCAGCAGTGTCATTAAGAAATAGAAAAGCAGGTCTTACACAGAGAGAAGGCAACCCCAAACACTACAGAAAAACCCTAAACACTTTGTTTTACCACACTCTTGGTACTGTTTTACAACAGAGGGGAAAACAACCCATAAAGGTTCAAGACCCAGCCAAGATGGAACTGGACAAGCGTAAGAAGATCTGGCAAGAAGACAAACCCATGGTCTCTGTACCTGCCATGGTCTGATCCACACCACCATCTCCCAGCAGACCTTAGCTGAAACTCCCTGAAATATTTGAGACATTATCTTACATCTTCAAAAGCAAGAACCGAGAATGACTGACCCTAGCACACAAAATAAGCAGGCATAAAGAAATGGTAAGAGCTCTCAGTAGACTGAAACCAGTGTAGGTCATACACAGCAGATTTGTAAACCCTTTCACAAAAACTCCTGGGCTTAAAATATTTTCTCAGGTGTCAACAGGTTTCAACAGAAAGTTCTTTGGGAGCTTGTTTGTTAACTTGCCCCAAGTAACACACGTCTACTCAAACACAATCTTCCTAGAAAAAAGGTTTCTAGGCCTGAAGCCATTCAACATACAAGTAACAAGTTCAGCCCAACCCATGCTGAAGTTTTCCCCAAGTAGCAGTAACATGAAACAAACCACAAGCAAAACTGTTTAATAGCCAATAACCAGAGAACTGGTAGAACCTGACAAGAATCTCATCAGCTTCACAAAACTGCTCCTTAGCAGAGCAGCAGTAACCCACATGAAGATGCACCTGCATCCAAAAACTGGGCAAGCAGCAAAGGGCAGAGTAACAAACACTGCTCCCATCCATCTTGGCCATATTCCTGTCCTTTCCCTCAGGGCCAACTAGAATTTCCTAGAAATGAGAGATAATTGTCTCTATGTCCAGAAACAGCATCTCAGTAAAAGCCCCAGCTACTACTGCGATGCTCCATAACAAAGCACTATATCGAAATGTCTCCAGGAGAGGAAACCTGATCGTTTTTCTCACTTCTGTACTACCAGGTTTAAAACTCCTAATTGCAGAAAAGGTACTGATAAAGTTTTATAAAAGTCAACCACAAAGAACTCTACTATTAGGAAAATACACTTGGGACAGGTAGGAGAGATGTTCATTTAATAACATAACTTGGCCCTGTAAAACCTGAACTTTCCTACAGCCAAAAAAATGGGGCTATAAAGAAGTAGAACACTACAAACCCTAGCACGTGCAACTTGGACATAAGAAGCATCTGCAATTTTGTCATCAAGAAACCAGACTATGCAATATTTCAGACAAAAATCCACATTGGAAGTATGTTATTAGAAATATATTTCATTAAATCAAATCAGACAGATTAAAATATGCATGCTCTTGATTCTGTTTAAATCTGATTCTGTGAGCCTACACCTTTAGCCACTCATGCTGAGTGGAAAAGCTATAGGACAACGTTATCATACAAGATTTAGACTTTTAATATGCGAAGCAAAACTGCATAATGTTCAGGAAAGGTAGCATGTATGTACGTTTCATACCATAGCAAACGGCTACAATTCAAGTTAACTAACCCATTCTACATTTAAAACCATCAGCTTTCCACAGTATCTGGGTAAGAGATGCTGTTTTTCATCCAACCGCAGTCTCAGATGGTGTTTGCTTTCTTTGCTTTCACTACTTTCTTCTACAAAAGTTTGTATCAATCAAAAACAGAACAGGTAAATACTGTACGGTACTCAAAGTCTAGTTTTACTTGTGTTTTGTGCATCGCATGGAAAAGACTAACAAGTAGAGTGCAATATGTACAGTCTCAAATCCGAGTTCTGAGTTGCAAGCTCCATACCTGTGCGAAGGTGAAGGAGCTTCGAACTGCGGCACTGTACTGTCCTCACTGACTGGGGAATACAAGCCACTCATTTCCTGAAACAGAAAGCCATGTTACAGCAAAACTGACAATACATGAATAGAAAGCATATTTCGATATATGGTATTTACAGAGGTGTCCCCCCCCCCCCCCCCAAGCAAATAACCAACTGTATCTGCATTTCTTCAGCTTCCACCTAGAAGTCCTTACACTTTTTTTTTTCCCCTTTCAGTTTTGCTCCAACTGTGTTTATGAAACTCCACAGCCAGTGATTCCTCCCCCCAAAAGAGCAGTTATGAAGCTTATACTCAAACAAAAAGAAAAAAATGATTCAGTTAACATCCAATGGCCTCTAACCCAGTACCTCCCTTAAATGTAGCAGAACAAGCAAGCTCTAACCACACTTTTGACATAGATGCAAGCTTTTATCTATAGCCTTCACAGCTATAAAGTCATGTTGGATGTGGGTCAGGGCAAGAACAGCCAAAAGAAGGCAAAGCAAAGGTGGTATTGTGCCCTAGACTTGAAAGAGGATATATCAACCTTCTGCAGGACAGGTACACAACAGAAACTTTGCACATGAACTTGGCTTTGTCACTTGAAGACTAAATCACTGCAGTGCACCCAGTAGGAGATTCTATCTTTAACCCCTTTGAGAAATGGAAGCTATGAAGGATGCTGCAGCTCATTAGTTATGGGGGCAAGGTGGTCCAGGACAACATTACTGGAGCTTTTTAAATTCCCGCTAGATGCCCATTAGTTGTTAGGTAGAAAGTAAGATATTTGTGACAAAAGACATCCCAGACTTTAGAGGTCAGTCCCAAGGTCACTGTCACGCACTGGATGCATACTCCAGCTGCAGTCCAGTGAAGGGCTTGATTAAAGAGCAGAAAAGCAGGTAGCTAGATATTCTTCAAGGGATCCAACAGCTTTGGGAATAGCTTCTCCTAAATCTAAAGGCCTATTTTACCGGTCTAACAAGCAAACGTATATTTATTTCCCAAGAATGGGAAGATTCAGGAAAGCCAGCTTGTTACCTACCAAGCTATAATTTGTGTAGCTATCATCTGAAGGGAAGTTCCTGCAGTTGTCACTTATTTATATTTTGATTATTCATCAGCATTTGTATGAATTGGAAATAAATGAAGAAATCTAATAGGCTTTTGGGCAGTGCATGGAAGCTGGCACTGAAGCAGCAGACATGCAAATTGATTTCCAAGAAGCTCTAAGGGAACTCTGTTCTTGAAAGGTGGCAGAATTTGATGCATTCCTGAAAGTTTCCTACTTCAAAAAACACTAAAATGATTAGAGGGAAGGACCAAACAGAAACCTAAACAACTAAATAAGTACAGAAAGATTAAGCTGATAGGTTTACAAATACTTAAAGAATAATTCTTAAAGTCTAAAGAGATCCCTACCAAAATTAGAATTACATCAGGAAGTAGCAGATTCTTTCTCCTTTGAAATGAGAGGAGCTGGTTGTGTTCCTACCCTGCCTCTGCATTACAGCTCTCTTGTGCACCCCAGTACATCTCCATTCTAAGACTGGCACACTTAAGATTTAAACATCCTGTGCAAACAGCCAGAATAGGGCAACAAACAAAAATCATAAGTTACGATCAATAAACCAGCTGTTGATTTCTGGCAATTATTCTAAAATACTTACTACTCGTACAAAGAAATTGAAAGATATGATTATATAAGAGCTAGGTTTCCATAAAGCATCCTCTTACCAACCTGCAGCTTGCACACATCAACTATATGAGCAAATTAAAGAAAGAGCATCATCTGTTCGTTTTCTCATTACTGAACCCAATACCATAAATTTAACACAGCAGCCCCACAGCAAGGCAGACAGCTTGAAGGAAATGAAAAATTGCCAGAGTTGGAACATTGGGGCACCTCACCTCTACTCGTTTAATATCTTCTTCCAGAACACTTAGCTCCTTCTGGATCTGCTCCAATTGCTGTGGATAAGAGAATGAGAGAAATCTAAATCAATCTGCACTGCATCACCACCATGATAAATAAAGATCTCTTTAGAGAGAAACCTTAACTATTTTAATTAACATACTACATGATTCAAAAGTCAATAGGCAGAAGTTCATATGCACAGATTAACATAAGCAAGCATGCAGACTACATTCAAGACAAAGTTTCTATCATGTAACAGTAAAAAAGAAACAAGAGCATGAGGTCCTTTGATTTTAATCACAAGGAGACCCACATTATGCAAAGTAACACTTCTGCAGTCCTCTGTGCAAGATATTTACCTTCCATGCAAGGTATTTACAACTAGTTTACAAGCACTGAACATGATCTGGGAAAACCACCATGAACAAGACAGCAATCATTTTACCCTTCAATATGAAATACTTTACTAGAAGTATTAAGAGTGTTTCTCTCGCTGGCAGTTAACCTGCCAATCAACAATTTAACATTACTGGCAAGATTTTCAGATAGGCAAAAAATACCTGTTATGACCAGGGAAAAATTTGCTCCTGGCACCAACCGTCACACGGTGTTTCTTTCAAGGTGAAGTACTTACCTCAGTTACATCACAGACAGTGGTCAACCTAACCAAGGGCCGTCTTTGAAAGGGTCAGACAGGAACTTCTTACACACACAGTCACCGTTCTCTTTCCCTTCTATGGATCACACTGGTTTGGGGGAATACTTTTCAGTCAATATCCTGGCTTCGTTCGTTTCTCATAACTGAGAGGCCACGGACTTGAAGATTACTGTTTATTCCGAGGCAAGAGCATCCTCTGCTTACCAGCTCAAATCCCCACCCTCCTTCAGCAAACCTCTCTCATCCAAACACCCGCACAGGCTATGCCCAGCCTTGCAAGACTCTAACAGATGCACTTCTCTAGGCGGGAGCTCCAAGTCCAGGCCTACCCAGACCAATCCCAGCTCCAGTGTAAGCCTGGTTCACCAAGACACACAGCCCTAATGAAGAAATTGAGAACTGGAAGCCCAGCTGACTTGCCTCAACTCACAATAAAAAGCTGCAGACAGCTAGCACTGTGGCATTTGACCAGAAGCTATTACTAAGTTGGCAAGTCCACTGAAAGCGCACTGAGCACAACACATTTTTTGAAGGCTTGACAAATTTTTTGCTTTCAGAATTTATAAGGCAACATCAAATAGTCCAAACCCAAAATTATTAGTATTGCATTACATAGTACTCTTAGTATGACATATTCCCAAGAACATTTGGCAGACTACTTCCAAAGACTTACTCCCTCAAGTGCTAAGGCCTGATTTTAAAATGACAGCCTTTTGTTTTTCAGCAAACAAACCCCATCGCTAACATTCCCACTGTTGATCAGCATTGTTAATACTCATGTGTAACCCACTACTCATGATACCCCACTATTTTAATTTACCTTTTCAACATTAAGAATGCTTCTGTCCTTGAAGACAGGAGAGGACTGCTGGGTCTATGTCTGTTTCTAAGATGGCCGATTTCTCCTTGGAACAACATGACATTGTACCTGTATCCTAGTCTTTCTACTCTGAAGTTTTCAGTTCATACTTAATTTTAGTCACAGACAGCACAAGTTTAATGGTTTAAACCTAGACTGCCACAGATAATTTACAAACCACTACACCATAACAGATAATTCCATTTTCACTTGCAAAACCTACAGCAAGAATAGCAGGTGGTGCTATAGCTCCAAGATTAGTGGTAAAGCTAAGTGACACTCGCACAGCATGGGTCCTGCCTGTACTCAGCTCTAGCAGTCAAATACCATTAGTCCCCCACTTTCATAAACTTCATTTAAAAATGAAGTTACAAAAACACACTGAGAAGTTCCAAAATTACAGCAAGGAAATCAGCTATTCTACAATGCACTGGCTCACAGCCAAACGAGAAGACTGAAAAATAACTGATGGTGGTTGTCACCACGTAAACAGGAGAACTTTTTATAGGCACCAGAGCAGAGGCATTTTATCAGCCAGCTTTTATTAAATATTGCAGAGAACCAAAAGTACCAGATTTAGAATTTACTGTTGCTAAAGCTTCCTTCTAGTTACACTGGGGCAATTTGAACCTATCAAGCTTCGCAGATAGCAGCAAGCCTAAAAATAAGGCAAGTGCATTGCATGGTTACCATAGGAAGAGACTTCTCACCCCCATCAGCAAATGAGTTACTAATGCCCACACTGAGACCTTTCTTCTGGTAGGTCACCTCAAGTGTTTCATGGTTTTGCTTTAGTCTGTCAAAGCCCTTAAATCTTAATCATTCCAATTAAACTCTGAAAAATGAGACTGATTTATAAATTGCCAGTCATTGAGGAACATTTAGGGAAAGCTAAATGAATTATAGTCCTTGTAATATATCCAGACTTATAGGCCCTTAATTTGATTTTCAATCTTGTTGGGCACAAAAAAAATCAAGGCAAGTCCTGTCCCAGTGACAAACAGAATCATGCCTGTCAAGCTCTAGATTAAGTCAGCATAACACCTAGAATGAATGCTTAAATAAATGCTAAAATAGAAGCACATAGTATAAACTCTCCCCAGACACAGATGCTTTCCCAGAACTGAAAGGGCCAATGTGGACAAGCAGAAGGCTTCACTTCAGTACTTATAACACACCTAGTTGTTTCCACATCACTGTGAATAAACTACAAGAAGTAGGTATATAATGTTCTGGTCCCAAATTACACAAATGCATGTGTACAAAAGGAAAAGGATGATCTCAAAATAGGTTGTTCTTATAACCTCTGGAAAACAAGTTTCAGAACATGCAAGTCATGAACTAATGGCCTGGAAAAATAGGATGTCAAAGAGCTGCATGTCAGTTACAAAAAACAAGCTAAAGGCACAACTCAGAGCTAGTCTCAGCTGAGCATAACTACAAGGACAGACAAGCTCACACAGTGAACTAGCTGCACAGTTCTACAGTGTGAGTACACAACTTGACTCCCACCCCACAACCACCAGTCATAAATGCTTCCAGTACAGGCAGAATACAGCCCCCTTCCAAGTGCAGACTCTTCAAAGGTTGCTGAAGAGTTAAAGAATAAAAGCATGACTACTGGCAACCTGCTTGCTCAAATAACCTAGCAGTAATAGGCAAAAAAAAGTGAAAGCAATGGCCAACGAAAGAAACTTAGGCTCAGCAGTTAGAAAAAAGGAGCTACCATAGTAGGGAACATAGGCTCTCGTAGCTTTCTTATTAGATAACCTTTCAGATCCAAACCGTTCAGACCACTAAGCAGTCCCCAAGAACCCTCTGGTTTGAGTCCGAAACGGTCTAGATACACATACAGAGATCCCTAAAGACAACTCTCAGCCCAGGACTACATGCAGTGACATCGTCTCAGCGCAGTTATGCGCAGATACAGCTCTCACCACCAAAACACTCGACTTTGTGTACAAGAATCTAGGTTGGGAATACTAACTTGGGTTTACACAGCACTAAAGGCCAGGACATGGTCAGAACAGGATTTCAGTCAGCTATCTGCCAACAAGCATAGCTGGGCACAGAGCTGTTTTCCATCCTCGTGCTTCCTGTTTTTCCTGGATTGAAGGCCCACGAGGCAGTGACTTCATTTGTTGTGTTTGTACAGCACAGACAAAAAAGGAGTCCTGATTGGGTCTCCTGGTCCAGTTTTAAGTACTTACTAAAAAAAAGCTGTCATTACATCGGAGTTGTTCACAGTAAACCTGGCATTTTTCTTAACTTTGTTCATTCACTGATGAATTCAGGATGCTACCATCTAGACCAGGGCTCAGCAGAATTTCCCAGTGCCAAGGAGATGGCCTGTAAAGAAACAGCCTAGAAAAATGCATGAGGGAAAGAGCCATACACCCTTCAGCAACTCTGTTTCAAACTCTAGAAAAGGCACAAAAGAATAGCAGAATTTATTTTCGATGGAAATACTGTGAAATCACTAATGCAACTCCCACCGAGCAGCTTTAATAGGATTTCTGGATTCATGTTTTTAGAAAAAAGTCACATTATATTCTGCCACACACCCTCGATGCTCTGATCTAAAAGTTTCACCATCCTATGTACAATAGATCAAGACAAAAAGAAACTTCATCCAACATTATCTCTTTCTACTTCTTGTCTTTCCATCAACTCATCTTCTAACAAAGTCAAGTATAAACTTCAGTATATTAACAGCTGAACCTCAGTTCAGACCCCCAGTTAGATCACTTTCTTACCATAAAACTCAATACCTCAACTGCAGCTCTTCAATGAATTAGATCAATTTCTCTGGAAACCAGCTGGAAGTCTCATCTGTCTCAGGGTTTTCCTTCCATTATTACTTCTAACAGAGCCTGTTATAACATACAGGGCAAGTACAGCAAGGAAGTAATCTTCAGAGTTGAAAGAGATTTTAGCCTTTTAAATTAACTGCAAATTTTGACATCAAATTCCATTTGCTGAAAGCTTAGATGTTATGAAGTCTTTGCACAAATGGAAAATGATGCAATGTCTTTTGGTATGAAGACATGAAGAATGCACGAGTCTCTGAATGTTGTTTTCGTTGGTCAAATGTGGAATCCAAGCCTTCTAGGCATATAGGCAGGCCATCCATAGCAGACTTGCCTGCAGGGAATATTTCTTCTGTGGTCAATACTTCCTCCAAATGGCACACGTTTCCTCTTGACTGGGGAAGAGAACAGAAGTCTGAAGACTGCATCCTTGTTGGATTAACGCACAAAATTCCTGCAAGCAGGAGGGTGGAGATGCATGGCTGACAAAAAGCATTTCATACTTTTAATTTCTGCCCAGCTCCCCACTATAAATCCTCCAGTTTGGGTTGCGGGAGCAAGGCTTTGAATGCTTACTAATACCGTCTGATGGAAGGGTATCACAAGAGAAGGACTGCTAGGGCAAGAAACAAAGCTATCTAAACATGTAGATTAATTCAGAATTTAATACATCCCAGCACAATGCCAGTTAGCTCTTAAGGTTAAGATGCCCCCCTCTTTCTTTGGAAAGACCTCTCCACTGAAGAAAGGACAATCAGCTAATATATACACTGATATTTTTATGGTAATCCATAGCCTGCTGCTCATACATTAACTGCATCCTTGGCTTATCACTGCAGTCAGAACTCATGCCTCTAATTGAGCAGCTTAGAAATGCAAATAGATTTAAAATCCCAGTTATTTAAGTGCAACCCATAGGAAAGAGTACTATAGCTATAAATTCACCTCAGGAGTCCTGGAATGTAATCAAGACTATATGACAACATAAGAGCATAACAGATTTCTTGTTCTGTCACCTCCTCTTGCTTATTCATTAGTTCATCCATGTGTGTATGCACAGAACAATAAGATCTGACAGGTGAGGTGATTAACAAGCTAATGACATCCCTGGAGAATTCATGCTTGTAACTCCCTGCAATTATACCACAAAAACTAATAACTCCTCTTATTTTTAGTATTTAACATGCTCACAATATGGAGTAAGTGGAGATGCTTGGGTAGATGTGTATCTGAGGCTGAAAAGGGTGATGATTCTGAAATGCTGAGCAGGCATTCAGCACAGAAAGCCTGAGAACACAGCAGGATTACTCTTCTGCCCCACGATACTTAAGAGCTGCAAACAGACCCCTTGCATTAGCACATACGAAAGAGGTCTTGTTTGTTAGACATGAGAGATGTAATGTGACATTATTAGAAACAAAAGGCCCATGAAACGTAAAGATGAAGTGACGGCCATCAAAAGAAGGATGAATGCATCTAGGGAATATCACCTGCACATTGCAGAACTTGATTTGTGATACCGATCATTAAGCTAAATATCCTCCTTCAGTAAGCAAGTGTTCTACTTCACGGAAATGCATAACAGACTCTCCATCAAGTAGCTGTGCTAAAAATGTTTTAGGACAAATTATACGTAACATATATGCATACATATGCATAGATATGCATGTGTGGTGGTATCTAGCTTTATGTGGTAAGATTAAAATCATGACAAGGCAATTAGTAAAGTCTCCTTAATGATGAATATAAAACTGAGCAGAATTCTGTATTACCTAGTATTATCAGCTCTTACAAAGCATTCAAGATGAAAACATGATCATTTAGAAGTATTTCAAGTTTAACTTTCATTAAGTATTTATGCAACACAACCAAGCTAACAGCATTAAAATTCTGGCATTAAAATACAAATTTAAAAACGTCACAGGTTGTTGCATTTGGTTTCCCTTCAAAATAATAAGAAACAAAGTCAAGTATTTTGTTATTAAACTTGACCTTCTAGAGTCCTTGGATCTTTGATTTCAACAGAAGAGAATGCTGGATGAAAGAAAATGGAAAGTGTGCATTCAATTAACTTTGCACACATATGGAAAGGCATGCAGCCACGCTATGTTTGCCTTTAAGACAACCAACTATTGTGGATGATCAATACATTCCTCCCCTCTAAAACGTATTTTGTTGAAAAAGTATTTAAGCTTTAGCCGTTTGTTTTCAATCTTTTACAAAGTCAGATTTTTTTTCCTATTAGTATTGCCAAGAATTTGTTTTTTACCACATTGCCATAGGTCAGAAAGAAAACAAAATATAAACTTAAAAGAAAAAGGACTTGCAAATACCTTTGTGCAAAATGCATGCAGTAAATTTCAACTTGAAAGATCAATGTTTTGGAAAGGTATGAACACATCAAAACAGGATTTCTAATGGAAACTTCTGCAGGTGCTGAACCTCACATTTATCTTCTAGAAAAATGATGAAAGCGTAAGGAAGAGGCATTTGTCAAAAGACTTTACTACAGCAATATTCTGAATTCTTAAGTATAAGTCCATAGAGTTTTCTTCTAGATATAAACACCCCTCCAATATGCTCAGAAGTCACCATTTCTGGAAGACAGGAGGGAAAAAACTTCTTAGTGAAGTAAGCAAGGAGGGTTACAGGTGGTTAATTTTATGCTCTGAACATGTTATGAAATAGTATGCAAGTACACTAACCCTAGAGTAATATCTGTATTAGCAAACACTGTACCTAGTCTCTACATAAGAAACTAGAGTCTGATAAGTAAAACCTGTTAATAAAATCATGCAATAAATAATATTCAAAGAAGCACACCAGAAAACAAAGTTAACAAGGATATTGTACATTTCTTTAAACATTTAAGACAGATTTGAAACAGGCACTCTCAACCTACACAAAAGCAACTTTCCTTTTTAAAAAATAAAACCAGAAAACCCATGGTACAGCTATAGCTTACTGAGTGAAATTGCAATTGCTCTGTGGTCTTTACTAGAACCAGGATTGAATCGGTAAAAAAACAAGTAGTGTTCCTTCACATTGCCTCCACAAAATAAAGCCTGCTGACATGACTCTTACCTATGGTGAACACATTGCAGAAGCACTCCAAGGTCCTTGCATGCTGAGTTCCATCTTTACTTCTTAAGAAGTCACCTTCTACAGCATCAAAAGAATACGTACATGTCCCCCATAACCTTCCTCTGCTTTACTTCATTAAGATCATCTAAAGCCCTCTTCTGAACTAGCACCTCAGGTTTCCACGGACATTTCCATGCAGGTTACACCCAGATATACCTTCACCACAGGCATAAGTCATGTCCTTCCCCAAACAGTAGTTCTTCTGTTATCCAAATAAAAAAAGTTTTTTTCCAGAAAGTAGTATGTGTAACAAACTCTGCTGCCTACAGGGAGGAGCTTAGGATTTACTATAGCAGAAGTACCAGCTGGATTGATTTAGTCTAGGGGTACAGCTGGAGTCTTGATCACTGAAGACAGGTTTTGATATCTTCCTAAAACCATCTTATTGACTGCTTCGTATTTTCCATGCTTCTGTCCATTGTTTCTTATCAAGCAAAGAGAAAGATTGCCAGTGCAAGTCTGACAAGGCTTCATTTCCTTTAAGATGAATGGCAAGGCTAGATGCTAACACTACGGCAAACTCTGAAGTGACAGGCCCACACAGAGGTCTTTTGAGATGTGACAGTCTGCATTTCATGTTGGGATACAAAGGGCAGGGGGGAGAGGAGGGTAAAAGAAATTACACCAGAAGAAGTCTTGACAACAGAGGGAACACAAGCAGGGACAAAGGATCTGAAATAGATCCTGTCCCAGTAGGCTTTAGGATGTTCCCAAGGCCACATTCTTAGCCTTAAAAATGATGGGGTCCCTGTCCATTACTACTAAAGCCAAGGGCACACACAGATGATAGAAAAGGTACCCCAGGTGCCGAACATCATAGTCAGTGGAAGAACACCACACATGTTAAATGTTAAAAAAAGTGAAGCTATGCCATTTCCCTTCATCCATCCCACTCAACACGTGACCTAAAGCAGGCATCAACAGCACTTCCTTCTGCAAGACTTGTTGCAACTCAGTTTCAGCTGCAGGAAAGCTAAGCCAAGCCATCATTGTTTTTTATTCTTGGTATTGCCCCAAACACCTTGCACTTGAACCATTACTAAAAAAAGAATGCCCCGGCTAAGCTGTGTATGAGCCTCCTGCTGCACCAGCTTCACAGTTCACCTCCCAGACAAACACGGTTCCTGTGAAACTTGGGAAATCTCCCAACAGTCCTTCAAGCTGCACCAAGTCTTCAGAGAAGGTATTTAATGAGTACACGTGGACAATGGCCAGAGTCTGCATTAGTTCTGCTACAAAGATGAGTCAAGTTTCTTAAATTCACTGGATAATCCTAAACATTACAAATAGGAGAAAAATGAAAGTAGATATTCTGAAGATTGAGGGGTGCCATAAAGTAACTTCCTACCACTTTAAAAAAAAATAGAAGCTGAGATGCCTCGGTGGTTTCAAACAGTGCTCCTGCTTTTGCTGTTTAAGCAAAACCAACAGCAGTATAGACTTTCTTTTTAACCTTGAAGGCTTAAACAAATAGTCTGCTTCATGCTTTGGGATGACTCTGCAACCAGACCCTCAAACCATTCTGAAGGTCTCTCACGCGCGCTGCCTTTACATGGTTCAAGTTTGCAGCACTTTGCATTCACACTGTTGGGTCTTATGTTCCACATATCTTTCATCCAAAAAGTGCCTCCTGAAAGCTTTTCCTCTTACGGTTTTCATCATCATTTCTGTAGGTTTCTGGGATATTTCTGGTACCAGGGTTTATGCCATTTGCATGACAGTTATAAATGAGAAGTCCCAAACCATGAAAGACAATATATTTGATTATGGAACCCTCTCTCATTCCTTGGGAGGCTCACTTTGAGACAAATAAGAGCGCAGACTACTCATTCTTTTGTGACACAGCATTAGTCATGGCATTTGATACGCTAAAAAGAAAAAAAAGAGACAGACCAGTTTCACTCCTTCTCAGGCTTTCAACTTTTCTATCACAGAAAATATCTTGTTTCAAGAATTTGGTAAAGCATGTGGGAAGAAGAGAACTAGAGGACAGATTCCAAATTGAATTTACATCAGTGTGAGACAAAAAGGCAAGAGATTAAAAACTGAAGGTGTCACTCGTAAACAGATTAATTTCCCTTGAATCCCATATGTCCTCTGCATGAGACTTCCCCAAACAGGCCTTGCCTTTCTCTTTGCAGAGGTAACACTAGGCTAACAGATCACTTAAATAGAAACAAAATGACAGAAGGCCACAGACAACACCTCACCAGCTGAAAACCAAAGCAAGTTACCTCTCGTTTATTTCTTCTGGCAACTTTGAGAAACTCCATGAGGATCTGCAATTGGGCAGCATGGGACTCCTGTAACACAGTAAATAAGAGTGTTTCTCTTAATATCTATGGAATGGTTACACAAACATTCATTTTCTACACAGAAACAGCTTTCAGAGATGAGGAGAAAATAGCTTAATGCGGTTTTAAGAACAGTAGTTTTCCTTTGCCTTACAGGTGTTAAAGTTTTGTTTGGATCACAAGTTTTCACATGAAGGCAGAAATCCTTGTAGCAGTTCTTGTTTGTGTATTTCTGAAGACTTACTAATAATAGGAAATGCTTTTCTTTATTGTCTACTGCACCTGAAATTGCTTTTGGAATACAGATTCTTTGAAGACTAATCTTCTGTCCTGGAAGATCATTAGTGTCCACTTCTATGCTTTTCATACTTTAGTATGCTTTTATATAAAAGACACCTCCTGCCAAAATTAACATTTCAGATTATGTAAAGAGATGACTGCTGACGGCTTTTCCTGAATGGAAGACAAAAATCACTGGTGAAACTGAGAACATCCATTTGCAATCTTTCCCTAATAGGTTGTTTGCCTCAACAATTGGTTTAATATTTTCACCTAAATCAGCCAAAAACTTAATGGAGCAATTTTAGCACAACAAGAAAGAAAAATTGAATTTCAGCATTAATATAGCCCTAATCCTATCCCAGCATTCTAAAGCTTGTTTTCACAACCTACAGAAATATTTACCATTAAAGGACTGTGAATATACACTCAAAAAGGTTCAAGACATTATCACATACAAGCCATTAAAGGCAGAGGGGACAGGAAAAGTAGAGAGATCAGGAGGCAAGAAAACTATTTTTCACAAGATGTTCTTATTCTTCCTCCCCACCCCTGTGACTATAATTAAAAAGTGAAACAAGTAGAAATAAAAATGTTTAGTGTTCTTTGAGTGTCAGGTGGGGTTTTTTGTGTTTTTTTTTGTTGTTTTGTTTTTTTAAGACTTAGTATCCTTAAAAGATATGCCTGCTGAGAAGCACCTATACATTAAATTCTGTTTCTTTGTTTTACATGTCACAAGTGTGAAACAGCCTTGAGTACGATGTGGTTTTACATTGAAGTTAGAAGCTTTACTCCCACTTCATTTTCACTGAACCACACTGAAAGAGCTATATACAAGCCCCCATGCAAGACAGTAACAATTTTGCTCAAAGTGAGTAAAAGTTTTTGGGTTAGCCTGTGGTTCTGATAGAAGGAGAGTAAGTAAATATTAATTCTGCAAGAGCGAATAAGATAAGCAGTTTCTAATACAACTTTTCCTCACCTGTTTTAAAGTATCATCGACATTCTACTCAAACTTCACTTGACCAAAATTATAATTCAGTTGAATTTAGAAGGTCTGGTTCTTTTAACTGGAAAATGGTCATCTGAGACTAATAGCATGGAACGACCAAATACATAACTATCCCAACCCAGCCACATTGCAGTTAAATCATAGAAATAGTTTGTTTCACATTGCCTAAGTCTTCAAACTGACTTAATATGAGACATCTGAACTTTTATTACAGTTTTTCTTTAAGAGGACAGTGATGTAAAAAGAAAAAGCTACTAACTAAAAGTGTTCATTTAAAAAGGACACAAGAAATTTCTTACTGCTTCCAACTGCTTCTTTTTTTGCACCAGCAGCTCCAGCATCAGGTTGACATTAGCCAAGTCAAGATTGTCTTGATCAGTTCCCAACAAATCTTGAATTATCTGCCACCTATGGCCATTCTAGAAACATGAGGAGAGACATTAAATTCAAGACACCCAGGGCTATATCCAGCAATAGATATTAAAGGCAAAAATGCAATATTTCATCCCTTTGTAAAAACCTCAAAGCATTTTTCAGGAATCACAACTCCCAACCCTCCCACATGTACAGGACATAGCTCTTCTGTCCTACTGCTCTGTGTAACTGCTTATCTTGTTCGGAAGATATTTTGAGAAGCTGTACTTTATGAGAGCACAGCTACTGCTAGGAAGAGATTATTACACAGCCACAATTTTATCCGATTTGTGCCCTAGTTTCTAAGAACATATTTCTATGGGGAGAAAAATGGTGTTGTTTATTGAAGCTCAGTTGAGTTACATCCATCTGAAATATTGTTAAATGGCAATACCTTTTAATCTTTTAACCAAGTAATAGGTAAAGCCTTCATACTAAATTCAAATGGAAGAAAGTAGTATTGGTCTGTTTCTTCAATTCCCACCTCCCACACTATTCCTCTTAAGAGTATTTTCATAGGAAATGCAAGAGCAAGAAAGACGACAAAGCTCATCAGGGTGATCTTTTCATTCAACCTGTTAGAACTGAAAAGTACTCCTTGGAGAACAAGCACATTACCATGAAGCCCATTCTCCCTTCTCTACAGGTTGTTTGCCCTTCTCATCATCAGTAAAGTTCACAAAAAAAGTATCTTTTAGAAAAGGAAACGCTGAATAATACATTAACACTAGGCATAACTTTGCATTAGGAAACCTCAGGATGCAGCTGAAAGGTCTTAAGGCCTTCTAAAAAAATGAGAAAAAACAAAGCTGAAACAAAACACCCTGTCCTCTAAAGCTATGACACTAAATCAAGATATTTAAGTTTGCAAGCAACTAGAAATGCCACCCAATCTAAAGCAGACAATTTCTAAGAGGTTATAACCTATTTGTATTGGCTAGATTAAGACAAAGAATGTAACATTCATACAGAACATTATTATTTTTTTTACACAACACTTGGAACCTGTGGAAACCACAGACAAAAAAACCAGCTCAATTTCAACCTGGAACAACTAGAAAAAAATAGGTAACTTTAAATCAAGTCAACATGCGATTTAAGACAAAATTTTAAATAGCACAACTTAACTTTCAGGGCATACTTTCATTTTCATAAGAATGAAATGAGAGAATAAGCATCAGATTTATGAAAAAGGAACATTTCTCTTTTGATTTGGGAGATGGACTGCTCCACAAGGAGTTTGTTTTGGACATAAATACAGAATTAAAAGCTAAACTTGTTGAACATCATTTTAAAAGGAAAATAAGAGGCAAAATATTAACCTTGAAAAAAATTCTTCCAGAAATGGAAAGCAATTGGAATACTGTTTACATGTTTGTCAGGCTCAATAGACAAGGTTGAAGAGAAAAATGTCTGAATAAATTGAGAAGTGTATAGAAAAAGACTCAAATATCTGTAACAGCTCAGATTCTATAATGACACTTGCAGTACAGACAAGACTACTATACATTTGTTTGATATACAGTGTGAATCTTGCCCTTGCCATCACTGAAGAGACCAAAAAACAATCTTTACTGACTAGCACTATTATTTTATTAATCTACTGCACTATTCAGAAAGCTTCAGAGATGCCTTAACGTGATTTCTTAATTAACGAGACATATCCTTTGCCAAGAAATGGTGCTTAACACAGGATTCATTTGCTGTAACATGTCTTTAATAATTTCACTTAACATCAGAAGTAGTACAAGAGGAAAGCATGCATATTAAGGAGCTCGTACAGCAGCAAAGCTGCTCTTTTTAGAAGATGTTGGTATTTTTATTTCTTGCCAAGAGATGGCCCAAGTTTTTGGAATAAGGTCACAGTAGATTTCCATTTGCTTGCAGTTATCTAACTTCGATGCATCTACAGGCACAGTTTTTAAAGGTGCACTCTGAGGAAGTGGAACCAAATTCCAAAAAGTTATTGTACATGCCTTCAGGTTAGCTGCATGCATTTTAAATGAGATACTAAATCCTTTACATTTTATCTTGAATATAGAACTGACTGCAAGTAAACGAATGAATCTTTAAAGAGTGCTCTTTTCTAAAGCATACAACTACTGAAAGCATAGTTTTCTGCAATGCAGTCCTTAAATTAATAACACTTCAATAGAGCTATATTTTTTAAACTGAGAAAAACAGGCGCTCTGTGATTTTCAGTATTACCTTGCATCCTTATTTATGACTTACATAGAAGCCCAGGAAGGAAACCAGACATAGGAAGACAATTATTATGCAAGTTTCCTGGTTAATGTCATATACTCCTTTTGATCTTAATGTACAGGAGCATCCACTGCTGCAGTACAGGGTTCTCCTCAACCAGGAATGCAGCTCAGGCTAATTCGCACTCTGATTCCGTGACACAAAGTTTAGAAGAGAACCAGGCAGTTTTATCTGGGATCAGAGCCAGAACACCGGTACTCCAAACACATCCTTCTCCCTCTTGTGGTTGGTATTATCCTTCCATTTCTCTGTAGAACGTAACTTCTCACACATGATCAGACAAGCGTGTAGCACTTACGATCATTTATTAGACTTATTGTAGCTGTAATTTCCAACACTGAATGAAGATTATTACCTTTAAACAAGTGTGCTTCTAAGGGTAGTTTCCCAGGTTATATTCAATATATTGCATGACATTTAGTTAAACTAACACAACTTGCCTTTACCTGTAAAACGGCTGGCAGGAAGAAGTGGAATTAACGAGGTTGAATGGATACAGTGCCACCGATATTGGTATTATTCCCCCGTAAAGCAAATTCATGCAACAGCTCAATGATACAATTTCTAAATTAAGCCACATAATAACAATCGCTGTATAAAACCATTAAATAAATATAAAGTAAGAAAGTTGGAACATACGGTGCTACTCACTGAATGGTCCAGTTTGAATCTTTTCTCCTCAGATCTCTGTTTTTGTTTAAGAATCAGTTCATTGACTGAAAAAAAACAGATGTAAAAAGAGACTGAATTAGAGCTCTCAAAATAAGTATGAGAAATCCACCCCTATTTTTAATTTTTATTACAAATTCCACAGTAAGTTTACTAGCAGTTAAAACAGTAGGAAGTTTTGTCCATTCTTCTCTAACCAATTTCTTCTTTGGCCAATTTGTGAAGGATAGAGATTTAAAAAAAACAGTAAATATAATGCCTACACATTCCCAAAATTGCTTCAGTTCATTTATTTATTTTTAAGTACCACGGTTTTCTAGCTCTAAGGCAGATGTACATCACAGAGGAGTATGAAGGAGATGAAACATTAACAGACTTACTACAGGCTGAGAACAAGTGCAGCCAAATAGAACAACTTGCTCCTTTAAATCACTACATTCATTGCTTAAGTTATTTTTGCTACAGTTATTTCACACCAGTTTAACAAACTGTAAAGAGACCGGGATAAGCTCACCCCTTCATATGTATTCCTCTTTTTTTTTTTTAATACATCCTCCAAGACTTGCCTCAGCACCATCTTCTGCACAACATGCTTGGGTCTAAATCAGGATGACTGTTTCTGAAGCATTCATTGGCTACCATAGCTTTTAATCTATTATTAAATGGATATCCCAGCACATGAAATCAAGATTAATTTTGGTATTTCACATTCCAATGCATTTTCTTTGATGTTTTCTCCCCATAACCCAGTATTTAACTATTTCCAGTGAAGATCATTTCCCTTCTTTGCTTATGCAGCAATTAATTAGGATAGCATATGTGTATGAATATTTTATGTAATTTACACACATACATCACTTGGACCACACTGTAGTCACCAAAGCAGTACCGTAAGTAATTCAGCCTCCCCCTTTCAGTGTTCATACTTTGAAAACAGTACAAGTTCCTGATTATTAAACAGACAATGCAGGGGAAAAAAAATGTAAACAGATTCAAATCTCAAGCCGCCATAAAACATCTTCATTTTGCTTTTTATAGCATGCATAAAGCAGCAAGTCAGTCTCACTACTGTAACTCAGCATATATAAAACTGCTAGAGACAATGGAGTGTAACAACCTATACTACTATCCACTTTCTTTTTTGAAAACAGTTGACCAAAGGGATGATGCTTGGACTTTATCTTCAATATCCACAAGCAGGTTATTTATAGGATGAATTTACAAATACATGCCTTCCATCACAACAAAGATGTTTCTTATGAAAACACGCCTAAAGCTCACCTAAGAAGTTGGGATAAAGATGATCTATGTTGTCCACAACATAGTTACATTTGGGACATCTGTTATTGTCTTCCAAGCTCTGGTGAATACATTTATAGCTGTTTAAAAAACACAAGATAAAGTACATAAACATGAAGAAAAAAACATAAGGACAAAGGAAATAGCATCAACCTTAGATAATGTGTACTTGACTTGCACTGCTAGCTAACAGCTGTGTTGTCGAGATCTTAGTGGAGTCAAAGCATTCCAATATTGACTAGGAGCATGCTACAGCAAAAAACTGAAGCTTCTTGGCAAGGATTACAAAAAGGTATTTAAGTACTTTACTCATTTATTTCACTGAGGATTATGGCAACTTGGATACTTCAGTCATGCTTGAATCTTGAATTCGTGCCCCGCTTCCACACGCAGAGCTACCAGACAGACTGTTATTCAGAAGCAACTTTTCCAGGTTAGCCAAATACTTTGCAAGTGACATTAAAAACTACCGTGCGCTTCAGGTAATCGAGCACTGCCAAAGTATCTTCACCAGCATCTCATGTTTCCCCCCTGCCTCTCAGCAGCTATTAATACGAGTCACTCCGGAGTCAATGTTAAGCTGTTGGTTATTTGAGGGACAGAGTAACTCCAAGATGCACTTTAGCATTAAGTTTAAGCACCTTGCTCCCTAAGAGCCCAGTTTGATGTCAATTTCTAAAAGATATGACAACATTGCTCTGCTCTTCCTAAATAAAGTTATTTGAATGCTTCTTATCTTGGACTTTTTAAAAAGTGTTACAGATCAACAGCATAAAATGTTACACATAGGGCATAAAATCGGATGTTATCTTACCTGTATACATATAGAGGTCAAAACATTCTGAAAGTTAACTGAATCTGTTGCTCAAGGTGTTTTATGCTACTAAAATATTACTTCTTGAAAAAGTTGGGAGATTTGTTTTTGCTTAACAGACACCATAAGAGTATGGTATACACCAAACATTAAAGCCTCACGGTTCAACATTTATTCCAACCCCTAGCTGAGATCAAGAGGAGCAGATAACTGTACACCTGCCCCAGAGGGTTCTTGTATGTTTCCATGAAACATTTTTGCTCCTTGTGACAACCAGAGATAACATACTGAAAAAATGTGAACCTTGAGCCAATTTGATACAACAGCTGCCTAGTAAACATTTTGCAAAGAGAAAAATATCAAGGGGGAGAAGAAGGAAACAAGCCTAAAGCATATCCTCTCTGAAGTTTAATAGAATCGCCCTAGACAACGTACAAGCCACTTCAAACCGTATGGTCTTGCACGAAGGAAGAGAAGACCTCCCAACAGCAGCACTGGCTCCCATGACCTCTGTAACAGCAGGACCCACTGCTTCAGGTGGTAACAGAAAGCTTCCATTTCCCAGAGAAATAAGCTGGCAAACTGCTCTGACTCTGAGCACAGAATGCTACCAACAGTTTATGACCATTTTATTGCTTTACAGACGAAATAATATGGTGGCACAAAGTTTTGGTTTTAACACTTCATAGACTTTTAGTCTAACTCGTAACCACCTTTTAAATTTTGATTTCAATTTCTTCAGTGCAGGGACAGAAAACAGAAGTAGCAGAAAACTCAAGGAAAGGGTTTCACAATGATGTCAGGTCACCAGCACTGTGTGATACAAAGATCTTACCAGAAGCTGTGTCCACATTTCGTCATGTAGGCTTCTTCAATCATATCAAAACAGATGGGGCTGAAAACAAAATCAAAGACATCTTTTTAAGTTAAAAAAAAGTATTAATTCAAAACAGCTACCCAATCACTCATAGGTAATCTTTTCTGTTTGTAAAGCAGAAGAGGACAAAAGAAGTGCAACAGCAGCTAGGCAGGATAAAGATCAAAAGGGCAATCAAGGGCACTTTGGCCTCGGAACGATACTGCAGTTTGCTACAACTGGAAACCAGGTGAGCCTTCACTGGTGAAGCTTTCAACAGCTGCAAACCACCCAAAGCCAGAGCACCTCTGACAAGCAAAGGACCTCCTATCTATCTGTACTATGTCTCAAACTGACCATAAAAATTTGTTTTTATTGTGAACAGACACAAGGTGTTTATAAGTGATGCCAAAATCAGTTTATTCTCCCATTTTTCAGCCAATAGCCATTCATAACCAACTGCCTTCATAACTGCCAAGGACCAGGCAGGGAGCTGATGGGAGAAGGACGTGCAGCTGTTACAGGACTGCTAACAGCTTTTGCAAAGCATCCATCTTCTCCAAAGTTAAGTTCAAGACACCTGACCTCGGACCACATCACTGGCTGGGCAGGTGCGATTTCACCTCAGTTTCTCCCCTACAGACTGAGAGGCCCATCACCAACACTCCTGAGAAGTCACTCCCACATCTCATCGCTCTTTTGAGAGAATACTAATATTTGTGAGACCCCATTAGGCATTTAGACATAGGAAGGAGGAGGAGACACCTCTACAGGCTTAAAAAAAAAAGTATTTGGAGATGAAGCTGCGGCCTCTCCTGACTCAATCCCCATCATAGTGACCAAACTGGGAAACATGGATGCCGCAAAGAGTTTGCCCACCCCGACACACAAATCAGGTTGTCTTCGACATCCCAGCACAACTACATAAACACGGCTTAGAAGCAAACAAATCAAACCGGAACATTATTCTTTGAACCAACCAAGCTACCGCACACCAATTGCTCCCCAAAAGAAGGCACAAAAATAATTAACGACCACCTGCCCCTCTCTTCCCCAGCAGGTCCTTTTCTGCAAATCCTTTGTCTTGAGTAGCCCCAACATAAGGGGTTCAAGTCACTGTTTCTGAAATGAAATTCTATTTCAAGGCACTTTTTCATTAGAATAAGTTCTCAACAGCTTGGCCCACAAGGACACATCAGTAAGAGGAAGACTTGTGGTTGTGAACATCTGAGGCTGGTTTCTCCCCCACTGGTGACAAAGAGCTAAACTTCTCTGCCTTCTTCTAATCATGCCACATAACACAGCCCCACTCCCTGGAGATGCTAAAAACTGCTGCTTCCTATGGGGTCAGGTGTGTTTTTTCCAGTACACTTCTGCATTTCTTGCAGGCAGTGCACTAAGGACCAACAAGACTGTAATGCTGTTCTGGCTGCAGTCGAACGTGGCACATCAGAGCTAAACAAGGAAGATGTCCTCCTGACACCACAGCTACCCAAGACCCGTTTCCAAACTTATTCTTCTCCATACCAGCTTGACTGGAGAAGTGACAGAGTCGAAACAGCTGAGAAAAAGCAATCAGAGCCCACAAAAATAGCCACTCAGCACCAGGGTCATTCAACAGAGCCTGAAGTTTCCATTAAGAACAGTTTCACCTCAAAACGCTGACTGATTTACAAACGGAAACAAGACTGATGTCTCAATACCTATCAAAGCCAAGCTGGCTATTACACGAGTTGCTGTGTGCCATTTGTTTTGAGTCTAGCAGAGGGAAGGTTAAGAACAGATGAGAGGCCAGAGGCAGGAACTTGAGCCATACTGCAGCCTGCAGCATGTGCCGAAGCTGAGCAGCACAGCTATGGTGACATCAAGGCTCCTATGCACGAGGTAGCTCTTATTCTCTACCTGAGAGCCTTAAGCAGCAGAGCCGTGTAAAAAGATGCAAAGTACTTCAGCAAGCCATAGATTTCACTGTGCCTTACCAGATACCAATACCTTATTTACTCAACAGTTACTTGTCCATCACTCTCTAAACTGCTAAGGCTTATCAGGTATTTTCTTTCTCCATGGTTGAGACGTCAGGGCAGATATCATACATTTTTGTTTTAACCAATTACTTGCCTCTCCATTTTGCCAGCTGTTCTCAGAGTACTTCGAGAGTGCTTTTGTCAACCTCAGCTACCTGAACATCTGGTGGAAGTGGTCACTATGAAATTCAAGCAATTTCATACTTCCTTCTGTTCCACACCAAACAGGACCTGCTTACAGCTTCTCCCTCCTGTTCTGTTCTTCTTGGGTCTAAGAAGAGAGCAGGACTGACTCCAAGCTCTGTCATTTCCTCAGAGTGTGACCAGTTAAAAGAGCACTGCCACTGCCATCTGATCAGTACGAAGCTCTAACACAACAATAGATTATGGAGTTATCATTGTTTCAGATTATAAAACTGTCATGAACAGCTGTTTAGGATAACATTGTTTTAGTTTGTGACCTCCACAGTCAGTTTGAAGCAGTCCTTATTAAAGGAACTTACCAGATCACAAACATACAAACCGTACTCTGTCCATGTCTGGCATCACCATTAACAAGTAAGCACCTAAAAAAAGACCTGGTTTTAAAGACTCACGAGTCTACCTTTAAGTATAGCAAACAGTGCTTCCCACACCCAGGTAAGTTGGCTGTACCTCTCCAGGTCTGTATGCCACATACTCTTTCCCACATGTTCTTATTTATGAAAGAGCTCAGAAACAAGCACTGATACGAAACAGCCTCTGACAAGTCAGCCTGCAGTATGATCCCCTCCATCTGGGAAGCAAAGCAGATCGTAACTGGTTTTAGAAAGGTTTAGTGAACCATTAATTGGGAGGGTTAAGGTAAGGCTTGGGAAAACCGTAGGCAATTACACTGCTGGAGAGGAGGAAATCCTCCAATTAGAGGATTCCCTTTCAGACAGGCACTCTCCAGGCAACTGCCTGGCTGCAGAAGCAGCACAAAGTCTACCTTCAACCTCCACAGCCTACATGAAGGGGCACAAAAAGTTTCCCTTACCACCATGCAGTTGCCAAGTAAGTCAGACACACACTTTCCTGGTCGGGCATGCCACGCTTCCAGGCAGATGCTGAAACGTACTACAAACAGCACCCGTGTACAAACTCCTGAGCGTACACTTGCTAAACATTTCACAACCCAGCCTAGCAAGGTATGCCAACGTTTGGGTTAAAGCCTCAGCCTCACAGTGCTGAGAGGGCATTTTCGGATGACAGGCAGGCAGGTTGCGCACACTATTTACAGTATTTCCACATGCCCCTTCGCACACACAACTCACCCAAACTTCTCTTTTCTTTCCCAACTTCAGCCTGGTACAGGCAGGATCTGCCGCTGACTTTACAGCTGCAGCTAGCAGTAACTCACAGCCCGTGTGCAGAAAAATCATCAAACGCTCCCCTCCCTGCAGCTGGCAGTGGCTTGACAGCATCCTTATGGAAAAATGGCACACAGAAAGCTTCTGCCTCTCAGACCGAGACAGCCAAAGCTTGTTTAAATCAATTATTTAAACCCTCACACATGCACCCATCTTACTGGACATTGCTCAGAACTCCACAGTTGCCAGCTGAGCTTTTATTTCTGTACTACGTAACTGTATTGCTACCTGAAAAAAAGATAAGTACTATAATTTGAATCTACTGTTAATATAAACAAGAACAAGCCCTACAGCCCACAGAAACACACGGCAGTGAGGAACCCAGGTAAGTTAACTATAATTATCACTTGCTCTTAAAGGTTCTGACCTGCACTTAAGTACACCCAGCATGGCTCTCCTATAAATACCAAGAGGGGGACAGGAAAAGACATTTTGCCTTGATTACTACTCAACTGATTTTTCCTTCTCACTTAGTTCAGCCAGCAGTACTCCTGGATGAGGAGAAAACAACTCATTACACACTCTCATTGAAGCATTTACCTGTACAAAAAACAGTAAGAAACTCTGCTTTTTGAACCAATGCAAAATATTTCAACTGTCCAACAAGCTTACTGACATGGACTTGACTTCACTTCCCTTCCCTTCAAACACGTTCACGTCTACAACAGACAACAAAGAGCAAAAGCTAACTAGAAAGGGACAGGGAGTGATGGCTGCAGACCGGCCCTGCTGGAGCATTACAGCAGCGGGAACGAAGGAGCAAGAACACAACCAGAAAATCCATGAGCAACAGCAACACAGCCATCTCCCATAACAAGTGCCTTTTAACACACCCAACACGGCCTGGCACTCAGAGCAGGACCCCAGCTGATCAGGGACATGCACTCACCCCAACTCTGCTACAGAGCAAACCACTACCCATAGTGAGAAGTATGGATCAGAAATTACTCCTTATTACTAGCCAGTAGTTGCTGGTTTTCCTGCCACTAACTTTTCAGCAGCTTCAGGTTCTCACTTTAGTAACAGCGATATTTCCTATCTACCTTGCCAGATCGCTTACAAAGCCATAGGATTATGTCTGCAGGATTTTGCTACAATGCCTGTCCTGCAGAGATGCCAAACATCTGACCCTCACCTGGAAGTCAGCACATCCAGAGAAGGCCACCCTGCCAGCTGTGGTCCGTTTCTTTTCCTCTTGTTTTACGGGTTCCTTCAGATGCACGACTTTCCTCTAACCCACGCTTGTCTCCAGTATCTCATCATCACGGTTCACCTCTCAGCTGTGAACACTTACCCCAACTTTCTGTTCTCACATTTTAGTACATCCAGCCAGCTATAAAAGCCAAACCTACTCCTTATGTAGGAAGATTTGAAAGCCATTAGCAATAGGCCCTCTTTAAAACCCAGCATTACCAACTAGTTCTCAAAGCAGAGCCTGCGGCAAGCCTCGCTCCCCCACACCTGCCAAAGGGGCATTTCCAATTAAGACCTGCAGCTTGGGCCAAACGTTAGAAGGACAACACATGAAGGGATGCGAGACAAACCTGTATCTCATCATTGCAGAACTTTCCTACCCATCTGGTTTTAGGTGCGAGGCTGACACAAACACTACTGTTATGTCACGCCAGCCGACCTTTCCCAGCAAAGCCCATGCAGGTTTTGCTGGCTCTGTCAGGATCAACAGCCATGAACTTCACATCCCACCTGGATGGGCACAACCCCTAAACGGGGCAGCAGGAGCCCTGTGCTTACCTCCAGAAGGGCCACCTCGCCTCGGGGAGGTGACAGCTGCTCTTACCCCCATGCTACCTTGGAAAAGAAGGCACCTGACGGGACAGCAGTGAGCATGGCGGGGCCCTGCTGGGGCACCCCACGAGCTGTGCAGCCACGGGGCCCTTCTGGGGGCGGCCTGGCTTTGTTCCTAGGCAGGGAGAGCCTTTTCTGGGGGCACAGCCGAGCCGGGGAGCAACCCTTGCCCCTCAGCGAGCCGGGTGCCAGCGGGGCTCCCCCTACTACCGCCGCGCGCCCCGCGCTGTCGCGATATCCCCCCCCCCCCCCCCAACCCGCTCACCACACGAAATCGTTGCTCTTGTCCTCGTAGGAGTTGATGAGCCCGTTGCAGAGCGGGGTGAGCAGCGGCCTCTTCCTGCTGCCGCCGCTCGCCGAGGAGCCTCCTCCTCCTCCTCCTCCGGGCCGCGCCGCCGCCGCCAGCCGGGCCAGCCCCGCGCCCGCCGCCACCGCCGCGCCCGAGCCCGACACGGCAGCCGCCACCAGCACAGGCCGCGGCGCCGAGCCGCCCGAGGAGGACGAGCCGGGCGCCATGGCCGCGGAGGAAGAGGAGGAGGAGGAGGAGGAGGCGGCGGCGGCGGGCGGCGCGGCGGGGTGCGGCGGCTGGCGGCTGCCCGACATGCCGAGGCCGGGCCGGGCGGAGCGGGGCCGAGCGCGGCGGCGGCCTCAGCGCATCGCCGGGCGAGCGGGCGGCGCCAGCGGAACGATAAAGTTCGTTCAAAAAAAAAAAAAAATAAAAAAAATAAAGGAGGAAAAAAAAATAACCCCCCCGACAAAACACGCCCGCCCGAGCGCCCCTGGCCCGGCGCTTGTTCAAGCTTTATTGACAGGCGGACACACGGCGCCGCGCATGCGCCGCCCGCGGCGGGGCGGGCTCCGGCTGCCCTCAGGGCGGAGCGGGCCCGGGGCTGGCGGCGGAGTCTCCCCGCGGAGCCGCCCCGCGCTCGGCGCTGCCCCCGGGCGGTGTCTGCGGAGCCCTCCCCCCCCACCCCTGCCGAGCCGCGGCTCTGCCGGGACGGGCAGCGGGGTTCAGAGTCCCCCCTCCGCCGTGGAGGCGGGCGGGGGTCTCCTGCCCTCCGCCATTTCGGCTCGTGCTCCGTTGCTTGTCCTCAGCCCGTGGTGGTCGATGCTTGACACCCACACCACTCGGGGCAGTCCATAGAACCATAGAATCATTAAGGTTGGAAAAGACCTCCAAGGTCACCAGCTCCAACCACCATGCTACCAGCAATGTCACCCACTAAACCATGTCCCTAAGCACCACGTCCAACCTCTCCTTAATCATTCCCAGTGATGGTGACTCCACCACCTCCCTGGGGAACCTGTCCCAATGCCTGACTGCTCTTTCCGAGAAGAAATGTCTCGTCATTTCCAACCTGAACCTCCACTGCTGCAACTTGAGGGCATTCCCTCTAGTCCTATCCCTGGTTACCTGTGAGAAGAGGCTGACCCCCAGCTCCCCACACCTTTCTTTCAGGTAGGTGCAGAGAGCAATAAGGTCTCCCCTGAGCCTCTTCTTCTCCAGACCAAACAACCCCAGTTCCCTCAGCCGCTCCTCACAGGACTCATGTTCGAGGCCCTTCACCAGCTTTGTAGCCCTTCTCTGGACATGCTCCAGGGCCTAAAATGTCCTTCTTATAGTAAGGGGCCCAAAACTGAACACAGCACTCAAGGTGCGGTGTCACCTACTTCTCTCTATCTGTTACACCATCAAAAAAGATCGCAGTACGCAAAGCTCTCCGAGCCATGTGATTTATTTTTTGCCTCACAAAATGCTACCTTTCTGGATTATTCATTGCCTCTCTGATAACCATTTAAGAATGACCTTTAAATTTGCAGACCATATCCTGTGGGTGGGTTCCCCCAGTTCGCGAGTGGCCCCCCACGGCCTGGGTCCATCCCGTTGTCCCCCTCCCTGGGTGCAGCGAAAGCCCCATGGGGCAGGAGGCTGGCCCTGGCTGTGGGGAAGGGGACACATCATGGAGGTGCAGCTGGGAAACAGGGAGCGCTGGCAAGGAAAGTGTGGGGTGAAAGCAGCCGCCCCTCTGGCTTTTTGTGGGGGAGAGGTTGGAAAGCGCAGAGGATGGCTGAAAAAAGCAATGAGGTGTTCCCAGCTACCATGTCTTTGTTACAGTGCTGAGGAGCAAGGTTGTCATGTTGTCCCTTGAGGACGCTCCCTGTCCACCCCAAGCATCCATCACTGGAGAAGCTTCAAGGACGAGGAAGGAGCCACCTGTATCTCATGGGATGCTATCACTCACAGTTCTCTGCTCTGCTGAGGTTTTCTACAACAACTGAATGTTGTCCAGCCCCACAGAAAGGCATTGTGCCTGGTAATGAGTTAGCAGTTTATGCTGGGCTTGAGCCTACTTTCTGCCCAGGAGATTGATAATCCCACTGACCAGGCCCAGGGGATGTGCCAGTTTCCCTACGAGAAGCTGGTAGCCCCTGGTTTTACGGAAGCAAGGGCAGACCGCTTCCATAAAGTTCCAGAAAGTTAATGCATAAAGCAATAATGAATGATGCCCCAAAGACGCTTTGTGTGTCAAGGGAAACGTCTCCTTCAGACCCAGGATTCCATGAGACAAACAGAAGGCAGAGGGCTTCATGAAACAGCACTTGCCTGCTTCTCAGCTTGGCCAGACGTACTGCAGAAAGATACCAGTTGTTTCATTTCTCTTCAAACGACCTGTAGAGGTGTATTGCCTGCTTTGCATTGAGTAACTGTATTGTCTGCCATCAGCTTTCCCTGTCCAGGGTTAAAGAGATTTTGAGGCAGCTGGAGAAACTCAAGGGCATTCCCCGAGGATGGTAATCCTAAACCCAGGTATGGGAAAACGCCCAGAGAGATCAGCTCTGCAGCACTCCTCCCAGTGCAGGCAGCAGAGTGCACCTTCAGTTGTCTGCAAAACCAGTATGAGAGCTGGTAAAACTGGTCTGAGAGAAAAAGGTGGCTTCAGGTAGGCAGTGTTGGTCAGATGTCTCTGGTGTGTGTGGCAGGGCTGGCCAGATTCTGCATCTCCCAAAGGGAGTGCAGTGAAACCCAGCTCTTGTTTTGCCAGGGGAGTGCTGATGTGCAGGGACAGCTGTGGAGTGCAATCGCTGATCTCCCCAAATGCAGCTGGGCATTTGCTTTTGTGTTTACTGCTAATGTTGAGGGAAGAAAAAAAAAAAAAAAAGAGTCTGGGAAGTCAGAGCAACTTTTCTTTAAGATCTGGGTCAGCAGTCTCACCTTTACAAGATGACATCTGCCATTACAGTCACTCCCATGATTTTTAACCCTTTGTTGCTACTATTGAAGTTTCCTTTTTATAGTTATTGTGGGTTTTGTTTGTTTGTTTTTGGGTGGGTGAGCCAAAGATTGTCCCCTTGTTTCTATAAATAGCCTTCTGACTGGCAAGTCTCAGGACTAATCCCACAAAGACACTGAAACACATCAATTCCCACTGATTTCAGTGGAGGCTAAAGACAAGTGCCAAAATATCTTTCTTTGAGCCTGACTAGACATCTGTGTGCATCACATTTCCTTTTGCTAAAAGAAAGGAAAGCAACAATTCCTTGTCTTCCAGAGTGACCAGAAGCTTTATGGATGAGTATCTGCAGTGGACTATTAAATTTTCCAGGGAAAAACAAAGTTTTAGTAAGCACTAGGATAGGCAATAGTTTGTCTACGCGCTTCATGCATACTGAAATACTGGCTGGTCCTTTAAAAGCCATGCAATTTTTTGATACTTAATATTATTGGCTGTGCTCCAGGGAGGAAAAAGCGGCCCAGGTAAAAGCTTTTAAGGGTCAGATATTTCCCCTCCGAGGCCTCTGTATAACTGGCCTTCCCTGCACCACCTCCACCTGCAGGCCTAGTGGTGAGTGTGGCACTCAGCACCTTCGGCATCGAAAGACCAACTCCCTAATACCTGAGCTTCAGGATATCATTATGAACTCCCAGAGGCCCCTGAAGCAAAGACCTTTTCTGCACTGCCCAGATGAATACTGAACAGCCTCTGGCTTCTGCTAACCACCAGAGACCTTTCCTTCCCAGGGTTACCTTGCATTACCAGTTTCAAGCTCAATGTATGCAGCCTAAGGGAAGATTACATGCTACTTCTTAGAGATACCTGTGCGTTGTAGCAGGATAAAGGACACAGTTTTAATGTTCACAGCTTTAAAGCTCACCACAGCTGGAACAGTGGCATGCCAGCTATCCTCAAGTCCCTGTTAGCACAAAATGAGCACTAAATTAATTTGCTACAGTCCAAATATTGACAACAGTTATTAGGCTCAGTGGCAGGGGTACAGGAGTGAACAATAGATCAGCTGTAAGAGATTTTTCTGTTCCCTGCAGCAAGCTGCATGCCCATTGCTTACATTGCCCAGTGGCTGGGATCCCATTTGGGAGCAAAACTTGTGCTGGGTTCAGTGCAGAGGAGAGTGGGGATCTCTGCACCCCGTGTACTACGTTCTTCCTGGGGTCCTGTTCAAACCTGTCCCAAAGAATCACTCTGTTTCCTCACTTAACCTGGGTGTTACGTTTGTATCTCCTCTTAAAGGAGATAAACGTGTCTGTACCTTCAAAGGTGTGTGAAGCACAGCAAGGCAAGTGCCTCGTACCCAGCCCATCACTCAGTGCCCTGAAACCTAGACTGAAAACAGCTCGGTTACCCCAGGATAAGCTGCCTCTATCTGCCTTAGTGATTACTTTGCACAACAAAACTGGTGTTTCTAATGGGCGTACATTTTGGAAAACTGGCTGTAGGAACATGCTCTTATTTTACCACATTGTCCACCCTCCAAAGGCGATCACTGACCATGTCCTGAACAGCAACGTTCTGGTTCTTATCCTGCGCGGGCAGGGGTGACGCACTAGCCCTGACATAGGAAGGAGCAGAAAAGTTGTGTCTATAGGTGAGTGAACCTTAATAGCAATGTAGGTTCTGCTCTTCTGGGTACATAAATCCCGCTCATTATAAGCCCCACTTTGTGACTTTTATATCTGCAGATCTATTTCCCTGTGCAACAGGCTGCTGCAGCCATGATACCCACTGCTGGCACGGCTGCAGGAATCATGAAGGACACCAGGGAGCCTGCAACTCCTTCCGTGCAGAGCAACGCTGGCCAGGTGTTTGGGGAAGCAACGTTCAAGTCCCCGGCTCTGCTCCTGACTGCCGGTGACTCATTAGGAAAATTACTTCTGCTCCCGTTGCAGAGCCTGTGACTGCCGCCTAATTTCCACCAGGGCCGTTACCCTGTTCAGGTGCACTGCAGCCCCTGCTAGGAGCTGCCATCAGGCTTGGGAATTGCTGCTCCAGAGGTCATTAGAGAGCCTTATTAATAATCATTGCATTAACCTCCCAGCTAGCCAGTGACAGAAATGCCATTTCTCTCATTTTCTGGCTGAAAAAAATGAAGCATGGACAGATTCATCACCTGGTTACAGAGTCAATGGCAACCCTTACTGCTCCATAAATCTGAAAATTAGGCTGTCAGCAACTTCTCCTAAAGCAAACCTGCAGCACGGCTGTCCAAGAGACCCAGTTCCTACCCGTTAGGCACACTCCCTCCTCTGCTTACCGGGAGAAACCAGGACACACATCTCCAAACTTTAATTCCTGAAGCCAGCCACAGAGGAGTAGGGATCTGGAGGGCACGGTGGACGGGCAGTATTGGCTTTTTTCTTTTAAATTTCCTTTCTGTTTTAAAAGTGCAGAATCAAATATTGCTGGGAGGGAGGGTGCTTAGTGACGTCTGTTATAGTTAGGATTATACAGTGTTATTTAAAAATAGGGTTTTTTCAATGCTTTATAACAACACCTTTGCCACTCCCAGGAGAAATTTGTGCATTAGCCTCAACCTAACTCCAAGCTAGTGCAGACATTTTGAGCAAAAGCGGTTTAAGCATCATTTTCAGAAATAAAGAACCAGCAAAGTAAAATATTAACATTTACTGCTGCATTTGAACAGCTCTGATTGTTTAAAGAAAATAAAAGTGGTTATCTGGGAAAGGTGTCATCTCTTGGCTGCCAGCTGGACTGTTCAGGTCTTCTGAAGTGGGGTTTGATTTGGCTGAGCTAAAATGAGGTTAAAAACACTTGGTGGTTCTCCTGTGATACTGAAATGCTGTCTCCAAGGTTCCTGGGCGCTGCGGAGACCTGACCAGCAATGCACGTGCGACTCTGCTTCCACGTGTGCGGGCTGAGGCGAAGCTGCAGGGGAGCCTGACTTCATTTCTGACCTACCCGAGCAGAAACACTCAATTCACTGCTCAGAATTTTGAAATCTCTTTTACGAGGGGAAAAACAAACAGATAGTATCTTATTACTAAACACCGCGTTAAAATGCGCGTGCCCAGGGGTAGGGTGAAGGTTGCCTTATGGGACGTACCTTTGCTGAGAGTCTTTGACCTTGCATTCAACGAGTGGGCTTTCCAGGAAACATTAACTAAGCCTCTGCCCACCGCTCAGTGTAAGCAGGGCTGCTGCAGGTTTCTCTCTCACACAGGCTTGGCCCGTCCTCGAGTTGAGCAGCCCTGGGTCTGTCTTGGGATGGTGCAGCCCTGCCGGAGCGTGCTGGTCCTCGAGCAGCGTGAGGATTCCTTATCCATCGTGCCTGCTCCCAACTGAGCCCCCCGAATCTGGCCCAGTGCAGCCCCTGCTATCGCTCCAACTCTCAGCTAGCACACCGTGCCTAAATACATCCATGACCAAATGCATTCCCTCTGTAACTGTACTAATTGTTTTAATAAAAACGAATTTGACATCTCTGCCCAGGTTGATTTCTTTCCCACAAAATATAATCGACAATGATGTAGTTTGTATGCCCTTATGATGTAGAACAGGTCAATTTAGTGGCTTGCAATTGTTTTTTGAGCATTACTGTGTGCTGCTATCTCCTGTGAACCTTCTCCGTTATGTTATGGACAGCAAAATCATCTGCCTTTCCTGTTACCTCCTGTGAGGACTTACTTCATGGTTTGAAGTTGACATCTCCGCGTGGTCCCAGCTGCCAAGGTCTGGTGCTTGCCTAAGCCACGGGGCTCAGTGGTGTTTTTAAAGAATTGTGTGCGTGGCTTAAGTTGCTGTAAGTTTTCAAAAAATCAGGAACTGAAACTCATATGCAGAAATCTATTTCAAAACTTGGCATTTTGGAGCCTGTCGAATGACCGTGCCAGGGCTGACCGGGCTGAATATGTTCCAGTCCACTGTCATTCACCAGGATCGATCCTCCTGGTACAGACCAACAGGTTACGAAAAGTTTCCCCTTCTACGGAAGGCAGCTGCCACCAAGGGCATGTCAGGGGGTGACGCACCGACCTGCTGAAGGTTTCCAGCCTGGGAAATTTCACGCTGCCCAGTTGCCAAACTGAGCTTTTCCCTCTGTCAGTGTGCTATTCTTCATCACCCAAAGCCAGTGATGGGCGCAAGGCAATCCCTGGCGCATCTCCTCCTTGAAGTAGGAAGCAAAGTGATGTATGTGGTGAGAAAAATTGTCCTAAGAGCTCTGCAGTTTTCACCACCCTAGCACTTTTCTTCTCTGACCCCGGAGTGCCCAGGCACATGCACATGGCACTTCATTCTGAAAAGGGGGGAGAAAGATGGGCAGCAGTGAGTCCCCTACATCTCTTCCCAAGTATGTGCATGGAGGGGAGCTCTACCCTTGTGCAGTGCCTGCTTTACAAGTGGATTTCCTTGAAGCTGGAGCATCCCAGAGCTTTGTCATTGCGGGGGTGCATCCCTGGGGGCTGACATTCAGCAGAGAAATAGGGGGGAGGTTCAGCTCTGCCTCTTGTGTCATGCTAGGAACCCGAGGGCACCAAAAAGCCTCAATTGCCCTGAACAGCCCCACCTAGAACCTGCACCCATGCACCCACGCACCCACTGGCTGGGGATGTATTTAGGGTCGGGTCTGGGCCTCTCCTCCTGCTCTGAGCTGTGCTTGCGTCCACCACTTCTCCTGTCTTCTGGCTGGGTGTGGGGTCTGCTCCCCAGCCCTGCCTCCATCTTCTGCTGCTCCCGGGTGGGCTGGGGGCCTGACCCATGGCTGGGGTGCCCGATGGACCCTCCTAGCAGCACCCAGTGCAGCCGGGGCAATGGCAGAGCTCGTGTGAGCCAGCAGCTGCTGGCTTTGGGCAGGCTGGCAGGTGGCTGGTGAAAACTGCTGCCTTCCCCCTGCTCCCTGGGTGAGCTCCGACACCGAGGATGCCCGCGCAGCAGCAGCACTGGGGGGGCTCCTTGGCGATGGGAAGGCTCCCCCCGAGCCTAGGGGTGCGGGTGGGTGCCGAAGGACCGGCTTGCTCTCACTACCGGGCTTTGCCATCAGAGGGCAAGCTCAGCCCGGGCAAAAGAGCTGCCAGGGCTCCTGCCTCGGGTACCAGCACAGCCAGCAAGCCCTTCCCTGCCCGGGACTGGAGACCCAGCAGAAATTGCATCCATGCAACGGACGTGGAGCTGGAAAAAAAGGCAGTGCTGTTTGGTGTTTGCTTCCTATCCAGCATCCTGCTGCTCCCCAGAGTGGCTGCGCAGCCCCAGCGAAAACGGTGGTGTGAAAAAATCACCCCAAGGGGGGCAGGAGGCTGAGCAGCTCCGGGTGCTGGAGCTGTGCTCCCCTGGTGCTGAGCTGGCCGCGACGTGGAGCACAGCACTCCCCGGGGTGGGCTTGCTGCTGCCCACCACGCTCAGTTGGGATTATTTCCCAGCAGGGGAAATGCTCCCTGCACCCAGGGTCCGATCGGCTCACACAAAGGCAGCCTCTGTGGGAGCGGTTCCCCCAAAGCCTTCATGCTGTAGAGGAAGGCAAAAGGCCTTTTTCTGGGACTTTTTTGAGCCGCCCGCACTGGCACGCGGTCACCGCTGCCAGCCCCTGTCTGAGACTCTCCCGGGGCATTTGGCGAGGGTCCGCATCTCGCCAGCCCCACCGCCACACGCTTCCCCCCTCTCCTTGCCTCTTCCAATGAGTTTCAGCCCTAATCCACACCCCCCTCCTTGCCCAGAGTCTTCCTTCAAAAAGCCTGACGCTGGAGAGCTTTTCAGAGAGGAATAATGAACCAGACGCTTTCCCGGTGTCTCTCTTTGTTTTTTTCCAGCCGTGGGTCTCCCCTGAGGACAGAGGGCCCTTTGTGCTCCATGGGGTCCCCTTACAAAAGGGGGCTTGTGAACAGAGCATCCTCCCCTCGGGTACCACATCAAACCGAGTTTTTTCCACCTGCCCTCCTAGGCACGGCCAGGGTAAAAGCCCTTTCTGTGAGCCGATAGCTTTAGCCTCGGCACCACACCATGCGAACGTGCAGGATCGCTCGGTGCCATCCCGCTGCCCACCCTCTTCCAGCCAGAGGGAAAACGAAGGGTTAACCTGGCTGTCATCTTCTCCCCTGCCCGTTCGGTATTTGGACTGAAGCCACGTTTCGTTCTCTAGATGGCTGATAATTGAATAAACTCTGCATTTCGAGCGAATTTAAAACCAGAGAGCTCTCCCCACCAGAAGTCGATGCGTTCCCCTTGCAGGGATTTCTGTCTGGAGCGAACTCCTCAGCTGGAGCAGCAGCCACCTCTTTCGGGGGACAAGGGCATGCCCACGAGCGGTCGGTTCTGCCTCATGGGGCTTTAAATTTAGTTCTGTACGTGCATAAAGGAGATCTCTGTCTGTTCCCTGCTGAAATATAAGGCTGCAGCCTCAAAAATGGCCTTAAAGCTGCTTAGCCATAAGTAACTCGCCTGTGGCTTGGTGATGTCCAGGATCCTTGCCCCATAGCACAGGGAGAGAAAGACAGAGGCTTCACATGCTACTGAAGTGGGTCTTGGTGTGGCTGGAGGAAGGGGATTATGATGTAGCTGATTAACATCACGCTAATTAAATATTGGGTACTTCTTATATACCCTCGCCATAAATCACCCTTAGTTTCAGGTGGCAAATTCCCACTGTAACTTAATGTGTGGGCGCACGGTGAACCTTAGGAAAGCTGTCTCCTGCAAAACCAAGACCAATGATTTATTGAGCTATTTAAAATATATTAGCTTCGGTCCTTCTTTGTATTCCCTTTTCACAGATATTCACACAAATGCCTTTGAGTCTGGGAACCAGCAGCTTTTTGGCACGTGTTCACTTTGCAAACAGGGGCATTCACACCAGAAATGCAGTTCTAGGCTTCCGTATCCACGCGGCCGGCAGGCAGAGATGCTCCGTGCAATCTGTGCCCCAGCAGAAATACCTGGCACGGCTCATGTTTCCAACCTCACCCAGCAAAATAATTGCACAGAGCTGCTTACTGTCAATCTGCTGACTGCGTGTTATTAATAGGAGAGACGGATTGAATAATTAGGACTAATGATTAAATTAGAGAAAGTTGCCATCTACTCACGAATAGTTTGGGGAGAGAGGCAGCATTCAACAATTAAACGGATAGGCAAAAATGATTTGTTCCTCGTTGCAAGCATGCTCCTCTCCCACCGTCTGGCTTTCATCCCTCCTCGAGCAGCCACCCCGAGACTGGGGTGTTCGGGCGGCGTGAGAGATTCGTGAAGTTGCAGGATGCCCTTTAACTAGCTTTGACCATCCCAAAACTAGTTGTGGCAGCAAAAGCTGTCATCTGAGAGATCCCTCAATTGCCAAAGGGATGATCAAGCAGATGTCTGAGAGTGATTCGTGCTGTCTTAGCCAGTTTCCTCAAATACCTGGGATAAATTAACCTCTGAACTCCTTCTCATCTCTTCACTGACCAAAGACAGAGCCTGGATGTTTTGCTCGGTTTAGACAACCAACCTGCCAGATACCTCGTGTGAGGTGAGATGAATTCATCCCGGGTGTTGTAGAGATTTTCCATAGAGTAGTCCAGGGAAGATCGGATACCCAAGGGTCTGGTGAATGTGTAAAAGTCTTCCCTAGACCACCCTGGGCTCACTGCTGTCCACAGACAGCCCTCGTAAACACTTTCTGCTCAGCCACCCCCTGCCCATGAGCACATTTTGGTTGAGACTGGTTTTCAGCAAAGGTGGGGAAGCTCTGAAAAAGGTCATCCCATAAAAGTTCACTTCAAGTGTTGAAATCCCTTTGTTCCCAAGCGGGAACAGTTCTCGGGGTGGTTGCTCTCCCAAGAACTGTTGAGCCAACTCATTTTCTGGTAGGAAAGGTGCCAGCGTGTTGAAAGCTGAGGGAATTCTGTGGAACACGTTCAGAAAGCAAATGATTGATTCACGATCATCTGTGGTGGAAAACTGATTCCAGGAATTGCGTGCGTGCCAAGCTGAAGCCCATCAAAGCCAGGGAAAAGGCATCTCTGAATTCAGGTCATCAGTCAGCGATGGGAAATGTCCCGAGGCCCCGATACAGGAAAGCTGAAACATCTAGCGTGCGCTTAAGTTTAACCAACCTCCGTTAACGTCAACGGTGATAAAATTAAACATGAGGTCAAGATTTTGGATAAGGATGCTTTATGGCCCGGAGGCTTACGTGGCCAAGAAGGTCAGGCCGAAGAGCCGGGGCGTTCAATATTGAGGAATCTAATCAAGGAGCTCCTGCGTAAGCTGCCGCGTGAATCAGTGAATAATTTGGAATAACAGACACATCTGAGTAATTCTTGACCTACTGGCAGACAATTCACGCAGACAGGCAACATCCATCAGCAGTGTTATCCCTCACAGAGGTCCTCTTTGGAGGCTCACTGGCCTCCACCCAGATGATGGAAGGAGAAGCTGGGGGCAGCTGGGGGACGAGGGGGAGCAGAGCCGGCCCTCCACCAGCTGCTGTCCCAGGCACCACTGGAACAACAGGAATTTAGGGCAAAGGGAGACCCCCAGGTGTTTCAGGCTGTCCTTGAGAAGGATGGGGTCAAGGCAAAGTGTAGGGCACTGTGATGGAGACACAATGCCCCGTCCTTGCTCAGCCTCCCCCGTGGCCCCGTTTAGCCATGGCTTATAACCCGTTCTCCAAAGTGAAGCTTCGGTACACGTCTCTGCCCTCAGCCCCCAGCATGCTCAGTGGGACCCAGCTGCTGTCAAAGACACCCTGATGTATGTGTGAAACGGGAAACACCACAGGTATGGAAAAAGCCTAGCCTGGAGCTCTGACCGAAACAGGGAAGCGGAGATTCGAAATCTGGAGAAATCCAAACTCAGTCCTGTTCACCCCAAAGCAACTTTTTTTCTGATGGATAAAGAGCCGCCTCCGGAGAGAGGCAGGGTAAAACCCCTGCCTTACCCCCCAGCCCCGACACGCATAGTGCTGTGGCATGGCGTGTTTATTTATATTCACGGTGGGGCTGTGGTCTGCTGTTCCTTGTGGTTCGCCGTGCTGTATCTGAGACACGGGGCTCTCCGGAAGAATGCTGCTGTAAAGAGCAAATCTAAGGGGATTTGTAAATTGTAGTAGGAGCTAAACAGAGCTGCTCAGGAGAAGCAGCCAAACAGCACAGCCTGCTGTGAGCTTCCCCGGGGGTCCCCATGGACCAGGGGGCTCCAGGCTGTACCGGGCATTTTGGGAGCAGGAGGACCCCATGTCCTGTGGGGACATGGCCCAGCCATCGGCCTGGCTCCCAGCCGCGGAGAGGAGAGGGGTGCTGGGGTGGGAAGGGGGCATCGCAGCACGATGGGACTGGGAGCACCCAGAGCACCCAGCAGGGATGGGGAGAGCTCCCTGGGACCCCACGCGGAGATCTGCACCTGCTCCAAGCAGACAGGGAGATCTGCTCCAAGCCGTCATCTGTGGGACTGACAATTTGCCAGAAAGTCTTAAAAAAATAGAATAAAACCCAAACACAGCCAGAACAAGAGTCTATAAAATATCAACAGGGGGAAAGAGCATCTTCAATGCGTTTGCTTGATCAAGGTCAGGCCTGGAGATGCCAGAGTAAGGGACAAAAAAGATTTTATTTATTTTATTTTATTTTTCAATATATTCTTTCCAGTGGAAAGTGAAGCAGCTTGTACATCTCTTGTTTTCCCAGAGTGCTCCCACCGTGTCTCAGGGGTGGGCAGCACCTCGGAGCCGTGCTCAGCCCCCTACCCTCCCATTTCTCCCCCGGTTTCTGTGCACCCTTTGTATCGGTGGTGCTGTGCCAGTCTTCAGTGGGGGGACAAGGCGCTGCCCCCGCCAGCTGGCATCTGCGTGCGTGGCAGATAGCCATCGAGCTGCTGCTGCTGAGCTTTGAGAGCGACTATAAAAAGAGGTTGACAAGATCAAATGCTAATAGCGAGGTTTTCTGAAGGTCGAAATCGATCTTCTCGAGGGCATTCGTGACAGGGAGATGCCAGAAGAAACCAAATAACCAGTGCATCGTGGAGTAAATCATTTAATTTTAAATGCTCTCTGGGAAGGACCCTATGAGGGAAAAAAAAAAAAAAAAAAAAAAAAGAAAGAACTTAAAAACCCAGCCCTAAGTGCTTGGAAAGCTGCTGCTCTTCTATACCTCCCCTTCACTGCAACACCTATAGGGCATCACAGTCCTGAGCTAGAGGTGACAAGCTGGTTGCTGCTCCATGCTGCCCTGCAGGTGGTCAGTCCCTGCTTGTCTTCTCATTTCAGCTCACAGATCCACCTCTGTCCCCGTGGGCAGCAGGACAGGGCCCGTGGTTAGCCCTGCCTACCAAGGACATGTTCCCAGCCTTCAAAAACGCACGGCTCAGGGCACCCCGAGCGCCCCACTGGTGTGTTAACAGCCCCTGGAGGACTTTCCTGGCTCAGCCCTGAGCACAGGTTTGGGTCCGGCCCCAAAGCCAACGCAGACATGCTTTTAGGGAGGGCTGGCCCAGGCCATCCAGCAAAGCACCATGAGGCAGCTCGGAGACCCAGAGGTCCTGCGTGCAGTCCCCATCCTTGCCTTTCCCCTCCTTCTCCCCCCATTCCTCCTCTCCGCTGCTCTCTGCTAATGGATCCAGCGTGCAGAAGGGAGGTTTCTGAAAAGATCTCTGAACCCAAAGAGACAGCCGGGAGATGGAGAGAGAAAGAGGCTTTCTGAATATTGAATTAAGGCTGTCTCCAGTATTATTGAATTCCCATAAGAAGGCAGCCAGTGAGCCCACTGCTTTAGTGTCCTATGAATATTTCATTGCTTGACTCCAGCTCTGTGCAAACAGTTCCACTGCACAAAAGCACCTTTTTGGCTGGTGGGCTCCTTTCCGAGCAAGCGGCGAGTGCCACCAGGCTTGCACCAGCTACCAAGTCACCACGGCTTGCAGATGCAGCCGTCTGACACCAAACCAAGCTAAATTTGTCAAAGCTGGGAGATCCTCTTGCACAACCCAGCCAGCACTTTCCAGAAGACAGCAGGTCGGGGCTCAAAATGAGTCGAGAAGGGGAAAGAAAAGGGGAGCAGAAGCGATAAAGAGCTGGGATGTGGCAACTGCTCTGCTGGCAGCCCTGTGCCTGGTGCTGATGGCAGTGGGGCTCGGTGCCTCCGTCTCCATTAAAATTTTGTTTGCTCCTGCTTTCAGATGGGCAGTAAACCCTATTCACCAATGCTACAGAGGATTCTGGTGCAAGAGCATCGCTTGCCTACATTGCAAAAATGAAAAGGGGGCCTCGGGTGCTGCAAGAAGAGGTTTTCTTTTCCCCCAGCATTGTTTCTGCCTGTCTCTTGCCTGAATTCAAAGCCACACAGGGGGAAAGACAGAAAAAGAAAAATCAATCAAACCACTCCAAAACTTGTAAATGGCCGAGTGTGATTTGGGACTGAAGCTCTTCCTGGGTCTGCTGTTGACTGGCTCACCTCAACCTTGTTTTCTTCCCCCTCTCAGGACGGTGTTTTTCAGTAGGGTCAGTGCCCTCCTTGTGCCACCCTCTGCTTCTCCTCTGGGAGCTTCCCCTGAAATCACTCTGCCATCGGTGATCCCGTGCGGAGGCGGCCGTGGCCAAAACCCCTCTCTGTTTGTCGGTGAGCTTGGAGCTCTCCCAGGCTCGGCACTTCACACCTCCCCATGCTCTGCCAGATGCTGCTGTGCAGATCTGGAGTGATCCAAGTCCGGAGGGGGCTGGCTAATTCCATTGCTTTCTTCTTGTCTTGTTTTTTTTTTTTTTCTTTCAGTCTGGAAGCGCTCTTCAAAGGGCAACTTAATGAGAATTAATTATTTTATTGTAGGCAGGGCAGATGATGCTGCTTGTTGCTGAGGTTACCCAATACTTCCCATTATAGGGCTGTGTTTCCCATTGCTTAGAACAGCGCCCAAGGCACAACCGTTTAGGCAGAAATCATCTGCCAGAGGTTTGCCTCAGCCTGAACTCTGGAAAATTTCAGCCACATTGGGTCAGCTATTTCCAAGAAAGGCCGAAGGGATGACATTTGCTTTGCCTGTGCCCAAACAGCCTTCCTGAACCTCTTTGGAAAGCTGTAACGCCCTGCGCTTCATCAGGGGATGGGGAATTTTGGCAACAGCCCTTAATGAGCCCTTGAAGAGTGCCCTTAATGCCACCCCAAGCAGAAGCCCCATGAAAAGGCTCCTGATGGGACCATGCTTGCAACCTCCTCCAGGTGTGCACCGCTCCCTGGTTCCTGGGGGGAGCACGATGCCCTTGCAGCTTGTTTGAGCTGGTGGAGGTGACTCTCTTGGCTGGACCTGCCCACCAGAGTGCTGTAAGCGTACCTGTCCTCCCTGCGCCCTGTCCCTGGGTCTGGGCACCCTCCATGCCCCCACAGGACCGAGCATAGGGGTGGTCCCATCCACGGCTGCATCCCTCACCAGCCCATCAAGCCCAGGATGGGGAAGGGGCACAGGGACCCCATTTCTCCTGCTGGGCATCTGCCTGGTGCAAGCAGGGGGCCTCCAGGCACCTTCAGCCTGTCTCAGCCACTTGCCCCCAGCAGAAGGTGACAAGAGAGGTGGCACAGTACTTTCTGAGCATCCCACCTTCCTCTCCTCTGGGGCGAGAGGGAGCAAGGAGCTGCCTCTCCTGTGTGCCAGTGTGGCCCCGGAGCAGCCTGTTCTTTCAATAATGAATGAGAACACGCCGCTCCGGCACCGCGCCGCTTTTGCAATTCAATGAGGAGAAAGAAGCCTGGGTTAAACGGGGCGGCGCGGCTCCGCCATGCACATGCGCTCCTCACGCATGCGTGGGGTCCGCACGGGTGGGCTCCTCCGAGGCACCCATCGCATGCCACCGTGAGCTCCTGGCCCGGTTATGGCTGCAGACGGCTTAAAGCCCAGCCTCGGATCCCGAATCCTAATCCTCCGGGAGGGTGATGGTGGGCATCCAGCTCGGGCCGGCGTCATCGCAGCTGGGTTTGTGCCGTGGGGAGCCGTGCCCGCACCGTCTGCCCCGGCGGAGCCCGCGCGGTGCAGAGTCGTTTGGCGTGCATTAGGGCGGGCAAGATGGATTGCTCGGCTCCTAACTAGGACAGGGAGATAAGCATAATGGATGGACGGTCAAAGAGCAACCGTGCTTTAGACAGATGAATAAATCACTTTGATTGTTCATACGTAAACAGGAGATGCCAGTGGGACTTAGCTCTCCAAGCGGGGCGCATCTAAATTAAGCCCTATGATTGCTTTTGAGGATCTAAAAGATGTCTGAAATGCCCCTTGTTAATTGAGGAACCCCCCTGGCCACATACCTGCAGCACAACCAGTGTCGCTCAGCACTCGGCTACGAACCTGCATCCCTCCGGCCCCTTGGGGACCGCTACGCCACGTCCCCCTGCCATCATTTCTGGAGAAGAAGAAGGCAAGGGAGAAGGGCAGCGTCCTTTGCCAAGGGAGGTGACTGCACAACCTTGCCTTCCAGCACCCCTCCGACCGGCACAGGCCATGGCCACCAGCCCAGGACATTGGCCACCCCTGGCAGCAGGATAGGTCTTTGGCAGGCTTTGCAGCAGGCGCGGTGCCCTTAAGTCCAGAAGAAGCTCTGCTCCAGCATCTCCGGCACCTAGAGATGGGGCGATGGGGTTGGGCAAAGCCAGCACTGGGACACGTCCCTGGTCTCCTCTTGCTCCCAGCAGCCCACGTGCTCTGCACGACAGTGCCCACCACGCTCCCGGCCCGGAGCACAGGGATGTATTTCTCACCCCAAGTGTTGGAGAGCGCATGCCTGGTTTCAGCCCAAAACAGGGCTGGAACAGGGATGCTGGCCTGCAGCTGCCGGGCAGAGGGGCACGCTCCCGGTGCCCACCCGGAGCAAGGGGACTGCATGGTCTGCGTCTCCACGACGAGCCCCAGGAGCCAGCAAGGCAGAGCTACCTCCATTAAGTCTCCCTCACACCACCAGCTGCTGGTCTGTCCTCTGCACCCTGGCTCCAGAGATGCTTCTCACCTTCCCCCAGGGCTGAGCAAGCCCTGTGGTACCCCAGGGGTCTGTCTCCCATCGTTTCCCCCAGCTCCAGCCACGATGGGCCCTTGGGTGCCATCCTGCTCCCTTACCCAGCCCTCGTCCTGCCAGCCTCCCCCTCCTTCCCTGCCTGCTCGTTGCCTTAATCACCCTGTGATCAGTCTCAGGGGGAACCAGCAATGCGGGAATGGCAGATGGGGAACAGAGCATGAATATTAATTAGCACCGAATTCCAAACAGAGGACTTTAATTACATTAAAAGCGCAGGCTCGGAGGCAGTGACTTACTTCCTGCCGTAAATCTGTTAACAGGCCATTTGCCTCCGTGGTGTCAGTGCTCCCTAACGAACGAATATATACATTTAGAGGGCTCGTGCATGTGGGGAAATCGGTTCTTGTTTCCTAAAATGCAAAAGCAAGCCGGCGCGCCGGCGAGAGGGCTTCGCTCTCCGGGAGGATTCGGGGAAATAATTATTAGTATAATTACCTGGTAACAATACGCCTGTTCTGGGAGCTCTGCTCCTCGGGCTGGAAAACTCCAGCGCACGGGTAAGACCTGCTGCTTTGTTATTTGTGGTCTGGTCACTGGGGGGAGACCAAGAACCGCAGCGTCCTCACCGGGGTCTGGGTGATGTGGTCCCCACCGAGACGCCACGCACCCGGGAGTCTCACCGTCCGTCCTCTGTCCTCCTTGGGGGGCTTCGCTGGGGTGGCCCTGCCAAAGCTCAGGGGGGGTGAACGGGAGCCAACGGGGTCACACCTGAGCCTAGGGGCAGGAGGGGGCATGAGCACACGGTTGGGTGGCTGGTGATGAGCTTCTGCCACCGCAGCTGCTGGCTGCAGGGGATGGATGCCTCTGGAGATGCCTCCAGAGCAGCCTCCCCCCGAGCCACACCGGGGCAGCTTGCCATGCACAAAAAGCGAACCCCACAGGCACGTTGCCCACATTTGCCCTTTTTCTGCATGGATCTGAAGCTGGAGCCTCCAAGCCATGATGGGCATGGAGGGTGCCCAACGAGCTCGCCACCCCTCTGCCCCTCCTGCCCCCACGCGCAAAGGTGGAGGTGCCAAGGTGCAAGGCGAGGTGTGAGCTTTATATTCCTCCAGCCCAGCCACTTCTCCTCCATGAAGCGCCACGTTTCCCAGCGGAGGTATGGGTGCATCCAGCGAGGTGATCGCTGGGTGATGGGGTTGTGCTGGGTGATGCTCCAAGGCCTGCTGAATCCTTGGAGCTCCCCCAGCTTGGCTTGGGGTCCCCAGCTTCATGGAGGCCTCACGGGAAGGACCTGCCAGCAGACAGCTTCTTGCCTCCCTAAAAAGAGGAACAACGCTGTGCGGTGGGCACCCACCTCCAAGTAACCCCCAGCACCCCGGGGACCATTTGTGCAGCTCCAAAAGAAGCCGCAAAAAAAGAAGTTGAGGGGAGAGAAAGGGAAAATCCTGACCTAGGAAGGTTAGAGGAGACTCAAGGGCTTATGTGGGCTTTGCCAACCAACAGAGAAACCATGACACGGCACAGCGTTTCCTTGCCATGGTGCACTCAACTAGAAGAAGCCAGGATGGCAGCGTGTTTTGGAGCAGCAGTCAGGACGCACCTCTGAGTGCCAGATGTAAATGCATAGAGAAATGCAGGGGGCAGAGCAAAAGCTGTCTGGAGACGGCGAGGCTTGTTTGCACAAGGGATTGCTCTGACACATGGGGAGAGCCGCCCCAACTCAAGGCAGAGATGCTATCATGCAAGCAGCACATCCAAGGGGCACCAGCAAGCAGATGTTGGTGCTGGCACGGGGAGGTTGGAGATGCAGCAAGGACATGTCCCTGTCCCACCTGGACCCGCCTGCTGCGAGCGTGGTGCTCTCCTGGAGCTCCTGCCAGCAGACAGGGGCTCTGCGGGGAGGGATTTTGGAAGCAAACTCTGCTCCGTGCCGTCTGTATCAAGATGCTCCTCCTGCAGGTGGCTGTGAGCTGGTGTCCTCCAGGAGCACGCCTCTGCTGCTGGCACGGGGACCACAGCATCCTGCCTCTTCCATCTCCTCCCCTAAGCAGATGCCAGGGACACAGAAATACGCTTACAAAACCCTGACTTAATGGGGCTGAAACTCCTGACCGACAGCGGCCCGCAGAGCCGCGGGACAGCCCCAGCCTTGCTCCTCGCTTTTTCATGCACGCTGGAGGAGCTGTGTGATGTAAAGGCAGCTACGTCCCTGCCCTGTGGGAGTCACTGGAATAATTTTCAATATCTGAGACACCCCATCTGGCAAAGGTCGTGCTCTGTTCTCTAGACGGTCTTAATTTAGCGCCCGCAAGTTCTTGGTGATGTGCAAAATGCCGGGGCACAGACATTCCCTGCAGAGATGTGAACGTCTGCAGCATCCTCACGTCCTGGCTGGGAGCAAGTGGTCTGTACTGGGGGCTCGTCGAGGCTCACTGGGTTCACCCAGGGCTCCCACTACCCCTGCCGCAGACCCAGGGATGTGGGAGTAGACGGATCCTGCTGGGCTGCTCCTCGCTGTTATTTAAAGCTCGTTCTGCAGCTCTGTATCCAAAGGAGCTGAGGTCATGTACATCGCTTTTCAAATGCTTGAGCTGGTTTTAGACAAATCCAGCTTGGAGAAAGTATTGTCACATGGGAGTGAGTGGCATGGAGAGGGCTGCGGGAGCTGAGCCTTCCTATCAGACCTTGGAGAATCCCATCCAGAGAGCCCGCGGGAGGGCTCTGGCAGAGACATAGAGCAGTTACCCCTGGCCCCGTTATGAGAGATGTGAGCTCGGCCATGAGGCACACAGGAGAGGGGGCTCGGGGTGTTTCACAGCTGGATTTTTGGTGCTGCTGGCACTGGCACCGGCCATGCACGGGGACTTCTCTGCAGTGCAGCCCGAGGCAGGAACTCAGCGAGTTCCCAAGCAAACCTCCAGCATGCGAGGCCAGAGCCTGACCTCAGGAGTCCTGGCCGTCTGAACGGGCTCCTAATCTGCTTGGGAAAAGATGCGGCGGCCGGGGGTAGGCCGGGCTGTGCCCCCAGCCGCTTTGATTGCTCAGGCTTGCTGCCTTGGCCCGCAGGGTTTGGCTGCCCTGTGGTGAACAAAAAAGCCAGATTCTCCCCGTGTCTTTATTCCTACGTCGGGCTCTTCGGTGGTTTCCTACAGAGGAGCAGAGGGTGAGGAAGGCTTTTGCTGATGGCTCTTGACAGGCGTGGGGAAAGGCAGGGCTCGGCCCTGGCTCCTGCTGAAATGCTGCTGCTCGCCTCCCCCCAGCACGGGCAGCGTCAGGTCAGGCACAGCCCTGCCCCTGCCCCAGCTGTGCCACTTCGGGGGGCACCTGGGGCCCAGAGGGAGCGGGGGGCACCCGGCAGGGACCTGCAGCCTCTTCTCCTCCCTCCCCTCCTGCACTGGGCTCCCCAGTGCAAGCATCTCCCTCCCGGTGCTGCGTGCAGGGCTGGCACCCAGATGGGACCTCCAGCAGATGTCCTCCCCTCGGACATCCCCGAGGGAGCCCACGGGGCTGCATCGCCCCATGGCACCGCCGGGCTGGGGCAGGTGGAGGCCGGGGGCTGGAGCATCTTCTGCCACCTGCAAGCAGCAGGGGAACAAGGCTTGGCAACAGCTCGCGGTGGCAAAGAGTAACAGGGGTGGCTCTGCTCTGTACTCCCGTCAACCCGGGGAGATTTCACCCAGAGATTTTGCCCCGATGCTCCTGCCCGCCTTGTCCTCCTGCGGAGCCTGCACGGGTGCATTTCTGCATTTCGGGTTTTGTTTCTGCGGTGCTGGATCCACCCAGACAGGCCATCTCTTGGGTGCGGGCACACACATTTGGGGCTCTCCTGGCTCCTTGGGGTGCAGGCTCCTGGTCTGGTGGCCGGGTAGCACAGTGGGGTGTGTGGCAAGATGACGAACAACTGCTTAACATCAGGTCACCACCATTCAAAACGGGCCGTCCTGTGGGATCCGCCGTTATCAGGCCCTGGTAGACGGGGCTATCGGGAGCTCGGCTCATTCCTGAATGAGTACGCACTGTAAGCAACGCCTGCTGGCGTTTGCCCCAGGACAACACGCCGCCGGGGCCGCCCCAGCCGTGCCAAGCGCTGGGTTATCTTGCTCAGTGCTCCCGCGCTGCCCGGGGAGCCCCAAACCTCCCCGCATCCCTGGGTGCTGGACCCCGCTCACGCCCTGGGGCAGGCAGCTCCTTCCCTCCCCTCCTCCTGGGAGGGCTCTCCTGGGACTCCTGCTCTGGCTCTGATGTCCTCGCGTGCCCTACGTGTGTCCTCTCCCCTCCACGCGTGTCCTCCCCGTGCCCTTACCTCTCCCCGTGCTCGCACCTCCCTCCCCGCTTCCCAGGGGCTCGGCGGTTCTCCGTGCCACCCCTCTTGGCCCTCCGTTTTTCCCAGCCCTACTGTTTTTTGTGCCCCCTCCCAGCTCCCTGGGAAGAAAACAAGCCCCCCGCGGCCAGCTCCTGCTGCTTGTTATTAAATCCCTTCCCTCCTGCCTCGCTGCTTCGAAAGCCGGTACCCTGGAAGGGGCCTCCCAGCTCTCGCTGGCAACCCTGCTTCGGACTGACCGCCACAGATAGTGTTTTGGAGAGAAATAAAAAAAAAAGAAAAATAAAATAAGAAGAAAAAGAAAAGCCTTGCTGAGGTTTGCGGGTGTACCTGCCTTGCCGAGCTTGTCTGAGGGTTTTGGGGGGGGGAGCTCTGGGAGCTGCCGTGCCCACCCGTGGGCTCGGGGCACCCCTTGTGGGGTGGGTGCCCCCCCGACCGGGTGGGGGCCACGCAAGGTGGGTCTGGGGGGCTTTGCTCTTTCCCTCTCGCCTGGCCGAGGTGCCTCCAGCCCACCTTGCTGCACGTGGCCAACAGATGGGATCATTGTTCGGGGAAGGGAGATGGAAAGAAAAAAAAACACCAAAAAACAAGAAGGAGGGAAAAAAGAAGGGCAGGCCAGCCGGGGGGCACCCCGGGGCTCTCTCCGGGCAGATTTCCCGCACGGAGCCCCCCGGCTCAGCCCTCGGGGGGGGGCTGGGGGTGCCCCCTCCTCTCGCCCACCCCCAGGCGAGGAGCGGGATGGAGGCGACGGCACGGCCGGAGCCAGAACCGGAGCGCAGCGCGGGCTTGGTTCAACTTGGGAAGGAAATAATAATAATAATGGTCATAATAAATAAATAGAAAGAAAAGCAGAGGAGCCCCGCGCCGGACTGCCAGGCTGGAGAGCGGTGAGCGGAGGAAGAGGCGAGGACGGGGAAGGCTGCGGGGAGCGTGGGAGCAGCGGGGGCAGCCGGGGCTGTGTCCGCAGGTGCTGCCCCTGCTCCTGCTGCGGCCCCGGCTCCGCTCCGCATCCCGTCCCCGGGCCGTGCCGAGCCGGGGAGCAGGTCCCGGCGGGGTGCAGCGGCCGGGAGGGCGGAGGGAGGGAGGGGAGGGCGATGCGTCGCTCGGGGTTTATTAGATTGGACATAATCATCTTTAAATAAGGCAGCCCCCCCCCTCCAACCCCTCCCCGGCGGGGGGAGCGGAGCGCCTCGGGGCTTTCTAGATAAGGGCGCCCGGCGCATCCCTCCCGGTGCCGGCGGGCAGCGGCGGCGCGGCGAGAGCGGGAGCCCCGGCCCCGCCGCAGGCACAGGGGGTCCCCGCGGCGGTGCCCTCGCCCTCCCCCTCCTCCTCCTCCTCCTTCTCCTCCTCCTCCTCCTCCTCCCGGGCCCGCAGGAGCGGACAGAGGAGAGCGGCGCCGGGGAAAAGTTGGGGGCAGCGGCAGCGGCGGGGACCCGGGGAGGATGCCCCGGAGCTGCCCCGGCTGCCGCCCGCCGCCCCCCTGAGCGCCCCCCACCGTCCCCCCTCCCCAAAACCCCGGGGTCTCCACCCCCGTTCCCCCCCCCCGCCTCCCCCGGCGCCCCTCTCCGTCCCCCGGGGCCATGCCGAGCCTCGGGGCTCCCCCGGCCGCGCTGCTGCTGCTGCTGGCGGCGCTGAGCCTGGCCCGCGGGGTCCCCCGGCCCCCCCTCCCCGGCCCCCCGGAGCTTTGCGGCTTGGAGGCTCCGAGCCGCCGGGCCTCCCCCCCGCACCACCCCTACGGGCTGTACCCGGGCCGGGCCGCCCAGGGGGTGCTCGGCGCTGCCGCCCCCGGGAGGCCGCGGGGTCGGAGGCCGCGGGGAGCCGGGGGTGGAGGCGAGGAGGAGCGGGGCGAGGCGGAGGGGAGGCCGCGGGGCCGGGCGCCGCAGGTGCCGAGCCCCCCCCGGGCCCGGCCGCTGCCCGCCCTGTACTTCTCCGGAGGCCGGGAGACGCTGGCGGCGAGGCCGGAGGCGCTGCCCGAAGTCCCGCGGGAGCGTTTCACCCTGGAGCTGTGGGTGAAGGCGGAGGGAGGACAGAGCAACCCGGCCGTCATCGCAGGTAACGCCCGGCCCGACGGGGGCACGGCGGGGCGCGTCCGGGGGCGCTGGGGGCTCGGCGGGCCCGAGACGGGAGGAGGGACCCGGCCGGGGGGCGCGGGGGGGCTGCTCGGGCACGGGGACACCGCCGAGCGCCGGGTGCTGCTCACCTGCGGCAGGTGACATCCCCGCCCCGCTCCCCTGACCCCGAAACGTCCCCTCCCCGTCCCAATCCCCCCGCCGTCGCGGGACCCCAAACCGGCGCCCGAGCTGCGGGGCTCGGCCCCTGCGCGCCCCGGGGCTGAGGCACGGAGCCCCCCCGCTCCTTCCTCCACCCCCCCCTCTCCTCCTCCTCCTCCTCCTCCTCCCCGCCGGCGGAGCCCCGGGACCCTGCGGCCGCACGGTGGCAGCCGCGCCGCACGCACGGCCCCGGCCCCATTCCCGGCCGGGCTCCCCGGTGCCCCCCCGGCAGGCTGCGGGCTCTGCACACCCCCCCCCCGGGCTCTCCTCTTCGGCTTTGGGGGGCGCTTGGCGCTGGGAGCGAGCCCGCAGCATCCCCAGCCGAGCCAGCGGGCAGGTGATGGAGAGCTGCGGGCAGAGGGCACTGGCACACGGCGGCCCCTCGGGAGAGCTGGGGGGCTGCTGCATCCCCGTGCCGAGCCGGATCGGAGGGCTGGGTGGAGAAACCCTCCCGTTATCCTAACTCCCTTCCCAATTGCCATCCTCCCCCGGGCGCGTTGCTTAAATTCCTCTCCCCTTTTGCTGGGCGATGGCTGCATCCCCGTCCCCCAGCCTCACCGCATCCGCAGTACAGCTGTTTGCACCTGGAGCTCGGCCCCGCAGGTGTTAGGCTTAACTTTTCCCAGCTAGTTTTCTTTCTTTTCTTTTTACCAAGACTTTTTTTTTTCTTTTTCCTTGCCGGGGGTGGGCCAGTCGTTACGCAGCGACCACTGGCACCCGCTCGGGCAGGCAGTATCTCCCGCTCTGCGCTCAGGCTCCGGAGGCTTGAGTCAGCCTCCGGCTCTCTGAGTCACTCGCCGCTTCCCACCCTCGCCCTGCAGCTGGGAACGCGGGGCCGGCCGCGGGCAGTGGAGGGGGACAGGCGGCGGGGACGTCTTTGGTGCAGGCAGGTGACACAGAGAGCTGCTGGCCAAGGGCTCATGCCCTGCAGGGACTGAGCCCTGGGGCCACCTGCAGCCGTGGGGCCACCTGCAGCCGTGGAGGAGCTGGAGATGCTCCAGGTCCCCTGTGCACATGTGAGGGAAGGTGGGAGGAGAGCGGGGCAGAGCTGAGCATCTCCAAGCTTCCCCACCTTCCACCGGGCTGGGATTTGGCATTGCTCAGATCAAAGGCGGTCTTGTTGGGTCAGGAGATCCCTCACCAGGAGCAGCCCCAGACTTGTTCGCAGGTGTCTTCCTGGGGCTGCAGCTCCGCTGCTGCTCGGTCCCCAGGGGCGACCAGGAGGTGACACTTGGGGACCTGGGTGTCCCGAGCGGGCAGCAGAGCACCTGGACCGATGGAGAAGGTGCTGTGAATGTGCTCCTTACAACGTGGGGCACTTCACCTCTTTGGACACTTCTCCATCGGACATTTTTCCTGACAGCTTTTGTGCAATCGCAAGCTGCAGCAGAACCAACGGGGTTTATTATTTCTTGGCTGTCTCAGCTTCCCCAGCCTTACACTCTGATGCTTTGGGGGGCATTTTTGCAGCCAGTTTTTTCACATATCAGTGCTCAAACAGCACTGCTTCTCTTCACTTTTTGCACTGCTGCCAGCAGCCCTTGTTTTAAAACCCGGCGTTATCGCTCTAATCACTGACGAACGTCACAGACCAGGTTCCGTTCCCCCTTCCCCATCCTCCGGACAAGATCCAGGTCCAAACACCTTCCAGCCAGCCTTTTGTCCACGAGCACACTCTGCTTTGCCTTCCCATGGCTGCCAGGCTCCTTCTCCTGCCTCCTGCTTTTTGGCTTTGCTCTTTATCCCGGGGAGGTTTGTTGGGTTGGGAGCTCGGCAGAGTGGAGGGGATGGTGCTGATGGGTTTATCCCGAAGCCTTGCTCTGGGGTGGGATGCTGAGGTACAGGGTTCGGGGGGCTTGAGCTCTGCTTGCTGGCAGGATTTTCAAGATGGTTCAAATTCCAGCCCATCGCTGCTGACTGAAGGGAGATTCAGGATGGGGCCAAGATTTTTTTTCAAAGCAAAGCAGCCCAGCTTCATGCCTGAGAAAGGCATCTTCAAGTGCTTGGCTCTTGCCTTCTGAAAAACCTGACCTGTCAACAGCCAGAGTGTCAAAACACACAGGGAAATGGGGCCAGCCCTGTCCCCATGCCAAGATGCCACTGGTGGGGCTCGGCAGTGATGCTGAGCTCACCAACCCCAGGTGACAACTCCACAGATGTCCCAGCTGTGGTGGCAGCCACCAGGCAATGGCAGTGCCGGAGCCGTGGTGGCCCCAGGTGCTTCCAGCCACCCATGGCAGCGCCACAGCCATTAATCCAAGAGGATGGAGGGAGACAGGGAGTGAGTCTGGGTGACAGGACACTGAGCTGCCTCGGAGATGGAGGAGCCCAGAACCACTTTGTTCAAGCAGCGGGTCCATTGCCCCTTGCTGGGTCGTGCACAGCCCAAAGCTCGGGTTGGCAACGCGCCTGGGTTCACAGTGAGATGCACTCTCCTTCCTCGCTCTTTGGCCTCTCCTCCCCTCCTGGCTGTGCTCTCCCTCCCCTCTCCATCCGGCCTCTCTGGCTGCGGACACCTCCTGGCTCACCCAAATGGTGCCCAGCGCCCGCTGCCCAGCCTCTGGCCACCTGCATTTTTCTGCGTCTTTCCCAACATGTCCCAAACCTCCCCCCACCCTGTCTCCCCCAAGCAGAAGCCCGGCGGTGTGGATTTTGCATCCTTGCTGCTGCCGGTGCTCAGCTGCCCAGAGAGCTCCTCACCAGAGCATCCCAGCAGGTGCAAGAGACCCTGGGATGCCACGAGGATGCTCGTGGAGCTCCGTGGAGGAGCGGCGCTGCCCTCCAGCCCTCACCGCCTCTCCTTTCTCTCCATCCCCATCCCCTCTGCAGGCGTCTTCGACAACTGCTCGCACACGGCCAGTGATAAGGGCTGGGCGCTGGGCATCCGCGCCCTGCGGCTGGGCGGCAAGAAGGACGCCCGCTTCTTCTTCTCCCTCCGCACCGACCGGGCAGCCGCCGCCACCGAGGTGACCGGGTCCCACCGCTACCGCCCGGACGCCTGGACCCACCTGGCCGCCAGCTACGACGGGCACTGGATGTCCCTATACGTGGACGGGGCGCGGGTGGGCCGCGCTGGCGGGCAGCGGGGTCCCCTGCACAGCACCTTCATGGCCTCCTGCCGCACCCTGCTGCTGGGAGGGGACGCCTGGGGGGACGCCCACGCTTTTCGGGGACACCTGGCTGGGCTGGCCCTGTGGCGGGGAGCCCTGCCCCAGACCTGGCTCCAGCGGCCCTTCCTGGAGGGGGCGGCTGGGGGGGTGGAACCGGCGCTGGCCGCCGGCTTGGACGCCCCGGAGCAGCGCTGGGCGCCTTTCCGCGAGGGCTCCTTCCCCCGGCGCCAGGCGCTGCCACCTCCCGCGCCCCCCATCCTTCGCCCGCTGGGTCCCCCGGCCTGCGGGCAGACAGCGTGCGACAACGTGGAGCTGGTCTCCCACTACAACCAGCACTGGCCACTGCGGGGGGCCAAGGCGGTGCGGTACCGCGTGGTGAGCCTGGCCGAGGACGGCGGCGGGCGGCCGACGGTGAGCCGCGAGCAGGTCTGGCGGCAGCACCGGGCGCTGAGCGACGCTTTCCGCCCCTACAACATCTCCTGGCAGCTCAGCCTGCTGGAGGTGCGCAACTCCTCCCTGCGCCGCCGCGCCGTGCTGCTGGGCTGCGAGCCCAGCAAGGTGGGCAACGAGCGCTGCGACCCCGAGTGCGAGCACCCCCTGACTGGCTACGACGGCGGGGACTGCCGCCGGCCCGGCCGCTGCTTCTCCTGGAAGCGTCGTGACGGCATCTGCCACATGGAGTGCAACAACATGCTGGACGACTTCGACGACGGCGACTGCTGCGACCCGCGTGCCGCCGACGTGGCCAGGACCTGCTTCGACCCCGACTCGCCCCAGCGGTAGGTGGGGGGGGCTCGGGGCTGCGGTGCCCCTGGAGCCGCCCCTTGCGCAGTCGGTTCTTGTGCCAGATGCAGCAGCTTCGTGGCGTGGGGTCTGGCCGCTGGTGTGTGTGTGTGGGTGTGAGGTGCCCATGGGGCATCCGTGCGTGGTGTGGTGCCCCCGGACACCCACCGTGCTGGGGGGGCTGCCCTCGGTGCGCTCTGTTCGCCGCCCTCCTCCCCCGGTGCAGGCTGCCGGAGCCTCTGAAGTGCCGGCGCTGACGGCTTCCAGCGCTCGTGGCGCTGCCAGATGTGCTCTCTGCCAGAGACAGGGAAAAAAAAAAAAGACATGGCTTTTCCTTCTTTTTTTTTTTTTTTTTTTTTTAAGTCATTTCTATCTCAGTGACAGAGAGAGCTGCGTGTTCCCCATGGCTGTGGGGCTCCCCCCTGCCCATCCCCACCGTGGGCAGCACTGCCCCCCGGGGAACAAATGCTCAAGGGAGGGTTTAGGGAGGCATAGCTCCTTTGGTCTCCTCTCTCCATCACTTTTACTCTCTGGGCTGTGGGAGCAGGTAGGCTGTGGCCATAAATACTTTCTTCTTCCCGAGCCAGCCTCTTATCTCCGCCAGCTCCCAGGTGGGGACCGCAGGGCAGAGGGAAGCAGGTGCCTGAGGGCTGGGCACTGGCGCTGGGGCCCTTCCCTCATTCTCAAGTTTTTCTCACACTCCGGGGGAGGATGAGGAGCCTTTCTCCCAGTGCTTCCCTCCAGCCACAGAGCCACACACGATGGCTCTGCCCAAGCACCCCCAGCAGATGTTTCCCCACCCCTGGAAGTCTCTTTGGTGACAGCCACCATCACCACCCCCTCTCTGCCTGTCCTCCTGCTTGCCACCGTGGTGAGCGAGCTCTTTCCTAAGCACTGGGGGACGAGCGGTCCTCCTACCTGCCCCACCGCTCTCCGCGTGTGGTGGCCACCCATGGCCACTTGGCCACCAGGCAGGGCTTTGCTTCTTCATAGGAGCATGGCCAAGGCTTGGTCCTTGCCCTGTGTGCGCAGCAAGAGGAATGTTTTCATCCTCAGACAAGAAGGGCTCCACCTTAAATTAAAAAAGGCCAAATTTTTGCTGGTATGAATCAGGGCTTCCATTTGTCAGGATTTTCCCCTGAAAGTTGGGAAAGAAAAAAAAAAAACACAACACACACACAAAGCAAAACAAAACAAAAACCTTGCTTCTGTGGGAAAGGAATGGGAAAATGGGAACACTAGGGAAATAACAAATCTTTTGCAATTTTTCTTTCCGCAGACCTCGTTGGTCTGCATATAAGACAAGATTGATTGTAGGCTAAGCTCCGAAGGAGAAATCCAGTGTGCCCAGAGTTTGGGAAACGTGGGGGCACGAATTGAACCCTGCTGCTGCCGAGCTCCCCCAGGCTGCCGTTCCCTGCCCTCGGGGAGCGCTGGCACAGCCCTTGCCTCGGGCATCCCAGCAGCTGTGGTAGGCGTATGGAGAAATTGCACCCTGTTGTTTTTCTGGGAAAAACATTGGGAAATTGGTAGCAGGGGTCTGGGAAATGGTGAGGTGATCCAGAGCTGCCTGCACGGCTGGGTCAGTGCCGTTCCCTGCAGGTCGGTGGGCAAATCCCCAACTACACAAGCTCAAGGCATTTTGCTCAGGGAAAGCTCCCGCAGAGCCAGTACGTTTGGCTTTGGCCATAATTAGGCCAAATGAAGGTTTGTGAGGAGTGGGGCAGCTGGGGAGCTTGCGGGAGGACTTTCAGGGCAGAAGCCAAAATGAGGGAAATAACCCAAAATAAAACCAAACCAACCAAGGAAGGGCAGCACGGGAGGAGCCCGGTGCTGGGAGGTGAGCGGTGGCAGGCAGCAGGATGCCCCCGGCACCGCTCTCCAGCTGCCGACATCTCCTTTCAGAGCAAGGTGGCACAACAAAGCCCCAGGATTTTTCGCGCCGTGAATCATCCCCATCGTATTTCACTTTGAGGCAGCGGTTTGGGTGTGAATGCTTCTCAGTACTGCCAAAAATCATCCAAAGGAGAAAGCTGGAGTGAGGCACCAGGCGATTTCTTACCAGGGCTGTCGACAGATGCAGTTTTGGTGAAGGGTCTTGGTACCTTGGCTCGCATGACCTTAAGCACTTGTAAAAGCCTTTAACATCTTGGCAGATCCCTCACCTCCCTGGGGCTGCAGCTTGGAGGAGGACAAATGATGTTTCTGGAGGGAGCCGTGCTTTGTAGCTGGCGGAGGTCTCAGTGTGCTTCCCTTCTGTGGTCGCGTGGCCCCTTGGCCGTGCTGAGCACGGGAGGGAGAGGGGGGTCTGAAGGAGGGGTGGCAAGGCTGCAGGGCAGGGAACGAAACTGACCAGTGCTGTGCCAGGACACCGTGCCCAGACCTCGGGGCACCTCCTCTCAGCCACCTGGGCTGGGACACGGCAAGTCCCACAGCACCCCCATGGCACCCCCAGGCATGGCTCAGCCAGGGGCCGGGTGCTGGCGGCTGGCTCCAGCGCAGAGCCAGCCCAGAAGGCAGCACGTCGAGGACGTCCCAGCCACCCTGACTCACCATGGGAAGAGGGAGGGGATGGACGACGACAGGAGGGCTGTCTGCTGTCATCCTTTGCCCAGTCTCACCCGGGTTTAAAGCATTTTCCAGGAGCTGCTGGCAGCGCGGTGCCAGGGGCCAGAGTAAAATCCACGCTGACTTGCTGCAGACACGCATCTCCTTGCAGCGCCTGAGTGCTGTGGTAATTGGTGTTCTTGGAAGGAAAGCAGCAACAGCTCATTAGCAGCAATTAACACTCAGCGAGGGTCCCCCTCGGGCAGCTAGTCAATGAGTCTGGTGTGTGACACAGCGAGCCTGAAAAGGAAAACCAGAGGGCTGCCCGGGTAAAGGCAGAGCTGCTGGGCCTCTCGTCTCAGCACCCCAGAACCCAGCAGAAACACCACAGGTAACAGCAGGAGGTGGAAAACCACCGGGCTCTGCCAGCCCCACCAGAAGCACAGGTGGTGGAGGAGATGGTCCCTAAAGGGACAGCCACAGGGGACAAAGGGGCTGTGGCACCTCCCCACTCAGCCTCTGCCATGGCCCCGAAGGCCATGTGGGAGAAGGAGACTTGGGGCAGCGTCTGAGCACAGCTGGGCTCTCCCTGCCCCACACTTCCCCTTTCCCTCCTGTATATACATCCTCAGAGCGAGGCATTCAGCTCTGCCTCCCCTGGGACGGCCACAGCTGCGGTATGAAGCTCTATCTGATCAGCCGGGCGCCTGATGAGCCTTAATGCAGGCGTAGCTGGGCTCCCTCCTAAGGGAGGGATGCTTAATTGGGTTAAGGTCGTGCAGGAGCCTCCCGCTTTCTAAGCAGTGCCTTCAGAAACTAACCCAGATTAATCTCAGAGAACGTCTCCTGTGGACACCCCAGGAGGACTCATGGCTCTGAGCTGCTCCCCGCCCTTGTGTCACTGTCAGGAAATTCGGCTAACTGCCTGATGGACACTAAAAGTGTCCAGGGGAGAGCAGGTGAGGCAAGGATGGCCTCCTGTTGCTTCTCCTCTCTGGCAGAGGTGCTGGAGAGGAGCATTGATTAACAGGGCTTTTTTTGGAGTCTGATGGATTTCTTGGTGGAGGCGTTAATGTTTCATGAGAGCCCTTGGACTGAGCCCATAAAAATCTTCGTCTTTCCTTGTGGGAAAGCCCACTCTCTCTGGGCTCTTCCCATTGATTACTGATTTCAAAACTTGGCAAAGATAGATGGAACTGTCCTGGATAGAGCCCCTGATATCACGAGGACAGGCTGCCTGCCAAGGTGCTGGCGATGTGACCGAGAGCCCATGTCCTTGCGAACGTGCTTCTGGGTGCCTGAGCTCCCCCCGAGCCCGAGGCTGGGGCAAAGCTCCCAGATTTGCTTTTGACCGGCTGGGTCCCCCCAGGGTGCCATGCAGGAGGAGGACAACCCAAATCGCCTGTGAGCAGCGGGAGCGGGTCCCTGCCCAGGGCTGCAGGCAGTCTGGGCGCTTTTGGGGGAAAGCAGCCTGCCCAGATGTGAGCTATTGTTCCAGGAGCTCCCACCATCCTGGGGCACGGCTGTATCAAGAGGACAATTGGGAAGGAACAGCGTGTCTGGGGGCTGGGACTGGGGGGTCTTGCTCTTTGTCCCGGCTTTCAGCACTCCCCGTGTTCCTCCTCACCCCGCCGTGCTCGTATCTGCGGCTGCGAACCCAGGAAATGCCGCAGCGGGGTGGCCTGGTGGCACCATCAGCTCCATGTCGGGGGGATCCTGGGGGTGATTTATCCACGTTTGGGTTGGCAGGCTGGGCTGCAGACACGGGAGTCTAGTTTTCCTTGGCCCGACCAGCCCCATTATTTAGGAAATCAGATTGTCCCTCTGCAGAGGGGACAGGACCACCCGGAGCTCGGCACGGCTGAGCCCCCCAAAACAGCCCAAGGCTCTGCTGGGGGGCTCTGGATGCTGAGCGCTGGTGACTGTCGCCTGCCAAGGGCTGTATTTGGGACCAGAGGCAGCCCCGGGGTTGGCTTTTTGTGTTGTTTGTTTGTGGTTAACATAGAATTGTTACATTACAAAGCTTCCCCAATAAATTATCCCGTGTCCTTTTTATATCTGCGAGGGAGGCATTTTTAGAGTGCTGGCTGCTCTGGAGTGCCGCGCTCTGGCTGGGACACCCAATTGCCTGGACCTAAAAATAAGTTGGAGGCTGGGGATTTGTTTTTTCCCCTCTCCTATTTTTTTTTTTAATTTATTTATTTTTTCTTTAAGAAGAGGCAGAGATGTTTGGGCTGAACAGATTCCTTTTCCTCTCTTTGTCCATATTGATCCCCATCCCAACCAATGTCAAGGCTACAAACGTTTGCCCTTCAGTGAGAAGCTCGGGGTAAATGCAGTAATGTCTCAGGTCTCTCCGCAGCCCTGCCTTCTTCCTGCCAACAATCTGAGGCACTTCCCACAGAGGAGGATGCTGCAGGAGGTGGAGGCACCTGGTGAAAAGCTGGACCCCTGCCTTCCATTGAACAGCAGTGGGATGTAGGTGCCTACTTTCTTTAATGCCTTTGAAAGCCCTGCACAGCAAAGGCTGTGTGTTCTGCGGTGTTTTTAAGCATGGGCCCACCTGCCTGTGCTGTAGGGAAGGGTAATACCAGCTGGGGAAACCAAGGCACAGAACTCCCTGCCACCATGTCTCCTGGCTGTGCAGCAGCGCAGTGCTGGGGCTCTGTCTCCTGTCCCTCAGTTCCTAGAGGGGTAAAAGAGGCATTTAACGTGAGGAGATGAAGCTGTTCAGTCCTGACTAACTGCAAGGCAAAAATTTGCACTGGTGTCTGCACAGTCCTCCCCTGCCTGGGTTGCTTGGAGTCTCCTGGCCTCGTGCAGCCCGTGCAGTGGCAGCAGAGGACAGGAGCCTTGCACCCACCTGTGTTGTCCCTGCTTTGGGCTCCGGGGGACACTCACTTGTTTGCAGAGACCCCTTTATCCCCCTGGGCTGCTACTTCATTTATTCTGATGTGAGCAAAAAGTGAGAGAGAGCTGATTTACAGCAGATCCCCTCCCACGGTCTGAATGGGGACTGGGCTTATCTGCACAGCCTGAGGCAGGGGAAGAGTGCCGCAAGGCTCAGCCCTGGCCCGGGAAGTTTTTTATTTTCCTTTGAAACAAACAATCCAGGCGGAAACTGAACCATACCTGGCTTTGTTTAGCTTGGAGCCTGCTCTAGAATAACTTGCCACTGTTGAGTTCAGCCTGGTGAAACCGCAAGGGGCTGCGAGCATATTCCTGCGCTCCCCCCGCGTGCACACATGTTCTGTGTAACGCAGCCTCTCAGCTGCCAGCATCAACAGCAGGAAGAGCAGGCGAGCGCTTATCCTGCCCTGGGGACGGCCAGGCTCTCCAAGGCGTGCTGGTGGGCGCTGGAGCCGTGCTGCTGCTGCTGCCTGTGCTGGGTTTTGGAGCCAAGCCGTGTGGAGAAGGGCTGCGGGGCTCCCTGCCCCAGGTCAAAGCTGGGTCTGGAGCTCTTCTCCTTGCAAATTCTTTGTTAGCTCCCCCAGTCCAGTGCTCTTCTCCTGTTCTCGGAGGTGATGACGCCTCATGCCGACAGCTCCCCTAGAATCATAATCACAGAATGGCTTGGGTTGGAAGGGACCTCAAGGATCACCCAGTCCCAACCCTCTGCCATAGGCAGGGATGCCACCCACTCGGTCAGGTTGCTCAGGGCCTCATCCAGCCTCCCCTCTTCTTCCCAAGGGCCAGCCTCTCAGATAACCCTCGTGCAGCCCCATAGATGTGCAGGAGCTTCCCCACTTGCTAGGTCCGTGCCCTTGGGGTGGCCAGGCTTGTGCTTTGGGGTATGAAGGGGGGCGTTCAGAAGTCACAGTGATGGTCTGAGCATCCTTTGTGCCCAATGTGTATGAAGAGGCGACGGTGTTCTCCTCTTTGCAAAGCCCCCAGGCTGGTTTCAGACAAAAATCTCATATCTCTGTCCCTGCGGGCTCCTGAAAATGGGCAGCCAGAAGAGGGATGTTGGGCCCAAGGTGGGGAGGAACAGCAGCTTGTGCTGAGCCCTTGGAGACCTCAGAGAGCTGCTGGGTTTGGGGGGAAATAACCTTAAATCTGTGTCTCAGTTTGGGGATTTGGGCTTCCTTTGGAATTTGTTCCTATTTATGGTTTTGGTCCACGTTAACCCCCAGATAAACCAAGTTTTCTGCCTGGGACTTTGAGTGTAGGATCATCAGCTGGGAGCCTGTAGGTTGAGCTTAATCTCAGGGGTCTCAGAGGTGTGTTTGGCTTTTGAGCTCTCCCTGGGAGCAATGGGCAGCCCTCGGGGCCACAGAGGATGAGATGCTCTGTGTCCTCTGCTCCCCGCACGAGAGCCCAGCCCTTCTGAAAGCCCGGCTCTCCATCGCCACCCACCCTGATGAAAGATGTCCTCCTACCTTTGTGGGTCGCGTGTTTTCAGATGATCTCACCCGTGAGGAAATTGCAGGTCTCTTTGAGGAAGAGATGGCCATGATTCATGCCGATAGAAATAGAAAGGCCAAACAAGCAAATGGAAACTCCCTATTGACCATGTCCCTGCAATTTAAAAGGGTTTTTACTACCTATTCCAGTACGCATTTGAAAATCATATGCATTTACTCTTACATACTACAATCGGATGGTTTTTAAGCCATTAAGGCCCATTGGGTCAATAACTACCATTTTCAAAAATCTATTAAATACCCATTTCCGTGGAAATAGAGCTTCTGCAATTGATCACTGCTACCAACTCCCATTAAAATAAACCCCAAATGCTATCAACTCCCCCAAGATGTAGAGCACTAAAACACAGATTGCTGGGACAAATTTATCCCAGGGGAAAGTTGATGGCCCATTATGCTTAAGCAACACAAGAATTGTCACATAAGCCAGGAAGTTTATGGGACTTGCATGGGCTTGTCTTCCCCGAGGGGTTGAAAAGGAAGGTTCATACGGTGAATCAGTAGTACTAACACAAGCTCAAAGCCAGCCTCCCCGGGGATCTTTTTGGGAAACATCTGGAGTATTTTGTATTAACTTTCAAGTGAGTGTAGCCTTTGGTTGTTTGGCAGAATGAAATGATGCTCTAGGGCTGAGGAGCTGTAAGAAATGATGAATTTGTGGATCTGTTCTTGGTGTCACAGGGTTCTCCAAGCAGAATTATACAAGGTGTGTGTGGGTGTGGTTGACACACACCTCTGAGGCTGTAAGAGGGAAATCTGTGAGGAAGGTCACCTTACAGAAACGAGGATGTCCTTCTTCCAGTCCTTGTCTCTCTGCTCTGGGAGGGAAGCCCTTTGGGGCTGCTGGTGTTGTGATGGACCCTAAAGAGGGCTGTGGAGGTGTGAGTGTGGTGGGATTGTAGGAGATCCCTGCAGGTTGTCCCTCGGTGAGTTGTGGCTTGAGGTGGAAGGATGGTGCCCAGGGGCTTGGAAACGTGGGGGAGAAAGAGTTGTGGTGGGGACACCCACTCTCCCACATGGCTGGTAGCTCTTCCCACACGTGGGAGATGAGAGCTGTGCAAGTCCCAAAAGCCACTGTGTAGCAGAGACTCGGTGTCCCTGCTCATCACTGGAGGGCGACAGCTCGGGCAGGTACCCACCAGGAGGCGGCCCAAAGAGCTAGGCCCATTGCCCCAGGCTCCCACTGCAAATACCTGACACCCACCAAGTTTTGTTTATCCATGAACACTTTCATTCCTGCACTTTAATCTCAATTACATCGAGCTTCAGCCCCCTTTCCTGCTCAGAGAGCTCCTCGTTCCTTCTGTTGCTGCTCTTATTTCTCAAAGGTTTTTTTACTTTTTGCTTTCAGCCTGGCTTCAGGGAGTTCTCGTTTCCCCCTGCTCTCCCCAGCCTCTCAGATG